>NC_141153.1:1378333-2126666 GCF_053477565.2 Lygodium microphyllum | reverse complement strand
ATAATACAAGTTCATTACCTAGTCTCATACTTTTCCCAAGTTCTTTCCCATCCTAACCATGTCTTTTTTTAGAATAAATTCATCACGTAGAGCTATTACCATAACCAATTTTCTACACTATTTTTTTCACTCATCAAAGAGTTATTATTGTGACCTCTTTTTGCACTATCTTTCTCATTGTCATGTTTGTTTAGAAAAATTTAAATATGTGTTAAAACAAATTTTTAACATTTTGTAATCAAAATAAAATTTCAACTAAAATTACTTACCTAATTATTAAATATTTCAAATAATTTACTTACCTAACCATTAAATATTTCAAACGATTTAACAAAAATTCCATTTGAATCATTTCACCTTTAATAACTAAACACTTAAACCATTTTTTGGTTCAAATAACTAATGTTTAAGTGCTTGAAACTAATACAACTACATATCCAACTTTAAAGTTAATAAAAGCTTACAAAAAATATATAAGAATTTTATTTTATTTATAAATTTTCAAATTTATCTAATTAATACTTATTATTATTGTAATTTATTTAAATAAAATTTCAAATGTATTTAGAAATATTTGCAATCCCTAAGATTAGAAATTGATTAGACATAAGAACACTTAATGCATGTCCAAAATGTGTAAGGGAATATTTTTTCATACTAAAGAAACTTTCCTTCATATGAAGATATTCTTTCACAAATCAACTACTTCATCCAATACAATAATTTCTATATGTGTTGTATTGTATCATATCTCATATTTTTGGACACCATTAT
Organism: Lygodium microphyllum; assembly: GCF_053477565.2. Taxonomy (NCBI): domain Eukaryota; kingdom Viridiplantae; phylum Streptophyta; class Polypodiopsida; order Schizaeales; family Lygodiaceae; genus Lygodium; species Lygodium microphyllum. The sequence continues at coordinate 2,125,892 of NC_141153.1, read as the reverse complement.
ATAATAATCATGTATTTATATTATTCGAGTCCCCTATTCGTATGAACGCAACCTAGCACAAAACAAGGTTTCAATCTTTGCAATAAAAGCAACTTTGCAAACAATTAGGTCCATGTAGAGAAATAGTTGCCCAAAATTGCATGAAAATCCTTAAGGTTTTTGTGAATAGTTGCTAGGAATTGCATTTAGATTTTCATGAATACACAAAAATATATTAAATATATGGCTTGCAATCAAAGATCCATGAAAAAACTTACTCGTGAGTTGAGAGTTCCACCACAAGCTCCTTTAAGCTTAATTATAAGGTCAAAGAAGCAATCAAAATGTTTTTAAAAAATATCCAATGCATATCCACACTCCTTTAAGCTTAATTGTAAACCTTTCCATCTCCTTTCATCGACCTTACCACCCAACTTGATGTAAAATCTTAGTTTATTAATGCATATCTTTACTTTAAAAGCATTTTAAAAAAGCTTTGCATGCTATGTATGTGATAAATAACGAAGATCTAGAAAATATTGAAAATATTGTCAAATGTGGTAAGCCATAACTTTCACTCCACGAAAAGGTCATGCTTGTATCCAAAGCTCAAAAAAGGCATTTTGAGCTCATCTATGGCCTTAAAATGGTAAAAAACCTTATGTTAAATATAGAATACAAGTAGGAAAGAGAGGAAACAAATGAGTACTTTGTTATGAGGAGAAGGACAATTTAGTTATGAGGTATAATTCCAAGTTATCAAACTATATATTTCAGGGCAAACTTGAGAGAAAGTTTTACCAACTTTTCAAATATGTACTAGTATTTCAATTGGCACCACATCAATTGGCAAGGTTGCTAGGTGAATCAATAATAGAGTGAATGGACACAAGCTTGAGCGTTATTTGCCAATAGACTATGTAGAAGCAAGAATAAATAACATGTCTATGGATAGGATAAAGAAATGAGGCATATTGTGTGGCTAGATATGGGCTATGCATTTAGAGAGGTCACATTTATTAATAATAACCAACATTGACATGTTTGAAAGTGTTGCCTCCTCAACCTTCTAGCACTTCACTTTTCTACAAACTTTTTGATGTATTCAAATTTACCTATTATTGTAATGCTTACGTTTGACTAGATAACTAATACTTAAGTTATGCTCATATAGCTTAAGTCATGGATACAATATATGATGGAAAATTTAAAAGGTTATTATTATAGAAGTCATCGCCCTAAAAATTGTTTACTTGTATTTATGAAGTGGGAAAAGATATCAATGGCTTTATACATCAAGGTGACATTATTTTCTTATTCATCAACATGGTTCTTGTCCTATGCAAAGCTATTCATTGAAACATGTTCATTTGCCAAAACAATATATGTTGCAGAGTAGAAAATTAAGTTCTTATGAATAAAGAGGATGAAAATCCTCGTCAATTATATTATCTTTCAATACATTGTCTTGGTGACTTCGAAGCCTATAATCTATCATTTGCAATAACATTCTCTCTTTCATTTATTAACATTGCAAGGGTTGTTGCAAGAGAAAGGCATTGTTCCCCAATCTAGAGCTTTTAAATTATTGGATGCCATACATTATCCTATTTTATTAGATGTAACACTTTTGCTGAGTTAGTCACTTGCCGAGAGGAAAATGTGTTGCCAACAAAATGAAGTCAACATACATGTCTACACCATATGGCCTAAAAAGCAATATATTTGAATGTGACTTCTTTAAGAAGTCACATCAAAGGCACTAAAAATTAGGAAATGGATGCAAAAATGAAATGCTTATGTTTGAATATTAAAAAGGTTATTATTATAGAAGTCATCACCCTAAAAATTGTTTGCTTGTACATATGAAGTGGGAAAAGATATCAATGGCTTTATACATCGAGGTGATGTTAATTTCTTATTAATCAACGTGGTTCTTGTCCAATGAAAAGCTATTCATTGAAGCATGTTCATTTTCCAAAACAATATATGTTGCAAAGTAGAAAACTAAGTTCTTATGAATAAAGAGTATGGAAATCCTTGTCAATTACATTTTCTTTCAGTACATTGTCTTGGTGACTTCAAAGCCCACAATCTATCCTTTCCAAAGACATTCTCTCTTTCATTTATTAACCTTGCAAGGGCCGTTGGAAGAGGAAGGCGTTGTTCCCCAATCTAGAGCTTTTAAATTATTGGATGCCATACATTATCCTATTGTATTAGATGTAACACTTGCTGAGTTGGCCACTCGCCAAGAGGAAAATGTGGTGCCAACAAAATGAAGTAAACATACATCTGTACACCATGTGGCCCAAAAAACAATATATTTGAATGTGACTTTTAAGATATCACGTCAAAGGCCCTAAAAATTAGAAAAATGGAGGCAAAAAATGTTACATCAAGTAGAAAGTGTTTGGCTTTAAAAGTCTAGGGGATAAGTATAGTCACTTTGTCACCTTTTGGCTAGAAGGTTGAATTAGTTGAGTCGAATGTTGCATCTAGCCACACAACAGACTTATTTATCCATTCACTAATCACTTAAAAACCCATTGTTTAAAATCAGCCCATTTTTAAGCATTTTGGGCACTAGTGTAGATGTCTTGCTCCACTAGTAGTACTCAAAACATTCCCCCTATCAAAGGTGATATCCCTTCGAAAATCATTACCACCAATGACCAATATATCCGCAAGCAATGTTGTGTAGATACTTCTAATCAAGTGGAAAGGTGTGCCTGAAGATAAGGCTACTTGGCAACCTACCGCTTTTGTGCAACATGGCCTCTCTCCAACCTCGGCTGATCTTCAAAAATTTTTTCACCCCAATTTTTGTATAACAAACTTTGGGACAATCTTTCAGTGAGATATTGAAGTAACCTGGATACTCTTGGGGCTTCAGGCATATGTGACAGGCGGATCACATACCACACACAAGGTTACCACTTGGTATGGATTCCCTTGGTATGGAGGCAATACTCTTGGGGCTTCAGACATCCTATCATCCACTTGGATCACATCCACACACAAGGTTACCCCAAGGCGGATGTCTCTTCTTCCATCATCCACTTGGTATGGAGGCAACGTGCATTGATCTTCAGCAGGGAATCCAAGAGCCTATGCTACCCTAGGATGTCTCTTCTTCCATCATCCACTTGGTATGGAGGCAATGGGACAGCTCCAGGAAGGGCCACCGTGGCCTATTTTTCACTTAAGAACCACAGCAAAAACCAGCAGAGATACACATGTCCGCAAGCACTACCATTGTTGCAAATATACTAGCAAAACTAGCTGGGAGACCCTCTGTATTACCAACAATCTTCTTGCAGACATACACTAAAAGAATCAGCTGACCTGGCCTCTATCTGATTGTTCTACTCTAAACAAGCACAAAAGGAACAAGCTGTATGACAGGTGAATAGCTGATTTGAAAACAAATGATTCAAGATGATTCAAGCAGCAACATTACTTCCAAGCTTGCTAATCCACCAGCCCTGCTTTGCTGCTCTTACACAAAGGCACTGAATTAATGGTTCAGCCCCAATTTGCAGAGAGCTCATTTATGCTGTTTCAGAGGCACATTACAATCACACACATGTACATTCTCTTGAGGATGCACATTATCAAACTTTAAAATTGTAGATTTCACACGATTCGTCTGTAAGAAATGGTATTTTCATGAAAACATTCCATATCAATTGAATTCGTGTGATATTGAATAGATTATCCATTTGGACATTATACAACATCAGTGAAGACTGCATACCTAAGAAGGGTCGTTTTAAGTTTTAGCTAAAGGTAAAACTAACAAATTCTCTTGACCTCAATCTGCTCCCCTCATGCACAGTACTGGCTCCCGTATATACGTGTTACATGAAACAGCCTCTTTATGGATATCACTGTTATTTCAAGAATGTGCATGAAAGCCACATGAATACATAAGATATCAAAGCTGTAATTAATTCAAGGCTCCATGTTCGTGGAAATAAGAATGGTGGTATAGTGGGTACAAGGAAAGAGCCCAAAACCCATCCAACAACAAGGCCACCGAACCTGGGAGATAACAGATGTTCTTAGGTGAAGGACAACCAAAAAGAGGACCCTAACGTAATAAAAACAATTAGTGTAACTACTGTTTGCTTACCCGAGGATGAACGACCTCCCAATGCTTTTTAGCCTGTAATTAAGAAGGTACACACATCCTGCCAGTGATACAGCCACCTGGGATAATCCACATACAGAACCAGTAATTACAGAGTCAAACGAAAGCAAACCTGACACAGTACCAGAAGAGCACCTTCCCTCAAATTTTGAAAAAAGAAACCACAACTCTCAAAAGTGAATATACCTGGAATGCAGGACCACCCTCGGCAGAGTTCAATACACTCCAGACTCCCATAAGTGCAAAAAATACTGCTCTTTGCAAAATGATCTGGGTAGTCGGGACCTCAATAAAACTTAACAAATTGCGAACCCAAGGAGGGGACTCCTCAACTTTCTTTTTCAAGTTTCTCTTCAAATTGATTTTTGATTTTTTTCTTGCCCTAAAACTATCCATAATGATTCTGTCATAGGCAGCTTCAATGGACTCTCTGCTTCTTTCATGTCCTGCATACTGATCATAGAGAAAGCTATGTGCTTCTCGAATCTCCTCTTCAGATGCATCTTGACTGACACCAAGTCGCTTGTAAGGATCTCGAACATTCACTCTTGGAAAAATCACTGTAGGCCCTTATCCAAAAAGCGCAGAAAACAAGGGAAACAGAATTCATGTAGAACTTCAGTTTTTGAAAGAGTGGGACCTCTCACCCCAATGCTGTTAGGTGTCTTTAAGATATAGCTAATTATAGTCTCTTATTAAACAACATATAAAGAGCTGCAATGCAGTTGCGTAGAATAAAGAACACATACAAATGAATGATATCATAAAAACATAATGCATCAAAACACCAAGTTATTACTGGTTCAAGGTTCATTTCCTCCTAGCTAATCCAACCATGAAAGCATCACATGAGAGATTTAGTGCATTTCAAAATAGCTATGAATGGCCTGCATGATATCTTCAACTTGTGGGGACATTGACTATTTACTCTAAATGGCAAACTTCTTTGCTTATATGGTATTATAGGGACACTAATATATCAGTTTCTATGGGCAAACCCTTTGTCGACAGATATTTCAGGCTCCATACTCAGATGACATAAGCAATGATGCCCATATGAGGACTCTCCTGCCCCCAAAACCCCCCCCCCCCCCCCCCAACCTTTTTTTTCTCCTTTCCTAAAAAGAAAAATGGTGTTAATGCTCTATGCACTCCTGATCCCCTCCTCATCCCTTTCTAACTCTCAATATTTATGTATGGGGCTTACAAAACCCCCTTCCCTCAACCCATCCATTTGTAACAACTTTATCTACACTCAGTCGACCAATTAGAGCTTGTTCCTCTACATCATCAAACCAATTCTTCCACATCACATTTGGAAAGTCTAAAGACTTGTGCTCAAGATGGTCATATTTGTTATATCCTAGATGAGCACTCATGGTCTTCACCATTGAACATTGACCATTTGGTTACTAGGGTGAATGTATCCTAAAAGTTAGGGCATTTTAAGCAGTCTTGCAGTGTGAAACACACTACAGTTAGGGCAGTTAAGGAGATCCTATAAAAAGGACTCCTGGCCCATTTGTGCAACATCTGTCACAAAAACCACTCTTGGGCTCTAGACCCTAGGCAACTCTTGTGAGCTCAAAGAATGGAAGTGAGAACACATAGACTCACACAAGCATAGGGAATGGCCATTTTTAGGTCCCATGTTCCTGTTCCGTCCCCATGCCTATTCCATGTGACTATACCAAGGAATATGCCTATTCCATGTGACTATTCGTGGCTGACCCTGAAACCGGCCTGTTCACTGGAAAGGGCGGTAGTGTACAACCAAAATACATAAATGCTTTCACCCAATTTACAATCATCCACTTTACCTGAACTTAAAGACACAGAATCAAGAAGAAAAACAAGAAACTAAAATGCTCCTGTTGCCACACAGACACCCTGTTGGCCCCTAAGTTAGGACCCCCTTGCGGTATTTCTTTATTTTTAAAAAGAGAGGGAGTACAATGGGCTGTCTTTCACCTATTCTGGGTGAAATTTGGTAGCATAACAGTACAATTACTGACCCAAAACAAGCCGACCAGGAGGGGAAACTCTGCCCAAGTTTGAATCTTCTGGTTAGAGTGCAGAATTGACCATTTCAGCCTGCTGTAATTACTGGTTCAGACCTGTTCTGAAACCTGTTTACAACTCATACTGTTCCCTGTACTGTTCAGCCCACTGTAATTACTGGTTCAGACCTGTTCTGACACCTGTTCTCAGCTCATATTGTTCCTTGCACTGTCCTGCATCATCTGTGCCAAGTGCCCCTTGATTCTAACATCAATTGGGCTCTGAAATAACCTCTGAACAGTCCAGAATCAGAACTGATTTAATGCTGTTTCAGACACTTGGTGGGTGAGATTACCATCCTCATCTGTCTCTGTTGGGACAGCATACAACTGCTCCTGTTCCTGGAGAAAGGAGGCTCTTGCCTCATGCAAAAACAGCATATTCCACACAGCTGTACCTGAATCAGAAAAAAGGCCCTTGATTCTGCAGCATAACCATACTGTCAGGGAGAGAAAGAGAGAGAGTAGGAAGCAAGCTCAGCCCTCTGTGCATCATAGACAAGGTAGACCAGCTCTCAAGAGCTCTCCATCTGCAGCAATCCATCTCCCTTTCACAAAAATGAGCCCCCCATGCATTGAAACTCGTATTTGTGCTGCCCTCTCTCTCTCTTTTGGGAATTTATGCCCAAATTGTGACACATGGCATACATGTAACAATTTTCCTGTTTAAACCTTTCGGTCTAAAATTCTCCATCCTCGGTTCAAAATTTGACCTCGGCACAGACCATAGGATTAATCCTCGTACAAAAACGAAGATAACGACGCGAACAAATTCTGGGGTCCAAAAATTTTAGGAGTTGCTTCCATTGCATCCTCACTAGTCTTCTGACCATCTTTGCAGACTATGGCTACATTCAAATCTGTAATGTAGCTCAACTAAAAGTGAATTTCCACTGATGACCCCACATGGACTAATCTCTTGAAGATTTGTCCATCTTCACTTTGAACTAGTCTCTTTCAGGCTAGTTCTTCAACACACTTGTCCATATACACTTTCACAAGTCTCTTCCAGGCTTGTAAATCTACAGTGCCATCAGTCTCTTCCAGACTTGTACTGGACCTTAACTGTCCAGTCTTGACTCACTAGACATTCTTGTCTATTTCACATACTGGCCATGCAACTCAGGCGTTTAGATTTCAAGAGGGATCCTTCCAAAAAGAAAAACCAAATAAAATATGTAATAAAGAAATCAACAAAAAGGTACTAGTTGTCACAATCTTGTGATAGACCCATCCCTCTGTCTATCCCGTGTGGCCAGAGCACTTCAATTATTGCAACAAAATATTAGCATTCCGTGTCTCTCGTGTTGTTCGTATCCACATTGTGAGCTCCATCAAAGTCTAATTGAGACATTGAAGCTCTAACAATCAGTGCATTTCATTTTTCAGCCTATCAGTTTATTTTCTCTATGTTCACACTTTTTGCAGTGATCCAGTTTGAATGAATTTCAGTTGGCGCCTAATTTCAGGCTGCATTCACACTCAACAGCCTGGCGATTTACTGGCAGCAGCGTTTTGTGCACATCAGCTGCATTAAATGCAGCCGACTGCTGCTGGTCATCTGTTTTGGGCTAGTACAGCTATTGAAACAGCTGCCCCCACTGCTGCACACTCATTCTTTTTCATGTTCAGCACTCTCTCTCCTCACTCTGCTGCCTTTTTATCCATCTACTTGATCCGATGCCCTAAGTGACGCATATCAGCTCCATGCAGGGACTGATTAGTCCACCTTGTATTCAGCGCTCAATTTCAGATCAGTTCAGTCTGTTCATTCTTTTGCATCCTTTTCACTCACTCTTCTCTTCTCTCTCCATGTTTGTGTTTCTCTCCCATTGCCCTCTCACATGTATTGCAGAATCTAGACAATATGACCCCCTCTCCATAGAAAATCTTCTCTAAACAAGCACTATGTATTGCAATACTCATATTGCGGCCTACCGATGGGAAAGGATAAGCTTCTTCATCAAAGAGCTACAAAGAGCCACGCAATAAGAGATGTCCAGTCAGCTGTGAATGACCTAGAGTAATGACCCAACCAAACTATAGTAATAGATACCACCATAAACTCAATACCACTCCCAAAAGAAAGTTTGGACTTAGATCCCTGGTGTCACCAAAATGAGAAATGAACTTAATGATTTAATTAAACTTCACAAAGATTTTTAATTAAAATAAACTTTAATTCTGCTACCCCTAGCTCTTGGCATGGTGACCATTGTACCGACAATGAAGGATTTGACATTGGGGCATATACAGTGGACACGTGTGCAAGCCATCTGGTAAAGGGCCAAGGCTAAAAGAACAAGGTGCAACGTGAAACTTTTATTAAATTGAAAGTTTGCACCTTAGAATTCAGCTACATTTAAAGTTTCGTCCAGTAAGCAGGTCACTTAGGGTACTTAAATTATTAAGCAAGCCATGAGCTAAAGTTTTACCTTATAAGCAGCTCGGTTATGATTAATGACTATGTCATTAATTAGCCCTTAATAAAAAACGTGATATGATTAAAGAGTAGCTAGTTACTCATTAGGAAAGCTTATCTTGGCTTTTGGAACTTCTCTTTCATTAGAAGCAACCCAAGTTTGGAAACAACCACTCTTCTATGTCTTATTGCAAAAAATTGCAAATTTCAACCATAGAATGAACTTATACCATAGATGAAGTGTGAACAGCAACCAATTTTTCTCCTCTTGGCATGAAGATTCCATTGGCGGTCTCATAACTCCATATACAACAAGGTATGCTATTGCTTCAGAGCTAAATATTTTAAAAAAAAAGTTATAACAGTATTATGCACTAAGAACATTTCTTTTTTCTCGAGATCTCAAGCCTAGTGCATTTTGAGGGCAATTTTGTCGCGAAGAAAGCAGCATTCTCACAGTTTCATCATGAAAAACCCCCCTAATTTGTGAAAGGAACAGTGTGGGACTGCATGGAAACTATACTCAAAAGTTATCTCGATAAATGCTTTGCGAAATTGGATTCAAATACTTGCTATCATTTTTAGGGTGACAGACTGACGTATTCATTCGCAATTTTGAACACTCTATAGCTGATTGGAGGCCAGCAATGAAAGTGTCAATGCCATTGAGCACCAATGGATCAGTTATGTTGCGAGAAATCGCTAAAATACAACCATTTGTAACCAATTTCGAGCATATTTCAATAATCTAAAGAAATATCAAAAGGGACACCAAGCTTTGGGCCAATAAGTGTCAATGTGTGGTGCAAGAGTATTCTAGCTTCAATTGTGATACTTGTTAGAGTTTTTGTATATTGAACAACCCCCCTAATTTGTGAAAGGAACAGTGTGGGATTGCATGGAAACTATACTCACAAGTTATCTCGGCAAATGCTTTGCAAAATTGGATTCAAATACTTGCTATCATTTTTAGGATGATAGACTGACGTATTCGTTCGCAATTTTGAACACTCTATAGCTGATTGAAGGCCAGCAATGAAAGTGTCAATGCCATTGGGCACCAATGGATCAGTTATGTTGCGAGAAATCGCTAAAATACAACCTTTTGTAACCAATTTCGAGCATATTTCAATAATCTAAAGAAATATCAAAAGGGACACCAAGCTTTGGGCCAATAAGTGTCAACGTGTGGTGCAAGAGCATTCTAGCTTCAATTGTGATACTTGTTAGAGTTTTTGTATATTGAATAATGGTCAATGTTGCACGTATCTTCACAAAGACTCTTCCATTGCCTTCGCTATTGTCTCATTTACACTCACTGGGAAATCAAGGATCTCAAAGGGACTATTCACAATCATAATCATCTCTTATTTATGAGCCTCACACCAAGCCATTAAGGGATATTACGAGCTCTATCCGTTCATTTTTGCATATGTCGAATTGGATCCAAATTTGGCTAGTGTCCTATTTTATTACCTGCCGATGTTATTTTTGGGTACCAAACAATTTCACTAGCTTCTTCTCACATTCCACCAAAACCAGGTTTGAGGGATAAAAAACCCTCTATGAAATAGTTACTACAATGCAGAGACCATTCACATAGAAAACATTTTGGAACCTCAAAGGTTCTTGGCAGGGGATATGAACATTCACACTAAACTGTGATATGTGTCAATATTATAATATAGATAGTGCCATTAGTACGCCTTGAGCTGACCTCATTCATCCAAGATACAAATATCAGCCACTTTATGTTGTCAGCATGAAATGTAAAATATAGCTGATGTTATCTATAACCAGGATAGTGCAGTTAAATTGGGCTTATGTTCTTAATCAATTCCCAGAAATCCCAGTACAAGACATTAGAAACGTTTCAGGTGGAGACACCCCACCACTCCTGTTGCAACCGTTGCATTTTCTAAAACTCAACGCTGCCTATGGTTACAAGCCTTTGGCCTGCCTTGTCAAAGGCCCTTCATGTTTAGCCCATATCCAGCAAAGGGTTTTCAATGTAGTCCCAGTGTTCCTAACTCTGGCTGTAACTTCATGAGCTTCCCATAATCTAGCCACACCAGCTTCGTAGCAGAAACAGATCTTTACAAGCACGCACGACATGAAGGCTAAAACTGTAAACCACTAGCACTGCGATTCAAACGCTTCGTTTCAACACCGCAACTTCTAGAATTGCCGGCCCCATTTCATCCATACCTCCTCCAAAAGAAGCATCCATAGCGTGTATGAGTGGTAAAGAATCCCGGCGAGACAGGCTCTTGGCTTTCTCCGGTGCCATCGGCCATAGCCGTCTTCCGAGGAAATCTGTGCACCTACAATCAATCACGTAGGCCATGGTGAGCTAAGATTGAAGGGCAACATACTCGCGGCAATATGAGCAAGTGAGGGGGCAGACCTGACGGAAGGAGCATGAGCGCGATGGTCGTGATGCAGAAGTCCTGTGGCGGCGGCAGCAGCAGAAGAAGAAGAAGCGGCCTCCATCGTGCCCGCAAGGTTGGATTAGCTAATGTGGCGCTGCGCGCAAACACTCCACAAAAAGCGGTAGTATCATGGATTATGCCATTGGACTCTCTCAAGTCTCCCCCTAAGAAGTTAGAACCAACAGATCTGCTTGTTTGCATGTATAGAAAGAGAATTGAGTATGAAAGTAAGTAAGGGCCCACAAGACCAGTGGTCGCACCAAGGTCTATGTGAGATAAAGCACTTATGAGGAGTGAGTTAGCAGCTGTCAATTGGCTAGGCTTGTGAGCTTTGACCAATAAGCTTCTCTCTTTCCACTTAACCTCACTAACATGAAGTTAGCAAGAGGGGTTGCTACGAAGAGGAAGGCCAAGTTGAAGGTAACCCCCCTTCCTTCCACATACAAAGGGCATGACCATGGTGTTAGTTGGGGGAGGGGCATTTAATTCCCCCCACAAACCCTAGGTGTGATACAAATCGAACTAGCATAGTACTAGACCCACACATGTATGCAAGGGCTCTCTCTCTCTCTCTCTCTCTCTCTCTCTCTCTCTCTCTCTCTCTCTCTTTGCATACATGCTCTGTGTGTGTGTGAGTGTGCGCACACATGCACACACACGCACACACATGCACAATAATACCAATCACTATAACTTTTTCTTTACACTAACAAATGTATGGTACTAGCATCAATATGTGTTTCCTTAGAAATGTGTATAGCTTTTTAACCAATATATTAGATCTCCTTCACATTAGAAAAGGTTCCATGAGCATAACTCACCGTTCTTCCATTTTTGTCATGCTCAAGAAAGTGTTTGTAACGTGGAATCTATATTGAAAATGTAAAAGTCATAAAGTGGGATATTGTATGATGGCTTTGAGCCAACTTGCTAGAAGACTTATCTTCCTATACATGATCTTATAACCAGGAGCTAAATGCTTAAGCCCTTCAAAGTTGTTTAAACATTTCAATCTTGAGCTAAACAAACATATCCACAAGGAGTTTGCCATTAGGCACTCTATCAAAGAAGGACATATTTCTCCAAACCCAAATGTAGCTAAGAATCACTCCTCTTATGAGGTTCACCATCTTCATAGTTTCTTCATCAAAATACCTTGACCTCCAAATATGGCTATCCTTAGATTGATGTTATCTTTGAAACCTACTTAAACGCTTTTTTGCCATTGATCCAAATGAACCATTATGGTAGGCAAGCCCAAGAATTATAAAAGGTTGTTTTGTTTTTTCTTTAGCAAAACACATAGTGAGGGGTGACATCCACCCTATAGTCATTATATCCTTAATAGCTTGAGCATAGTCACCTTCCACAAGAACAAACTTTGAGGGGGAGAGGGAGTGCCTTCCACACCCTTCTCACACAATTTTTCCAAGTTTTCAACCTACTGTGAGGAAAATCCTTCCTCCATTTGGTCCATACCTAAAGGAACTGAATTGTATAAAGCTCATTGACATCGTTCCTAATCTAGCTAGCCCATATTACCTTGTCTAAAACCATCTTCATGCATTATATTAAGGGTAGCTCATCCTTCTTGCACTCTAAGACTAGCATCATCCAATCCGTCTCCTTATCATTGAAAGCAAAATGCTCAAAGATCATATTAATCCCCAAAAGCATACATACTCAAATCCCAAATATGTTGCCATGACCTTAAGCCTTTTGAGTGAATAGCTTTGGAGAGCCTATTGAACTCCACGATAGGCACAAATGGAGAGGCATAAGCAAAGGGGGAAATCTAAACATTTTAACAAAGAGAGGGTCACCCCTTCTATTTTAAGGGCCCACCCATGTAGTAATTTGCACCATTGACTACCATTCTTTGGCTATCCCTTGAGCCATATTCGATTATAGGTTGAGAACAGGCAAATGGCCGTTCCCAACCAGTTCCCAACTATGTTTTTCCACCTCACCTTGGACCACACTCCCCCTTTGATGCTAGCATGTGTAATATTATGCTTTTGAAGCTTAGTCCATGGTTGATCAAGGCTCATCCTCTTGTAGAGGGATAAGCATAATAGACTTCCTTCTTCTTTTAACTTCTCCACACCTAGACCTCCATCTCATATATCCACTATGACCACATCCCAACCCAATCAATTTAGTACTAAGCTTGTTTATCTCTATTTCCCTAAGAAAGATAAAAAGTCCCTCTCTATTTTAGCCCATGCAATAATAGTAAAATGACTAATGAATCAACAAAATTTATGCTTGAGGCAAGCATATTCGAAGGGACTAGTCTCCACTTGTCCACCTTGATTTTGATATTCTCTTCAAAACCAATAATCACTACCTCGCAATCTTTGGGCTTGCACTCTTTTTGCTTCTTGTTTTCCATCTTATGGAACCATTGCTTGAGAGTGAGGGAGAGAGCAAGAGTATGAGCTTCAATGAGGGACTAGTGAGAGTCACATATCTTGCTTCCCTTGGTCTTTTTTCCCTCTACCTTCCATAGCTTGTTGGGTGATAGGTTGAGTGAGGAAGATATTGTGAGGAACTAGTCATACGAAGAAGCTCTTATCCTTTTTCTTCTTCTTATTCTCATCTATCTTATTTTCTTGATGATAAATGTGCTTGATGTGGATGTGGAGGGTTTGAGAAAAAAATTTGAAAAGCATAGGACCATGGGATGAACCTTGAAGCCTTCAAGCTTTTAGACTACAACTCGAGAAGGTAAGTAGGTGAGTCCCCTACACCTTAGAACCATTCTTGTGTTCTTTGCTTTCTTGGAATAATAGAGAGAGGTACTTGGTTGGTTTGGATTTGAATTATGAGCAAACTAAGTGAGGAATAATTGAGTTGTGGAAGGTTGAAGATATTGAAGGAATAAGAATACCATCCACTATCTAGTTTCATTGTTGCCAAGGCATGTGGCCCCAATGCATGAAGGGAGCTACAAGCTCAACCCCTGAGACCTACGGACCACGTATTGGTCAAGCACTTCAAGCCGAGCGGCCATGGCTACCTCTCACATAGCCGACATTCCCTCCCTACCTATGGGGTGTAGTGAGCTTACCTTGATGCCCTATTGAGTACCCTCCTCTCCCGTGCATGCTAGTAGCTCCACAATCCTTGAGGCAAGCTCAAGCAACCTCAATCCCTCTCCAACAAGCTCCATCCTCCATAGCCGTGCGAGACAAGAGAAGAGTAGAGAAGAGAAGAAGATGAAGAGAGGAGATGGGGAGCTTCTTCTCCTCGATCCCTCACTCTCACACACTCACTCACTCACTCACTCCCTCTCTCAAGCACAGGCAAGAAGGTAAGAAGAAGAGAAGAAGAAGAAGAAGAAGCTTTTTTCCACACACAAGAATGAGCTTCTCATTCACTTTTCAACTTTATATACAAAACCCTACTTCCCATGGATAGTCATCCTCAAATTTTACATGGCCAGCCATGGCCTAGGCCCTTTTTCTCCATTCTTTCACTTCCTAGCTAGTCCTACTGCCCTTCTAAGTTTACAATTTGCATAGGAGGGAGCATGGTGCTCGTTTACCAAGATTTGAGAGCGCCTTTGCATTTAAAGGTGCACTTTCTTGCTTTTAACTCCTCCAGACTTCGGTGGCTGTGCCTTGGACTATTGGCGGTTGTTTCCATGCTTTTGGATTTTTTTCGGACTTATTATTCTTATGGGTGCCTTCTCCATGCATGCCCTATGCCTTTTCCTGCTTCTCAGATTTTTCTATTTTTCCACTTTTTTCTTGTTGCTGGTGTTGCAATAAACATTACCCCCCTCCTAGTTGAGTGCTGGTCCCATGGCACTGATGGGTGGTAGCTTGTAAGGTGGTAGTGTTGGTGGCTGGGTGGCCTTTTGAGTTTGTATACATGCCCTTGTCAAGGATGGTATTGGAGGGATTCATCCTTGAAATTGAAAATGGTGTTGAATTGGGTCCCTCTGAAAAGGTGTCTTGACAAAGATCTACTTTGTCTTGACAAAGATCTGCCCTTGAAATTGAAAATGGTGTTGGGGCAGAGCACACTTCAACAGTCTCTGCTCTTGATTCCGCAAACACTCTTTTGCATTCATTTGCTGCCATGCGTTCTGCTAGTCCACGTACTCTTTTGAAGTTGTGCCACTCCCATTGCCGTGCCTTCTCTTCCATCTTTTTCCTTTCCTCCTCCATTTCTCGAGACAGCATCACTGCCACCTGTCTGCTCATTCACTAAGTCTAGCATCTGCGTCTTCTCCTTATTGCGGTGGTTCAGCTACTCTTCTGTTGTTTCCCTTCCTTGTTCCGCAATGGTAAACTGCAGTTCTACCTTTGCGAATCTCTCTGACAGTTCTTTCTGGATCTGCTCACGGCTTTCTAACTTTACAAAATGCAATCTTATTTCTATTATTGCCATAGCCATGAGAGCTTCCACATCTCATTGTGTGTTTTCCAAGTCATCTTTCAACTCCTGTGTGCTTCTTCCTGTGGCATCCTGCCTTTCTTGCTCTAGGACTTGGATCTCTCTTTCTAGACTTCCTTGCTCCTCTAGTTCATACCACAGCCAAAATGCCAGGGCGTCCTCTTACTCTTAACGTTGCTCTTCTGACTCATGGCTTTCTTCCTGCTAGTGCTTCTCCAAGCGAGCGGTCCTTTCCATTAGCTCATCATACTGCTGAATTAACATTTTTTGACTCTTTAGAAGATCTAGTGCATCCTATTCTTCCTCCTCCAATCTTCGCCTCAAATGATCCTCATTCTCTTGAGCTTCCTTGGTCTTGGCATCCAATTGCTCTTTTAAGGACTTAAGCTCTTTTTGATGATCTGTGGCTTGCTTGGACACGTTGAGCCTCAAAGCTGTCGAGGTTTCCTTTTCAACATCCAGCTTTACCAAGGCCGCTTTCTTTTCCTCTTTGGCCTTGCTCAATTGAGTGAGGGGTTCATCCACATATGCGTCGTAGTAATCTGCTATTGGTGACACTGTGAGAGGGGCCGTAGTGGTTGATGCTTCTAGCTTCTGCCGCTTAGGGTCTTGCCATGATTTTGCATCTACTGTGGCTGGCCTCTTTGTTCTTGCTTTGGGGGCAATCTCCGCCACTTTGTTAGCCAGGAGCTATATCATTGCCATTAATTGAGCTGTGTCCACAACTAGAACCGACTCCTGTGTCATGGTGGGTGTGGTTTTAGTTGGGAGTGGCACAAAGGAAGAGGGGAGGGGGTGAAGTGGGGCCTTGCCCTTTCTTGCAACCACCGGGGTTGTTTCTACATTACCACTAACTCTAGCCTCATGATGCAGGCTCAGTGGGCTCATCTCTCCCCCTCCATGGGTCTCTTCCACGGACCTGTGAGTTGCCTCTGCCAAATCTACAGCTTCCTTCCTCCTCATTTCTTTAGCTTCATCTTCAGCTCTTCTCTTCCTCTCCTCCTTAGCTCTTCTCCTTGGCTCTTCTTGACTCTTCTCTGATCCTTTCAAATTCTTCCTCTTATTTTCTTCATTCCTCCTCCATTCTCTTGGACTCTTCTTGTGCTCTTTTCAACTCAGCTTTCTCTTCCTTGCTTAGCCTTTCCTTCTTCTATTTTTGGATCTTGGCAGTCTTTGCCTTTCCTTGTGCCCTAGCTTCTGCTTGAGTGGATGGTGTTTCAGGCTCTTCTCTATTACTAATGGTGAGTTCACTAGATCTGTCTTTCTCATAGTGCAGTGGCTGGGAGGGTGCTACTATCTCTTCAATTCCCCCTGCTTCCTTGGTGGCCTCATGAATAATGGCCATCAGTACACCACTGTATCTGATGGTAGAAGCCTTAGCAGAGGACTTCTTGCGGGCTGATCTCGCTATAGAGGCTGGGGACTCTCCTCCAGCTGTTGTTGCCCATGTAACAAGGGCCTTTGCTACTGTCTCGATACTCTTTATGACAAACCCGTTCCAATCCACTTCCTTAGGGGACCCTACCGCTATGCTTTCCAACACCGAGACTTTGATCCTGTTCATCAAAGCATTATATCTTTGTCCTGAGAAGAGGGCATGGACCATCTTTGCTTGCATCTTTACTTCCAGGTTTGGGATATCTACCAAACTTACTCCATCCATTGTGCACACCTCATTCCTGTTCATCCCCAGCATGGCATGCATGTCTCTTCTATGATGCTTCACAATCTTGGGGGCCAAGCCAAGGGCCTTCTCCACCACTTCAGTGTTAAGTGGTACCTCCACCTGGTGGGCAACATCCCCTCTTCTTATTGTCACTATGCCATCGTTCCTACGAGCATCAAAACTCCTCAGGAACTCCATGCAAGCATTGTAATCCACCGCTTGTCCCACTTTCTCTACATACTTCCAGAGAGTACACTTGTCCACCAGCTGCTTTATTGCTGGCTCCTCTAGGATGGCTTTGTCCAGGTTTAGAGTATGCTTGAAGGTGAACTGATTAAATCCTCTTGTCTCCACACCTATCCCATACTTGGCTTGTTCTTCTTCCATGAATGGAATCTTGCCGCCTTTTTCCTGTCCTGCCATTGTAGGTACTTGCCATGCAACAATACCCATAATTAGTATTGATGGGGTAGGCAAGACTAAATTATAGCATTATGAAAGAATTGAACAATTAGAAAAGTTGCACGAGAATGTAAGATTTGAGAAATAACAAACTAAAAGAAAGATATGAATTTTCCAAGTGCGCTTTGCTCTTAAGTTTTTATGCGTAGTTCAACTCTTCATTATGTTTTTTCCTTTGTGTTATGTTTTCATGATCACCTCACCCCCTCCCCCTTGTGGAAAGATGAAAATCCTTCCTAGGATTGAATAGGACGAGGCAAGGGCATTAAAGAATAGCGTGGTGTGTTTAATTTGACAATAGCCCACTGGTAGAAATTTGGGTTGTATTCCAATTGGGCATGACGGTCAAGTTCATGTGGTCAAATGGATGCTTGCGTGATATACGTTAGGACATCGTGTAGCACATTGCCAGATTTGAGGTGGCTAGCAACGTGTAGCTCTTCTTATGTAAGGACTTCGTCAATGTAAGGAAGGGCCAATAAATGGTCATCAAGTAGTTTGTTACATAGGATGGCCATAACCCTAAAAGAAGTAGGAGCTATGTATATGGGGTCATATTCCGCAGCTTTGATTGCACCTCTGCTTGGAATTCGTCATAATTTGGCAACCTTTTTGCTCCCATTGGAGGCGTAAGGTGTACCATTGCTGTAAGAATGAAGAGGTCGAGATTGCAAGACTCACAAGCTCTTCAAGCTCTTGGATTGGTGCAGAGCCAGCAGGCTTTCGGTATGAGGTCAGCATCCTGTCGATGATTGCTTGCTCCTTTGAGACTTCACCACTAGTGATAAGCTCAACTGCAACCTTGGGGAATTTGATGGTCATGAGCTCGTACTCTTCCGAGGTGCATGGTAAAGCATGAACTTCAGAAGCAAGTGGCTCATCAACAAGGCCAAGATCTAGCTGCTCTCATAACTTCGAGTGAAGGTCGCGAATGTGTTGTCTAGCATTTTAATGCAAGTAACCAAGTCATCATTTGAATTGGCAGCAAGGTCCTTGGCTATAGCAAGAAATGAGTGTCGCTCATATGAAGGCCTAAGACTTGCTGGTGGCTATGGTGGAACAGAACTAGATGGATGCATTAGCGATGATGTTTCGCTAGATTGCTCCTTGGGATGAGCATCCGCTTGGAAGGTTAGTTGGGTGTCCTGCGGCTTGAAAGACGTGCAACCTTCATCGTGAGATGCTTTGAGCATGCAAGAGTCGGTCGCATTAGATGATTGCAGGACATCTAGCTGCTGCGTAAGTTGATAGGTTTGTGAGATCTCGAGAGACATAGTGGGTTCAAGCTGCACGGGACCGACTGGTTGAGTCTCTAGAGACTTTTCTTTGGCATCAGTAGTGGCTGGTTTAGAGCTAGCGGGTTGCGACTTTGGCCGATAGATGGACTTAGGTTTTGGGGCTTTGGCCTTTGTGGTTGTCATAGATTTGACAGCTTGGGTCTTAGGTATGGCTGGTTGTTTAGTGAACACACTGCTTGAAGCAGGTGTGGGCGCAAGCTATGTAAGGGGTTTGTTCTTAAGGACTGATGTCTTGGACACCCAGATCCAGTTGTTGCCCTTATAATATCCTTGAGCACGTAATAGGGTTATGGGGACCCATCGCAGCTTAAGGGTGCATTTACAGCTTTGGCGTCTAGGCTGCTTTCTCGGCTTTGCATGAGAGTTCCTAGGTCTGGGGGCTGCGTTTGCTTATTGTGGGAAGGCTTGTCTTGATGTTTAGGTACCCATTGAAATGTAGGTTGCTTAACCTTAGGAGTGGGTTTGGTGGGGTGGTGTTTTGTGGGTTGAGTGGGGTGTGACACATCACGACCCCCCTCCTTAGCCTTAGGCATGGTCTTCTCTATTGGTGGAGTGGCGGTCTTGGAGGGACCCACACTACCCTTGCTAAAAGTTGTCACGACGTGCACATTTCCTATGGCGAGGTGGATATGATGTAGGTCGTAATTGACGTAACAATGCGTTTGTTTTTTGAAAGTGTGCCCTAGCAGCGATCCCTTACCTGCCTCCTTCGTGTTGGAGAAGATGATTGGCAAACTTTCAAACTCAATAGAGACAACGATTTTGCACTTCCGAAAGAGTGCATAGGATTCTCCCCCAAATGGGCTAAGTTTAGCATTAGCTGGCTGCAACTGGGGTTGACCAATGAGGGTCTAATGAGCATGGGTTAGGATATTGATGTTAGCTCCCTCATCGATCAAAGCATCAAAAGAATGTGTCTTTTGGGCACTGTGGTCATGATTCGTAAATAAGCTGGAGCAATAGCTTCCTCATCATCCTCTATCTCGGTGATGGTTGCGACATAGACATTGACAGGGGTCTCTATCATAGGGGGCTCATGTATAGGATGTGTGGGAGGGTAGTACTTCGTCATGCAACTTCCATTGAAAAAGCCTATGCCCTCACCTTCCAGTGTTTCAAGTTCGACATTGCTTGTCCTACTGATGGCACACACTCTAAAAGGTCCTAACCCTCAAAACTTCATTTTCTGCTTATGGCTCTTCACAGAGTACAACAACACAAGGTCACCCTAGTCAAAATCACGTTGTTTGACATGCTTGTCAAATCACATCTTTCTTTGTGCCTTTTCACAAATTAGAGCATGGGTGGCGATGAGTCTAGTTTCAGTGAGGCATTCCGACTCGATAAGACGGTTGCCCTCCATTCACTTTTTGCCTCTTCTACATTAGGGTTAGGGTTAGAATTTCCACTCAAATTAGGATTAGGATTAGGGTTTGTAGACCTAACTAGAGTTACGGGTTTTCGCTAAAATTTGGGCACCCTACCCACTTTTTGTGGCTCTTGATTGGTCCCTTTTTAATTAATATATATTTTTTAGGTTAATTAAACCTAGTCCATGCAAAAAGTGAATAGAGTTACATGTCCAAAATTATCACATCTGTGCAGATCATATAGTCAATCTCTAAGAGATATTACATTTGCACAAATTTAGCCAACTATCGAATATTACAAAAATAACAATATTCTTGCATCTGAAAGAAATAAATGGAATAAAAGACAATTGTAAAAGTGCCTAAAAGTAAAATATTAAATCTCAAAAAATAATCATTTTTATTTTAAAAGGTGCACTTTTCCTTTGACTTTGCCTTTGGATATTCCATTATATTTCATCCTTTCTAGTTAACGTTACCCCTCACCCTATATGAGTACCAATCCCGTGGTACTCATTGTTGAAGGTAGCATGTTGTATCTTACACCATAGAGATGGAATTTCCATGTTGCCTTTGTTATCCTATTTGACTTGTGTTATCTACATATAGTGGTGGCAATGGCAGCGGCAGCAGCAGTAGCAGTAGCAGTAGCAATAGCAGTAGCAGTAGCAGTAGCAGTAGCAGTAGCAGTAGCAGTAGCAATAGCAGTAGCAGTAGCAGTAGCAGTAGCAGTAGCAGTAGCAGTAGCAGTAGCAGTAGTATGTTGTCTTTGTTATCCTATTAGATTGTGTTTTCATCTCCAAAGATTTGTGATATAAAAGTGCTATCATCCAACAATTTCATGTCTACAATCATGCCTTGCTAGACACTTCTATTGAGTCTCCTCAATAGCAAGGTGGTAATTATTGCAAAGAGGAGCAAGGTTGAGAGGAAGCCTTGATTAATTGAGCATCAAAAATGGGAAAGCACTTAAGACCACCCCATTCATATAAACACATATAGGGGCATTCCTAAATAATACTCCTAAGATATTTAGAAAGATATAAACACATACATAGGTATTCTAAATAATGCTTCCACCATCTTTAGAAAGAAATCAAAGCTTGTAGAGTTTCCAACACAAATGCCTAGTTGATTTTGTGAGGGTGGATGTGAGGATGTAGGGCAACCAAGGAGCATTGTATGGATCATGGAGCACACTTGCCTAAATGTGCAAACTACAACGAGGTAATTTGGTAAGTATGTTTGCTACACCCATGCTTCGAGTCATTATATTGCAAGTGTAGTAGATAGATTTATCATAGGGTCGTCTTGTGTGTGAGTTGGCTAGGTGAGCAATTGCTAACTAAGCGTTTCATGCCCTTGAAGTAATAAGGGTTGTGTCCAACATTCTCAAGTTAAGCTTGTATGTGCAACATATTTTTGGTTCCATTGCTGGGACATGAAGCACATCGACCACAAAGTTGCTCCCACATGTCATGATGAAGATTAGAAGGGGGTTATGCTAGTGGCAACTCCAAAATGATTGCAAGGAGTTAGTCTTCCTTTGTTGTTAGTCAACAATCAAGTTCTTGGATTTTGTTTTTACAAGTAAGATGAATTAATTTTTTTCTTGCAAATGTTTCACGAGAATTCATCATAGATAGGAAAAAGAGAAAAAATTGAACAAGGATAGAAAAGAAATGGTTCATTATTTCAAGTTTTCTTTGTTACATTAAGTTAAGAAATCCTCCCCACATGTGAGCAAGAGTAGCTTGGGAGGAAGCAAAGCCCAATAGTTAGAAAGCCTTGGATGCATGAGTGAAAGGAGAGAAGGATCGAAGCTTGCATTCGAGAGCTATGGCGGGAGAGCAAGAGCAAGAAAGAGAGAGACAAGAAATGGGAACTCCAATAGTCACAATGTGTGACCGGGCCTTCCTTTATTCAAACCGTCACTAAAAGAATAAAGAATAAAGTGACGGTGATGGGCGCCTGCCACCTATAGTGTGCAGTGGCGGTGACTGTCAGTGTAGTAATACATGGGAGGCTAGGCGGAGGCACCTTTACCCCCAACAACCTCCCACTTAAAGGTGAATCTGCCCTAGTGAGGAGTGAAAAGAGAAAAGAAAAAGACAGTACAACATGTACACATGTACAACAAGATGAGGAAAGACGTCATCTCATCCCACGCCCATCAACCTCCTGAGGAAGGCAAAGCGCTCTGTAGAGAGGCTTTTCATGAGCAGATCTGCAGGATTTTAGTCGGCTGAGATCTTGACAAGGTCAATAGACTTGTCCTCAACGACCCCATGTATGAAGTGATACATCACCTCAATGTGTTTCGTCTTCGCATGGAAGACCGGATTCTTGGCGATTCTTGGCTAACTAAATAGCACTCATAGAATTTGAATGCATTGTAGGGATAGCATCAATACCAAGGTCAGCAACCAAACGACCCAACCAAATGGCCTCCTTGCAAGCCTCAGTAGCTGCAACATACTCGACCTTTGTAGTAGAAAGGGCCATGCATTTTTGCACCCTGGACATCCAAGAAATAGCACCTCCAGCATGGGTGAATACATAGCTGGAAGTGGACTTCCTACTATCTGCATGTCCTGCATAATCAGAGTCAGTGTACCCCATGACTCCTGTATCCTGACAGCCATAGTATATGCACATATCTGCAATGCCCTTCAGGTACCTCATGATACAGTTCACGGCATCCCAATGCTTCTTGCCAGGTGTAGCCATATAGCGTGCCACAACACCAACTGCAAAGGCAATATCTAGACGAGTGGCGATCATGGCATACGTAAGACTGCCCACTACATATGCATAGGGAATCTTGGCCATCTCGGCCCTTTGCTCATCTGTCTGCGGGACAATAAGCCTGTGATACCTTTATATAAGAAGGCAATGGACAGCCAATAGGCTTTACAACCTGCATGCGGAAGCGCTCAAGGACTTTATGAATGTACTCCCTCTATGACAAGTAGAGGAGTCCCTAATGCATGTCGCGTCTAATGCGCATACCAAGTATGTGAGCGGCCTGTCCCAGATCTTTCATCTCAAAGCTCTTCTTGAGCTGAGCCTTAAGAGCATCTAGCTCATCATGAGCTTTCCCTGCTATCAGCATATCATCCACATAGAGTACCAAAATCAATAAACAACCATCACGGGCTTTCTTCGTGTAAAGACATGGATCCATAGCACTCCTGCTATAGCCCTATGACTGCATAAAGGCATCAAACTTATGATACCACTCCCTAGGTGCTTGTTTCAAGCCATAAAGACTTTTCTTCAATTTACACACTAGGTGCTCCCTGCCAGGTTCTGCAAAGCCCTTAGGCTGCTCCATATAAAGCTCATCATGCAAGTCCCCATGTAAGAAAGCCGTCTTGACATCCATCTGGTATAAATCCAAGTCAAGCTGAGCAACCAAAGCCAAGACTAAGCGCAGGGTGGTCATCTTAACCATAGGAGAAAAGACCTCATCAAAGTCCACACCATGCTCCTGCTTAAAACCCTTTGCTACCAATCTAGCCTTGTATGCCGGCTTGGGGTGTCCAGGGGGTACTTTTCAGCTTGTACACCCACTTGCATGGCAAAGCCTTCTTGCCCTTAGGCAAGGAAACCAAATCCCAAGTCTCATTCTTATGCAAGGAGTCTATCTCAGACAGCATAGCCCTCTCCCAGGAGTAATTGTCACCCCTGTGCGCATAGCCTCATCATAAGTGAAAGGCTCTCCTGCATCTGTAACCAAGACATAATGCATCAAGGGCTGAAATCTATCAGGTGGACGCCTGCCTCTAGTAGACCGTCTCACATCAGTCTCTACTGCCTACCCAGCTGCCTGTCCAACACCCTGACCATGAGCATCTACTGAAGCTGTAGGCTATCCAACTGGATGTGCGGGAGCCCTTGGCTCCTCCTGAAATATGACCCTGTGGATCTCAACAACTCGCTTAGGCTGCCTATGCATCTTGTCTTCATGGAAGACTACATCATGATTGCGGATGACTTTCCACGCCTGCGGATCCCAGAGATGGTAACCCATCTTGCCTGCATCCCCATAACCAAGGAAAATGCATTTGACACTCTTAGGATCCAGCTTACTTCTCTTGTCCTTGGGCACATGGCAAAATGCCTCACATCCAAAGACACGGAGATGCGCATAAGAGAGAGGTTTTCCAGTCCATACCTCCTCTGCAACCTGGAAATCCAAACCACTAGAGGGTGATCTGTTTATGACATGTACAACTGTACTAACTGCCTCAGCCCAAAAGCTCTGTGGTAGGCCTGCATGGCTAAGCATACTGCGTATACGCTCCTGGATGGTTCTATTCATCCGCTTAGCCAAACCATTATGGGGGGGTGTAGGGGGCGGTCAACTGACGCTTAATACCCCTCTCATCACATAACTGCTCAAAAGGATGTGAGACATACTCACCCCCATTATCTGTCCTTAGGCATTTCAGCCTATACCCAGACTGGTTCTCAACCAATGCAAGCCATCTCTGAAACACAGCCAAGACATTGGATTTCAACTTAATGGGATAAGCCCAAACTTTCCGTGAAAAATCATCTATGAAAGTAACAAAGTACTTAGCACCACCCATAGATTGACAAGGCATGGGTCCACAGACATCCGAATGTACCAATGCCAAGGGCTCACTCATGCATGGCCTACCAGACTTCTTATGCGTAGACCTAGTCTACCTGCCATAAAGACATGGCTCACATGAATCAAAACATGCATAATCAAGGGGCGGTAAGTACTGCAAACCAGAAAGCATTTTCATTCCCTTCAAAGATATATAGCCCAAATGGGCATGCCAAAGAGATACATGTGGGATAGAACCCACATACAAAACATGATCAAGGGAAGAAGTGAATACAATCAAGGGATAGAGGCTCCTAGCCTTGGCACCTCTCACAATCACAATTCTATCATGAGTGATCTTCCATGCAAAGTCTCCAAAAAAGATACATGATAACTTGCATCATCAAGCTGTCCAGCTGACATGAGACTACGTGTCAAAGCAGGTACATGATGTACATCCTGCATAACAAATTGCTGCTAGAAGGAAACTGCAGCCTAACATCACCAATGCCCACAATATCAAGAGAGCTGTCATCACCCCAAGCGCACAGAACCCAAAACAGTATTGTATGAATGAAACCACTCTCGGCAAGGTGTCACATGAAAGGACGCACCTGAGTCCAAGAGCCAACACTGTGCATACATAGAGTGTATCTCTGTCATCTGCAAAGCACTAGAAGAAGCTGCAAGGATATAATCATCATTAACATCCTTAGGCTGCATAACATTGATCTATTCAATTTTAACACTAGACTTTACAGGCACTATGCTGTGATCAGAAGACTTATCCTGCACTTTGTCTTTCCCCTTATCTTTGCGCCTTTCATTGCGCAGTTCATGGCATTGTGGCCTAATATGGCCCTTTTTCCCACAATGGTGACAAGTAACATTTGCATTCTTGTCACGGGATTTTCTACGTGACTTCCCATGACCGAGATTTCTGAGAATCTCGTCCACGGCCATTGCCACTGCCATGCTTTCCATATCCATCATTCATGCCTCTAACTGTCATAGCATGCGACACATGAGAGGCATCCAAATTCTTACGGTTAACCTCTTCTTGCAGAAGAGCACTCTCAACATCAGATAATTTCAAGGTAGCAGTAGAGGCACATAATGCAGTGCGAAATACATCCCATGACTCATTAAGAGTACCAAGCAAGAAAAGAGGAGTGACATCCTCTGTAAAAGTGATGTCCTGCGAAGTCAAGTTCTTGAGTATAGTACGGAACTGGCTCAAGTGAGCAAACATAGTCACATTCTCCTTCATGCGCGCAGATCCATAAGCTGCTTCAGCCAATACATCTGACTCGCTGGACTTTTCTTGTCATAGAGATTCTTGATTTTATCCCACAACTGCCATGCACTCTGTTCTTCCTCAAATACATTGTAATAAACCTGTTCTGTGAGAGATAATACAATAGTGGACTTGCATAACTCATCAAGCTCAAGCCATTCCTCATCTGGCATAGTTGCAAGCGGATGCTCGCTCAACCTCAAAGGTTTGATATGCGATTTCTGCACCAACATCTGCCAAATCTCGCTCTTCCAATAAGAGTAATTCGTACCATCAAGCTTAGTGGTGTTGAAAATAGCATGATCAGTGGACGAACTTTTGACATAATGCAGGCAAGAAGACTGCAGATAGTTTAAAACTGCTTGCTGTTTACTACAGAAAATGACCAAAAAATCACCAAAATCGAGAGAAAAATGGTGAGAAAAGTATAACCAAAGCTATTGCCCACCAAGTACTAGTGAAAGTACATCATTTCAGAACATTTAAGCATGAAAAATCCATGTCAGTTCGAAGTTATATGCTTGCTGTAATAAATGATAGCAGGGTAATGTGAGAGTCAATTGCTGACCAAATCACTGTACCAAGTCAATAAATGACAGCCAACACATGACCAGCCATAAACAGGCATAAATCAGCACCAAACAGTCATCAAGACCCTAAGAAAACACCCAAACATGTCACCAAAGCATCCATTAGTGAGTACCCATATCCCCTGGACAGTAGGGCAAAGTATATATAACATTGACAAGACCTGACACCAGTAGGTGTATGCTCACTAGAGTGCAAAGCCCAAGCTCAAGTCAAAAGCAATTCCAAGATATCAGTGCATGAACCATGCAACATGTAAGTGTAAGAGATCCCAAAGTCTCAAGTATCTGCAAAATGCTCAAATAGCATAAACCTCTTGCTCAATGTCGGTCAAGCATACAAGATGCTCCCACTGGCTCAAAAGGCAAATAAACGAGCTCAATAGGTCAAGCAAACCAAGTCAAAGTACCAAAGACAGATAACCAAGACAATGCCTTAATAGCATCCAAGGCCGTAATGGAAAAAGCCAAGTCGTAACGGAAAAATCCAAGTCAATGTCCAATTGCTCAAGGGAATACTCAAATAAATGTCGAGACGAGCTCAAACAACTGCCATCCACAGCCAAAGCATAAAGCATTCACCAAGACATCATAACCCGTATTGGGTAGCCTATGCATAAACCATGTCATAAATGAAATGCCAGCTGCAAAGAAGTGACAGTCAAACCCAAATCGAGCTCTAATCTCAACTCAAAAGCATTCTCGAGCATAAACAAGACATGTGGCATAGTCCAAATACATCATGACATCATATCGAGTAGCTGGGAGCACCCCGTGACCAATAGGCATAACCCAACTATAGCATAAATAACTTCAGCCCTGAAGTTTCCAGCAGCATATAACCTCTGTAAACTGAGTAAATCAGTGCTCAATCCAAGCTCAAATCCATAGGCAAACCATAAGCATACATTCCCGTATGTATAGGCACCAACCGGGTATAATCGGGCATCAAATGCCAAGACCTGTAAGCATAAAATTGAAGTAACTGGTGGCTGCCCTGTTTTGGACAGATCTGGGATTGTTCAAAACAGTCAATGGCTGACCTAAATCAGCTCCAAATGCATCTCACATAAGAGGCATAACATCCACAAGTGATCCGGTATCAATAGACATTAGTAGAAGCATCACATAAGCCATAGGCATACAAATACATGCTGTCTTAAACCTAAAATCTATTGCAAAATATTCTGTCATCAAGCAACATCACCATCACGTTCGGAGCATGCCAGAATCCCAATTTAGACTCTTACCTTGCCTGAATCGGGTTCCGAATGCCCAAGATATGACAAAAAGAGTGATTTTTGGGCCAGATTTTGAAACAGGTGCAAAAAAAAAAACGTGAGCTGGCTGGGGGGGTTTGCTATCCCACGTGTCAACAATGGGGCCCAAAGGGGGCACAAATGGGGGCCAAAGAAGGCCTACACCAAGCCTCAGCAAGCCTTGATAGGCTTGAAGCAAGATCCAGGTGAAGGAAGCTCTAAGAGGTGTGAGCTATGGCTGCCCACAACCTGTGAAAATCTTGTTTACCTAGACATGTGGACTGAAGTAAAACTCTGAAATAATGAAGCAATACCTCAATGTCAATGCCCTGATGGTGCCTCAATAGGCTGGGAAGAAGCTCGGGAAGTTGGGGAGTGACGGGAGCTCAAGAGAATGAGCTATGGCTGATGGGAAGGAGACCCAATGCGAGTGGGGAGTCAATGGGAAGTTGAGAATGCCACGAGCCAAGCTCAAGAGTCGGGAAGCTGTGCTTTGATACCAGTTGAAAGGTGAGAAGGATCGAAGCTTGCACTCAAGAGCTATGGCGGGAGAGCAAGAGCAAGAAAGAGAGACACAAGAAATTGGAGCTCCAACAATCACAATGTGTGACTGGGCCTTCCTTTATTCAAACTGTCACTAAAAGAATAAAGAATAAAGTGACGGTGACGGGCGCCCGCCACCTGCAGTGTGCAGTGGCGGTGACTGTCAATGTAGTAACACACGGGCGGTTAGGAGGAGATGCCTTTACCCCCAACAATGAGAAGGGGGGTTGATCTACAAGATAAGAGAAAAAGAAGGAGGGGGAGAGCCTTCCATACATAAAGTGCAGAGGCTTGAGCCATGTCGGAAGAGAGACCCCTTTTCACCCTCTTCCAACCACGTGTCTAGTATCTACCACACCCCCTTCTTACCCATTTCCCCTTACCTCTTCTCACCTCCACCTTACCTCCATCCACCCCACCACACATCACTCTCACCTCCACCACCTCTTTCCCTTTACCACCACCACAATCTCCTTATCCCCACCCTTATTTCCTCAACCCATATTCCCTCCCTCTCTTCTCACCACCAATGTACTCACAATCTCCTCACACACACACACACACACACACACACACATCCCATCTTCCATCACAACTCTCCCTCCACATCTCTTTCTCTCTCCACCAATACCTCTAGCCCCATCTATCCACCATCTAGGCCATAGGAAAGAGAAGGAGTCGTTGCAGCCATTGACTAACCACCACCACTTCTCCTTTGTTGCCACCATGAGAGGAAGAGACGCTGGCTAAGACAAGTAAGGAATCCCCCTATCTCCACCCCTATTTCATCCATCCATATCCCATCCCTCTCTACCACCACTATATTTACAATCTCCACCTTCTCTCTCTCATCCCATCTTCCAATTCAACTTTTTCTCCCCATTCTCCACGCCTCTTCTCTCCAACAATACCTCTACCTCCATCCATCCACACCCTAGGCCTAACCACCACCACTTTCCTTTTGTTGCTGTTGTGAGAACACGAGCCACCTGCCAAGACAAGCAAGGAAGAAAGAAAGGACTACAATTAGTTCAAGGAATAACGCATTTAATTATGCCTTTGGGATTCTCCTATGAGTGGTAGTTTTGATGGTTTTGTGATGCTTGTGAGTAATGGGGAGGGTGGATAGCATGCAGAGATTGTCTTAGTGAGAGTAAAGGGGAGGGTAGTGGTGCATTGAAGACATTATGTCTAAAACAATTGGTTGCATGTGGCTATCCTTCTTGAATTGTACTTTAGCCATATTAAAATACTGCAAGTTTCTCTAATACTGAAATTCCACCATGACTCATCAATACTCAACTCATCAATATATAACTTGTCAAATTTCAAATTGTCAACTTGTCAACTTAACTAGTTAATGCACCAACTCATCAACATATAACTTGTGAACTTATCAATGCACCATACGTAACTTGTCAACTCATTGATATAAGAAACTTGCCGATCTATCAACTCATCAACATGTCGACACATAAAACTTGTCAACCTTCCAACACATAAAACTTGTCAACATGTCAGCACATAAAACTTGTTGATCTATCGACACTTTGAAACTTGTCAAGTCATCGAGACATAGACTTGTCAACTTGCTGGCATACCAACAATTGATCAACTCATCAGTACATAGCTTCTCAATTGCCGACTTGTCAATACATCAACTCATCGATAAATAACTTGTTAACCTAAACAACTGAACTTGTTGATCCACAGACACAAACTCATCAACTCATCAGCACATAAACTTGTCAACATTCTAGCACATGAAATTTAAACCTGCTAACTCATCAACTCATTACATGAAACTTATCAACTTATTGACACATGAACAAACTTGTCAACTTGTCAAAACAAAAAATTTGTCAACTTGAAATTGATCAATACATCAACATGAACTTGATAACTCCTCAAAACTTGTCAATTTGGAAACTTATTAACTTATTGATGTGACAACTCATCGACACATAAAGTTGTCAAAGAGTCAACTCATAAACTCATCAACTTAACTTGCCAATTCATGGACACGTAACTTGTCAACCCATCAATGCATGAACTTGTCAACCTATCGACACAAGAACTTGTCGCATTGACTCATCAACTTGTCAACTCACCTAGACATAAACTTATTAACTCACCGACATAAGAAACTTGTCAACCTGCCAACACACTAACTCATCAACTTGTTGACACATAAAACCAATTAACTCACTGACACAAGCTTGACAACTTGTCAACCTATTGACACATAAACTCGTCAATCCATTGACACAAAATTGATCAACTCATTGAGACACAAACAAACTCGTCAACTTGTCAAAATATGGAACTTGCCAACTTATCAACATACCAACTTGTCAACTTGTTGACACATGAGACTTGTCATCACGTAAAATTATCAGCATGAGAAAACTTGTTGAGACATAAACTAATGTTCTAACACATGCGACTTATCAACACATAAACCTACCAATTCATCAATACAAGAATTTTTCAACTCATTGACACACATACGCATCAACTTGTTGACACATGAAACTTGTCAACTCATCGACACAAGGAAACTTACCGACACATGGATCTTAATAACTCATCAACACATAAACTTATCAATCTATTGACACATAATCTCATAAACCCATCCACACAAAATTAATCAACTCATCAAAACATAATGTTGTAAACTTGAATAGTACTTGAACCATGTCAACTAACCAACACATAAATTGTTCAACTTGTCTACACATAAACTTGATTCTCTCAACTCTCGCACACAAAATGTGCTATTCATCAAAAGGCCAACCCATCATCACATGATTTAACCTCAATCCTTAGCTTGAACCAGTCGTTAGAGGCACTCATTCTTGGGTGACACACATAAAAAGCATTTGTCACACGAATCATTTGGCACATATGAATTCTTTGAGACAAGGCATGAAGTAACAATCAAATTTATTAGCACTATCATTGCATAGCCTTCTTCACCTTAGGCCAGTTGAATCTCATGGAAGTGCCTCGACTTCCAGAATTCATTGATGACTTGCTTGAATTTTTGGGCTTTGCATTGTTGACCTTGTTGCCATGACACGATCATACGAATCATGTGACATGAGAGAGAGAGAGAGTCTTTGTGTGTAATCATTGTCTTGTGTAAGTTTAAAGTAAGCTATAAAACTAGGTTTGCTTCCTCAAATGCTTACAAAATGTTTTGAAAACAAAAAGACAGACTAAGCACAATGTACACTTGAATAGTGAATTAGATTAAGCACATTTTTTAGGAAGAAAGAAACCTTGCATGAGCACGAGACATGCTTAAGGTTTAAAATTCTTGAATGAAGTTGAACAAAACCCATGCGATAGGGATAGACAAACTAAGGAAACCCACGATAGTAAAAGGAATCGACTATGCAAAAGAAAAAATCAAACCTTAATAAGGGTAAATCTCAAGGACTTTGATGAAACAACAATTGAACACCACAAATACCAAATTGACTTAGGCTTGAGAACACTCTGCAAAGAGCATAGTCAAATAGCCTTGTGAGGATACACTATAATGGAGAAGGAGGCATTGTTGAGAGACATTCCTAAGGAGTTGAATGTGGCACTAGAAAGCTTCCAAGCTACAGTCAACATAGATGTTAGTGAGGAATCATCAATATGATTAGAAGACCAATATAACACCTTTCCAAAAAAGGGAAAGACAAGTTAAATAAGTTACTAGTCTTACATACAACAACTCAGTGTGAGGAGGAAGATATGCAATGAGAGATGGACAACATAAATGTCATTGGATCCTCTACCAACTTAGTATATTGACTTAATACAACAGAGACTATTAGATAATTTGTATGCCCTCCACATTGGGATACACGTGGCCAACTCATTGTTGGTGGGACTTGGCATCATGTCAAGTTCTAGGAATCGAGTGAAAATATATTGGTTGCCAAAAAAATAGAAAAATATAGAGCAAGGGATGACCCCTACAACTTCCCAGAGCAATTTTAGTATGTGTGTGAGGCGGCACAAAACCACTCCATCAATGATAAGAAGGTTCCTTTTGATTTTGTTAGAGTGACAAAGGAAGAATGAGGTTTATAGGCCTAGACACAAACTAGAAATCATGCTCTCATCTCAAGGAGTCGTTTATTATGTATCTCATAAAAGCTAGCTATGGGAACAACCTCATCATATGGCTCATGAACTTTCAGCAGCAAGAGGAAGATAATATGCATAAACATGTCTCCAAAGTCCAAAGTTTGTACAACCAAATCCCTCTTCTTGAAAGACCAAATTCCAAGTTTGTCACAAACACATTTGTCAAGGGAATTACCGGTGAAATGCATTTAAGAAGCCATGGCTAGTAATTTGATGTTAAATAGGTTTGATTTGAACATTATCTTGGATAAGGCTATGTGGATGGACAACCTACATAGAGAGAGAAATCAAGACAAAAATGATAGTTTTGGAAATGATGTCGCATTGTTTTAAGAAACAATGTTGGGCTTACTATAGTGCAGGACCTCCTTACAACATTCAAGCAACAACATGCTAAACGAGTTAGACTCACTCATGCCTTAAAACAACCACGACTACATCTATGGAACATTCTATGTGTGCATTGTAAAGGCATGTGGAAAATGAAGTAGCCTACTACCAAGAATATAGGTGCTTGCCTTATGCAAACCCTTTCAACAACAATGCATATTTGCATCAAAAGAGGGTGCAATACTACCTAGGCCTTTGTAATTAGTGTTGCTAGCTCCCATGAACAAAAAACTAATAGCATAAAGAGGGGATGCCAATCCCTTTAGAATTCCTTGACCACAAGTCCTAATAGTCACTCATCCTTTGAGCAAAGCTTCTACTAACCAATATATAGAGGAGTTGATTACTGAAGAGGAATACTCCAACCCATATGTAACCTATGACGAGGATGGTAACATAGTCCTTATGGATTATCAACTCAACCAATCATGGTATTAGGGTAAGGAAGATGAGTGAGAGCTACTTGAGAGAAGAGCTTGAGATAAAAAAATTAGCCTCCAACCCACTTGAATTTTGGATGAGCCAAAGTCTCACAATCCATGCACAAAATAATAACTAGCCAAATCATTGGTTTAAATGCAAATATACTGAATCCAACCTTGTTGTTGCACTAGCTTCAACCAATGTGACAATATTACTTTGGTTAATAATGCACAATACCCCGAAGATTAGAAAAGTGTTTAAATGATGGATAGAGGACATGGCAGAGCCACATGAACCACAACTTTGCATAGTCTAAGGAAATAATATGAGCTTCAAGATATTTGACCCTTCTCTAAGAGCTCTTAGGGTTAAAATGTTTTGGGAGGGAACTGATCATCCCACCATCCTTCTTGTGGAGGATCTAGGTGACTCACTAAGAAGAGGAATCATTGATGCAAGCATTGGAGTTACAACACACACACACACCATCAATGCAAAGATCATTGTCATTTATGCACTATGTCTATTGATCCTTAACCAAGGTAGGATGGGACCACAAAAATGACATCAACATTGTTGCTTGTAGAAAGTGTGTCTTAGGGCACAAAGGACACATGCTTAAAACATAAATATTTACGCATGACACAAAATCTTTGAGGTCTCTCGTGGATCACAATTGGCTCTTTGCACCTCGAGTCACCCATGAATCCTCTTATGACATGAGATGTGCATTAGGATGCAAAGTTCCCTGACTATTATTAACATTGGTGCTTCAAATTTTGATGCAAAGCACCAAGAGAATACAGATGCAAAGTGCAAGGAGAATCTAGGCGTAGAGTGGTTTAGTTTTAAAGGGAGAGGAGAGAGCGAGAGGGAGCACACATACTTCACTTATCATTAGATTCCACTAAAGAATATCCACAACATCATCAATATAAGATACAAACTTGTGTGAATAGAAAAATGAAGATGATAATAACAAAAAATAAGCATATTCTATTTCGTGATGTTTATCAAGTAAGTTTAGTTGTACATATAAAATGGGATGGTGAGATATTCTGCTCACCTAGAAACAAAACATGCACACCATTCTCTTGAAATGAAAATGTGCTTTTAGACAAAAGGGGAGGGTAGAACGTTTCGCCTACCCACCAACAAAACATATACACCATTGTCTCAATGCAATCGTGTTATGCTCATATAAGCTACATTGTAGTGTGCTTTCTTGGTTGTGCAACCACTCTCACCATAAGTCCATATTTGTCCTAGACATATGCATAATTTGGAAGTTTATTTTCATAGCACGCTCTTGCATTTGTAATGAAACATCACATACTTCCATATTCCATGCATCCTTGTCATTCCCATTCATAAGAGAAACAACATATGGGTATTATGCATTTGGGACAAACGTAATTTCTTAACTAACATATAGCTAAGAATGTTATGAGTTGATTTATCATTCATAATAATACAAACTCATTTTTTAGTGATCATGCCATGCAGAGAGAACAACTCATGCTTTCAAAAAGTGAATTGCCATGGAGAGGTAGTCAAATAAGACCCATGACATCAACTTGATGGCTATCTTGTATAGCTAAATACTTAGAACAAGCTCCAAAGGAAGCACATGCACTATGTGCATTGCTCCCCCTTTGCTTTTGTTAGGCTTGTTGCCCTTGATTTGAGAACAATCCTAGTGCTCATGAGGGTCTAAAAAATTGAAACACAACTTCTCTTTATGTGCTCTTACAAGCTCTTCACTTGAGAGTGGCTCTCTAGCCCCCTTAGGCTTCTTAATATTATCATCCTTTGATAAAACACTAAGTTTTGTGCTCTATTAACATATTAGTAATATCATGTGTATCAAAATAAATAGAGGCCTTGGCACCTTGAGGTGGCCCTCTTAATGGAGTAGCTCCAATAGCAATACTATCAGCAAAAGGCATACTTGGGATGCCCAAAGCATGTTGGCATACAAGCTATTGTAAAAGGTCCAATATTTTTCACGTTTTCATTAAGAAAAGAAAAATATTTTTCTAGTATCATCATGCGACTAACTAGAGAACCAAATTCTCTCCTATCAACTAGTTTGTGTGCATCTAAATCATCTAGACTATTCATGATTTCATCCTCATGCATGTGTAGGCTCATCATGCTATGCATATGATGGTAAGGACATGATGAGATGCAGGAATCTGAGAGAGAGAACTTGTTGCTTACCCTCAATGTCTTCCCTATGAAATAATTCACTGAACTATAGAAGTAATGTGGTAGAACTTTAGAGGCATTGTATGCCAATTGTAGGTGGGAGGTGCTTGAAAAGCCATTGCCTTCTCCAAAACAAGATTTTGATAGCTTTCTTTCTTATATGAGATAACAACAAGGCTTAACTCGATGATTAGTTACCTTTTAGTTAAGCAAAATTGAGTGATGATAATATCGGGCTAGGTGACCCCCCAAGAACTTTTTTCTTCAAGTAAATGATCAACGCTCCTGCATAGCCAAGGATGCCAACAAAGCCTTCATAGCCTCATAGCCACCACCTTGGTCTCATAAGCTGTAACAAGGCATCGTTGCTTGGTCATCGATGCTCTTGTGTATTCTCTAATATTTTGTTGTAGCCCCACATTCTAATACTAGTGTCATGCATGCATGGAAGCCACATCAGCATAGAAGTTCAAAAAAGCTCAGTTAACCTTCCACCCACTCAAGTGAATAGCTTATTTTAGCACCACTCTCGTATCTCTAGGTAGATCCATGGACTATATATTTAGAATTACCTTTAGTAAATTTCACACTAATTGCCTATCCTTTGACCCTTTGGCCAATATACCTTTCTACTCATGTACCATTGATTGTCCATCCTTTGACCCTTTGGGCCATGTATTTATAATTAAATTTAGTCAATTTCACACTAATTGCCCATCCTTTGACCCTTTGGCATATATACCTTTTTTTCTCATCTCACATCAATTACCCATCCTTTGACCTATATAATTTAGAATTACCTTTGGTTAATTTCACATCAATTGCCCATCCTTTGACCCTTTGGCCCATATACATTTTTGCTCATCTCTTGACATCCTATGCCTAAATGTAGGCTACCCCTTAACCCCATCAATGACTTAGCATGTCAATGTGTTGGCCATTGTTATCAGTACTATGATTGAGCTTCCTCTCAATTGTGTTCGCTTAGGACCCTTGTCCTGATAATGGTTATTTGTAGCAACAAAATATACACACTTAACGAGAGTGAGTAATGCTTCTTGAAAATATTGCATTTTTTAAAGAATCTTTTTCATGGACGGACAAATAGCTTTGCATTCCTTGCATGTCAATGGCATTATGTACGAAAATGGGAGTGATGACTGCTATTCAAAGTTTATTGAGTCTTTTTTTGCACATGCATTTCTAGTATAAGGAAAATCAAAATAATAAGATCAAAAGAGACGCACTCTTCTCTTGTCATAAGTCAACCAATGAAATGAGGAAAGCCATGCATATTGCTATAGTTTACATCCGTCTATGTTAGTTTCACTATCCAAATTATTATCATCGCTTTCATATTCTTCATCATCGTTTGCGATAATAGTGTCACTTTCTTTGCAACATTAGTCACTCATTAGCACTTGGTGATATCTCATCACCCCAAGCATTATAACAATGTCTTTTGAGCAAAACTCTTATTCACAACCTATGCAAATGTTAATTTATATCAAAATATGAGCAAATGACCAAATAAATAATAAACAAAAAGTTAATGAAAAAAATAAGTCTACAAGGCCTTTAGAAAAATCCACAATCTTTGTCATAGCAGATGTCATCAATGAGATGCACATCATGAGGGTCGCATCTCCATGTTGCTAGCTGGCATGCTTGAAAAGAGAGGATACTAAACATTTATTGTTTAATAAGACTAAACTAAGGTAGGAAATACTAGATAAAGATTTAATCATTTGCTTAAATTTTAGCCTTCACTAATGAATGTTGATAGATCTATTAATGCAACAACTATCTGTTGTTGCAAATCCTTAAAACATCTTAAGAAAAGATAAACATAAAATTCTTAAGGGGGAAAGAAAGTTTAAACTTTAGTAGTTAGGTTTAAAATTTAGTAATAAAATGAAAAATTAAACTCTATGATTAAGTTTTTAATGCATAAAAAGACAAAATCTAGTAATATATATTAACATTAGAGTCTTTAAGATTAAGGCTTAAGCCTTATAAAGATAAAAACACAAACAAGCTTGAGGATTTTAAGGCTTTTACTTCAAGACTTAAGCCTTATAATGGTAAATGCACAAAAGTTAAACATTAAACTTTAAATCTTCAAGTTTGAGCTTAAGGTTTACA
This sequence comes from Lygodium microphyllum, assembly GCF_053477565.2. Lineage (NCBI taxonomy): Eukaryota > Viridiplantae > Streptophyta > Polypodiopsida > Schizaeales > Lygodiaceae > Lygodium > Lygodium microphyllum. The sequence goes on along the minus strand of NC_141153.1, from coordinate 2,088,051 downwards.
CCTCACAAGATTAAAAATTTAAGGTTTAATATTTAAATAAGGGTTAAGCATTAGAACATAGGGTCAAGCATTACATTGTTCTAATGTCTTAAGGATCTTTTAATCTTATAATGTTTTGTTGTAACTTAAAAATATTATAATAAGTATTATTCACGAGTCATGACATGAAGCTTACTTGGGCATATACAACAGCATGTACCTCCATTTTACACAAAGCCCAAAATAATGAAATGACAAATTAAAAAAGTAAAATTAAAAAATATATTACAGAATACTATAAAGCTTTGCTCTCTACACGCAATACTATATTGTTACCATAGTAATGTGTGTGAATGCACTTAGAACCAATGAGGAATCTTTTTCCTCTCTAGGGTTTTTTTCCCTCAAAAAATTTTATATGTCTATTCACTTTAGGACATACTTAGTCTTGTAAATCTTCTATATTGATATCACTCAACATACTTTTTGTTGTGCTCTCCCAAGCTTCTTCTTCTCCAAGCTATGTGTGTGCATTCTTGCAACCCTAGATCCAACAATGGGTCTCAAGCTTCTTCTTCTCCAAGCTGTATCCATGCATTCCTGCAATCCTAAATCCATTGGTATGAGAGTGGGATTTGACCTCCTAGGAAGAGTCATCAATACCCTTCACTTGATTTTCTTTGATTGGAACAAGATTTGATGGGCATTTGCAAGTCTGCAAATATTGTAGAGATGCCCATTAGGGTCATCTGATTTTTTATTTGGGTATGTTTTGATCTTCATTTGTATTGCTGCTCGTATTGCATAGGCTTTTCATTATTATAATTTTTGACAAAGTTAATCTTATAGTCTACTCTATGCTGTGCTACATAGCATAATTTGATTTTGTGTATATTTTTCTCTAGTTAGATAACTTTTGTATCAAATAGAGTCAATGGCCATGGTTTTGGTGACAATGATGTATTCCATATGTTGGTTATTATGAGGACAAGTTGGACAGAACCAAGGTGACAATGATGTATTTCATACGTTGGTTATTATGATGACAAGTTGTGTATAACCAATTACCCATTGTGGGCTTATATGATGCATCATGTATTGGTTGCAAAAGGTCTTTGGAATGCTATGCATGTAATTGAAGTATGTCCTAGTGGTGTCTTGAAAGTTGCAATTTAGTACAAATAAGTGTTATTGAAGATCTTGCAAGTCTTGATTCTACTGAGTTAATAGTAAAGCCCTATCATTATTATTCCTAAGTAGATTCATTAAGATTGTAGAGATGCAGAGCTTCATACCTAGATTTCATTATTTGTTGTACACAATGATGTTTGTGGTCCAATGCAAACACCATATTTTGGCAACTACCTATACTTTGTGCCTTTCATTGATGATTGCTCTAGACATGCATGTGTATATGCTTTGAAAGCTAAATTTGAAGTGTTTATGTGATGCAATCAATTTGTAAGCATAGCTAAACATTTATCAAGATATAAAAAGAGCCTTCTCCATTCTAATTGGGCTAGGGGTGTGTGGAAAGGGGGGGAGATAAGAAGTTTAAGGCATCTTTGTGTTGGAAGAGTATATGCCTAAGAAGTTTAATACATATTTGGCTAAACTTGGGATAAAACACCAATATAGAGTGTTGTTTACACTACAATAAAATGATGCAGGAGAGAGAGAGAGAGAGAGAGAGAGAGAGAGAGAGAGAGAGAGAGAGAGAGAGAGAGAGAGAGAGAGAGAGAGAGAGAGAGAGAGAGAGAGAGAGAGAGAGAGAGAGAGAGAGAGAGAGAGAGAGAGAGAGAGAGAGAGAGAGAGAGAGAGAGAGAGAGAGAGAGAGAGAGTAGATCTCTCATGGAAATGGCATGATGCATGATTAAAAGTCAACCTTTGAGATATTGTTTCTACCTTTAGGCTATTTTGTATGCAGCTTATGTACTTAACATGTGTTCCACCAAGGCATGGTAGTCTATCACTCTATATGAGACTTAGCATGATAAAAGGCCATTGTTGCTCAATTGCATATTTTTGGTTGAATGACAATGAAGCAACACAAATATTAGAATGGTAAGGTTGTAAAATGTATATTGATTGGTTATAGTAGTGAAGTAAAGGTCATAAGCTATTTCATCTCTAGCCTAAGAATATATTGGTTAGTTGCAATATTGTCTTTATGAATGATGCTATTCACTCTTTACCTTTCTGTACCAAGAGATAGGTGTATGCTCACAAGTTATGTGTGACACTTTATTGTCTCTTTTCAATGGTAGGCAATCTCATACAATACCAAATAAGACAATTTTTTTGCCTACATAGGTTTCTTATTATTCCATAGATTAGCCTATTTCTAATGTGAATGTGAATGATGCACTTCTTAATGAAAGAGTAGACATTAAACAATTCAAGGATATGCCAAAATGGTTGGCGCAAACATTGTCTGGTAGCAAACTAGATGTACCTATCTAGTTGCACTTGTCCTAGCTCTCATAGTGCCTCTTATGCATCAGATTGTTATGGATTGGCTATGTCTAGTTTGTGTGATGAGTATGAGTATGTTTTTTAAAAAGAGATACAAAGATACAAAAAAAGTAGATGGCTACTATGAAATTTGAATATGATGCTATTGTGAAAAATGGTACTTGGCTCTTATATGACTTGTCCCATGGACAAAAGGCCATTGTTACTAAGTGGGATAATTAATTGAAGTATAAGATGGATGGTAGCATTGATCATTATAAGGCTAGAATAATGACAAAGGGTCACGCTTTTAGTAGCATTGACTTTGATGAGATCTTTGCTATTGCTTGCCATATGATAACAATTCCTACCATTTAGGCATTAGTAGTTCATAATGGTTGAAATATACATCAGTTGGACATCAAAACTACATTTCTGAATGGTGATTTACATGAGGAAATATATGTTTTCTAGTCTCATGATTTTGTTTAGAAGGGGTAGAAAAACAAAGTGTGTTGAGATTGAAAAAGACATTATATAGTCTAAAGCAAGTATCTTCGGCTTCATATGAGAAGATATATACATACATAATTGCATGTGATTTTCAAAACAATCCAATCAAGAGCACTCATATGTTAGACATGAGAGTGATATACGTCTAGTCATTGTGGTTTATATCAATGACATGCTAGTCATTAGTCCTAATGAGACAAATAATGTTGATTTTAAGGCTGAGTTAAATTTACCTTTTAACATGTCAAATCTAGGCCTAGTGCATCACTACTTGGCATTCAATTGAGTGGTGTGATTGAGTTATGGCTTTGTGTCAAACTAAGTATATTGAGGCAATATTGGAGGGATTTGATTTTGAGGAGTGCAAGGCTATTGCTACTCTTATGGAGATAAGTTTGAAGTTGAGTCTTCATGATGCCATAGATTGCTTTTATATCTTTCTTTATTAACAATCTATTTGATGCTTGATTTATATTTGCAGTATGAGGCTTAGCATTCAACTTTATGGTCTCACAAATGAGAAAGTTTATGCATAGCCCAAACTTCAAGCACTTACATGGAGTGAAGCATATCTTTTGCTACTTGAGTCATATCCCCTTGGGTTGTTTCATCCCAAGATGAGATTGTTACTATTAGATTTACATGCTTTTTTAGATTTTGACTAGGTTGGTTGTTACAACACTTGTGTATCCACAAGTGGTTTTTTCTTCATGCTTGGTAGCTCATCATATTGTGGTTGAGCAAGAAGTAACCCATTGTGGCCACTTCTAGTTGTGAAGCTAAGTGTGATGTGGCTCTCATAGGAATGGTCGAGTATGTTTTGTTTAAATGCCTTTTGGTTGGACAATCATTTTCTACGACCCTCTTCATTGATAATCAAAGCGTATTGGTAGTTGCATAGTACCCAGTGTTCTAGGCTAGTATTAAGCACATAACTTTATGTAATAGAGTCAATGTAATAGAGATAAACTTGATCTATATGCCACATAGGACAAACTTGCAGATCTTTTCACAAAGGCTTTTCCTCATGGAAAAGTTCGAAGATTTTCACAAAGCTTTGGGTTTACTTTCCTTTATGGATCGATCATAGTCCATCGAGCTTAGCACTTCTCTATATATAAGTGCTAGCTCTTATTCATTGTATCACTCTTAAGGGAGATTTATTACCATATTGTGGTAGTGATGAGTGTGCAAACATTTAGGACCAATTACATACATTTTTCTTCTCTAGGAGGTGTTTTTCCCTTGGTCTTGTATATATACCTATTCACTTTAGGATATTCTTAGTCTCGTCAATCTTCTCTATTGATATCACTCAATACACTTTGTGTTGTGCTCTCTCAAGCTTCTTCTTCTTTAAGTAGCATGTGTGCATTTTACAATCCTAAATCCAATGTATAAAGCATAGAAATACTAGAATGGAGTTCTACACAGAGAACCGATTATTGTAGAGCACAAATTACTTGTAAATGTAGCTTGGTTGTAGTAATACTATGTGCAGAATGCTTTGGAGAGTGTATAATATAGTGTGAAAGTCCAAACTTACATGCTAACATAGATTTTACACAATATTAATACAAAAATAAAATAAATTTACACATTTCTAAACAAAGGAGGAATGAAAAATATCTTTCTACACAATCTTAGTTGCAATTTTCTTTGAGTTGATACTTTTTCTTTTGAACAAGTGAAGAAATGTAAGTGCCAATGAGTGACTAATGTTGCAAATAAAATTGAGAGCATTGATATAGATGATGATGAAGTTTATGTAATGAAGCATTCAACCAAGAAAAGAAATCTAACTAAAACTCAAATAGACATAAAATAACAAAGAACTATTGCACCAAGACATCTTGCCATGTATTAATGATGAGAGTTCCAAAAATACATGACAGCCATGGCTGATGCTTCATCTAGCAAGAAGGAAGCTAACATCAAGAAAGTGAACATTAAAATTTTTGTGAATGAGTCAAAAGATGTCTTCTCTTAGCCTCTTGCCTTCTTTATCCTAACTCCTCATCTCCAAAGTTAAGGGTACATTTACATAGGCAAGGGCTGAATTTACAAGGGCTGGAAATTACAAGGTATGGAATTAGCATGATTCCAAAGTACAAAAATATCAAGGTATTTTCTTTTATGACAAACCATCCCATCCTAAGATGGTTTTGTCCTCAAAACCAAGGATAAATGGACCAAATCCAAGCCAAGGATGATAGTAATCATGTCCATGTAGCTTCGATATGATAGAAAGCACTTTCCATATAAGAGAGACCTTTATGTATACCAAATTGTGAGTAAACTGGCTGCTATTCAAACAGGGCTGATTTACAAAAAACTATCATAACTTTTGATAGAGTGGTCCAAATGACACATATGAAGTATAAAAATGAAGTATACAATCCCTAGCATTACCCCATAACGTCAAAATCAAAATTTGATAAAGTCAAGATAGTTTTATTGCCAACAGAAATATCTCGCAGCAAGATGTCCTTCCACAGTCTGTCATATATCATCCTGCAATAACCAAGGAAATCATTCACATAAGTGGATGGTTGCCAAGAAGATTCCTCTATAGGTAAGCTCTTCCACTTAATGAGGTACTCAGTAAGAGTACAATGTCTGAGAACTCTTTCTCTCTTTCCAATAATACTTTCAAGTTCATATATGACAAATCCTGCTTCATCCATTGGTGGCAACTCTTCCAATACCTGCACATCAGGTCCAACATACTTCTTAAGCTGTGAAACATGAAATACATCATGTATGCTAGTGGAAGAAGGTAGTTGGAGCTTATAAGCAAGCTCTCCAACTTTGTCCACTACCAAATATGGCCCATAAAATCTGTGGCAAGCTTATTGTTCCCACCCTTCAATGAAGCATAGTGTATCTTGGGCACTTTAAGAAACACCCAATCTCCAACTTTGAAGTCCAAATGTCTTCTCTTCTCATTGGCATAGGCTTTCATTACTTCTTGTGCTTTCCTTATGCTGTCCTTGCATTGTCTTACGAGCATCTCCATCCTTTCTAACTCTTCCTTTGCTTGGGGGTTGATATCTTCATGAAACAAAACTGATGGGATTTGGATTTTGTACCCATAAAGTGCTTCAAATGGGGACATACCTATGCTCATGTGATACATGTTGTTATAGCAAAATTCAGCAAGGTGGATCCAACAATCCCATAAAGCTTGTGTGTCATGATAATAATGCCTAAGGTACATTTCCACCTAGTGATTGACTCTCTTCGTTTGCCCATCAGTTTGGGGGTGATAGGCTATACTAGGAGTGAGAAAAGTACCCATAGAAGAGAATAGACTTCTCCAAAAGTTGCCCATGAATTTTGTACCTCTATCTGATACTATTCTCATTGGCATATCATGCAGCTTGAACACACCTTCCATAAATTTCTCAGCCACTTGCCTTGCTGAATATTGTATTTTGGTTGGAATAAAGTGGGTTGATTTAGTCAACTTGTCAACAACCACATAGATACTATTCCATCCATGACTAGTAGTAGGTAATCCCGTTATAAAGTCCATGGAAATGTCGGTCCATTTGCCGATAGGAATAGGTAAAGGATGAAGGAGTCCGGCTGGTAATAAAGTGGAGTCCTTATTTTGTTGGCACTCTAAACACTTGGATACATGCTCCTTGACGTCCTTCCATAAACCCTTCCAATAATAACTTTTATGGACCTTGTCAAAGGTCTTGAAAAGACCCAAATGACTAGCCATTGGTGATGAGTGTATCTCATGGAGCACTTTCAACTTGAATTCACTGTTAGGAACCAAGTACACTTTACCCTTAAACCATAAGAGTCCATTATGCACTTTGAATTTGGAAATTCTTCATCATTTCCTGGCTGTAATTTTTGTAAAATCTGGACAGCATGCTCATCCAACACATATTCTTCTTGGATGTCGTTTATCCAATCCTTATAAATTGTAGACACTGTAGATAAATTGCATGCCCACATTCTAGATAACGTATTAGCCACAATGTTATCCTTTCCAGCCATGTAAGCTATTTCAAAATCATATTACTGCAAAGTAGTCAGCCATCTCTTTTGCTTGGGAAAAAGGTTGGGCTGTGAAATAAAATACCTCAACACCCTATGATTGCTTTTGACTTTAAAATGTGTTCCATAGAGATAATGATGCCATTTCTTGATCTCATGTAGAATAGCAAGCATCTCTTGCTCGTACACATGCATCTCCCTTTCTTTATCATTGAATTTTTTACTCTCAAATGCAATGACACCATGCTCTTGAACCAAAACAGCCACTAAACCTCTACCACTAGCATTCGCATAGATGGTAAAAGTCTTGGAAAAATCAGGGCAAACTAGTATTGGTGCTGAAACAAGCAATTACTTAGCTCATTAAAGCTCTTGTCGCGATTTCGTCCCAAAAGAAGGCCTCTTTTTTTATCCGATCGATAAGAGGAGTTGCAACATGAGCATTATTCTTCATAAACCTATGGTAAAAAGATGATAACCCAAGAAAACCTCTTAAAGAAGTAGCATTAGTTGGGGTAGGCCATTCTTTGACGCATTGCACCTTCTTAGGATCCACTTTGATTCCATCTTCTCCCACTATATGACCCAAGTATTCAACTTCCTTTGTCATGAATGAACACTTAGTTGCCTTGGCAAATAGTTTGTGCTTCCTCAATATATCGAAGACTTCTTTTACATGCTGTAAATGGTCCTCTTTGTTCTTGCTATAGATCAAAATGTCATCAAAGAACACCAAAACTGTCCGAAATAGCAAGGGCTGAAGTATCTTATTCATAAGAGATTGGAATGTGGCTGGAGCATTGGATAAACCAAAAGGCATAACCATGAATTGATAGAGGCCTCTTTCCGTCCTAAAGGCTATTTTAAACACATCCCCTTCCTTCATGCATATTTGATGATATCTCGATCTCAAGTCAATCTTGGAGAATACCTTAGCATCCTTCAATTCATCAAGGAGGTCATCTATTCTAGGTATTGGATACCTATTCTTGATAGTGACCTTGTTAAGATCGCGGTAGTCCATACACGTGTGAAAAGAGCCATCTTTCTTCTTTACAAGAAGGACAGGAGAGGCAAAAGGCGATTGGCTTACCTTGATGAGACCCATTTTTAATAGCTCTTTCACTTGGCGCTCTATCTCTTCCCTTTCCACTTTGGAGAGGCGATATGGTGGTTTGTTAAATAGGCTTGGTGTTGGGTAGCAAGTCTATAGGATGATCCACTTCTCTTTTGGGAGGAAGAGAAGTAGGTGACTGAAAAATATCATCATAATCCTTTAGCAACTTGCAAAGACATGGTTCTATGTCATTGGTAGGAGGAGAGGGCTGATCCTCATCAATCTTCAAAAGAAGAATAGTGAACATGCATGCCTTTGCATTTATCTCTTTTTTTATCTTCTTGGGATTGATCACCTCCATTATCTTCTTCTCAACACCATGTAGAATTACTTGTTGTCCACACCATTGAAATTCAATTTCCAACAGCTTGCTAAGATCCATAGTAAATCTGTCCAAAGATTTCAGCCAATTGTAGCCAAGTATGATATCAATGGGACCCATTTCTAATGCGATCAAACTTATTGATGTAGTGCACAATGGAGATAGAGTGATAGGAACATTTGGGCAGCATTGATTACTATTTTCAAAGTCTCCATTGGCCACTTGGATTTTTAGGGAAGAAGGCATATCCTGTGTACTCAATTTCAACCCATTGAGTGATTTGGAATTAATAAAGCTATGTGTGCTGCCCGTATCAATGAGTATGTGAGCGGTCCTTCCATTGATTTGGCCTTTGAAGCGTAGGGTATTGTCCCCTCTTGAACCACTCCATGCGTCATTTGATATGGAATATAGCAAGGGATGTAAATCAGTCCAAGAATCATCCATGTAATGACCGCTCGGATCAAAAGGAAAGCCATCCATTGGGTCATAAAACTCGTCATGGAAACTCTCTTCATTTTCATACATCTCTTCTTGTGTAGTAGAGCCTTTAAGCTATGCTAGACTTCCCTCAATAGGTTCATCATCAGAATCATCTTCAAAAATCATACTAACCTTCAAATTCTTAGCCTTACACTTGGACTTATGGTCGGGTGACCATTTCTCCCCGCACTTGAAGTATAGCCCTTTAGCATACATTTCTTTGAGCTTGTCATTAGACACATGCTTGCCTTGGATAGGGGCTAAAATTTTGGCACTAATATCAGTCATTTTTCCATCAAAATTATTTTCAGCATTAGATCTGAAATTGTTGCCCTGCTTTGGTCCATAAACAGTGGGGAAAGTTGGTATCTTGCTATAGGCATTGCTGTGAACATTTATTGGCTTTCCACCATGCTAAAAATCAGTCCTTACATGCCCATAATGGCCTGATGTCTTTGGGAACTGTGTAGGCTGAAGTAAATGCCCTATTTTTGGCTGGAAACTCTTGTATTTCTGCCTATAACGCTCAGCCAATTGAATGGCAGCTTGCAAAGATGTAGGCTTCAATTGCTCCAACTTCGGATGATAAGGTAGACTCCAAACCAAATATATACTTGTTCAATTTGGCACTATCGAAGACTCCATGAACACTCATTGAGAGGTTTAAAAATTGATTTGAATACTCTCTAACCGAGAGACCATGTTGATCAAGGGCATACCATTTCTTTTCCAAGTACTCTTTTTCAATGGGAGAGACAAAGACTTTAATCATAGCATTCTTTAGTGCTTCCCAAGATAAGAAGTCATGCCCAATTCTTGTCATATATCTCCACTAAGTATGTGCATAGCCTTCTAAATGAGGGGCTGCAAACTTCACTTTGGCATTTTCGGGCCTTGGATAAAGAGAAAAGTACATCTCCAATTTGTCAAAGCACTCCTCCAACTCCGTGGGTGAAGGTGTTAACCCCAACACGAAGAAAGCAAAAGGAAATAAAAAAGACGTAGGGCAAAGGCGGAAAAAAGGTAGCTCGACTGAAGAAAGAAGAGGAGGAAAGGCCAAAGGCGCAAGGGCAACCTTAAAAGTCCAAGGTAAATGCAAAAGGGGAAAGGTGCATTTTAAAATACAAAGGCGTACCCTGAAATCTTGTAAAAGAGTGCCAGGCGGTGGAAAATCCGGAAAGCTAAAACAGAAGACAAAGACAAATGCCAAGGCAAAGAGAAACGGAAGACAAAGGCGCACAAGGAAAAGTGCAAGTCAAACTATTGTAAAAGAGCGCAAGCGCATCATGGTTTAATTCAAGGAGCGCCGGGCTCTCACCCGTGCAATTTGTAAATGTAGACGGGTGGTGGAAAGGAAGCCAGGAAGATAGAAGGACAATGGGAAAAAGGGCCTAGGCTATGGTCGGCCATGTAAAAAAGGGAAAAGGGGATGACCGCCCAAAAGGGATTTAGGGTTTTGTATATAAAGTTGAAAAGTGAATGAGAAGCTCATTCTTGTGTGTGGCCAAAAGTAGCTCTCCTCTTCTCCTTCTTTTTCTTGTTCTTGCTTGCTTGAGCTTGTGCTTGAGAGAGGGAGTGTGAGAGTGTGTGAGGGTGAGGGACCGTGGGGTGGAGAAGCTCTCCATCTTCTCGTCCCTTCTTCTCTTCTCTTCTCTTCTCTTCTCTTGCTCTTGGTGATGGAGCTTGGAGCGTGGAGCTTGAGGATGGAGCTTGCTTGAAGCTTGCACTTGGATCGTGGAGCTACCGGAGTGTGCGGGAGAGGGGGTAACTTGATCGGCATGGAGATAAGCTCACTACACCCGTAGATATGGATGGCGCGTCGGCTATGTGAGAGGTAGCCATTAGTGCTCGGCTTGGAACGCTTGAACAATAAGCGGTCCGTGGGTCTTGGCGGTTGAGCGAAAGCTCCCACATTTTGGTTCCGTTTGCCGGGACCAACAGATTCAAGCCTTGAGCGCTTGCGCGCTTCGAATCGAGCATTGGAGTAGGGTTTTCCCCGAACCGTTGCTTGAGCTAGATAGGTAGGAAGTGAGGGAGTTTGAAAATGTATTCGATCTTCTTGGCAAGTAGGTTTTTGATTTTTTGGATTTAGGAAAGCATGTTGGAGTAGTGTAGGTGATTGCTTTGTGATTTGAATGCATTTAGGATAGGAAAAAACAAAGAAAAAGAAGCAAACAGTAGGGTTTTCTGTTGCTGTATAACAAGCTAAAATAGGAAAATAGGGGCACAGATCCTTGGGGTGCCGTTTGATTCGAGCACCATAGTGATTCCAGGCATGTCTAGCATTTCCTTGTAGTGTTTTGTACCTATTTGGAAGGCGCTGGATGATTCGGTGGAGTAGACGTTGACCTAGAGGCATTGCGCACAACTCGCAGGCCGCCGTCCGCGCCGTTGGACCAGGCCGTCCGAGTCCTAGAATCGGACCAGTCCATAATCGGACGCTCGGACAACCGTCCGATCAGACCATCCTGTCCGATCGGACCACTCGGACCAACCCGTCCGATTTTGGAAATCGGACCACTCGAACACTCAGACTCGAACCACTCGGACCATCCTGTCCAATTGGACGCTCGTCCAATCGAAGTAATTAGACCACTCTATCCGATTCGATTCCCAGAACCGGACGTGACAAAAATCGGACCACTAGGCCGATCGGACCACCTAGAATCATCGGACTCCTGAAAATCGGACATCTAAGAATCAGACAAAAAACTATCAAAATCGGACAAGTATCTAGAACACAAATTTTGACACATCTAAACCCCGAAATTGACCCAAAGGCTACGTAGAGCTAAAGGCACATTACAGATCCATCACTGGGCTGAAACTTAGAGCAAGTAGTTCAAAATTTGGCTATAAACGGTCCTTCAAATTGCGCATGGTGTTTATCGTAATGGCCCTGCGGGTCGGGGGGACTGCCGTGATAGGTCCTCCAAATTGGACCCTAGTGTAGTAATGGCTCTACATGAGCATGAATTCGCACTTGCAAAAGAGCAACCAAAAGCCCATACCCGAACAGAGAGAAACAGAGACCCTAGAACATCAATGGGCCAATCTAGCCATCAAGGGCAAAAAGGCCACACCACGAGAACACGAAGGCATTGTGTTCATACCATGTCTAGTCAGAGCGAAATGCAACATCAGCAAGCTACAAATGCCAAGATGACTAGACATTACTCTCTTGAGAGAGATGTACCTTGAGCAACACTGCACAGACAACCCAAGACATTGGTGGAGAATCCACGTCTGGTCATGCAAGTGGGGACTCAAGGGCATCTGTCAGAAGGCTTAAATTTACAAGCCAGAACCCGGAAGATGAAGACATAGTACCACCTGCTTATCTTAGGGTCAAACTCACCGCAAAAAGAGAGCATACTATTGATGCTCTGATCGATGAAGGAGCAGATTTTAACATCTTAACCTATGAATCATGGACTCTACTAGGCCAACCAGAGCTCACACCGACTAGTGCAACTCTTAGCCCTTATGGGGGACACCCACAAGCACTCGTAAGGAAGTACAAAATCCTTGTGACAATTGAAACGGAAAGCTTGCCTATCCTATTTCATGTTCCTCCAAATAGTGCTAGTTGCGGGAAAGAAACCCTCCTAGGAAGACCCTTCAAAAGGGCGACCAAGTGTGAGGCCGACCGACTATGTAGCATAGAGGATACACCTGACACTACCGGGTGTGAGGATAGTCGCAACCTTTAGCAAGGGTGACCTCAGCAAACCTCGAGGGAAAGGCAAGGAAGGTGCTAACATGACAATCAAGCCCACTAACGAGGGCAAGGACTTGTTTGAAGAGTTGATGCAAGCACAGGTCGAACAACGAGAACCAGTGAGTGAGGCCATGACTGAAACAAGAAGGTCAGGAGACAATGCCAAGGACGGGCTGTGGACTTACAAATATCGTAGAAGACCCCAAAAGAAACCCAAGCCTTATATACGAAGGCATCGATGGAGGGTCAGCACAACGCCGCGATGGATATCCAAAGCGTTGCTATGTGCTCAACGGTATTACGCAGGAAATCGATGGATTTGGGTGCCAAAATCCCCTGCTAATCCTCCTCTGTCAATTGAAGGCCAGTTCGTATCAACATCAAAGAAGCGTAGGAGGAGACCTAAACGAAAGACCAAGTCTCGAGTCAAAAACATTGGAGTGACCGAGCCCCTCACAATCAAAGTCAAAAAACCAAACGAGACTAATCGGAGGGTAGATCCTCAGCCTAGCGTGCTTGACAAGCAGATATCATATAGAATTGTTGAGGATACACGAAAGCCACTAGCGCCCAGGGAGCCTTTAATTCCCCAAGAGGATAAGGAGCACCAGAGGCACCACGCTGCTTGTGAGATGGCTAATTTCTCAACAAAATAAATGGAACAATCGTCTAATAGCCTTGAGCAAATCATTCAGCTAGTGCCAAGTCCACCTAAGAGTCCTAGATCTCCTACACCCTCTTTTTCCAAACGGACACAGGAAGCACAACAATAGTCGTCAAGGGCGGCTGCTCAATCCCAATCTTCATCTCCATCTAAGCTTCCAAATGTCCAAGAGGTGGGACATGACACCATCTGTAGCTCTCGGCCCAAGGATATGCCTATGCAACCTAAGGTGACTAGATCAACTCATGCTCGATCTACACAGGTGAATGTTCAAATGGAAACAAAAGACACGACCACTTCCAATTGCCCTAGGGACTTGACACCGCAATCCACCAAGAGTAGCCAGCCCACTGGATTAGCGGCTACTACTTCCAATCAGGGATCACAACAGTCACAGCCCTTGGCCGTGGCAATGCCCCTTGCGGAACGTGTCCTTAGCAGTTCACCTAGGGAGGAGGTGCCGCAACCAATGTCCTTGACAACTCCAACACTTTCAAAGCACCTAAAGCCTAGGCTTGACGAGAAATCTCTCAAAGATGTGGCCAAGGAGATGGTGCATCATCTGACCAATCAACCTAGCAAGGCGGTCCAACAGGTCAGAGCTACGTCCCATGAGGACGCACCAGAGAAGGGGAAAGTTGAGGCCCAACCAAGCACATCAACGGCTGACCTAGTTCAGGGTCTTGAGTCATTAAGTTATGCACGTTCGCTGACCAAGAAAAAGAGGAGAAAATAGTGCAACCAATAGCAGCTATAGGTGGTGATGGACCCCAAGAGCATTGAGACCAAGAGCACTGGAGAGCTGGGGAATAAAGCATCAAGTCCATCCACCAATGAACCCATTGATGTCTCTCCTAATAGCGGTGGAACCTCAGACACATCCGTGTGCTTTGAAAAATCAAAGCAGTCATTACCATCAATGGCTGCTTGCAACACTCTATCCATTGACAATAGAACTCGCATTGACAAATCAAGAGTGGATACAACACTATCACGACGGGGTGACGAATTCACACTAGTCACACCCAAGGCAAACCATGACACAATAACGAAGCCTCAAGAGAAACATGGAAACCCCAAGAGCATGAGCAATCCTAGCATTGACCAATCTTGCTCATATAGGCCTGAACCCCCAGCTATGCTAAAGTCGAGGCAAACTCCTAGAACCTTGCATGAAATGGCAACCGAGCAAGCCCTCATTGAACATAGAAGTGTCGCAGAATGCTTAACTGAGTTGGATGCTAAGCTCAAGGTGTTCGCACATGTTTACGTCCTTGCAGACATGGGCACAATCCTCAAGGAGCAGCTTGGAGATTACTTGCCCTTCCCTTTATCTTGGGAAGAGCAGGAACACCTTGATGAGCACTATGACAAGCTCCTACACGAACGCTTGGGCCTCATCTCGAGCGAAGAAGCTGACGAACTGCGCTTAACCGTCACGTTCAATGAAGTGCTCTGCCAACCGAATCTCGTAGACATAGAGCAACTAAAGCGACTGTCAGTAGGCCAGAGCCAATATGAGCAACATTGGTGCGAAGGTCGCGTTGCAATGGTCGAACTAGGGGCTCAGATCATGACAGTCTCTGAGGAGCGATTGGCCAAATGGTGATCCCAAAGAGACCCAACCTATGTGGTGTCAACTTCCTTTCGAGTGCTAACTGCCATTCGGGGTATGAACTTAGCTGGAACTTGGCAAGAGAACTCTTTGGCTGATAAGGTTCTCACTGAGAAGGAGCTACATGTTGCCAGTAGACTCGGACAAGGTTCCATGCTACTCAATATTGCAAAATATCTATCGGTACTAAGTAAGCTGCCACGAGTGTTGGATGCGTGTGCCACGCTCTAGTACAACCCTGAGTTCTACAATTGGTTCTTATCCTCGTGAAGTGACACGGATTCATAAATGTGTATATAAATAAACACTGATTTTTGTGTCACCATGTATAAACAATATCAACACACACAAGCAATGATAGTTAAGCGTAGGGAGAAGAGTTGGGTCTGACAGGCTAAGCTCCTCAAGTCCTCCTCTCATCACGCATTTAAAAGTCATGTGACCATCCCCACCTCCAAGTGAAGGGCATGCAACCCACATTACCGCCATAGGAAGCCTTGACCAACAACTCTGATGGTGTAGACAAGGTGCAGCCCCTTTTCTATACATCTTCTTCCTTTCCAATCTATCCTTCCAAGGTTGAGCCCTGCCTAAGTTCATGACCATTGGCCGACGTAACTCGGCATGAGCCAAGATCTGCGAATGGTAGGAGGCTAAATATACATCACGGGGGCCATCCCTCTACAACAAGCACTGCATGCCCCACCCCTCCCCTTCTCGTCCTATGCGCTTGATAACCTGCACTATAATCCCTTACATATGAATGGTCTTATCATGTAACAAATCCTAATCCTTGATTCACATCTTACAGCCCCCCCGCGAGGAAAACATGGAGAACCAAGGGCAGCTAGCTTGCAAGGACGCTCTTCGCAGCCGACGAGAACATGCAGCACATGCCCCTCCGCCGGTGCGCTACGTGCCCACTCTTAAAAGGTACACCAAGATACACGGCCCCAAGCGACACCGCCCCGGACGAAGGCCGAAGAATCCATGGGTCAGGGGAGCGGATGCTCAAGGAGGCGCACACAATGTGGCAACACCAATGGCACAAACCCCCAACGTATGCTCAGGCACCAGGTGCTCAAAGGCAGGAAAGATAGAGCGGGACAGGCAAGAATTTAATGAACTGTTCAAAGGTATTTTGGAAACGGTGGCAGGCCGAGACTACACCATTCATGTCTCGGCTGACATATTCCCTGCCCAAACCCATGGGAGCCCCGCACTAGCAGATCCCCAGTCGCCCGACCACCCAGACTCGCCCCGCCTCGTACAAATAGAGTAGCCCCATGTTGTATAAAGGCTTATCAAATGCTACCTGACCAGGACTTTTTGCCTTTAAATGGTTCAATGTCGACATGTTCCCGAATTGTACGAACTTTTCATATCTGCGTTTAATATATTTCACGTCTTTAGCAAAAGGAAAAGTTAATCAAGCGCAGGTGATAAGTATCTAAGTCAACACCATGGAATTCCGATAAGTGATGCCTCCTTGCGTTGCACTGGTTTATTATAGTTGTGGCATATACCATGCATGTACTCTCATCAAGTGACAAGTGGATGCAAGATGATATAGGTCCTTGTGCGAAAGTGTTCAATGCCCGATCACCGCAAGACCATTGATTCCACAAAGAGCCGCAACAAAGCCATGCTGCCGAAAGCAAAAATCACCCTTGCCGACCACCCACATCGCATGGCCCAAAGCACATTTATGGGCCACGCTCTCTTTCTGGGTCAAGCTCTATAGTTGGCTCACGGCGGTTGTTACCTCAATTGTACAGCATCACGTCTCGCAAAGAGGTGTGCAATATCTCAAGTGTATCTCCCCATCTCAACAACTACTTCTCTAACAACGAGGCTAGGGCACAATCATCACTACAATATCCATTTCCTGAGCCTTCGAAGCTTGACAATTTCCAATCCATTGAAACGCTGATAGCCTTAACATATTGCAATGGTTGTACTCAGGCAAGTTCGAAAAAAAAGGGGGAAAAGAAAAGAAAACAAAAGAAAATAAAAGAAAAAAAAGAAAAAAGAAAAAGAAAGAAAAGCAACAAATGAAAGGATAAGATGCATCCACGATCACATCACAACACCTAGGGGTTCTCAAACTAGGTACGTCCAGTGACCTTGGTCGACTGGCTCCGTCCCTAGTCCCCTCGCCCTTTAGCTTCACCCACAATTGTTCAGGGCACATCAACGGCAGGACACACCTAGGAAGCTTGTCTCGCCTATGGTTAGACCTGTCACTCTGATCCACTTGCACAATTCCCTTTTGCACTCTGCCTACTACCATTGCAATCAATTGTGGTAAGCACCGCATGATTGGCCATGAAAAGTACACTGTCCTCATCAAGCAAGTCCAATAGCTTCCAGCTACCGAAAGTGCGGTGTCCCTGTGTTCAAATATGCTACGTCGAGCAGTCACAATGCAAAGGATGTCTCATACACCTTCACGTGTACTTCTTCTCAACATGGACACATTTGCTTTATCCACACAATGTTACGAGAAACCAGCCCGCAGTCTTCTAACTACGTAATATCTAAGTATGCACGAGCACTCACATAATATCTGCACTGAAATATATACACAGTTTGGGTCCTCAAGTGCAGGACAATACTCCAGGCTTGCTTAGAGTTCGACTTGTCTCCCAAACTAATCAAAATATGTCTTGTGCACGATAAAGAAGACTAGCACTACCCCTTAGGGAGAAACCACATGAGAGGTTTTCCAATTGCAGGTATTAAGACTCCAAAAGCGCCGTCGCCTCTACATCAACACCCAACTCTGAACTCTTGTCCTTTACTTCATCATGCAAAACCACCAGAGAATCATCACAAGCAGAATCCACCATGAGCATCCCAAGAACACCAACACCTGTGTTAGCTATAAGTGATCATTCCCAACAAAGAGTAGCCCTATCACCACCTATAACAATCATATCACCAGCCAATCTGAACAGCAAAGTGCCACCAATGACCTTCATCCGTACCAACATCAAAACTTCTCCAAGGCAACCTACAATAGTCCCTTCCACCCACGTCTTCGGTGCAAGCTCTGCCTGCTACCTACGACGGTGAGTGCCATGGGACTGGCACTCGCTAGGAGGGGGGTAATGTTAACCCCAACACGAAGAAAGCAAAAGGAAATAAAAAAGATGTAGGGCAAAGGAGGAAAAAAGGTAGCTCGACTAAAGAAAGAAGAGGAGGAAATGCCAAAGGCGCAAGGGCAACCTTAAAAGTCCAAGGCAAATGCAAAAGGGGAAAGGTGCATTTTAAAATACAAAGGCACACCCTGAAATCTTGTAAAAGAGTGCCAGGCGGTGGAAAATCCGGAAAGCTAAAACAAAAGACAAAGACAAAGGCCAAGGCAAAGAGAAACAGAAGACAAAGGCGCACAAGGAAAAGTGCAAGTCAAACTATTGTAAAAGAGCGCAAGCGCATCATGGTTTAATTCAAGGAGCGCCGGGCTCTCACCCGTGCAATTTGTAAATGTAGATGGGTAGTGGAAAGGAAGCCATGAAGATAGAAGGACAATGGGAAAAAGGGCCTAGGCTACGACCGGCCATGTAAAAAAGGGAAAAGGTGATGACCGCCCAAAAGGGATTTAGGGTTTTGTATATAAAGTTGAAAAGTGAATGAGAAGCTCATTCTTGTGTGTGGCCAAAAGTAGCTCTCCTCTTCTCCTTCTTCTTCTTGTTCTTGCTTGCTTGAGCTTGTGCTTGAGAGAGGGAGTGTGAGAGTGTAAGGGAGTGAGTGTGTGAGGGTGAGGGACCGTGGGGTGGAGAAGCTCTCCATCTTCTTCTCTCTTCTTCTCTTCTCTTCTCTTCTCTTCTCTTGCTCGCTGTGATGGAGCTTGGAGCGTGGAGCTTGAGGATGGAGCTTGCTTGAAGCTTGCACTTGGATCGTGGAGCTACCGGAGTATGCAGGAGAGGAGGTAACTTGATCGGTATGGAGGTAAGCTCACTACACTTGTAGATATAGATGGCGCATCGGCTATGTGAGAGGTAGCCATTAGTGCTCGGCTTGGAACGCTTGAACAATAAGCGGTCCGTGGGTTTTGGTGGTTGAGCGAAAGCTCCCATAGAAGGATTCTCTCCTTTGAAATTTGAGATGACAATTTTCTCTTTATACTCTCTCTCATATTGAGGTGGCTGCCCATTGTGGTGCTGCTGTCCATTATGGTGTTGCTGTCCAAAAGAGTTACCAAATGAGCCTTGCCTAGGGAATTCATTATTCCAAGTTCCTTGTGCATATGGGGTTTGCTGTCCATACTGCATACCATATCCTTGTGGCTAGAAATAATGTCCTTGAGGCTGAAAATGAGTGTTACCCATATTAGAAGGTTTTCCATGGTACCCTTGATGTTGTCCATGCGTAGGAGTATTAAATGGTGATTACTGCCCACTATTTTGTTGAGGCCAACCATGATTGGATAAAGGGCTTGGCCTATTAGGTTGAACTTGAGTATGAGGATTGTGTTGTTGCTGTCCATAGGAGTTTGGGGCTGAATTCACATGCCCTTGTTCATGCCCACCAATATTTAGTTGAGGATAGAATTGTTTATAAAATAGATTGCAACCGTGGATGTCCCCTTCATGCCTAGAGCTTGCTTGAACCCTATTGTGTGGATCTTGCCCATGTGGTTGAGAATAGGCCTTTGATTGATGGGGTTGAGGCTGAAATGAAGTGGGCTGTATAAAATCTTTAGCCTTTGACGATTCCCAAATCTCAAATTGTCCTACTATCTTTGGAGTAGAGGGTTTGGGTTGCTCTTCAGCCAAAGGAGGGTTTGGAACATTGGGACCAGCTGTAGGCAACATATTTTCACTAAAGATAGCCACTAACTTGTCAATACCCATCCTCATACCATCAAAGCCTGATTTCATCTCTTTAATATCATTTGAGAGTTGTTGTAGGCTGTTAGAGTTCATGGAAGCATGGGACATCTCAACTCCATTCATTGGTTGATTGATAGGAGAATGAGCGGAGCTTACATCAACCTCTTCATTCTCATAACGCCTGTGGCATATAGCTTCTTGAGGGGTTTCATGTTCATGCTCATGTTGGTATTCTCGTAGTTCTTCATTGATGGTCTCCAAAATAGGATCCTTTTTCTTATTCCTTGCCATGAGTAACTTCCTATCTTGCATATACAGTAGAGGAAAAAATCAAATATCTTGAGTTCTAGTGCTCCAAATAACAAACTCTTTGGCTCTGCTTGAAGCTTGAGAAGTTCTCTTTCTAACGAACTATCAACTGTTGAAAGTAGTTGAATACATAAAATTCTGTAAACAGTTTACTGTAGTTGTCTGAAAATTCCTGCAACCAGTGAATGCTTTGTTTTGATCATTTAGTGACTTGTACCTTCAATTTTCATGTATCTACCAACCGTGTAGACCTGTAAGGGAACTCCATACATCTGCCAAAGCTGAAAATACCCTCTACAATAACCAGAATGATAGAATAATCCACTGTAGACTGCAAGATTAATGGGGCCCTGTTTGTATACCCTATCCCAAAACCTCAATGTTGATCCAATGTCAAAATTACCATGCTAAAAACTGAATTCTTGTTCCCTTGAGTGGTACCTGCATCTGAACTTTAAATGTGTGGGATCCGAGACTTGAGGGGTGTGCAAGTTTTCCTCTCAAGCCGGTTTGTGCTCCCCTTCAGGGTCCTT
Organism: Lygodium microphyllum; assembly: GCF_053477565.2. Classification (NCBI taxonomy): domain Eukaryota; kingdom Viridiplantae; phylum Streptophyta; class Polypodiopsida; order Schizaeales; family Lygodiaceae; genus Lygodium; species Lygodium microphyllum. Next base: position 2,067,486 of record NC_141153.1, on the reverse strand, counting down.
GTCAATAGGGGAGGGTCACCTCTCTTTTGCCCTACCAACTCGCCCGGCATCCACTTTTCCTCGTGGGTATACACAAGGTAGTTCAATGCTAGGTTCTAAAAATTAGCATGAAATGCATGGAATGAAAATAATTTGATTGCCCCTTTTATGATATGTAAGAACTTGAATGGAATAGACCGAAATTGAAATGGGGATAGGTAAGGGATAACCTCAGCAGTGACTCACTCCTTAACAATTCTTATTCCACTTACCATTGGGTAAAATTTTACTCATGTCAATGAACAAAAAGAGCAAATAATTCAATATCAGGGTTAGGTAAATGAAATGAAAATTTGAGGCACTTGGAAGTGATTATTTCAGTGAATGAGAGTGATTATGCAATGATCAATCACTAAAATAGCTCTATGGATTTCTAATGAAATGCATTTGATAGAATGGATGGGATTCTTTATCATTTTAATCCCTCTTTCATCAATTGGACTTAGCTCACCAAGAGGATTTAAAGAGATATTAAAAATGATTAGAGTACCTCTTAAGCTGGTAGGAGAAGAGTGTTGTTGTTGATGAAGGAATCTCCCACAAATAGAACTTGGCTTCAACAAATAGAGCTTGACTTCAGCTTCTATTAATCAAAGAAATCCCCATCTTAGATTTCCAATGCTATTATCCAGCTTCTTGATCAAAAATCTTCATGAAGAGTGCTCCCATGAACCATCGGACCCAAAATTTGATGAAGAAGGCTTCAATAGAGATGCCACTTGAGTTGAAGATGCTGATTACTCTTCATTGTATGAAGTAGGCTTCAAAGAAACTTCAAAATTTGAAAGAGAATTCAATAATTCCCTTTCTTCAAATGACATTTGTTGCCCCTTCCATGAATCCTTCAAGGATCCACTCCATTCTTCCACAATGGTGGGAAATCCATACAATGTTGGTACTATCCTTTGTGTAGAGGCTTCAGGAAGTGAAATTGACCAAAAGCCCCATGATCTTGATAAGAAATTTGAGAAAATAAGCTTGCTATCCAAAACTGTCAATAACAGGGTTCCATGGGAGAGAGAAGAGTCCACAATAGAGAGGAATGTTGCCAAAGCTTGAAGGAGATCACTTGTCAAGTGCTACAGAGCATGAATCATAAGCAACTTGAGCTCCATAGCTCATCTTTAGCAAGAAATAGGCAAGAATATGCAGCAAGCGCAATTCACGCTGTTGTCTAATTGCTGTGCTCTTGGATAGAAATGAAGCATATGGTGCCATTCCACCATTCCATTGGAAGCTTGAGGGATGGAGAACAAGGCTATGAAGTCCTTTTGCATGATAGAAGTCACGGGCAAGAGATCTTGCTCAGCCTTTGGTCATGGATTCTTGAGAGAAGCTTGAAGGAAAAAAATGAAGAGACCCCTATTCTTGAAAAGTAACTCAAGTTTGAACAAAACTAAGTCTTGTAACCTTCGTTTTGTCCAACTTACCCCAAATTTTGGTCCAAAACTTGGTCACGAGTTACCAAATTGGTTGAAGCCCGCCATTGTCCATTGGTTCATGCCAAGAACCTCCATCTTAGTCACAGTTTGTAGGAGTTCTCCATGTCAGGCCACGGTTATGAAATAACTAACTCTTATGAGACTGAATTTAACTGTGGTTTTCACTCCCTAGTCATTGCAACTTAATCTATTGCATGAAAATGACTTCTGACAGGATCTAAGCTAAAGCTCGGATACCAATGTAATGAAGCATTCAACCAAGAAAAGAAATCTTACTAAAATTGAAATAGACATAAAATAACAAAGAACTATTGCACCAAGACATCTTGCCATGTATTAATGATGAGAGTTCCAAAAATACATGACAGCCATGGCTAATGCTTCATCTAGCAAGAAGGAAGCTAACCTTAAGAAAGTGAACAGTAAAATTTTTGTGAATGAGCCAAAAGATGCCTTCTCTTAGCCTCTTGCCTTCTTTATCCTAACTCCTCATCTCCAAAGTTAAGGGTACATTTACATGGGTAAGGGCTGAATTTACAAGGGATGAAAATTACAAGGTATGAAATTAGTATGATTCCAAAGTACAAAAATATCAAGGTATTTTCTTTTATGACAGTCTATGAGAGTAATAATTATAATTTGGATAGTAGAACTAAAATAGATCAACATGCGTTGTGGAAAAATGCATTGCTTTTCTCATTTAAATGCTTGGTTAATGATAATAGAAGAGCATGCCTCTTTTGTTCTTATTGTGGCAATTTTTCTCATGCTAGAAGTGCATATACTAAAAATGCCTCAATAAATTTTAAAGCTAGTAATCTTTACTTCCGCACTTATACATAATGCCATTGAGATGCAAGGAATGCAAAGCGATTTGATGAACCGGTCATGATAGAGAGCCTTCAAAAAATGCAATTCTCTAAACATTACTCACTCTCTTTCAATATGCTTTGTTGCTACAAATAACCATGCATTCTCTTCATACTCATCATTGCTTAATTTACTTGGAAGTGTGGATATGAAGCAAATGACAAGTCTTTATAATCATGAGAAAGAGATAAATAAGATGTCATCAAGTGCCAACCATTTCCATCATGTAGATGACATATTTTACCTCCAAGTAGAAAGTGAAAAGCACAGATGGCTCTTCTTTTCCTCCGTAAAAAAATTGAATAAAATCCTATCTCTTTCCTTGTCATCCTATTATATCAATTTATTAAACTTTTAAGCAATGAAGTGTAATGTTTATAAAAGGTGTGGACATCCTTTTAAATACTACAATACAAATCTAATACATGTTTCTTTTTAAAATGACTTGCAATTTCTTAAAACTTATTTTTTTGAATACGTATTTGTGTATGTGTATATGGCTAATTTTCAATACTATTATGCAAGAAATAAGTAATGTAATGCTAGATATATCTAGATTAATTGCTTTTGGTTCTATTATAGATATACTACTATGGTTTGAAAAAAAGACGGGTAGCTATTTTGCTTAAAATAATAAATCATATATTGACATCAATTTGTTGTGCTGCTCATAGAACCACTTGGCTACATTTGATATCTTTTAATAATTCCATATGCAAAGAAACTTTGATGTATCGATAAATGGTATAACTATATATTTCATAAGTAATAAAAATTGCATGGAGGAGCTTAAAGCATTACACAAAGAGTTAGATTTTGATGTATTAAAAATACAATGTACCTTTAAGATAAGATGGCTTGCTCAATCATCATATTTGTTTGGCAAAAATATGCAAATCATTGGATACATTGTTAGTTGTTTTAAAACAAGATCACTAAGATTTGTATAGCATGCTTAGTACATTTGAGAATATCTATGCCTTGCATTTTTTGATCAATAACTTGTAAAAGGTTAACAATTTAAGTTAATGCTATCAAAATGGTTATGTTGATGTAACTTTAATACATAGCATGCTAAGAGGCATTGTCTTATGTATTGAGGAGTTTATTGAATCAAGAAAGTTTGGAATTGAATGCATCTCAAAGGGAAACACTTGTATATCCCATAGTGGCTAGCTCTTGATAAAAAACTAGAGCTTTATATACACTCCATAGTTCTCTCAAGGATAACGTGTATTTTATTCAACAAATTGTACAAGATATGAAAGCAAGATTTAACTAATGCATTGAAATTTCAATTTGCTTAGCCAAAAAGCTATGCTAATGTCTTGAGAAGAGATTTATGGATAATTAAATCGTGCATGCATGAAGATTTGTTGAGGCACTATGGTACTCAACACTATTGCTTCTTTTTATGGATTATCCAAGATTGTCGACGGCAAAATGTTTCCACCAATTGTGAATGGTAATGCATTCAACATGGAAATTCATATGTTCAAATGCCACACAATGGTGGATTTTTGCCAAAATAAGTCTTTTTCCCTCTTGACTTGTAAACAATGCCTTTGCAGAAGGATGCATTTCCAAATGTATTGAATGTATGCCAAATTGCAATGGTGGAATGTTGTAGGAGTGCAATATGTGAACCTGGATTTAGTACCCATACTAGAATTAAAACAAAATAGTGCATCTTTACAGACTTTAGGAAATTAAATTGTGCCCCGATACCCCAGCTTGTAGTACATACAATTTTTATTCTTATTTATCACTAGCACGCCCAGTTTTCACATATCAGAACATGTGCACCATTGTGAGTGGTGATATCACAAGTTTGCAACCCGGGACATTGTCTTCAATCCATTTCTCTGCCAGGACAATCTGATGCTCATGGAGGAGTTATAGAGAGCCGAAGTTGTTCCACATTCCATCCTGTGAGTACTATTGTTGGAGATGATCCATCATCATCAGCAGGGACATCAAATGAAACATCAACATCCATATTCTCACCTGGTGTGAGGGAGAAGTAGTTCTGTGAGTAATTTACAGGGAGAATGCGCTTGCCTCCACGGACAACCGACAGGCGTATCCAGAATGCAACCCTCACTTGTTGTGAAGAAGATGATTCCTGAACAGGAAACAACTTTGACATTTTAGAACTCAAGCATGGGCACACTCTGGCCAGCATGCCAGAAGATTTATGAGCTTGGTTTGTCCTCTTTTTGCTGGTTGATGTCAAGCAAGGACAGAGTCTAGACATAATATGAGGTGAACCTTCTGGCTTGGTTTTTTGCTTCTCTGTCAATTGGGCAGGGTTCTCAAACTGTAACCGCACATGGCAGCTTCTTCCTGTCCACTGAGTACTCATTCCCATGTGAATCAATACCTTCTCTGACCTGTAATCATGCAAGGCCTTGTAGTCTTCACCTGCAAGATGCAGCCAATAGAAATTCCTTGAAAGAAGAGTTCCCTCAGAGCTATTCATAAGCTTCAGAAGAAGAAAGTACACGGGCTGTGCATTCTTTGCTTTTGGGTATGCCATCTCAACCGTGGTTAAAGTTGTTTTCGCAGGGACGTTGATGCCTTGGACAAGGTCGTGATATGGTCTGGATCCATCCAATCCCCACACAGTGACCTCGATGCTGACACTGTCTAAGGGGCTTGCTGTTGTGTTAACCACCTACATTGTATAGAGACCATGAGTTACATAAGCTATCATCAGAGTGCAGAAGAGAGATCTTTTCCTTCTATACCTACAAACTAAAGGTACTTGCCTCGATGAAATATGTAGCCAGGTTCAGCTGTACATGAATTGGTTCACATGCAGAACGCACTCCAAAGAAGCCACCTGTTTGGTCATGCAAATGGTCATAGAACTGGCCGCGCAAGCCTGTCCACGGGTTTTGGTTCTTCCAGATGAGAACACCTGTGTATTTTGTCCACATACGTGAGGTCCACCCCTCCATAAGAGCACGATACTGTACATAGTTAACTAGCTGAGCCTGTACACACAACCGATGCTTCACATTAAAATTGCTTAGGTTGTTTACTCATTTCTTAATTTGGAGCCTTTCTTTATGCATAAAGATGTTGCACCTTATCACAAAAATCATCAATATCCTTTGGTTCACCATACATCTCAATCTGATCATGGACTTTTCCAGGGTCAGCATATGCTATATACTTGTGGTATACCCACGTTAAATTTGGGACCTCTGCAATATAGTTATCAGGCTGCCTTATGAATAGAGGAATTTTCCATGCTTCAGGAGGCATGGTTTCTTTAATGGTGGCGGAAACTGGCATGCCAACAGAGCCTACTTCTGGATTAAACCCATATGCATAGAAGCTGTCTTTGAAGAAGTCTTCTGGGTTTTGGATACCATATGGTCCATCTGTAAAATCACCATTCCCCTTTGCAAAGCCATCCCAAAGTGATCCTTGTATGTAAAGGCGAGTTCCATCCAGGTATAGGCTGGGGTCTGTGGAGGGCTGATGTTGCTCCCTATCTGCTGATTTTGAAACCTGGAAATCGGGGTGTAGCTCCAAAGCCTTCATTAAGGCAGTGTTTATGTCTTCTGCAGGATGCTGCTCATTACCACCTACCCATAAGGCTAAACTTGCATAGTTGCGGAGTAGCTTGATTGTGTCCTTGGCACAAGTCATGAAGAGCTCATGATCTAGCGGCCAATTAGGATCAGACGGGGGATCTGCACCACGTCCATTGTTGTCACCAGTGATCCAAAATTCCTGCCATACCTGTAGATGACAACCAACAAAGATTCGTGAAGCGGGGATGCAACTGATCAATACATCTTATTTGCCTGCAAGCTAGAGACAGATCTTACAAGTAAGCCTCGACGATCACAATGCGCATAGAAATCAGGTCTTTCTGCTATTCCACCTCCCCAACAGCGGATCATGTTGAAATTCATATTGGCATGAAAGTCAATGTCAGATCTGTATCTACTCTCTGTGAGCCGAAGCAATCCATCTGACACAATCCAATTGCCACCACGAACAAACATGCGCTCTCCATTCACCTTAAATAATCTGTTTGAGCAAACAATGATTAAAAGGTCTTCAACATTGTTTCTTCCGGGAAAACCAATGGCTGCAACCAAGTAACATGATGATGAGAGTTATACCTTCCACCTGTGGCAGGATCAATATTGCTCTCGACTTTTCGGAACCCAAAGAGGTGACTCCAAGAGTCTGACTGACCATAACCCTGAACTTCTAGACCTATATCAACTTTGTGCAATGTTTGATTTCCCATACCATTGGGCCACCATAATTCTGGTTTATAAAAAAAGACCTGCAGCCAAATATGGGATTGCTATCAAATCCAACAGTTTTCTCAGAGAACTGACAGAGATTGCTTTAGTCCTCTTCTTTTGCGGACAGGAATGCACTTGCACTATTAAGTTACTTCAGACTTCTCCAAGGGGCTAATAACTCCTAAACTCTGCACCTTTGGGCAGGCTAGCGTTCTTCATTCATGAGTGTATTGATCCCATTTTTCCAATATGATGACACAGACACACACATCTTCTCAACTCATCATAATTGAGAAGAATGTACAGCAAGAATTTGCTGAGGGTAAACACAAAATGCGAGCTGTCACATGACATCACACTTGAGAAAGGTCAGTGATACAAAATCCTAACAAATGTTCTGCAAAAAACCCTCATCATGTTATGATTGTTGGTTCAAAATGTCTATAATGAGGTTTGGCATCATCATAGCTTGATCCCATCTCACTATTTGAAGACATGCTTATTGTAGCACTCATCTGCTCACAAACTCAGCAAAATGCAATCACACTGACTTGCACGTAAGTGCCTTGGGCCCACCTACTCAAAGGAATTGATGGTATCTCGGTAATGGAACCCTGAAACCAACATTCCTTTTGGGGAAAGGGTGGTAATGATCTGACTTAACACTAATTACAACAAGCAATAAAATTCGCATTAATTAAAAAATACAAATGTTACCAATCAATCTTGGACATTGGGCACATAGTGGGCCCCAAAAATTGGTGCCTCTTACAGCATTTCTTTAATTTGTATTGCTAAAAGTTGAAGTATATTGAGTTCTAGCTTGATCTCCTTTAGTTTTCGATACATATTACTGTCCATAGCAACCAATAAGCATTCAAACCAATTTTCCCCTTGGTTTGGGGATCGGCCTTCAATTTTCTCCTTGGAAAACAAATTATGCCCCAAACTTAATGTTGGATGGTTGGCCTCTTGAAATTCTCTAACATCCACAAATTTCAGTTGGTGTATCTCAAGTACTAGACCCAATTTTTGAGCACTCTTCCTAGGGTAGCTAGTAAACCCCAATTTCTTCTATAAATTAGGATTTAGTAGCAGATATTCTTCAATTGCACCCTCCTGGTACTTGGATGAAATTTAATGCTGCCTTGTTGTGAATGGTTGATTGACCGTGGCCCACCGTCAATATGAGCCCCACATGCAATCACTTGCCCTTGTGGGCCCTGAAATTGCTATCATCTACTTGTAGACACACTCTACGGGGGCTATCATCTGCCTCCAATGGCCTCTTGATCAGCTAGGGAAAGCTCTTTGATAGCCTCCGATGGATGGGCTGATCACCAATGGCTCAAAAATCGCAGCGATAGCTATCTCTCCTTCTCTCCTAACCTCCACAATGCTGGAATGAGGTTCCACTAGTCTTAACATCCCTTACCCTCTTGCATGGGAAGATTTTGTCAAAGTGGCAGCCTTCTAATTGCATTTTTCAGCCCGATGAAATTAATTTCCAGGATATTAATTGTGAAAATTACTTTAATGATTAATTCTTGCCCAAGAAAATAATTGCATTGGCCAACAATCAAACTAGCTAGACCAATTTGTCACCCAAGTATTCTTGAGCACATATTAGTCCTTGAACTAGCATTAATTAATTAATTAACACCTAGTTTCTAATGTCACCATTGACATGAGTAGCTAATAAAATGATCTAGGTCAAAAACTATCACTAGGCACCACCTACAACTTTAGCCTTTGACATCCATTGATATCTCAAGGGGGGAGAGAGAGAGAGAGAGAGAGGTAAATCGCTGTGCCTATCGACTTGCAGCCTGCGCACTGTCTTGTTAACCTGCGAGCGACTGGCATCTTGCAGCTTGTGCTCCTTCCTACAGCCTGAGCATCTGCCCTATCCCTTCAAGCCTCTGCGCCTAAGTATGCCTCCTTGTAGCAGTTGCCCTCCTGTAGCCAGTTTCTGCAATAATAACATGCAGGGATCAGCCCTATTCATCTTCAATGTTGCTTCCTGGCATGCCCACCTCCTTTTCTACACACTGCTGCAGGCCTGGCCGCATGCTGTGGCTGCTGTACATCAGCAGCAGGCAACATGATATTGAGTAAAACATCATGAACAGATGACAGCACCTGTTCCTCGATGGTGGGTCTAGATATGGAGACTACAAGTCAGGCTGTTATAGCCTTGGATCTGGACATGAATGTAGAATAAGATGTGGTGGAAGAAGCCATGGTGCCCTGCACTGATGACATGGTTCCGCATCCCCCTGATGTCCAGCCATCTGTTCAATGCAATAAGCATGAATAAATTTTTTGTTGCCCATGAGGCTCTGATCTGGGTGATTCTCCACTACACTTGTATGCTCAGGTGGCTTCTACCTTGCAAGATTTGCAAGAGCCAAATTGGGATCAATTGCTAGAGTTTGCCAACTCTGTTTTGGAGGAGTATATCAAGCATAATCATCAAGCCATTCCTGCAAGTGCGAAGGAAGAGATCTTGGACACACACCTAAATACTCAGGAGGTTCTTTGCTCCTTTCCTGCCTTTCATGAGCGAGGTGTCATTCTCTTCTTCACTAGCCGGATTCCCGTCTTGATGAGGATCCATCAGTGATTGATATCTCTTCTTCTAATTGATGGTGTGGAGGAGGTTGTGCTTCACTCTGCCTCGACACAGGATTTTCTCCATCAGCAACCCCTCCTTTTTGATAAACAATTGGTGCATATTGTTTCATCGCATCCAATGGCAGATTTCCAATGTCTGATCAAGTAGGCATGTTTGGTATGGATGGAAGTGGAGTATTGCTTGGCTGTCTACTGGGCCCTCCTCAAGGATGCTATGGTTACAGTTCTACAAATTACGAAACAGGAGTTGGAAAAAGAGATACGAGAGTTGGTCAAGGCTGAATTAATAGCAGACCAGAAGGCAGAATCCAAGATATGTAGATAAAGATTAAGAACAAATTGTAGGCACAAATAATGTTTGAAATGCACACACTGAAAACTGAAATGCAAAAGTGATAGATGCTTGCAAATCTGAAATCTTGGAATTGAGGGAATAATTGAATACATTTAAGAAAAAAGAAATAAATGTGCAAGAAGAACTACAAAAAAAGAAACAAGCACTGAAGGCATGTGAAAGGGAGGTTCACACATGGGCAAAAGTGGCAAAGACAACATAGAAGGAGATAGAAGAGGCCAACCCATGGATTGAGGTAGTTAAAAAGAATAAAGGAACATTAGTAAACAACATTGAAGTAATAAATGCTACTTTGGACGAAGAGGCCAGGAGATGAGCTAGTGTCATGAGGACGTGAAAATTTGAGATGCTTTAATCTTGCCGATAACATTTGATTGAGTTATTAATCAAATGTGCAAGGTTGTTTAAGCACATGTGATGCATATAATAGTTATTTCATGGTAATAGGCCAAGGGACCCCGAGGATGTAGTGGGTGTCAAAGGCAAAAGTCGTGATACGTCATGCCAGTTCATTTGTGTAATTTGGGGCAGCATTTGGCCAGTTGGTGGTTCCATTTGTACAAGTCTTGGGTGAAAAATCAAGGGGCAATTGGCCCAAATTGATTGTTTATTGTTGCTACAACAAAGAGGCTTTTTGGAATAGCAAAGGAGATTGTGGATCTCAGCTTGTACTCATTCCATTAGCAATCAAGTTAAAGAAATATCAAAAGGGGCGCCAGTTTTGGGGCCAATTGGGTGTCAAATGTCCAAGATTATTAAGGTAATTTGTGCATTTCAAGTTATATTCATTTATTGATTGCCGTAGTTGAGTGCTTAATCAAGGAATTATTGCCCTTTCCAAAAAGAAAGACCGGTTTCAACTAGGGTATTACATGTATGGATAGTAGGATGGAAGGAGAAGAGCAGCCTACAAGAAGATGCTAAGACACTTGCCGACAAATTTCTTCACTTTGGGGACATAGAGAAAAAAAAGGCCTTCCTCTCTAAGAGGAGAGTCCTCAAAGGCGTGAAGATTTATTTGGATGAGGATTTTACCCCAACATAGATAGCACATTGTAGAGAACACATGCCCAAAGAATTGAAAGCTCAGAAAGAGGGAAAATGGGCTATTTACAGGGATCATCACTGATAGGATTGCATGACAATATGAGGCCCATGAGACACTTAGGATGTCAGTATGAGATTGTAATGGAGCCCTATGCTTGCATACTCATTACTTTGAAGATATCTTTTGAAATGTAAAGGTAGTTGACTATTAGATGTGCAAGGATACACGTGGGAAAGTGCATTTCGTCTAGTAGCTAGAAAACCAGGAAGCACTAGGGGTTCTATAGGTGTGGCCATATGTCACAACTCTATAGAAACAGAATTTGTATCCTTTTTCATTAATTTGTCTATATAATGATTTATTAAATTTATTTCCTTTGCACTAATTAGATATAAAGAAAAGTGCATTGGAGCTGGCCACTGATGAGTGGTCACAGGTTATGATGGACCCACGCGGTGGGTTAGAGAAAAGATAGTTCACACTTCCACCTATATGGCCCGATTGGGCGCCTGTGACCAGAACTCACGCATATCAGGGTTAGACTCGCACACAGAAAAGATTGATGCCTTGAAGTGTGGGCTAGATCCACCAAAACAGACAATTACAATCAACAAGATGGCATAATCATGAAATGCTTGTATAATGTGCATGTGTGGGCTGAAAGCTTGAAATGCACATTTCTTTGCATAGGAAAGTCACATGAAGATTCGGATACCATTTTTGCGATGTACACGGAAAAAGCTTTCATATGACATCCATATTGGGAGAGTCCCTAAATTTTAGGAGGTCCCTAAATTTTAGGGGCCTCGAATTAGCCTAAAAATGCTAGTCCTAAAAAATAGGGATGTCATTCTAAAAATAGTAAGTTTTGTACTCTGACTGTGCTTACTAAATTTGGTTGTTTCTATTCTTGACAGTATTCAACCCAAAAAGGAAGGCCATAGAGAAGAGACAAGTGTCAAGACACTTGTCACACAAGTTTTCAAGTGTCCCACCACTTGTCACATCTCATGACATGTGGTTGGACACTTATCTTGTGCTACTCCACTTTCCCCTTTTGTACTAGCTCTTCCCTCTCCTATAAATAAGAGCTCGTTTTTCTTCATTCAGCATCATTTTTCTTTGCTGTAAACTCATGTACAACACCCACAGATAGCCAGAAACTGGCCCCATCCATCCCCATCATCATCCCCCACTTCTCCATTATCAAATTCCTCCATATTCCCTCTTCTATCACTGCTGTTTTACAGGACAGTAAGCCTGTAAATTCATTACAGCACCTCCTTTTCAAGCTCTTTCTTCCATTTTAGCAACAAGAAGCAAGCCCTATCCATGTACTACTGTTCAACGATGGAGAAGGCTGATTTCCCCTTTTTCTTCTCTCATACTGTAAAGAAATTAGTTCTTATCATTGCATAATAGATAATGCGTGTGTGTTTGTACATCTTTGCATGATCTTGTGAGAGTGAGAATTACTTCTTCTCACTCTCAGGTTGATTGTAACTGAGCTCTTTCCTAAGGAACTTGGGTTGAGCAGAAATACGTTCCTTCGGGGGGGGTTGCCCATCTTCAACTCTCAATCTTGTCTCCATTACTTTTACATTTTCATGGCTGTAATTTTATGAGTAATTTTCATTTTCAGCTTTAAGTGTTCATTCTCTTTTATATTAAATCTCGAAAACGAGCGAATATCATAATTGTTAAGCATACTACGTTGTTCGGGGCGTTTACACCATACTATATTGGAAAGACCTCAAAGGGATAGTGCATGTAATGAAGAGAGATATGATGCACAAAACTTATGGATCAGGATACATGTAGGAAGACGACGGGATATATTCATTGCAATATACTAGTTCCCTCCTGCAAACTTGGCCTATGCCACACGGGATGGATCTTCCTTTGATGTACTTAAAAAGGATAATATGAGATGTGCTAGCATTGGGAACATATTATTAGTGGGAGATTTAAATGCACACATTGAAAACAGATAGAGTGACTTCTATATACATGATAATGCCATGTTCAAAGAGATTGACATTGATGAAATAGACCTATGCAAGGAAGCCCAGGATAAAGAAGTGAGTACCTATGGAACACATCTATTGGATTTGGAAAGTGCACATAGACTAGCCATATTTAATGGTCTACCATAATGGCTAGGATTTGACACTTTGACAAGTTGGAATCATAAAGGAGGGGCAAGTACTGTGGATGACTTGATAGTCTCATCAATGTTGATACCAAAGATCCAAAACTTTAAGGTATCTATGAGAACAATTGGCATAGCACCAGACATGCTACTTTGACTTTCATGCTCTCCTATGGACATATAAGACATGAAACACCACGCCCCTCTAAACATCCCAAATACTACTTTGTGGAAGACACCTCACATATCTACAGTGGCTCTCTTCAGAATAGTTTACATGCACTGGACTTGAGCAGATTGTTGAAGGAATGTAGAAGGGACTTAGTGTGAAGAAAACTGCTAGGGTTTGTACTAAGGAAACACAGAGTGTATGACCACGATAGAAACACAAAGAGACAGATATGTACATAGAAAGTAAAACTCAAACCCTAAACGAAAAACTCAAAACTCAAACTCGGAAACTCAAATACAAACAGAAGAAAGGAGAGAAAAACACAACTCTAAAGTGAATGAATACTGTAAATGAATGTAAGAGTGTACAGATACTCAAGGGCAGAGCAATGTGTTGGAGAGTGACATCCACCTGAGACGGATCCCAAGTTTGTGACCATCAATCGGAGTGTAGGATGGAGAGGATGCATGAAACACAGGTGTCAAGAGGACTTGGAGCACCAAAATGCAAGCTGGATAGGTGATGAAGAGACTGGGAGTTGTTGCCTTATGTGGAGGAGTTGGCGCCTGATGGAGGAAGCTATTGCCTAGAAGGATGACACCAAACACAAGCTGTAGACGCAATTGCTAGCTGTTGCCAGGTGTAGAAGAGGTCCAAACGCAGCAGTAGAAGGTCGCATGATGATGGAGATGGGTTACCAACTATCACCTACACACTGGAGGAGCAAACGCAGCAGCAAAGGGTGTGGCAGTAATCGTTGGGGGCCTGGACAGCCATGTGTGTGTGGATTGATGGCTGAAATTTGCACTCAAGGGTGAGAAACCTGCACAGACGGGAATGGGATGAATGGGGACAGCCTGTCTATTTATAGATGTTGAAGGATGCCCAAAGAATTAGGGGTTTTGGGGGACCACTGAAAGTCTCTCGGACCGCTCCCCGTTTTAGGGTTTTTCATTAAGTGTGTTTTGGGACTGTTTAAGAATGCCAATCAGCTGAAAAGCATGTTTTAGCTCCAGACCCCCTCTTAGGCCCAAAACTAAGTCAAAAGGTTAGACCAGCCACTCTGATTTTTATTTACCCTAAGGTGTCCCACCCCAAAGCAGTTAGGGCATTGGACAAAGGGTGCACGTTGGCTGCCTAGTGGCCTACCAAGACTATAGAGGCGATGGTTATCTTACCAAGGGAGCCCAAGTAGTCACCCTAGAGAGGACAAGGCATTGGACAGAGGGTGCATGTCTGCTGCCCAGTGGCCTACTAAGCCCTACAAAGGCGGATGGAACAACATTCAACATTTTTTTTAAAAAAATTGAGAGTGAAATTTTATGGGATTCGATTGATTGAGTAACAGTGACTCAGAAGACAGGAGTAGAGAGGGTACACCCAATACATCACAAAATAGTACAAGCTTATCCATCTACTTGAGGTGTTGATGAGGAAAAAAAAAAGGTGATGAGGTATCCATGTGATGGAGTATGGTGGTGTGGTGATAACATCCGCCGGTGGATATAACTTAGGATTTGCTCAAGTGGTGCTTTGCACAATGAGATACAAAGTATGCCACATGTTGAAGAATGCTCATGTAACAGGTGCCACTTGAACACTGTCCCTCGTGGGAAAATTGTTCACTTGCCCAAGCTCCCTAGTACAAAGATGATGAAATCATGCAATGAAAAGGGAAAAGGTACAACAGGAGGGGAGAAGCCGATGTTAAAGACAAAGTGTTGAAGCCTGTAGAATACTAAGAAGGGTAGGAACCCCCTCTTAACCTGGATGTAGATGCTAAAGGAGGAAGAGAAGCCTGATGTTAGTCTTCGTGTGGTGCCGAGAACCAAGATGATGATGAAAAGGATGAAGCATCTTGTTGGAAGAGCAAGGTAGAAGTCACCGCCATGATAGCATCAAGAGAGATGCTGCACGATCCATCTCAGGAAGGGAAGCCTCCATGCTAGAAGAAGAGCAAGCACTCCTAGGATGATAAAACTATGAAAGGAACGACACGCATCCCCATGTCTCCAGCTTGGGAAGGACCAAAGCAAACTTGCAAGTTAGCCCAATTGAAATACAAAACCTTGCAAAAGAGATAAGAATCTCCAAGCATAGAGATCGGTAGTGAGATGCTCCAAAGCAAAACACAATGGAAAGGAAAAGCTAATTGAAAGGACAATGTAATGAATGTGTATGTGTGTGAGTAAATGCAATGGAAGACATAAGAATGGAAAAGCGAAGGACCATGAAACCTATAGGCCCGACTGTAAGAGTATAAAACCTAGAGATATCCTAGTCTAAGAGTGTGGCCACCATCGTGTATGCCCATTAGCAGATCTCTGCCAATGAAACGCCTGACGAGGTGGAGAGGAAGGTGAGATGGATGTATGAAGTGCAATTGGATCGGAACCTGTAGACCAATTAGTCAATTCCTCAAGGGTAGTGAAAGAGATTGTCTTCTCAGGTTGTCTACATGCCACATTTCTAGTAGCAATAACTGGTGGTGAGGGAGCACATGAAGCAGAAGCGGGAGGTGTAGCCCCACTGGACTATGCAGTCACAACGGTTTGCTAAGGCTTTTTAGTTAGGAGACATTAGGCCTTAGAGCAACATTACTCATCCACATGGCTGGATCTTTGGCAGTGTGTGTAAAACCTATTTTTCTTATGGAGTTGCTACAGGTAGGTCTTGATTCTTTGGTTTCGTCTAAGAAAGAGGTGTCACCCTTAGATTGGCTTGCCTTCGCATCTTGCGAGTTCGTGCCACTATTGGTTTTTCCTCCCAAAGAAGAGACAACCAACCCTCTCTGCTTTGAATAAGGCTGTGATAAGGATTTCTTGTAGACTTGATCGTGCAGCCTCGC
Organism: Lygodium microphyllum; assembly: GCF_053477565.2. Classification (NCBI taxonomy): domain Eukaryota; kingdom Viridiplantae; phylum Streptophyta; class Polypodiopsida; order Schizaeales; family Lygodiaceae; genus Lygodium; species Lygodium microphyllum. The sequence goes on along the minus strand of NC_141153.1, from coordinate 2,051,646 downwards.
GTAACGCAAGAACTGACACTCAAACGTGTAGAAGGTCGGCAGTCTAGGCTATGAGATGATGTGCTAGATAAAATTGAAGTATTTTTGGGGCAACTTATTCAAGAAAAATGTAACTGATCGTTGTTTGACTTCGGAGAGCCAGTAGTGGCAAACTCGATGAGTAATCGCCTATATTTAGCCAACTTGACTTTCAAATCATCCCCTTTCTTAATAGAGAACTCTTGAAGCTCAAAGTCGCGATTTATGTGCTGAGTACGATCTCTGGCCGCATAGCAGTCACAAAGGTGATTCCAACGCTCTGACGCGAGCAGGAAGTGCTATGATTGAGAGTGAAACTCCGGAAGCGATCCTTGCATTAGCTCAACATTGACTATGGCATTGCGGGCTCTCCATTGATGGATGTAGTCAGGGTGAGCTAGTTGAGGGTTTGACATAGGCTCTAGACTAATGAGGAGGTCTCAAAGACCATGAGACTCAAGCACTTGTTGCATGAAATTTGACCAAGTGGTAAAATTCAACCTGTTAAAACATGTCTTATCCGTGAGGGCATTTTTGGGTATTGCAACAGGAGTGGTAGTGCTAGGTGATGGATAATGGGGGAAAATATAATGTGGGTAGGATAGAGGAGTGGAGTATACTTGGGAATGGGCCCCCGAGTACCCACCAGGCATATGGTGAGTGTGCAAGGTGGATCCATAGGTAGGGATGGGTTAACTAGGCATGGGCATGGTAGCCGCATAAGGAACCCAAGGAGGTGGGATGGAAACACGTGGAGTGGAAGATGGCAATCCCTGCATAGGTGTAACCCAAGGAGAGTGTGAAGATGCACCATAAGCTAAGGATCGAAACCCCTGCATCAGAGTGGTCATGTGAGATGTGAATCTAAGGGTAGTAAGGGAGATGCCCATCACAATCGTCCCAGGTGCTATGGGTGTGCTCATTTGTGGAAAGGTGAGACGCACTGTGTTAAAAGGAAACATTCCCCCTAACGAAGTACCAAGGTGCAAAGAGGTAGAGAATGGGGTAGGGAATGAGAAAGTGCTAGAAGCGAAGATGGAAGATCCAACCCCTAGTGTGTGTGATGCTAATGTGGAGTGTAAAACAAGGTTTTGGAAAGACGACGAGAGATTATCAAGGTGTGATGTAGAAGAGAGAGGGAATTGAGAAGCGTGTGTTACATACTTAAATGAAATAAAAGCTATAGGCGTACCTGAATTGTGTTTGCTTCGAGAGCCCCTCTATTGAAGTTCGCATATGCAAAGCCATCCAGATCTTGTATTTCAAAAGAAGAACAAGCGAGGGTTTTGATTCATGCAACTCAAAAGGATTGTACAAACTGACATTGGATCTGGCTAAGATGATGAAGATGAATCATCAAACGTTCCGAATGCCATATATCCTCCATGATTGGAGAGGTGGCCAACCTCACCAACCGGTCCGAATGTGGTAGTAAAATTGGTAGGAGGGGTGTAAACATTGCCGTACTTGTTGCGATTGTACTCAAAGTCCTTTGTCATGTGGGTAAAATCTCGAAGAGTAGAAAAAGAAGGTGACAGTGAAGGTGGAGTATCGTCCTTCTCACTGAGTCCATAATGCTGTCTTAGGGCCTCCAATGATGGAGAAACTTGATAGGACATTATAGAAATTGGAGAAAAAGGTGTCTGTGACATTGTGATTCGGTTACGAGTCGTATTGTGTGCCTCATGCAAAACCAAGCTCTCCACAATATCCATAGGATACTCTTTACAAGAGCACTAGCTTTGATACCATGTGAAGAAAACTGCTAGGGTTTGTACTAAGGAAACACAGAGTGTACAACCATGACAGAAATACAAAAAGACAGACACAAACACAGAAAGCAAAACTCAAACCCTAAATGCAAAACTCAAAACTAAAACTTAGAAACTCGAACACAAATAGAAGAAGGGAGAGAAGAACACAACTCTGAAGTGAATGAATACTATAAATGAATGTAAGAGTATACAGATACTCAAGGGCAGAGCAATGTGTTGGAGAGTGATGTCCACCGGAGCCAGATCCCAAGTCTGCGACCACCAGTCGGAGTGTAGGATGGAGAGGATGCAGCAAACACAGGTGTTAGGAGGACCTGGAGCACCAAACGCAAGCTAGATAGGTGTTGGAGGCTGACAGTTGTCGCTTGATGTGGAGAAGTTGTCGCTTAATGGAGGAAGCTGTCGCTTGGAAGGATGACACCAAACGTAAGCTATAGATGCAATTGCTAGCTACCGCTAGGTGTAGAAGAGGTCCAAACACAGCAGCAGAAGGTCGTTTGATGATGGAGATGGGCTGCCAGCTGTTGCCTACACACTGGAGGAGCAAATGCAGCAACAGAGGGTGTGGCAGCAATCATTGGGGCTGGACAGCCATGTGTGTGTGGATTGATGTCTGAAATCTGCACTCAAGGGTGAGAAACCTGCACTGACAGGAATGGGCTGAATGGGGGCAGCCTATCTATTTATAGATGTTGAAGGGTGCCCTGAAGAATAAGGGTTTTTGGGGGACCACCGAAACACTCTCGGACCACTCTCCTTTTTAGGGTTTTTCATTAATTAAGTGTGTTTTGGGGCTATTTAAGAATGGTAATTAGCTAAAAAGCATGTTTTAGCTCAACATTTAGCACAAGCCATACATAGATTAGCCATGTATGCATTCCCACATACCTTGCCCCGATGTAGATCCACACACTCTATTACTCTCCAAAATAGTTGCTATGATGATGAATGTAGAGTTACTTGGGCAAGCTTACAGATAATAGTGGAACTAGACACTTGCACACATCGTCAAGCAATGGTTTCTATACTAACAAAGAGGCGGCGATGGAAAGCTCGCTTGCAGAACGGGATGTAGTAGATTAGCCATGTATGCATTCCCACATACCTTGCCCCGATGTAGATCCACACACTCTATTACTCTCCAAAATAGTTGCTATGATGATGAATGTAGAGTTACTTGGGCAAGCTTACAGATAATAGTGGAACTAGACACTTGCACACATCGTCAAGCAATGGTTTCTATACTGACAAAGAGGAGGCGATGGAAAGCTCGCTTGCAGAACGGGATGTAGTCACCACCAACGATGTCTTCTCCTACCACAACTTCTCCTACTTCTCCTATTGCACCATCCACTACTTCTCCTATTTCTCATCCTATGTTTATGCCTATGCCTATTCCTACTGCAGTTGCCAGACCATCTGCAAAACCGACTGTCAAAGATATAGAGGAGATTTCAAAGAAGCCGACGGCACCAAAAGCATATAGAAAATATGGAACAAAGGATAGCCTCGGAACTTGGAGAGCAAGAATGCTAGGAAAGAGAGATCAAGGAACAAGAGAGGAGGCTAAGGGCGTTAGCCTGCAGGCACAATGAAAGCCTGGAAGAAATAAAGAAAAAAGCTAATGAATGGGTAGACATGAGCGAAGAAAAAGTAAGCGACTTAGCACACGGGCTAGCCGTTGCAAAAGGCGACAGGGTGTTAGCAAAGAGCAGGGCAGAGGCCACACAAGTGACTTTGGAAGCCCAACAACATGCCTTCCTCCACACTCTCTTGGACGCCACGCAATCTAAGAAAGAGGAGGCCGTTGAGTCATTAAGGAAAAAGCTGGAGATCACCTGCAGGGCTTGAGGCATGGGCTACACGTCCAACTGCAAATTGTAGGGCCTAAAGAAGTAGAGCCACCAGAGCACAAGGGAGAAGAGAGGCAAAGAAGCCACAGCTCCTTGGTGGGAGGTTTTTAAGACAAGACCCTACTTCGCAAGAATGCCGCCTCCCACCACTCTTTTTTTACCTCAATGCCGACAAGGATATTTGTGCAATGGCTAGATCAATGTGTGGAAAAAAAAAAACGCACGCAGGTTACAATCACTGCACCTAGGGGTCCTCAAGTTACAAATGCCTGGTGACTTTGGTCAGCCGGCTGCGTCCTTAAACCCCTAGCCCATTTTGATTCCCCACTTCACGCTTAGGGCACCTCAAGGGTAGGGCTTCCAGAGTTGTCTCCCTACGCCACACACCGCACCTACAACAATGCACGAACTGGGTCCTCAAGTGTGGGACAACACCTGGGCTTTCCTGTGGTTCGACCCAACTCCCAGTTCCACTAGCACGAGCACAATGCACCACGCAGTATGGTAGATACACCCCCAAATCAAATAGTACACCTTCTTTTCTTTCCACGTAAATATAAATGCTACAACCCACCAACTTTGGAGGCCCCATCATCCACTCAATTCACTCTCAGCCCCCATCACCTCAACCAGTTGATTAGCTTCTTCCCAAGACCAATCCCCACGAAACCCCATCATCATCGACTTATACGACCGTTGTTGCGCAACATGTCACCATACAGCCGAATCAAAGCAAAGGAAGACCAAGGAAGCCCAAGTCAAAAAGTGAACGAAGAAGCTCATTCTGCTCAGACAGGAAAAGTGCAGGAGATGGCAAGTTCAAAAAAAACGTGGAGGAGCTCTAAATATTTTGGTGAGGTCCTCTCAAGGATGAAGAAGGTCCTGTCAAGGATGAATGATGCTCTCTCAAGGATGAAGGAAAGCACCGAATATTCTAGCAAGGCTCTCTCAAGGATGAGGGAGAACCTCCGAGGGCTCTCGCAAGGAAAGTGCGAGGCACAATGTAATTCATTTTATAAGAGTTCCAGGTTTCCTCCTGTGCAAGTGGCAAAGTCTAAATGGACATAGGTGAAGGGATAAGGCAACTTGAAGGGAATATGGAAAAGCCATGTTAAGATCGTGTCGTAGCAACCTTGGAGGGCGAGAGGAGGGATCCATCCAATACCATCATCCATTTCAAAGACAAATCCGCCCATCCGCCATCCTCCAGGGGGGGATCCGTCCAACACCATCTTAAATTTCAAAGACAAATCTGTACACCTGCCATTCTCCAAAGGGATCCGTCCAACACCATTTGCAATTTCAAAGGACTGATCCACCCACTGTAGTCAGCATCAAGGAGGAACCAACCCCAACACCATCTTCAATTTCAAGGGCCGACCCATCCAACACCATCCCCCGCAAGGACTTGTATATAAACTCAAAAAGCCATCTGGCTATACCCATCCCACCTTCCAACTACTATCCATCAGTGCCATGGATTAGCACTTGACTAGGAGGGGGGTAATGTTAACCTCAATACAAGAAAAAGTGAAAAAAGTGAAGAAGTGCAAGTCGAAAGCTGAAAGAGACGGCTCAAAAGAAGGCTATGTATCTGCTCTCTTGAGGTGCGAGGCTAGTGCACCTCGAAAAACTCTCTGCACATCGTGTCCCCCTTCTGCGCCAAGAAAGTTGCTGAGGTGCGGAAAGAGAACTCCGAGCGCCTGTCCTCTAGGCCAGCAATGGCTGCTCGCACACGCACCTCCTGTTCATGGAGGGTTGGATCCCTTGGTGCCTCCTATAATAATCCCTGCATAGCTGCAAGGTCCCACTGGAGTGCTCTCTCCTCCTCCCAGCTCTGTTGCCTGGCCTGTATGGCTACCTCTTGGAAGATTCTGCTCGACTCGGCTAGGACCTCTGCAACCTCCTCTACGATCCGGTCCCTCCTACCCCACTCCCTCGTCCAAATTTGCTATATCTGTCTCGTCACCTCCTCCCTCCTATAGATTGAGTTAGGGATTCGATAGGATTGTGTGTCTAGGGCAGATGCTAGGGGATCTAGTGTCAAGAAAATCGGGCAATGATCGGACAAATGGTGCCCGCCAACTGCCCAATCTGGCCTCCACGAGAGTCTCCCCACTCTCCCACATAAAACTTGTCCAATCGCTCTAGCAGGACTCCACTTAACCGCATGTATCCCCAAGAGAAGTCCAGCGACCTCTCCCTCCTGTGGAAGGCAGGGTCTCTCCACGCATCGCGTGCTCCTATTGCCAGTAAAAAGACCTCCCATACCTCCTGCTCCTCCCCAGCCATGCACTGGTAGTTTCTGCCTCTACCCTGTTGGTCCTCCAAAGCCTCCAAGTTGTTGAAGTCTCCTCCAACGATCCAGGAGTTCATCTGCGATCTCCACCCAAAACTTGTTGTGTGCCCTAACCTCTATAGGGGCATAGACATTGAGAACTCCAAGGCACGAGTCCCCAATATCCAATCTGATCCATAGAACCCTCCCTGCCACTATCGTCCCGTGGTCTCGTACACAGGCGGTGAGACTCGGGCCAATAGAGGTGCATACCTCTCCACTCCTATCGTGGGCACCTATGGCATGCTCCTAGTAAGTGTGCGAGCTGCCCGGGAGTACCTTCCCTACCCGACCGCTGGGCCTAGGTGGGAGTGAGCTTGTGCTCCTGTAGAAGTAAGATGTCAATCCGTCCGGAAAGGGCAGGCTGCAACTCCTACCGAACAATCAACTTTCTGGAACCACATGCCCCACTGCAATGGAGGCTATTCACATTTCAGGATGGAAGGTGTAAGCTCATGGGGGAACCTGTGACTAACCGAACAGGCATCTGTTCGGTGTGGAGGCTGCTCATGAGGAGGAAAAGCTATGGGGCATACAAGTACGCTTTGCCGTAGGCCTAGACGGCGAACTCCAATCCCCCATGGTGGCCCTCGGCTGGACCATAGGGGTGATAGATGGTCCAGGTGGTACTATCAAGGCATCTATCAGCCATTCTGAGAGTCGTGACTCTATACACTAGTAGAAACAAGCTGCCTGTGCCGCCAGGGGCCACTCGATCACATCCCTTGGAGCTCTCCACTGTGGAGGGGCTCGAAAGATAATGCTCAAGTGTAGGACCTTGGCACCAGCCCACCAGTTAATGTCCATCATGCAACCAAGCAATTGCTATGCAAACAATGCTAGTCCTTCTCCCATCCACTGGGAGATGTGGTCCGCCACCTGACTCTTCAACTCCTCTATTTGTGTCGTCGTCCAATCCCCTGAGTGAGAGGACTGAAGGAAAAAGCCGTAGTTTGGTCCATCCGGTGGTGCTAATAGATGGACCTTGCCCCTCCTTGACTTACGAACCATGAAGATCTCCACCTCTAGAGGTAGTGGAAACTCTCTGCGCTTTACAACTCTCAAGTAGGACCATGGGCCATTGCAGAAGAACTCCTGTGGCAACAACTGTGTCTGTCTCGGGAGAGTGTGATGAGCGGCAGGGGCAGATGAGCTGATGGCTATGTGGGAGGGGGGAAACTGCTAGTGCGAGGAGGATGTAGGCGTGTGGCTCATCACCTCCTGTGGGAGGAGGGGTGGATCTGGGGAGGATCACCTGAACCGGGTGCAGATCAGGGGGGGGTGCTCGGCAGGGGAGGTGGTGGAGGGAAAGAGGATCGAGGGATGGTGGGATGGTCAGAGGTACATGGCGGGTGTGGGGGGAGGGGGGTTGGTGGCCCTAGAAGGAGGGGGTTGTGGCCCAAGGTTAGTTGGGGGGGGGGGGGGGGGGAGATGTAGGGGCTGTGGGATCCCAGGTGAGGTAGTTTGTGGCGCGGATGGTGGCTGCGGGGGACTGCGGCCCTATTGGGTGGAGCGGGCACGGGGGGGCTGTTGAGTGCTCTACCGAGGGAGTGTCGCTTGCCCTCCTGCTCCTTGTTGTGGGGGCTGCATTTAAGGAGCTGGCTATGGCCCCCCTGTTGTCTCCCTCTTTGTCATCTCTGGACCCGTGTGAAGCCGTCAACGTCCACCTGCAGGCCTATCGGCGAAGCCGCCCTAGCTCCGAAACATGTACAATTTGTTGCCTAATGCCCAAAGTCGTGGCAGCGAGGGCATTTCCCTGGTTGCCAAGTCACAATGCCCTGCTGTCTAAAGGAGTGACCTCTTGCCTCAATCTCCCAGAACTTTGGTATACTCTTTGTGTCTTTCACGGCCACTCGTACATTTGGGACTCCTGTAGCTATCACTCTATCCGCGAAGGAGGCGCGAAGAGCCGTCCAAAGTCCTCCACTAACTAACAGCACTCTACCACCGGTCAGGGGAAAATTAAGGTGACTGGGTGTCTAAGAAATTTATCGTGGAGCGCAAATGACTCTATTGTGAAGCCATTATACCACGGAACTATGTAAATGACCCCCTTCATGGAGACATAGGGCGAGCTTTCTACTAACTCACGAGCTGTGTTCGCAAAGATGAGTCGAGCCATGAAGATCCCTCAGCCCATGAGGATTGTCTCCATGATCTGCATTGTGCCAATGCACAACGTGGAGTGGAGCCAATCCCGCAGCTGGGCCCTCGATGGGGAGTGCCCAACGACTTGACCGAAGATCGTTGTTTCTTTCAACTCCAGCTCTGTTAGCGCACGGACGGCTAAGAGCTATTCCTCAGAGAGGATGATGCGGAAGGTGTTTGACTGGGGGACACTCGCAGAATGCACCGGTGTTTGACCAGAGGTTTCCATTGCGCGTCCCTCCTGGGAACCTACCTACCACGCTATTGTGCTACCGAGGAGGGGGGGGAGTTGGTGTAGGGGGGAGGGAGCAATTGGGGGGGGGGGGGGGGAGGTAGGGAATCGATGGCGAGGAGAGGGGGAGGAGAGGAAATTTGTTGTTTTCAAAACGGTGGTGTGACCGCCTGGCCAAGCCTCAAGGCAGAAGAGGCGGGGGAGCACGCGGGGGGGGGGGGGGGGGGGGGCACAGGGTAGGGCAGGCAAGCGGGCACAGGGTAGGAAGCGGGTGCAGGGCGGGGAGAGGGGACTGTCAAGCAGGGGAAAGGATTGAGAAGAGGGCGCAGGGGGGGGGGAGGAGGACTAGTACAGGGCACCGGGGGAGGGGGGGGACTGGCATAGAGACGGGGGGAGGGGAGGAGTGGCGCAGGCGGTGGTTCAGTCAGAGACGGGGGGGTAGTAACGCGATGCGATGGCGGGAGTTATCTAGACCTTTCACATCTATCTCTGAGGGTCGGTACCCCTACTGTTAACCATTTCTATTTTTGGGGTCTATGTTTCTATTACAGGAAGTATGTACATGGTTTTTTTAAAATTACATATCCATTGTATGCTTTGCAAAAGAAAAATGTGTCATTTAGATGGATAGTAGTGGAAATATCAGCATTTGAAAAGTTAAAAGAAAAGATGACTTCAGATCCCGTGTTTGTGGATCTAAGGAAGTCATTTGTGGTTCAGCCTGACGCATGTGGAAAAGCATTTTGGGACTATTCTAATGCAGGATGGCCGAGTTGTGGCTTATGAGAGCCGACTTTTCCATAATGCAGAGAGGAATTTGTAGGTCTATGTGGAGACACTACTTGTTAGGAGTTGATTTTAGAGTCTAGATAGATCATCTGACATTGAGGTTGCAAACAAAGTTGTCCAAGAAACATATGAGATGGGTAAATTTCCTCTCAATGTTTCATTTTCAAATTGTACACATTGATGGTAAAAAGAATATTGTGGCTGATGCACTATCACATAAACCACAAATTTCAGCCGTCAATATGGTATATCAACATTGAGTTGGACGCCATCAAGGATCAGTATAATACTAATTCATATTTTGCCAATGTTTATGATCAGCTTTGCAATGGCCACAGATGTAAGCACTTTGTACTTAGAGATGGGTTTCTAATGATGCATGTATAATTATGTATCACAAAGCATTTGACACCTAGAGTGATCATTGAGAGTCATGCTTTATCTTAGGCAGGGCATAGAGGGATTAATGCCATAGTCAAAGAAGTATAACATTTCTTTTATTGGCCAACTTTGAGACATAAGGACATGCATTGTATGTCAAAAAGTAAAGCATGATAGGCAAAAGATGCAGGGTTTATTGCAGTTGTGGCCTATTCTAGATAGAGGCCTTGGCAGAGCATTGCTATGGATTTTATTTTTGAGCTTTCTAGAACACCTACATGGAATGATGGGATATGAACTAGCATTTGTAGGCTTAGCAAACAAGCCCATTTCATTCCAGTGAGGAAGAAGATAAAGGCTAATCATATGGCACATTTATTCTAATAGCATACCTTTAAGTATCATGGTATACTAGAGTCAATCATTAGTGATTGAGATCCTCGGATGACCAGTTTATCTTGAAAGGAGTTGTTTGAAAATATGGGTACCACGATGAAATTCTCATCATCCTTCTATTCACAGACAAATGGTCAATCTGAAAATGCAAATTCCACAGTGTTGGATCTTTCGAGGTGCTATGTATCACACCATAAGACACAATGGAAGTAACATTTACCATTGGTTGAGTTTGCATACAATAATACAATGCATAGTTCCACTAGCAAAGCTCCACTTGAGGTGGTTGAGGGTGATAAAAAGATACCACCTATCTTGTATACTAAGGATAAGATCTTTGAGGTTGATAGCTATGTGAAAAGCTTAGATGCAGCCTATGCAAAGATAAAGTATGCACTTCAAAGATCTCAGGAAAAGCAAAAGAAGACAGTTGATCACCATAGTCACACGTTGCAATTTGTAGAGGGCGATTATGTATTGCTGTGTTTTGAAAAGGCAAGGTTTAAAAAGATAAAAGGAAGAGAGTATTCCAAGTTAGGTAATCAGATCATGGAATATGAAAATGAGGGGATACCTATAGAGGAAGATTTCTTACAAATTCATTTTTTTTTTGTGAATCTATCATGTATTTCCTAGTTGCCATTGCCTTTAACATATGAAAAGGAATACTTATCTTGCTTGCATGCAACAATATGTAGTATTGACAAGGAAATATTGATCTTTATTAGTCTTAACCATTTTCGGTTGAGCTACTCAAGGTCAGAGGTAAAGTTTCCATGAACTATTTGGTGAAGTTTTAGAACTATTCACCAATGAATGCTAAATGGATGGAAGAGAATAACTTGGTATACCATCCTTAGCTATTGCACCTTTACCTAGATGCCTTTTAGTTAAAGATGGCCTTGGTTCAAGCTCGGCTAGGTTCAGCAAAGCAAGCGTCCAAAGCAATGCTTGATGCTTAAGGGGGAGGTCGCACTTCCACTCCTCTAGTTATGGATAGCTCACGTATGTAGTGGATCTTGGATGTATTTAGCACACATCCAAGGTACTTTGCTGACAGTATGTCTGCCATGAGGTCACCATTCAGTGTACTAGTCATTGTGAGATGTATACAGATGAGTATAGTTGTTACCACAGCTCTAAGTCTATAATTTTTCATCAGTTTGGGATCACTTCATGATCAGTTTATGGTCACATTTGAATTAGTTTTTGATCAGTTTTTGCATTCAGTTTGTGATCAGCTTAGGATAACATTTATAGTAGTTTGTGATCAGTTTTCAGATCAGCATATGGTCCATGTGTGCTTATATTTCAATGGTTGTCAGCTAGTTCCAGGGACAACAGCATTTTAGTGAATGCCATTGACAATTTCAGCCATGGTTTATACTGAGTATATGCTTCACTGTGATTGTGTAGTTAGAAAAATTGAGAAACATGAGAAATGGATGCATCCAATGAGTTTCTAGCAACAATTCTCAACTACTTTTCAAATTTATGGCATGTTAATGCTGGTTGGAAATTTTCAGCAAGTTTTGGGCATATAGCATAGTTAGCAGCAGTGGCCAATGTTGTGTTGATTGTGATGCCTTATGAAAGTTCTAGTGCAATATACCTTTGCTTTGGCACTTTGCAATGCAATCAAGGACGATTGCAGGGATTTCAAGGGGGAGGTCTATCATGGGGATATGAAATTTTTGAGATGCTTTACTTTTGCTAGTAACATTTGATTAATTTAATAATCAAATGTGCAATGTTGTAAAGTACATGTGATGCACATGGCAAATATTTCATGGTAATAGGCCAAGGACCCCGAGGAAGTAGTAGATGTCAAAGGCAAAAGTTGTGACAAGTTGTGCCAGTTGGGTTTTGGATTTCAGTTAGTGTTGGTTTGGCCCTAGGACAATTAATTGGCCATTAAGTGCCAATGGTGACAGTAGGGACTAGGCACTAATTAATTAGTTTGTGCCTGTCCAAGGGTCAATTGAGACTGGGGACCACTTGGGGTTGTAAATGGCCTAGCCAATTAAATTGTGAATGCGCATATTTAATTTTGGGCAAGGCTAGAAGGGCTGAAATTAATTTTCAAAATTAATTAATTAATTGAAAATTGTTGAAAAATGGCATTAGAAGACTGCCACTTGGCGAAAATGCCCATGCAATGGGAGAGCAGGCTGTTTGGGGATGGGAGAGACTCATTCAATGTATTCAGCCTATCGGAGAGATAAAGAAGGTGCTATTGATTAGCTTTTTGAGCGGAAGTCAGTCATTTGCTACAGGCGACAGCAGGTAGGGGTCAATTGGGCTCACATGACAATAGGATTGTGCTTCCTAAGGGCTGATGATAAAATTTGAAGGCTGGCAACAGCATTTTGAAGGCTCTAGGCAGCAAGTAATTGCATTAAATGCAGATCAAAGCAAGCAGCATGCAATTTTGAGGGGTTTTCTATGTGGAAACTCTGATTTCTCTCTCTTATAGGCATTCTCTCACCTTCTCCAGCCTATCCTCTGAGTATTTGAACATTTCTTAGCCAATTGAAGTTGTTCTCAGTTAGATTTGGTGGATAGTAGTGAGATTTCAGCAATAAACCCTAATTCACAATAAAAATTAGGGTTTGCCAACCGTGCTAGCAAATAGAGGCATAGTACATTGAAATCAGCAGATGGAACTCGAGGAATTGCTAGGGATTTCAGATGCCAACCCATCCCATTTGATTTGGGGCAGCATTTGGCCAATTTGTGGTCCAATTTGTAAAAGTCCTCGGTGAAGATCAAAAGGGGAAATTTGCCAAATTGTCTTGCTGATCATTTATGACAGCAAGGGGCTTTTGGATCAGTGGAGGAGATAAAGATATCTTAGTTTGTACTCCATCCAATCGCAATGCAAGTTAAAGAAATACTACAAGGGGGGCTAGTTTTGGGGCCAACAAGGTGTCCAATCTCCAAGAATGTTATGGTAAAGTGTGCATTTCAGTTTATCTTCATTTGTTAATTGTTGTAATTAAGTGTTTGATCAAGATTTCACCAGCCTCTCCGAGAAGGAAAACTAGTTTCATCATCCACAATCTGCTTTGATGTGATGTGATGTCAATCCCACATATGACACCCAAGATACCTTAGAGAAGTCCCAAGGGGTAATCAAGTGAAGCTACGGTCTCCAATCTAGTTACTAAAAGTTGTAATTCCAAAATCCAAAAGACTTGTGCCAATTGATGAGAGTGCCGAAAGCTCTTTAAAAATGTGCATAATTCCATGTCAAAAAGATAATCAAGATTGGGATTACATAGGAGACAACTTGAGACCAGATGCCTTTGCAAGGATCGTCCAAGAAGTCCCTAGCAAGGTGATTGGACTGCACTGAGTGGTCTCTAATCTATCATTGCTGCCTTTCATCATGAGAAAGAATCCCTGCACCGAGAACATCCCAACCCCTCTCATAAAAGGTCTTGTCAAGGCCATCATCTCTAGGGCACTTGCCATGACTGCAGTGCTAAGGTTCCCTGAACAGAACCAACCTATGCATTGTCATTGTTTTTGGTTTCTTGAACTGGGTATATAAGAAGGGACCACAAGGGAGGGAAGAGGGGGCTGCTAGAGGAGGGGGATTCAGGCTGATTAAGCAGGAAAAAGGGGCAACTTCTTGGAAGAGTGAAAGAATAAGACAAAAAGAGGGGCTAGAGCAACATAGTTTCTATGACTTCTGGAATCAGGAAAAGGGAAATGGGTTTTGATGTCGTGAAATAGAGTTTCAGCCTTGGTCTGAAACACAAAATGGGCGGTTTATGTCAGCTTTTTTAAATAGAAAAAATTTATGTCAGTGTTAGGTGGATGTATATACATTTTTGTAGTACAATGTATTACTTTAACTTTTATGAAAAAATAGAAGGTTAAGTGCCAAACATACACATTATTTACTATCTAGTAGCTATTCATTGCCAACAAGATTCCTTCAATCTCCATGGCTGCAAGGTCCAAAACAGTAGCAAAACTGATCAAGGACCAACCAAAACAGGGCATGGCCATTCCCAAGGGGGAGAAAGAGCTGCAAATGGCATAAACCTCCTAAAAGCATTAAGCCCCATGCAAAGGATTCCCTTCCATTAGACCATAAGTCCCTGCCCAAAACTGGCCAAACTTTTGAATTAAAACAACTCTATTTGAAAGTTTCACATTTAACTTTAGAAACTCACTTTTTCAAAGGTTCTGCAGCCAATTCTTTGGTCCTCCCCTTATGATCCAAGGCTTAGACTTGGCCCACTGCATGTCCAATGCCCATGTCCCTCATTGCAAATGCAATCTATGGTCACCATGCTCAGAGCTAGGGATACCAGAATTGAAGTATTTGTAATTACAATCTTATGTAAAAAGATTAGATTTCATTCATATTTCACATTCTAATGGCATACCCCCTTCTTGAAACATCACAAAGCACCCCCAATTGCACTGAGACAGGATCCAACATGGGATCCAACATGGCATATCAAAGTGCATGTACATTTGACAAATAACCGAGAAACTCCACCATCGTAAGCTTGGTCACACACGTATTGTCAACATACAGTTATCTAAATGGAGGTCATTGCACTAGTAACAACCAAGTGTAATTGTATGAATCCGTAGTTATCAAAATGATATTCATTGGGCAAGTAAATAACCAAACATAGATGTATCAACTACTGATGTATTTACAGATCTCTACAGCTACTTACAGACTAAATCATGCCATGACACTTAAGATGTCCTAGTTGAGAGGGGCCTGTTCACTGAGGCTGCATGTAACCGTCCATATCTTACAATTCCCTATTGGTGCTCTGGGAAACTCCAAGATAAACCATACCCATCATTTCCCACAGCCTATCCTCGACAGGCAAAGGGTGCAACAAACTTGGTGCCTTCTGACATATGATGCAGAGTCCTTGCAAAAGGATCCAACCCCTGTGCAAACACTGCCCTTCTACTAAGTCATAAGTGGCTGTCCAAACTTTCAAGTTAAGGTTTGAAAACCACTCTTTTAGATTTAACCTTAGAAATTCACTGTTTCAGAGGTTGACCCGATTATTTGGTCCTGCCCTTGTGCCCCCAAGGTCCAAACTCTGTCCACTACATGTCCAGTGCCCATGTCTTTCACTGCCCTTTATGTAATTTTTTATTTAAATATTTTTTAAACACGTATGTGTAGGTACAAAAGTGAAAGATTTTTTATTTTAAAAATCTTATGTAATTTTATTTTAAAAAATTTAAGAGTTCGTTAACATTTCACATTTTGGTGACAGAAACACGCTGCAAACATATGCAATAAGACAAGAATGAAGGCTAGGAATGAAAGATAACAAACTAAAGCATATTGGCTTTCAGCCGGAAAAGGAAACAGGGTTGGTTAGAACTCAAGGCCCCTCCCATCACCCTCTCCCTAAACAACAAAGCTCAAAAACTAGAACAAAATGTTTGCCTTGAAAAACCACCCCACCACACATCCCCCCCCTTCCCCCGGGGCTTGAAATCAAGCCGGCTGGATGACAGAGGCCAGGTGGCAGTAGGAGGGCAGAACAGGAGCTTGGTAGGAGGGAGAGTTGGAGCCTGGAGGCAAAATGGGCTGGTAAGCAGGCAAGGATGCAGGGAATACTAGAGGGGGGTGTGGAAATGAAAGAGGATGGAGCTGTAGGTGAAGGGGAGGAGAAGGAGAAGGTGCAAGTGGCTGGCTGGAGCAGGTCAGATTGGTTTATGATTCCTTTTCTCCCTCCCTTGTTGAGTGTGAGGAGACAGGTGAGCAACATCTCTTTCTCCTTTGAGACTCTAGTGACCTCTGACTGAGCTTTTGTTAACTGAACCTTCAAAGAAGATATTTCTTCTCTTTGGGTCTCAATCAATTGGGTTTGCTGCTCCATCTAATTAAATAGATCTGCAAGTGCATCTTTAGCAGAGACTAACTCTGAGGTTGCCTTATGCAACTGGTCATCAGATGGAGGAGGTGGTAGCACACCCTTCTTTAGGCCTGAGTATGTCAAGAAAGCATATAGGTAGGAACCATAAACTTAGGATTACAACACCTTCATTTCCTTGGTGAAAGAGGGACTTTGACAGTCAAATGGATGATGGGGGCTTTAGTGACTGCTCAGGGCCTAAACTTAGGCATTTGATGTTTCCAGTATGTGATTCCCAACTTGAGTTACAGCATCTTAGGGCATCATACTTATATGCTAACGGTTAATGTGGGGAAAAGCCTAATAGGAGTCAATTTTCAAATTAGCTGCATATGTATGCCCAATTTTACAGTATTAACGACATGATGGCTATCCATTAGCTTCATGCTATGTCACTGCTTGGCAGCTTCACTCCACACATTCACTGCAAAGTGCTACGTGCTTCCTATTACCTTGCTCAACATTCAAAGTGTCAGAATTATAGGTGCAGTATCTGCATTGTTAATACAGCCTCCTGAAGGTGTAACCTTTGATCTGCCGATTTACTAAGGGATGTAACATGAAACATGGGAAAGCGATAATACTGCACGCAGCCACTTGCAAATAATCCTCTAAACATGAAATTGACAATCTGTCATGCTTGACTTTCAATGACAATAAGTCAAATTGTAGAACTTAGAACTTGAATCCATAGTGAAAACACCTCAAGAATCTCAAATCTTTACAGGTAGAGAAGACAGACTGACCGGAGGAAAGGTGAACACAATTGTTGTGCCTCCTGGTACCACAAGTGTATGTTTGCTAGCATGCTCGAACTCTTTCTTAGACTCCATTCCCACTTGCAATGTAAGGATGCAAGACATGGATGATGCACTCGTGTTGGTGACCTCAATGGATGAGTGTAAGTAGACTCTTTTGAAATTGTCAAAAAAGGAACTAACCAAATGAGGATCAGAAATCTTTACTCGCTGCACAAAAGAAGTATGCCACCTTAAAAATGACATTGTCAGGTTTTAATCAATGACATTAACTAGAGCCATTGCACAAAAGCAGCTACAAAGTTGCAGATAATCGAGAAACTATGAAACTAGCAGATAATCATTGAAAATCTTCAACTCAGTAACTTAGCTATGCCAAGGTACCATGGATATCCTCAGTCGCACCATTTTTTAGCACAAAAAAGTATTGTTGGTTTTATATCTCTCTTCAAATCCACTCCCTCGATCTAATCTCTCCCTTGTCAATCTTGCAAATTCCCAATGTCTTACCCTGCCTCCTATATAATTTCATAGGGAGGACTTGCTTATTTAACCATTTCAAAATCATAAAAGAGAATGAGGAGTGCCTCTTTTTCAGACTGGGAGATGGATGTTTGACCACTTGTAGAACTTTTGAAAGCATACCAACTTTTGATGTTAAGCCAGTCAAAATGGTTGGTCATCTTGGGCAAGCATTGGATGCATGACCCTCTTCCTGCAAGTGTGTTCTGGTTGCAATGTACCTCTGGACACTAATATGGATGATACCAGGAGGAAAGAAGGTAAGAAAATCTCCACTTGGGAGGACACTGAGCATGCAAAGCTAATGGTACAATGCATCCCAGATAACATGCAGCACATTATTTGGGCACTCTCTCCTAGATTTGAAGACAATTCTAAATCCAACAAGTCATCACCATTTCCAGGGGGCAGGTATGGTAGCCATATATCTAAAATATGCTCGTTACCTACACATACGGATTTCCCGAAGCTGGACTTGCAGTCTCTTGATTGAATAGATATGCATTCAGTTTTGATTTGCAGAGGAAAGGACATAAGATCAGAACCTGTCCAACAAGGTGCCCTCCGCCCCTTATTGTGCATTTTTCTCCCTCTAGAAAGCACCCAATCATCATTTAGGTCCCTCTAAAGATTTGTAACCACTCTATTGGATGAGTTTTTCAAAATCCAAGAAAGGAATAGCTAAGGGCTGCTTGCTGGATCTTGCCATCTACAGAAACCCCCCGCCCCCCCTAGAAAGAAAGAAAGAAGAAGGTCAAAAGTGATTCACCCGCTAAGGAATCCATTTTTCTTTCATAAATAAGCTCCTGAAGTCCTCACTGCTATCCTTGTAAACATCTATAAGCTGAGCAAAGCAAGGTGAACTGTTCCCGACTGACCAACCATTTCTAGACTTATTACCTCCCTTTGTGGTGCAAATTGTAAGACCCTCCTGAAAAAGGGGACATATTGATCATGTCCTAAATTGCCAAAGTTATTTCTCCTCTGATAGCCTACCACAATTCAATGAAGAGAAAGGATAGACATTAAACCAAATAAATCACCTGTATGTATGATCAAAGCATTAATATGTCTCATGAAATGAAATGGATCATAAGCATGCATTAAAAGTGCATTATTTGTAGTGTTTTCAACATGCACTCTCACAAAGATAATTGATGAACTTACGCCAGTTATCGATAAAGAGACATCATCCCAAATCCCTGTGTTTCTATCCCTGGCATAAATAGAAATGCCAGTATAAAGCATCAAAACCCATGCTTGTGGCATGTTAGTTAGTAATGAAAAAATCCTCCCCAGCCCTTTCCCCCCAAAAAAAAACAAAAGGACAAACTAAAAGAGAACAACCACAACATAAAGCACTGTATAACATAACCAGACAATATAAATAACATGAAACCTTACCAACATTTAGAAAACCAAGAAACTCATCTTGAAAGTGAGACCAGGCACTTCAAGAACTAAGTTGTTGATGTCCTTACACCCTCTACATGCACACCCTCTGTAGTCCTTCACTTTGCCCCCTCTTGTTCTTCCCCCCAGTTGAGCCATCAAAATCAAGGCTTGCATTAGCATTAAATTGTCATGAATTAATGCCTAATTTTGCTCCTTGGTACATCTGTTTTTTTTCTATTTTCTTCTCTTGAACTACTATAGTGGTCTACGTTTCACTCCCATGTCAGCTGCTACGTTTTCAATCAATCTCTTGCCATGTAACTATTCAAAATGTGGGATCCCATTGTCTATTTATGGTCTTACATTTTAATAAGAGGCTGGAGTATGACTCTCTCCATCATAGGACTGTTTTTGGGCTTGAGGAGGGGTGTTGGACCACCAAAATCGAGGCTTGCATCAACATTAATGCCTAATTTCACTCATTAAAAACAGCCCCAAAAAGCTTTATTTGTGAACAATAGGATAGATGTCATAAAATTCCCTATAAAATGACATGTTGTGGGCATCCATCAGTGACAAATTCATTGTTTGTCCTCTCCCGAAGTGCTTTGATATCTTTCATCTTCATTCGAAGATTGCTGACCTGCCACCTAGAGCTGTTGCTTAGTCAATCAAGCTGCTTCTCACTGCCTGAGAGCTATCGCCAACTGATGAGGCTTGCACCCAGCCACCAAGACTTGACACGTTCCTCATCTTCACCTTCTTGAGCTGTGTTTTCTGCTACAGCTGCTCCTGCTGACGGTTGGCCACCTGCTGGAGGTTGTCACCATCACATCCATCTTCATCCACTGCTGCTCTTGCTGTCGTGGCCAACTGACTGTTCAGACCTCTCATTCAAGAGACTGGACGATGACACAGATAGAGGAGGTGAAGGGCCAGGTTGCAGACCACATCTCCCAGTGGATGGGAGAAGGACATAGTTACTTGGAGTTTCCGAAACGGTGAAACGGAAACGGTAGAAACAGAGTTTCATCTCCAGGAAGAAACGGGGAAACGGGGAAACAGGGATACAAGGAAATATATAACCCCGATTTAATATATAATATAGATAATAGATGACAATAAGCCACACTTGTCACTTGATTGAGAAATACTTGACATACATGATTAACATACAATTGATTATTGACATTGAAATTTGATACTATCATACTAGGTCGGAGGTCCTAAATCCTAACTTCTATAACCTGTTACCTATAGCCTGCACCAATTTCCAAACTCGAAAGATACATCAGGATTCATACAATATACTTAAACTTTGAATTGGCAAGTGCCAAGCACACTCTAAAGATATTCATAGATCACACTTTAAAGATTAGATCATTACAATTTACATGTAACATGATAATAGATATACATGAATCACAAAAACACCTGGAGGCTGGATCATATTCATGAATCATGAAAAAAAGATACAAGAGCATAAAAGATAAGTTGATAACTAATGATCCATAAAACACCACGGTCCACTGAGTCCTCAATCAATGACCATAAACAAAAATGATAAGACACAGTCACACAAGAGAGCATCTGTCTGAACTCTTAAGAGTCAAGTCTCATTAGTGATCACCCTCCTCGGCATCTGCATCACTACCACTAGAACTGCCAGATGCACTGACAGAAGCAATATCTGACTCGGAGTGGTCATCGGCACTACTAAATGAGGGCGAGGGTACATTTGCTGAAGTGCTGGCACCCCTGCTTGTCGACCTTGACCTCCGTGATGAAGCTTGTGTGTGGTGCGCTGGAGCTGACATCTCCTCATATAGCATGGTATAAATGTCTAGCTCCTCTCTGGGAATGTCTCGAATGTCCTTCATTTTCTCAATGTCAATCTTGTCAACATTCACTTGGCAAGGCTTAGGAGATGAAGATGTGTGCTCGAGGAGGCGAAGATTACAATGACACTACACAAGTCTCTCAAGTTGTGCTGTAGTCAAATGGTTCCTCTTCTTTGTGTGGAAGAGGGCCCAAATGCTTCAGTTTCTTTCACAAGGACCTGAGCTGCAGTCTTGTGAAAGAACTCGAATGGCAAGACGTTTCTGCCAATCACATGACAAAAACAAGAAAAAAATATTATAATTGATTATTGTATCATGATTCATGTTTGTCCTGAAGCTTGAAAGTTGAGTCTAGACTATGGTTTATGGGTTGGCCTACTTACCAAGGTAGGTGCGGATGTCCCATATTTCTCCCACCAAGACACAAGCTGCAACTGTGTCTCTCGAAGCTCTGTTGTAGGGCGACCAAAAGAGAGACTCCTATTTTGAAAGAGGAGAAGATCATCGTCTAGCCTTCTCAGCATCTGCACATCTCCTCCTGAAACCGGCCTGTTCACTGGTAAGGGCGGTAGTGTACAACCAAAATATATAAATGCTTTCACCCAATTTAACAGTCGCCCACTTTACCTGAACTTAAAGACACAAAATCAAGAAGACATACAGGAAGCTAGAATGCTCCTATTGCAACACATACACCCTATTGGCCCCTAAGTTAGGCGCCCCTTGCGGTATTTCTTTATTTTTAAAAAGAGAAAGTACAATGGGCTGTCTTTCACCTATTCTGGGTGAAATTTGACAGAATAACAATACAATTACTGACCCAAATCAAGTTGACCAGGAGGGGAAGCTTTGTCCAAGTCTGAATCTTCTGGTTGGAGTGCAGAATTGACCATTTCAGCCTGCTGTATTTACTGGTTCAGACCTGTTCTGAAACCTGTTTACAACTCTTACTATTCCCTGTACTATTCAGCCCACTGTAATTACTGGTTCAGACCTGTTCTGACACCTGTTTTCAGCTCATATTGTTCCCTGCACTGTCCTGCGTCATCTGTGCCAAGTGCCCCTTGATTCTGACATCAATTGGGCTCTGGAATACCCTCTGAACAGTCCAGAATCAATTCTGGTTTAGTGTTGTTTCAGGCACTTGCTTGGTGAGGTTACCACCCTCACCTGTCCCTGCTGGGAACTGCAAACAACTGCTCCTGTTCCTGGAGAAAGGAGGCTCTTGCCTCATGCAAAAACAGCATATTCCACACAGTTGTACCTGAATCAGAAGAAAAACCCTTGATTCTGCAGCATAACCGTACTGTCAGGGGGAGAGAGAGAGAGTAGGAAGCAAGCCCAGCCCTCTGTGCACCATAGACAAGGTAGACCAGCTCTCAAGAGCTCTCCATCTACAGCTGCTTTTCACAAATGAGCCTCTTTTAGCCCAAAAACTGCACGCCAGCCCTCTTTAAAGAGGTAACTGCACACATTTGTGCCAAGTGGTAGCATTAGAAGATATTTCCCGTTTCAGTCTTCCGGTCTAAAATTCTCCATGCTCGGTGCAAAATTTGACCTCGGCACAGACCAGAGGATTGATCCTCGTGCAAAAACGAAGGTAATGATGCGAACAGATTCTGAGGTCCAAAATTAGTAACTCCCTAAATTTTAGGAGTTGCTTCCATTGCATCCCCACTAGTCTTCTGACCATCTTTGCTGACTATGGCTACATCCAAATTTACAATGTAACTCAACTGAAAGTGAATTTCCACTGATAACCCCACATGGACTAATCTCTTGAAGATTTCTCCATCTTCACTTTGAACTAGTCTCTTCGAGGCTAGTTCTTCAACACACTTGTCCATATACACTTTCACAAGTCTCTTCCAGACTTGTCAATCTACAATGCCATCAGTCACTTCCAGACTTGTACTGGACCTTAACTGTCCAGTCTTGACTCACTGAACATTCTTGTCCGTTTCACATACTGGCCATGCAACTCAGGCGTTTAGATTTCAAGAGGGATCCTTCCAAAAAGAAAAACCAAATAAAATATGTAATAAAGAAATCAACAAAAAGATAATAGTTGTCACAGTCTTGTGACATACCTCCCTCTCGAAATCGCAAACGTCCTCGTTTGTATGAATGTCATACATGCTTCCAGCTAACCCAGTGAACTTACACTTGGCAGCACATGTACAACACATACATGCTATCAGTCAACATTGTGGACTGAACACGCTGTTAACACATGTATGTTCTAATTGTGAAACATGGCAGACTATCATCATGTGACTCCGCATCACTGTTTCCAGATATAGTGGTCAGTACACCACAATGATATCCCCATAGTGGCAGATTCTCATTTGATGACTCCACATCACCCTGACTAGAGATCTAGTGGCCGGTACATCAAAATGATATCCCCACTGAGTCAATTCACAAAATACATGCCCGATCGAGTAACCATTGTTACAACATGTATTCAATTCAATAGAAGTAAAAACTGTATTCTTGCAAGCAATACTTACTTCTTTAGCACTGAGAAAACCATATGGACACAATAAGTGTTAACCTGTATAAAATATGTTTCTGTACATAATTTCTTTCTTGAGCAATTGTCACTTTGACAATCTATTTCAGCTTAGAGATACAAGGAGTCAAGGTAGGTTGCAAGCGAAATACTTCAAGGTAAAGTTCCAACACATTAGGTGACTCTGCAAGTTCACCTTCGTCCATCCACTTAGCATCTATAGCTGGATAGTTCTTGAACTTAACCAAATACCTTCTAGCAACCTTGCCTTTCACTTTACTTTCTTTGTGTGCCAATACCTGTTTTGGAACAAGAATTTCATCAAGTTCCTCAACTTCGGGCTGTTCCTCAGCTGGCATATCTTCTAGCACATCACCCACATAAGGTCTAAGAAGACTTACATGGAAAGCATTATGAATCTTCCAATTGTCAGGCAATTTCAGCCTATAGCTGACATCACTAATCTTCTCTGTTACTTGAAAAGGCCCATAGTATCGCATACTAAGTTTAGTGAAAAGACTTTCCTTGCCTTTCCGCTTCTTTAAGCGTGCCTTTTCAAACCGCAACAGTACCCAATCACCAAGTGAAAATATCAATTCACGACGGTGATGATCATCAGCTTTCTTTTGCTTTGCCTGAGTCCTTTCAAGGGCATGCTTAACTTTCTGATACATTTCACCCATACTCTGCACATACTGATCTACCTGAAAGATCTTATCCTTTGTATGCAAAATGGGAGGAACCTTTTTACCACCTTCAACAATTTCAAAAGGGGCTTTGCCTGTTGACGAATGCACAGTATTATTGTATGCATACTCGACCAAAGGCAAATACTGCTCCCACTTTGACTTGTGCTCTGACACATAGCACTTAAGCAAATCCAAGACAGTAGAATTTGCCTCTTCTGACTGTCCATCAGTCTGTGGATAAAATGACAATGAGAACTTAAGCGTTGTGCCCATGTTCTCAAATATGCCTCTCCAGAATAGACTTGTCATCCGTGGATCACGGTCACTGACAATAGACTGTGGCATACCATGATACTTGAAGACATTGCACATAAACAAACGTGCCATCTGATCTGGTTTTATCTTCTTCCTGAGAGGAATGAAATGAGCCTGTTTGCTAAACCTGCACATAATAGTCCATATCCCATCATTTCCTGTCTGTGTCCTTGGAAGATCAAAGATAAAATCCATAGCTATGTTTTCCCATGGTTTATCCGAAATAGGCAATGGCTATTAAAGCCCTGGTGCTTTTTGCCAGTCAAACTTGACCTTCTGGCAAATCAAACATTGCCGCACAAAAGCATCCACATCTCTTCTCAAAGTAGGCCAATAAAAGAATGTCTCTACTGCTTTGACTGTTGCATCAATACCACGATGCTCTGCATACGGTGGAGAATGACTCTCTGTCATAACTTTCCGTCTCAATGGCATAGTCACACATAGTCTACCATGCATCAACATGAAACCATCCTTCAGAAGATAATGCTCATGATGTTGTCCATTGACAAGCTGATCAAAGATCCTTGCAAAATCTGCATCATCAGCATACTGTTCCTTCATATCATCAAGCTCATGATGATAAGGAATTGACACAGCTGAAATTTGTGGCTTCCTTGACAAAGCCACAACATTCTTTTTGCCTTCCACATGCACAATCTGAAAATGGAACATTGACAAAAAGTTTGCCCAACGCATATGCTTTTCTGACAGCTTAGTCTGAGTTAAGAAATAACACAATGTCTGATGATCTGTCTGGACAACAAAATCTGCCCCAAGTAGGTAGTGTTTCCAACAAGAAAGCGCATGAATCACAGCCAGCAATTCTTTCTCATAGACCTGCATAGTCTGCTCTGGCCCTCGCAAGATTCTGCTTTCATAAGCCACTACCTGGCCATCTTGCATTAACACTGCACCAATGCTATTGCCACAGGCATCACACTGGACAACAAATGACTTCCTAAGATCTGGCAGAATGAGCAGAATGATCACTGGACTAGAGGTCATCTTTTCTTTAAGAAGATTAAAAGCTGAAATCTCTTTCTGTGTCCACTGGAAAGAGACTCCTTTCTTCTGTAAAGCATGTAAAGGTGAAGCAATCTCTGCAAAATTGCGAATGAACCTCCTGTAATAAGAACACAAACCCAAGAAGCTTCTAACATCATGGACAGTCTTCAAATCTGGCCATGTTCTAATTGCTTCAACCTTAGCGGGATCCATTCGGACACCATCCTTTGACACTATGTGCCCCAAGAACTGGATTTCTTCCAAGAAGAACTCACTCTTCTTGCCATTGATAAGCAACCTATTACTGCGAAGCTCATCAAAGACTGCTTTCAAGTGTTCTCTATGCTCCTTTTCATTCTTTGAAAAGACAATCATGTCATCAAAGAATGTACCAACAAACTGCCTGTATGGACGAAAAATCCTGTCCATCATTCGATTAAACGTAGCAGGAGCATTAGTAAGTCCAAATGGCATTACCAAGAACTCATAGAGACCAAACGTGGTCCTAAATGCAGTCTTATGCACATCCTCTTGCTTAATCCTGATCTGATGGTATCCACTCTTCAAATCTATCCTGCTGAAAATTGACGCTCCTTCCAAACGGTCGAGGATGTTGTCAATTCTTGGAATGGGGAACCTGTTCTTGATGGTACTCTTGTTCAACGCTCGATAATCTATGCACATGCGCCAAGAGCCATCCTTCTTCTGCACTAGGAGCACTGGTGAGCAAAAGGGAGATGAACTTGGCTGAATCAGCCCTTTTTCCAACAGCTCATTCACCCGGCTCAATATCTCTTTTTGTTGGGCTGCACTAACCCTATACGGAGGTCTATTTGGTGGGCTACTGCGTGGCACCAAATCTATTGCATGATCCTCAGACCTCTCTGGTGGCAACTATGATGGTAATGAGTCAGAAAAACAATCACTGAACTGAGACAAGAAAGCAGACCTGTCTCTATCTAACATAGAGAAATTTGACTCATTATTATCCTTGACATCACGTGCAAAAATCAAGTACGCAGAAAGATGATTCTTTATTACAGATGTAATGGCAGAAGCCGATACAACAGGTACAGACTCTCCTTTAAGCTTCACATCAAGCACATGAGACTTTCCCCTATGTTCCAAAGTCAGTGTCTTGTTAAAGGCATCCATCACACCATGCTTTCTGAACATCCATGGCATTCCCAACAAGACATCACAGCCTTCAAGTGGCATGATATAAAATTCTTCTGCATCAACATAAGACTGTATATGAAGACGCAGCTTCCCAAGAATGGGTGTCACTGACTTTGAGTGACCAGGACATGCCAACCCTGCCTCTGCTGTGTAGCCCATCTCATCTGCTCTGATGCCCAAAGTAAAAGCCAACTCTAGTGAGATAAAGTTTGCCTTAGCTCCAGGATCAAAGAAAATGAGTACATGTTGATCCCTAACTTTACCCCAAGCTCTGCAGAGCTCATTAGCATCCGAGTGTGGCTTGTCTCCCAGCATATCTGGCACTAAACCTGCTGAAGGTTTGGGCTTCTTTCCTTTCCTGTCCTCTTTATCATCATCAGCTGATCTCTTATTCTTGTCCGAACAGTTAGACGCAATATGACCAGTCTACTCACAGATAAAGCATTTCCTCTCAGCCATTAAAGCCTTTCTCTCTTCAAGAGATTTGCGCACATAAGGTTTCTTTTGGTCCTTTGGCTGCTGTCCAAAGAACTTGCCTGGCTTCTTCTTGAACTGCCAAGATTTTCTTGTGCTTTGAGAAATCTGAGAAACCTGTTTACCAAATGGCTTCTTTGCTGAAAATTTTTCAGATTTGTCATGTTTAATACTGCCCCCAAAACCACTTAACTGTCCCAACGATAATGCATTTCCTGTGGTGGCATTCTCAATTAACTGAGTCAAAGTGGTGACCTTTGTCTTTGTACAATAATTCCAGAGTTCCTTGGGCAGCCCACAGCAATATTTCTCTATCTGCTCAGTCAATGGCACAACCCTGTAAGAAGTGACTGGAAGCAAAGCCTCCCAAAACTTCTTGTTATAGTCTTCCAGATCCTTGCATTTAGATGCATCCAAATTGTGCCAAGCTGACATAACATCAATCTCAAATTCATTGGTCAACCAAGCAGAAGCAAATACTTGCTTGAAGTAAGTCCAAGTAGCAGGAGCCTGTCCTTGCATCAACAGTGTACTCCACCACTGACTAGCATTGTCCTTAAGGAAAGTGGCAGCTTTCCGGACCTTAGAAGGCTCTGTAAAGTTCCCTCCTACAAATGCGGCATCAAACTGCTGTAAGAAAGAGAGAGCCTTAGTCCCATCTTCAAATCCTCGAAAGATGTCAAACTGTACAGCTGCACCACCTTCCTTGTATGGCTTTGGCTTCTCATGAGCCATCAAAGGATCCGTAGGATATGCCTGTAACATAGGAACACTAACAGGTGGCATAGGAGTTGCCGGACCACTGACTACAGGGCTTGTAGACACAATACTTGCTTGCTGGTTTTGATAACCAGCCATACCAAAAGTGCCCTGTGGCATGCCAAAACTGCCTTGAACACCCTGAAATCCAAGCTGCATGCCTATATTACCATACATGGGGTTTGGCATAAAACCCTGTGTACCCCCAAACACTGTTCCTGGTACATAAATCCGGTTTCCAAGTGCATAACCAGCCATACTCTGAAATACAAATCCACCTCCAAAGTACCCAAGATGTACAGAGTCGGTGGGAAAACTTGTGGTAAAGCCTGAAAACTGTTTCCCTGTCCATTTAGGCCAACATTTGGCTGCTGTAAAGTGGCAGGCTGAACTGGCAATGCCTGTGTAACTAGCATTTCCGCCACCTATTCCTGGACAGTCGGAACCAATCTTGGAGTCTCCATTGACTCCGCAAGCTACCTTGGTGTTTTCACTGAATCTGCAGCATGCTTACCCTTATCTTGGACCTCTACTGGATCCAAAATCTTTGCAGATGGCTGCAAAAATGCCAAAAACCTTAGATTCTGCATCACTTGAGTAAACATACTCACAGCAGCAACTAACTAAGTCTTGAAAGTGTCTTCATCCATAGAAGAAGCCGTAAGAACTTGTGGCTCAACCATAACAGGAGGAGTAACAAACTGTGGAGCTCTAGAAGACTCTCCCACCTCATGAACAACAGGGATCTCCTGCGATGCGGACGCTTCCTCTCTGGTGTCTTCCTTTCTATCAGCAATGATGCACAATTATGTGTCTACACCCAAACAAACCCTGGCTCACTCTTTAGGGAAAAAGTGATTCGATCCCGGCAGCGGTAGTGTACAACCAAAATATATAAATGATTTCACCCAATTTAATAGTCGCCCACTTTACATGAACTTAAAGACATAGAATCAAGAAGACATACAGGAAGCTAGAATACTCATGTTGCAACACATACACCCTGTTGGCCCCTAAGTTAGGCGCCCCTTGCGGTATTTCTTTATTTTTAAAAAGAGAAAGTACAATGGGCTGTCTTTCACCTATTTTGGGTGAAATTTGACAGAATAACAATACAATTACTGACCCAAATCAAGTTGACCAGGAGGGGAAACTCTGCCCAAGTCTGAATCTTCTGGTTGGAGTGCAGAATTGACCATTTCAGCCTGCTGTATTTACTGGTTCAGACCTGTTCTGAAACCTGTTTACAACTCTTACTGTTCCCTGTACTATTCAGCCAACTATAATTACTGGTTCAGACCTGTTCTGACACCTGTTTTCAGCTCATATTGTTCCCTGCATTGTCCTGCATCATCTGTGCCAAGTGCCCCTTGATTTTGACATCAATTGGGCTCTGAAATACCCTCTGAACAGTCCAGAATCAATTCTGGTTTAGTGCTGTTTCAGGCACTTGCTTGGTCAGGTTACCACCCTCACTTGTCCCTGCTGGGAACTGCAAACAACTGCTCCTATTCCTGGAGAAAGGAGGCTCTTGCCTCATGCAAAAACGGCATATTCCACACAGTTGTACCTGAATCAGAAGAAAAACCCTTGATTTTGCAGCATAACCGTACTGTCAGGGAGAGAGAGAGAGAGTAGGAAGCAAGCCCATCCTTCTGTGCACCATAGACAAGGTAGACCAGCTCTCACGAGCTCTCCATCTGAAAAACCCTTGATTCTGCAACATAACCGTACTATCAGGGAGAGAGAGAGAGAGTAGGAAGCAAGCCCATCCTTCTGTGCACCATAGACAAGGTAGACCAGCTCTCACGAGCTCTCCATCTGCAGCTGCTTTTCACAAATGAGCCTCTTTTAGCCCAAAAACTGCACACCAGCCCTCTTTAAAGAGGTAAGTGCACACATTTGTGCCAAGTGGCAGCACTAGAAGATATTTCCCGTTTCAGTCTTCCGGTCTAAAATTCTCCATGCTCGGTGCAGAATTTGTCCTCGGCATAGACCAAAGGATTAATCCTCGTGCAAAAACTAAGGTAATGACGCGAACAGATTTTGAGGTCCAAAATTAGTAACTCCCTAAATTTTAGGAGTTGCTTCCATTGCATCCCCACTAGTCTTCTGACCATCTTTGCTGACTATGGCTACATCCAAATTTACAATGTAGCTCAACTGAAAGTGAATTTCCACTGATGACCCCACATGGACTAATCTCTTGAAGATTTCTCCATCTTCACTTTGAACTAGTCTCTTCCAGGCTAGTTCTTCAACACACTTGTCCATATACACTTTCACAAGTCTCTTCCAAACTTGTCAATCTACAGTGCCATCAGTCTCTTCTAGACTTGTACTGGACCTTAACTGTCTAGTCTTGACTCACTGAACATTCCTGTCCGTTTCACATACTGGCCATGCAACTCAGGCGTTTAGATTTCAAGAGGGATCCTTACAAAAAGAAAAACCAAATAAAATATGTAATAAAGAAATCAACAAAAAGATAATAGTTGTCACAGTCTTGTGACACCTCTTGCCCACTGTGAGAAGTACTCCTCAATGCCATGCTCTAGCTCCTCATTCTCGTATTGCATCTCATCACGCCATAGAGGATGCAATACGTGTGCACCAGCATGGATTGGTCTATGAAACCAATCCCATCGCGTGTTCCACACACATTGAAGCTCCTCAATCCTACATTGACACATGTGTAAGTTTATAACAAATTACAATCATAAATACGCACACAATTAGTGTCTTCTAGACTCTAAAAATAAGTTAATACCACAATGGAAAAAGTTAAAACTTTAAAAGGAACTTACTTTGAGCGAGAAAGATAGGCATTGCTCTCAAAAGCCTCTCCAATCTTATCCATGTACTCATACAACAATCCCATGGTACTCCCCTCCATGTCAGTGATGCGTAAAACGGAGTAGATAGGCTTGATAGACTTCACAAAAGCTTCAGCCTCCAGGAACCATGTCTCATCCATAGCCTGTCGTGCAAAAGCCCTATAGTGTGTATCTTGATGCTCAGGCATGGCTGACCACTTTCTGGACACAACTGTGCGTATCAAGCCCTAGTGCACTCGCACAATCCGCTCAACAACTATAAACATATACGAAAAGCGTGTGCTAGATGGCTTCAGCAACTCAAGGTCACTATGTGCACGATAGATGCTCAACACTTTAGGCCTCTTGGTGACAAAGTTCACCATGGACTTTGCAGTAGTAAGAATAGGGTCTACCCAATTCAATTTTTGCAAGTCCTCCATCAATAAATCAAGAGAGTGTGATGCACACGGAGTCCATCTAATCTTGGGATAGGCAGCCTCAAGCATTTTCCCCATGGAAACACAATTGGAACCATTATCCGTAATCACCTGCACCACATTTTCTGGCCCTATCTCCTCAATGGCTGTGCGTATATGCCCATAGATGTACGAGCCTGTGATCATTGTACCAGGAGCTGAAGCATCAATGGCTCTCAAGAACATTGTCCCCTTGCATGAGGACACTAGAATGTTATAGACACTGCGTTTACGTACATCTGTCTACCCATCACATAACACAGTACATCCATACTTTACCCAAGTGGCCTTCAATGGTTCTAACTGAGCCTATATACGCATCTTCTCATTTTTCAGTTCTCGTGTGCGCATACCATCATAGGATGGACCTTCCCACTCGCATCCAATACGGCTAACGGCCCTCACGGTTGATCTCCATCATGGCGTTCGCAATACATAAAAAGGTATAGCACATTGTATAAAGCAGCGAGTGAGCTCCCTAGTAGCCTCTTGAATAGCTTGCTTTTGCAAGCTTGCCTGAATGCTTGCCTTCTGAAGTGACCCTTTTGCCGGCTCTGCCACTGTACCTGTACCAACTCCACTTCCACTACTAATGGCCCTGCCAATGGAGTCCTGTGCGCCCCAGGCCCCGACTCCAATGTAGCTCTACTCCTCTTTGATGGCCCTGTTGCTGCACAAGCTACATCATCTACTCCCCTATCCCCTATAACTGATGCACTTTGATTGCCTAACCGACTGAGCTTCCACGCTTGAAGAGAAGCCTTCACGTCTGCGGGTACATTTGGGCACGGGCCTATGTCTTTATTTGCCACATGTGCAAGATGATATTTGATCCTTGTGGCTGCCCCTCCTCTTTCAATGCCACAATAATTACATCTCCATCGCTTGGAGCCACCACCACCTCTATACTCGGTGAGAATCGTCACATGATCCCATGCAGCATCCTTCACCATGATGAGTGCAGGGCCCAGGCTGCAGCGTGAGATGGTCACAGCTTCACGAATCAGAATCACGATTCACAGGCTCCAAGAGGAAGAATCCCAAGAATCTCTGATCCTCAAACTGCATGATCCCTCTTAGGGGTCCAAAACCCTCTCGAAACAGACAATGGTATCTACCTCGTATATCATAATATACAATGCATCGGCAGATGTAGTGTTCCTCTGTCTCTAGCTCTCTGTCGCATAGTGGGCATAAGCGTTCCTCTGTCTGTATACCCTCCCATCTACCTGTTTCAATCCTCAGGTGGTGGGATGAGGTGCGAATCTGGCCAATAACTATGCGTGGCTTTGGAGTCCTCAATCGACAAAGAAGCAAGCCCGAGTCCTGACAGAGTGGAGAGAAGAAACGTAGGCGGGCCGCGGGTGAAAAGTCGACTGGAATGTGGGAGTCGGGGCACACTCACATTTGGGCCAAAGTTTTGCCCCAAATCGCAATCTGCAAAAACGCCGTTTCTTGGGCGTTTCCGTTTCTAGAAACATTGTAGCATTTCTAAAACGCCAGAAACGGCGTTTCGTGTAACTATGAAGAAGGAGGACTAGCACTCTTTTCCCAGCAGTGGCCAGGGTGCATGATGGGCATTAACTGGTTGACTAGAGCCAAGGTCCCACATCTTAGCATTATTTTTCGAGCCCCTCCACAGTGGAGAGCACCGATGGATGTGATTGAGTGGCCCCTTGCACAGGCTGCCTGCTTCTACCAATGTATAGAGTCGCGCCTCTCAGCCTCGCTGATAGATGCCCTGGTGGTACCAACTGGAGCATCTATTACCCCCATGGTCCGCTCGAAAGCCATCATGGGGGAATGGAGTTCACCTTCTAGGCCTGTGGCAAAGCACATTCGCATGCCCCATAGCTCTTCTTCTTCATCAGCAGCTTCCACACCAAACAGATGCCTGTTCGGTCAGTCACAGGCATCCCTATGAGTGTACATCTAGCATCCTTGAATGTGAATAGTCTCCACTACAATGGAGCATGTGGTTCCAAAAAGTTGATTGTTCGACAAGAGTTGCAGCCTGCCCTTGCCCAACGAATCGACGTCTTACTTCTGTAGGAGCACAAGCTCACCCCCGCCCAAGCCCATCATGTAGGGAAGGTACTTCCAGGTAGTTCACACACCTACTGGGAGTACTCCATTGGTGCCCACGGTAGGAGTGGAGGCATATACACCTCTATTGGCCCAAGGCTTTGGCCCGAGGCTTACCGCCTGTGTACGCGACCATGGGACGATTGTGAAAGGGAGGATCCTATGGATCAGATTGAACATGGGGGACTCATGCCTTGGAGTCCTCAATGTCTACACTCCTACAGAGGTTAGGGCACGCGGCAGGTTCTAGATGGAGATTGCGGCAAGACTTCTAGAGGTAGACTCTTGGATTGTTGGAGGAGACTTCAACAACCTGGAAGCCCTAGAGAACCAATAGGGCAGAGGCAGAGGCAGAGACTACCAAGGTATGGCTGGGGAGGAGTAGGAGGCATGGGAAGTCTTCCTCCTCGCGGTAGGAGCACGTGATGCCTGGCGGGACCCATCTTTTCACATGAGGGAGAGGTCGTTGGACTTCTCTTGGGGATATAAACGGCTGGCAAAGCTCTCCTAGAATGACTGGAGGGGTTTTATGTGGGAGAGTGGGGGTGCTCTCGAGGAGGCCAGGTAGAGCAGTTGGCTAGCACCACCTTATTTGATCACTGCTCGATTCTCCTCACACTTGATGCTCCAACTTTAGCCATTGACACGCGATCCTGTCAGATCCCTAACTCCATCTACAAGAGGGAGGAGGTGAGAAGGAAAATTAAGCAGTTTTGGGCTAGGGAGTGGGACAGGAGGGACCGGATCGCAGAGGAGGTTGCAGAGATCTTAGCCTAGTCGAGTAGGATCTGCCAAGAGGCAGCCCTACAGGCCAGGCAGTAGAGTTGGGAGGAGGAGAGAGCACTCCAGCGAGACCTAGCAGCCACACAGAGACTACTCCAGGAGGCACCAGGGAATCCCACTCTCCACATGCAGGAGGTGCGCCCACGAGCAGCTCTCGCCAGTCTTGAGGACAGGCGCTCGAAGTTTTCCTTTTGTACCTCAACAACCTTTTGGACGAGGAAGGGGGACACGATGTACAGGGAGTTTTTTCAGGTGCATCAACCTCGCACCTCAAGAGATCAGATTCACAGCCTCCGTGATCAGTATGGGAGGATTCGCTCTAGCCCAAATGAGGTGATGGAGATTGCCACTGACTACTACGGGCACCTTTTTCAGCAGGAGGCAGTCTCAGCCAAAGGACAATGTTGTAGACAGCAAGTCTGGGACTACATTCTGTCCCTCGTCACAGAGGAGATGGGACGCTTCCTCCTAGACCCCTTCATAGAGAAGGAATTAGAGGAGGCTTTACATGCACAAGATGGGTAAAAATGCCCAGGAGAGGATGGCCTTTGTAAGGCCTTCTTCACTACCTACTCGGAGGTGGTGAAGGACCCCCTACTGCTGGCCTTTCAGGAGATTTTCAGCTCACGACGAATGCCAGGGAGTCTATCAGCAAGTCTTGTCAGTCTCCTCCCCAAAGGGGGAGACCGGTTGGAGCTATCCTAGTGGAGACCGATCACCTTGTTGTCGATGGCCTATAAGGCACTGGCCAAGATGATCGGTAGGCGACTCCGCCCCATGCTTCCAGACATCATTCATGACACACAGACAGGTTTTGTCCAGGATAGGAGCATCCTAGACAATGTTTTCACCTTCTTCAAGGCGACTGAGTAGGCCCTGCACAACTCTAACACTATACCTAGTAAACCCTCTAGGGTCATAAGGCCTTGGGTGTGTATTATATACTAGAGGCTATGAAACCTGCATATAAATGCTTGAAATACATCCATCAACAAATACATAGCAACATGCCTGCTCTTTTAGAGTCCAGCGCATGGAAATCAGCTTATAATGATAATTGTGTACCACATCAAATATAAATTGAGCCTCACTCATATCCAACACATGCTTACCATCACCGAAAAGAGTGAAACAATCCATATCTTCAAGTATCTTTGAATTGCCTATCAAGGTCTTTGACAAAGCATCTGAAACAGTTTCCAGCTATGCAGCATTACATCTAACATGAGCAGGACCTATGCGTATTCTGATCCATATGCAATAGTGTATGTGGCAGTTATCATGTGTATCACTGCAATCTGTTGTATGTTGGTAACTATAGTGCGAATACATGTATGAACAAGTAAATGGCAGCAACATCAGTGTTGCAATTGTCATTTGGTTCAATGCGTTTCAGTTTTGGATGCCTTTTGGTCACACTTACATGCAATCATGTGTGATTGCATGTAAGTGTGACCAAAAGGCATCCAAAACTGAAACGCATTGAACCAAATGACAATTGCAACACTGATACTGTTGCTGCCATTTACTTGTTCATACATGTATTCGCACTATAGTTACCAACATACAACAGATTGCAGTGATACACATGATAACTGCCACATACACTATTGCATATGGTACTCAGTGCCTGCATACGCATCCATATACTCAGTTAGTTTTGGATGCCTTCAGGTCACACTTACATGCAATTGAGGCACTTAATTTTTTCAAGAGGGGGGTATGTCACCAAGATGTGTTTTTCAGATGCATTCTGGTCACACTTACATGCAATTGAGACACTTAATTTTTTCAAGAGGTCGGTATGTCACCAAGATGTGTTTTTCCACGTTCAAGATTAACATGTGACTTAACTCCTAGCTCTTTGGGCAAACAAGGCATTGAAAAGTTGTGCAGGACATGACTAGCTCCATCAGTGGGAGGGATTCAGTATTGAAAGCCAGAGTCACTATTAATCTTGAGCTTGGAAAACCAGATCCTCATGACAGCTTGCAACTTGGTAAAGGTAAGTATATTCAAAGATCAGCTTGGGAGGCTCACCAAATTCCATTACAGTCTAGCGGGACATTTAGTAGGATTAAACAGTGCGAGTTCTCACAGGCTGTGGGAAGCAAGAGGGGAGTGGGGATTCAATGACTGGAGACTATGTAAGGCCCTGAGGAGTGGCTCCCCCTGCTCCCCTAGAGAGCCCATGCATCTGAGCAGTGAATGGATAGCTCAATTCTCACTGTTGGGTGTCCAGAGCAAGTGGCAAGAGTGGTGATTGATGCCCCCAAACACTTTCTTCATAGTACATGAGGGTGGTAAGCTAGCCTTGGATAGACGAAGGTTGGATCTAGCTTTCCTTGACCTTCCTTGGAGGAGCATCCATGTCATTGGGCTATAGAGGCAGTCATGGAAGCTAGACCCGACCTTGCTTGGTCAGACATTTATGAGTCATGTGAGGGTTGAGTCCTAGCTGAGCTGGATTGGGATCCAAGAGAGTCGAGCTGGCTAATCTCCTCAATTTCACAGACTTCAATAAGTTTCTCTGCTTTCATGGGTTAGTTTGGCAGACATAAACTGATGCAGGAAAATATGGACTAGGCGGGCGCCCCCCCCCCCCCCCCCCCGCTATAGTCAGTATTCAACAGAGCACAATATCACAAAGCTTTTCAGACATATCTTCAGGAGATGCCTATCAGACAGCTTTCAGTATATGCCTCCTTGGCAGAGATCTAGTCCTCCATTACTCAATTCATGGGTGTTGGGAGCAGCTTCAAGGAGATTCTCAGCATCAACAAGAGCTTCCTTGACACCTAGGTTATCATAGCCTGTTTTCACACGACGGGATGGAAATCCTCGGTGGTGTTACACCCCCACTTTGGCTTCTTTCTTCCATTCCCCCTAGACTACCTTGAGACACCTTGTACTCATAGGAAGTACGCTTTTGGCTCTAGCTATGCTTCAAGCACATTGTAATGATATTCTTTAGAGAAAAGCAATTAGCCACAGTTTATTTTGCAAAAAACAAGTATATGTCTGTACTGCTACTGTCTGTCGGTTTCATTTTTCCCTCATCTACTACTGTTACACCAACTTGTTTTTGCTCTTATGGTTCTATGGAAAAATTGTGCAGCCCTCAAGCCGGCTGCCTGGACCTTATTACATGTGTGATGAAGGCTTTCAAGTGCTTGTGCTCTTGGAAACATTGTTCTCCACGCCCTTTGGCTGTATCTCTGAGTTGTCTACGATGCATGGGCACTTTTGGGACTGTACAAATGTTACCAGTTGGTTCACTATCATCAAGAATGTTTCTGATTGCAATCTACACCACTGCCCTACATTAACAAAGGACTAAGGATTGAAGAGCACAATCTATGACCTAGGTGCTAGGAGCTTCTTCCTCCTGTGATCTTGCTTTCACTAAACCAGCAAGGGAGTTATACATTCGACAGCTGCAACTAACCTGGTACCAGTGCAGGCCTCCTAGGACGTGTGTCCCTGACATTGTTTGGTCCAATGATGTTTATATGTTTTTGGATGCTATTAAAGCCAAGTGTTTGTACTTATGCCATGAAATCAGCGATAAAGACACTCTCACTTGTGACAGAAAGATTTGTCTAAAAATATTATTGCAAACATCTTTTATCTCCCCCCCCCCCCCCCCCCCAAAAACCCAAAAAAAAAAGGAAAGACAAAGGAAACTTAAAGGATCAACTGTCATATGAATTGCCTATCCATTAAAGGAGTGCCAACTGTCATATGAATTGCCTATCCATTAAAGGAGTGCCAACTGTTTTGACTGTTTGTAGCTTGGCCATTTTCTCAAGGGATGTAGCCTTCAGACAGTTGAGAGATCTTTCTTTTGCATTTTTTAAAGATGCTAAGGGATAGAATGTACTAACAGTCACTGTCTTTAATATGATGCCAAAACTACCAAGTTCACTTTTTCTTGCATGTTGATGCTCTCTGAGCCCTTTCTTTTCATATCAAAACTGGCACTTGATTGTTTCACTGAGTCTTAAGCTCATCGTCTACTAATGCATAAAGTTATAATAAAAATTTACACATCAAACTTGAGTTTGCACAAACTAAACTCATCATCACCAGTATTCCAAAGTGCGCCTGAAAGCATGCGATTAAGGGAACTTCAAACAACAGATTCCTCAAGAGGAAGCAGCACAATAACATAATAGTGAACACCAATGTGAGATACCATTCACAAGTTGGGCAGTTGTCTCACTTCTTAAAACAACACTAGTGACAATATCATCCGCCAGGTTTCATTAAACACAGTTTCACTTTCACCATGTGAATTTGAAGAACAGTTGATAAGGAAATGCATAATCATCTACAGAAATTGATGAACACCTTATTGGAGCCATCCAATCCCAGCCTTCCACATACTGTGTTGCAACATCTTTAGCAATCTTACAAAAGAAAAAAGGGTTGCTGTAAGTAGAGCTTTGAACAAAGCAACATTAAACACTGAATTCAATAGGAGGCTTGTATTTCAAAAGAAAGCTATCATTCCAGATGCTTCGCATTTTAAAACAAAGTTGTACTAAGAGCTATGACATGTTTTCCACATGATTGATTATTTTGCAGTTATGGTATTTTGTTTCATTTCACCAATGGCTGATCCAGACTGCCAAAGAAAAACTAGAAGCCACTTGTTCTTTGTTGATGTTTCTATTGATACTTATGGCTTTGTTGCACAATACCTGGAGTAATCTTCTATGATTGATTTGAGTAGCAGAACATAAATCATAGCCATTTTGATGTGATTGACCCATTGCTTCTGAAATTATTTGGGATGGACTCACCCTAAGGTTCCTCTCCGTTGCACATTTATATATCATGTTAAAATAGGAGTCGTTTCATATAAAAAACATAGTATTTGTGTCTGCAAGCTTGTACTTCTCTTACTAGCACAGTTTTTTGTTTAGTAATCTTACTAGCCTCCTTTAGTAAGACAAAGTTCTAATGAGTAATCTTTGAAACTGTAAGCAGCCATTGACTTACTTGATGATCCCCCCCTTGTCCACCGGTAGGTGGGATTCGCCCAGGGTGATCAGGTGGATGTACTAAAACTGCAAGATAGTTAGGCCCATTTCGGTTGATCCATTTCGACACATCAAGTATATGGCGTTGAAACATTCCTTTTGGAAGTAGTTCTCTATATCCATTCAAGTAAACTTCTCCTTGATAGTTGATTCCTCTAAATTGTAGCCATGCATGCTCTTCTTCTCCCTATAAAATAAAACACAGGAATCTTCACAGGCTTGTGAACTATTAATAGAAAAAATTAAAAATTAGGAAGTCACTGAGAAATTTACTTTAAAGAATTTGGAAGACATCAAGAATTTTTGTTTTCTCAGAAGTGTAATTTTAAAGCTGGCAATAATTAGAAAACTGAACTTACCAGTCCTACATCAAATTTTGTAAAAAACCAGAAGGTGTAATACTCGCGACCTGAGTCAGCAATGTCAATGATTTTCTCATTTTCCAGCCCAAAAAACGGATCAGGAATCAGTTTATTTTCTAGTAATGTTGCCAGCACACTGCAGGAGCCATAGAAAAGTTACAGCACATCAGTAATCGTTAACAGTAGAAGACAAACAACTCAAGAGTTAACCATTAAACCATTGAGAAGCACAAAGGATGATTCTTGTTGTCCAAAGCTACAATTTGAAAGTCTGCCAGTCTATGACTAAAGCTAAACCAGCAACCAACAACAATTCAATAGCATTCACTACAAGCAAAGCACCTATGTTCTATGTTTAGCAGATGAAAACCCTTTGCAAAGTACACTTCCCAGGATAAATGTGGAAATTGCTTAACATCATCCACTGTAGTCTGTACCACATATTCAACGATTTATAAGCCTGTTGTTTGGATGCCACACAACCAATGATAAAATCCTAAACAATCTCTGCTGAACCCGAAAAAGAAAAATCCATGCACACTACAAATTTTATGTGGCTGCGTGACTAGAAGGACTTGAGAATATTGCAAGTGTACAATACTCTCCACAGTATGATGCAATGAGTCATTAACATATTTTTTTCATATCTTGCTTTATAAACAGGTCACTTGGAATGCTACCCTACAAACAAGTGTCCATTATCTGAAGAGGAAGACCAGGCTGGACCAAGTCTTGCAAGGCTGCCATCAAAGTCTATCTTGCAAATGAGGCCTATCAGCCAATCCATATTGATATATGCAAGGCAGCTTTTGAGCATTTTGACAGAAAACTGGGCAAGTTTTTCAACCATCGTAAAACCATGTGGCCCTTGAAATAAAGAACCACATGCTACAGACACCCAAAAAACCACCATGGTGGAGGCAAGTTTGGTTGAAACATAATGGCCAACACCCCACCTAAGCTTTAAGAATCTCATCAACTAATGCAACATTCCAACACTATCAGATGATCTAAAAGAGCATATCATCTTATCCACCAGTATCAAAGTAGTCACAGT
The DNA here is from genome assembly GCF_053477565.2 of Lygodium microphyllum. Taxonomy (NCBI): domain Eukaryota; kingdom Viridiplantae; phylum Streptophyta; class Polypodiopsida; order Schizaeales; family Lygodiaceae; genus Lygodium; species Lygodium microphyllum. The sequence continues at coordinate 2,011,713 of NC_141153.1, read as the reverse complement.
CAAACAAGCAACAAGTAACTATCTGACAAGCTGATACTCCCTCCTCCTGCCAACAGCATAGCATATAGATGTCAGATAGCTGGTCTGATCAGAAAATTAGGTTTCTGTGAGAGGTGGAGTGGATCGAAGCTCAGCTGAGAGTGGAGTAGACAATGTGGAGAGTGGAAGCACGACACCCAATGCAATAGACTGAAAGTGTAAGATGAAAGTACAAGGTACAACCCTTAAACCTTAGGGTTGTAAGAGGATGTTCACACCCGAAGTGTGTGCAATACGCTGAGTGCCCGAAAATGTGTAACGTAGGCACATAAAATAAAGAGAATAAATCTAGGGGAAAAAACCTCTCGTACTGAGAGTAAAAAGTGCCCCAGTGTCCTACTGAGATCACCAACACTCCTCTGTGAGCGTAGGGGTGAGTGAAACCCAACAAACGCCCCTAGAGTGAAGAGTGATCAAAATACAAGGGTCATCCGCCACCAATAGACAAGGCTGATATCTCCAACATGTAGCCTCTCTCTGACAAAATGATAATCGATCTCAATGTGTTTCACCCAGCAAACCCCCCTGGAGTGAAGAGTGATCAAAATGCAAGGGTCATCCGCCACCAATAGACAAGGCTGATATCTCCGACATGTAGCCTCTCTCTAACAAAATGATAATGGATCTCAATGTGTTTCGTCTGTGCATGAAACACTGGGTTCCATGTCACTGCAATGGCACTCTGATTGTCAATGAACAAAGGGGTAGGCTCAGTGAAGATAGATACATCCAGATCAGCTACCAAGCGTCTAAGCCATACACATTCAACTGTGGTAGTGAAAGCTGCCTTGTATTCAGCTTCACATGACGTTGTGGCAACAGTGGACTATTTCTTGCTAAGCCAAGATATGCAAGATGAGCCAAGAAAGAAACAATTGCCACTAGTGGAGTGACGAGAATCATAATCACCAGCCCAATCAGAATCACTGTAAGCATGTAAGTGCAGTGATCCCCCCTTGGCATAAAGCAATCCGAGAGTAGTATCCTACAAGTAATGAAAAACGCGCTTAACTACTTGCCAATGTGACATGCATGGCTGATCCATATATCTGCTCAGGGCTGAAACTGCAAATTGTATGTCCGGCCTACTGTTGCATAGGTAGATAAGGCATCCAACTGCTAGAGCATGTGTGTGTATATCAAACAAGTCACTGTCATCATGCAATGGCAGCTTCAGCCCACGTTCCATTGGTGTATAGACTGGGTTGTAATCTTGTAAGCCAAACCTCTCTCGCAAAGCAGGAAAATGGGCAGTCTACAGAGATGGTCGTGTCATCATCACAGATAAACGCCAATGACGGGGCGCAGCCTATGAGACCCACCTGAGGTTTGCAGTGTGGAACTGCAACGGAGCTATGAAAACAGATGCAGGATTATTCCAGGAGACCTTCACCGGCAAGGACATCGTCCTCTACACAGAAACCCACCAAAGCCCAAGCACCTACTTACCAGAAGTGAGGGGATATAGATGGGAGATGGCATGCTGCCCTAGAGCCCGAACAGGAGGGACCCGAGGGTCCGGAGGGGTGGCTGTGTTGTACAGGGAGGAGTTACAGCCCATGATGCAAGTCATGCAGAAAGATGAGGAAGCCCGGTTCATGTGGATCCGGATACACATAGATCACCCCCGAGACATATACATGGCAGTGTGCTATTTCCCACCTGCACACTCCCCATACACATCACCGAAGGGCGAGTCACCATACCTACCACTGTACGAGGATATCATGCACTACTCCAGCTTGGGGGATGTCATGTTGGCTGGAGACTTCAACGCACGCACAGCACAGAGACAGACCCCCTTCTTTGAGAGCGAAGACCACATGTACAAAGAGATTGCACCGGAGGAGATAGGACTCAACCGGGCATCACAAGACACAGCTGAATGCACCGAATATGGTGAACACCTACTAGCGTTAGGGGGGGCACACGGACTGGCCATCCTCAACGGTCTCGACAGATGGCTTGGGTCGGATGCCCTCACATGCTTCCCACACAAACACGCGGCCAATTGCATCGGATGGGGGGCACATGGAGCACCCACACAGAAACTGGAAGCAAGCACAGTGGACTATATCCTCAGCCCTCTATCACTTATCCCCGACATCCAGTCCTTTAAAATATCACCTTGCCCACTCGCAGTGGCTGCCGACCATGCCTACCTGCAATTTGACATAACCTGCAGGTATGACCTAACCCCCCCAGCAAGCAAACCCCCAAGATTTCCCAGGTACCACTTTACCAGGCTAACTGCGAGCGCATACTCCAACCATCTCTACTGGAGCCTGCAGGAAATGGACCCCCACACACCCCTGGAGGAGGTCACAGCACAGTTGGCGGGCACACTACACACCTCAGCTGCCGAATACTTCCCCCACACATCCCCCCACTCCACCCCTCCGAACAAGAATGTCCCACAGAATAGCTGGTACGACGCAGACTGCAGGGAAACCCGGCTCCGTCTTCAACAGGACGAAGCACGGGGAGTACACACGTATAAACAGGCACGCTTGATCTTCCGTCATCTAGTGCGACGAAAGAAACGAGCCTACCTCTCCAAAGTGGAACACGAATTCTACCAGCTATTCTTAGGACATGACAGCAAAGAGGCATGGAAGGCGTTTCAAGAACCCCAAGCCCAAACACCCATCACCTCCCCGGGCACTTGGCACGCATATGCAACCTCACTATACCAAGTACCCAAGCAGCCCCAGCTACCCCGGCCCCCAGGGAGCAGACCCAGATCATCCACATTCTTCAGCACGGGGCAGGTTCGGGACGCCATTGATAGACTCCAAAATGGCCGTGCCCAAGACCACGAAGGCTTGATAGCAGAGCATTTGACCCATGCCAGAGACATACTGGCACCTCTCCTAGCACACATGTTCAACAGAGCCCTATGCGAAGGCTTCCCTGCCAGCTGGTCAGCCAACACCATAATACCTATCCTGAAGGCCGGGGACCCCATGGTTCCCACGAACTACCGAACAGTCATGGTTGGCCATGTACTAGCCAAGCTCTATGGATGCATACTGGACCACGAGCTGAGCAAGTGGGTAGAGCAACACCAACATTGGGCGGCAGGACAAGCAGGGTTTAGGAGGGGGTTCTGCACCCTTGACCATATCCTCACACTGAGAGCCATCATAGAGGAGGGTAGAGCACATGGAAGGCAGGTGTACTGCTGCTTCGTGGACTTCCGCAAGGCCTTTGACATAGTCCCACGAGCGAGGCTCACGCAGAGACTACAGGAACTGGAGGTCCCAACCGAAATGCGATGGGGGATACTGGCACTATACGAATCGGTAACGGGCCGAGTTCGGGCACCAGGAGGGCTGTCAAAGAAGATAACCAGCACCATCGAAGTCAAGCAGGGATGCCCACTCTCACCCACCCTATTTGGCCTCTACATTGATGAGATCTCAGAGTACATAGATAGATTGGGCGAGGAGGGATCGAGCCTGGGAGGGACACTGATACCCATCTTACTATATGCGGAAGACATAGTCCTCATCTCCAGCACACTCGAAGGGCTACAGCGCCAACTGGACGCACTACAGGCCTTCTGCCAAGACAAAGACCTAACTGTGAACCTGGGGGAAACCAAGGTCATGGTGTTCAACATGTCAACCCAATGGCTCCGACGGTCGGTACCCCCCTTCACATATGGCTGAGAGACCGTGGATGTGGTCCAAAGATACGTCTATCTGGGGATTACATTCTTTGGACCGAGATTTACCCTGAGAAAAGCAGCAGAAGATAGACTAACCCGAGGCTATGCAGCCCTCGGGTCAATGGAGAACGAATGTGCCCGCATACAGTTCCAGGAACCCCGGACAAAGCTCTAGCTTTTTGACACCTTGGTCACACCTGTTAGCGATTATCACAGTCTGGTCTGGTCGGACTGACACGTGGCAGTCCAGTTGGACTGCCAGTCGGACTGATCAGTCGGCTGCATTAAATGCAGCCGACCTGCTTTTTTGGGCGCATTATTTCTGGCTATTTATAGCCGATATTCTGCACAGTCTTCCACACTCTGTTTGCAGATTACAGGCTGGAGATTCGTGCAGACTGCAGCGTACTTTGAGGTGAACAGCAGGTTGCATCGTCGAGGTGGAGACACGCAGTCCCGCGCACTGCGCCCGTGTACATATCTGCATATCTTTGTATACAGCACACTTTATACAGCAGATCTTCATCTTCCACTGTCTCTTTCTCTCTCTCTCTTCTCTTTGCGTTCACTCTCTCTCTCAGTCTTGGTCCCACGCTTCCGCATCGCTGCACTCTGACATGGTATCAGAGCAGTGAAGAAGGGCTGACTGAGTGAAGAACCTACCTGAAGAGGAGATTCCATCGCGACACAAGGCTGCGTTTCCAGCGTTCGAGGGCGAGCGGGAGGGCTGCGCATCGGAGCAAGGCTGAAGCAAGCGTGGGCGGGCGGGAAAGGAGTCCAATTGGTGGATTTGCTGCTGTTTACTGATGTTTGAAGAGGAGGAAGGCTGAGTTTTCAGCTTTCAAGTGCAGGTTTTACTTTTTCATCGCCTCCGGCGGGTGATGAAGGTTCGGGACGCGGAAGAAAGAGCCCTAGCAGGCTGCATTTCCATAGTCAGAGGGGGCTGCTTTTGCGTTTGTGAAGGCATTACAGGTGAAGATGTCTACAGAGATTGACTTGGAGTTCCAGACGATCATGGATCGGAAGGTGCCTGTCTTACCGGCTCTTCCCGCAGATCAAAAGCTCGATGGCCACAATTACCGCATCTGGCGCGTGATGATGTTGGCCATCCTTGAGTCTTACGATTTGGCGGAGCTTGTACAGGAGGAGATCGACCGGCCCTCGTTGAGAGATGAGTCCAAACTCTCTTCCGATGCTCGTGCGGAGTTGGCCAAGGCACAGTCTCACTGGGACAAACTGAATGCCCGGATTCGTTCTTTTCTTTTTCTGTCTTGTACTACAGTCGTGATAGCCCACATCAAGCACTTGATGATGGCTCGGGAGATATGGCTGGATCTTGATCAGATGTATAACCGGATAACCCTTATGAAGCGGGTTTCTTTGGAGGTGCAGATGCGGACCTTGTCCGTGAACAAGTCTTCTTCGTTGCGGGAGCACATCAACAAGCTTAGACAGCTTCAGATGCAGGTTCAGAATGCGGGGAAGCCGATTTCCTCTGAAGACATGGCAATCACACTCTTGTCCCAGTTGCCGCCACGATTCGGTGCTTTTTACTCCGCCCTTATTGCTTCGGGGCGTGAGTCTACTCTTCGGTGGGAAGAGTTGGTTCCTATGGTCTTGGACCAAGAGGAACAACTGAAGGGACAGCATGCTTCCAAGTCGGAAGCCTTGACAGGTCAAGCCTCTCAGAAGAAGGGGAAGGACCAAATCTCTCTCTCTCTCTCTCTCTCTCTCTCTCTCTCTCTCTCTCTCTCTCTCTCTCTCTCTCTCTCTCCTCGAATCTTCTATCTCAAATTTCTGTGTGGTTGTAGGTTGTAGCCTATGAATCGTAATTCTGATTCGTGAATTGTGACCATCTCACACTGTAGCCTGGGCCCTGCACTCATCATGGTGAAGGATGCTGCATGGGATCATGTGATAATTCTCACGAGTATAGAGGTGGTGGTGGCTCCAAGCGATGGAGATGTAATTATTGTGGCATTGAAAGAGGAGGGGCAACCACAAGGATCAAAGATCATCTTGCACATGTGGCAAATAAAGACATAGGACCCGTGCCCAAATGTACCCGCAGACGTGAAGGCTTCTCTTCAAGCGTGGAAGCTCAGTCGGTTAGGCAATCAAAGTGCATCAATTATAGGGGAAAGGGGAGTAGATGATGTCTTCTGCAGCAATAAGGCCATCAAAGAGGAGTAGACCTACACTCGAGTCAGATGCAGCTTCAGTGGGAGGGGCTGGGGCGCACATGACTCTATTGGCAGGGTCCACTAGTAGTGGAAGTGGAGTTGGTACAATACAATGGAAGGGCCGGCAAAAGGGTCACTTCAGAAGGCAAGCATTCTGGCAAGCATTCACGCAAGCTTGCAAAAGCAAGCTATTCAAGAGGCCACTAGGGAGCTCCCTCACTGCTTTATACAATGTGCTATACCTTTTTATGTATTGCGAACGCCACGATGGAGATCAGCCATGAGGGCCGTTAGCCGTATTGGATGCAAGTGGGAAGGTCCATCCTATGATGGTATGCGCACACGAGAACTGAAAAATGAGAAGATGCGTATACAGGCTCAGTTAGAACCATTGAAGGCCACTTGGGTAAAGTATGGATGTACTGTGTTATGTGATGGGTACGTAAACGCAGCGTCTATAACATTCTAGTGTCCTCATGCAAGGGGACAATGTTCTTGAGAGCCATTGATGCTTCAGCTCTTGGTACAGTGATCACAGGCTCGTACATCTATGGGCATATACGCACAGCCATTGAGGAGATAGGGCCAGAAAATGTGGTGCAGGTGATTACGGATAATGGTTCCAATTGTGTTTCCATGGGGAAAATGCTTGAGGCTGCCTATCCCAAGATTAGATGGACTCCGTGTGCATCACACTCTCTTGATTTATTGATGGAGGACTTGCAAAAATTGAATTGGGTAGACACTATTCTTACTATTGCAAAGTCCATGGTGAACTTTGTCACCAAGAGGCCTAAAGTGTTGAGCATCTATCGTGCACACAGTGACCTTGAGTTGCTGAAGCCATCTAGCACACGCTTTGCATATATGTTTATAGTTGTTGAGCGGCTTGTGCGAGTGCGCCAGGGCTTGAAGCGTACAGTCGTGTCCAGAAAGTGGTCAGCCATGCCTGAGCATCAAGATACACACTATAGGGCTTTTGCACAACAGGCTATGGATGAGACATGGTTCTTGGAGGCTGAAGCTTTTGTGAAGTCCATCAAGCCTATCTACTTTGTTTTACGCATCACTGACATGGAGGGGAGTACCATGGGATTGTTGTATGAGTACATGGATAAGATCGGAGAGGCTTTTGAGAGCAATGCCTATCTTTCTCGCTCAAAGTAAGTTCCTTTTAAAGTTTTAACTTTTTCCATTGTGGTATTAACTTATTTTTAGAGTCTAGAAGACACTAATTGTGTGTGTATTTATGATTGTAATTTGTTATAAACTTATACATGTGTCAATGTAGGATTGAGGAGCTTCAATGTGTGTGGAACACGCGATGGGATTGGTTTCATAGACCAATCCATGCTGTTGCACACGTATTGCATCCTCTATGGCGTGATGAGATGCAATACGAGAATGAGGAGCTAGAGCATGGCATTGAGGAGTACTTCTCAAAGTGGGCAAGAGGAGATGTGCAGATGTTGAGAAGGCTAGAGAATGATCTTCTCCTCTTTCGAAATAGGAGTCTCTCTTTTGGTCGCCCTACAACAGAGCTTCGAGGGACACAATTGCAGCCTGTGTCTTGGTGGGAGAAATATGGGACATCCGCACCTACCTTGGTAAGTAGGCCAACCCATAAACCATAGTCTAGACTCAACTTTCAAGCTTCAGGAAAAACATGAATCATGATACAAGAATCAATTATAATATTTTTTTCTTGTTTTTGTCATGTGATTGGCAGAAACATCTTGCCATTCGAGTTCTTTCACAAGACTGCAACTCAGGTCCTTGTGAAAGAAACTGGAGCACTTGGGCCCTCTTCCACACAAAGAAGAGGAACCGTTTGACTACAGCACAGCTTGAGAGACTTGTGTAGTGTCATTGTAATCTTCACCTCCTCGAGAACACATCTTCATCTCCTGAGCCTTGCCAGGTGAATGTTAACAAGATTGACATTGAGAAAATGAAGGACATTCCAGACATTCCCAGAGAGGAGTTAGACATTTATACCATGCTATATGAGGAGATGTCAACTCCAGCACACCACACACGAGCTTCATCACAGAGGTCAAGGTCGACAAGCAGGGGTTCCAGCACTTCAGCAAATGTACCCTCGCCCTCATTTAGTAGTGCCGATGACCACTCTGAGTCAGATATTGCTTCTGTCAGTGCATCTCGTAGTTCTGGTGGTAGTGATGCAGATGCCGAGGAGGGTGATCACTAATGAGACTTGACTGTTAAGAGTTCAGACAAATGCTCTCTTGTGTGACTGTCTCTTATCATTTATGTTTATGGTCATTGATTGAGGACTCAGTGGACCGTAGTGTTTTATGGATCATTAGTTATCAACTTATCTTTTATACTCTTGTATCTTTTTTTCATGATTCATGAATATGATCCAGCCTCCAGGTGTTTTTGTGATTCATGTATATCTATTATCATGTTACATGTAAATTGTAATGATCTAATCTTTAAAGTGTGATCTATGAATATCTTAGAGTGTGCTTGGCACTTGCCAATTCAAAGTTTAAGTATACTGTATGAATCCTGATGTATCTTTCGAGTTTGGAAATTGGTCCAGGCTATAGGTAGCAAGTTATAGAAGTTAGGATTTAGGATCTCCGACCTAGTATGATAGTATCAAATTTCAATGTCAATAATCAATTGTATGTTAATCATGTATGTGAAGTATTTCTCGATCAAGTGACAAGTGTGGCTTATTGTCATCTATTATCTATATTATATATTAAATCGGGGTTACATATTTCCTTGTATCCTCGTTTCCCCGTTAGACGTTGGCTGCACCCCCCCTGCCATCTCCCTCTCTGTCGTCTCTGGACCCGTGTAAAGCCATCAACGTCCACCTGCAGGCCTGTCGGCGGAGCCACCTTGGCTCCGAAACGTGTGCAACCTACTGCCTAATGCCCAAAGTCGTGGCAGCGCAGGCACTGCCCTGGCTGCCCCGTCACAATGACCTGCTGCCTAAAGGAGTGCCCGCCCACCTCAATCTCTAGGAACTGTGGGATATTCTTGACCTCTTTCACTGCCACCCATACTTTTGGGACTCCTGCTGCTATCACTGCATCTGCAAAGGACGCGGGAAGGATAGTGCCGAAGAGCCAACCAACGTCTTCCACCAACTGGCGATACTCTATTGCCAAGTCGGGGAAAAGAACGGTGACTGGGTGCCGGAGAAACGTGTTGTGGAGTGCAAACGCCTCCACAGTAAAGCCATTGTACCAGGGGACCATGTATATGATCCCATTCGTGGACGCATACGGTGAACTGGCAAGTAACTCGCGAGCTACATCTGTCGAACTGAGCCAGACCATGAAAATCCCTTGGCCCAGTAGGACCGCCTCCACGATCTGCGTTGTGCCAATACGCAGCGTGGAGTGAAGCCAGTCCCGAAGCTGGGCCCTGGCTAGAGAATGTCCTACTACCAAACCATAAATTGTTGTTTCCTTTAGCTCCAGCTCCTTAGCTCAGACAGCTAAGAGCTGCTCCTCAAAGAGGACAACGCATAAGGTGTTTGATTGGGGGGCACTCGCTGAGTGGGCCGGCGTCTGACCAGAGGTTTCCATTGCGCGTCCCTTCTGCGAGACAACCAATCACGTCACAGTGCTACCTGGTGGGGGGGATAGTTGCTGCAAATAGAGGGAACAACTGGAGGGTGGGGGGATCAATCACAAGGAAGGGGGGGGACTATGCTGGTTTCCGTGGAAAGGAGGCCTGTTGACAGATCGATGGCGAGGGAGGCCTCGCGGGTGGGGAGCAGCGAACTGTCAGGGCGTGGAGAAACAACCAAACAGGGGGAGAAACAGCCAAGCGGGGGGGGAACGGCAGACAAGCGACCGTTGCAAAACGTCGGGGCGGAGGGGCGCGAACAGTGCGGGGGGCGAAGAGTCGGACGGCCACGATCAGTCGGGGCGGGGGGGCGATCAGTCGGGGCGGGGCAATCAATCGGACGGCGGGCGATCAGTCAGACAGCGCAAGCACACGAACGGGCATGCGTAGTCAGGGCGGGGGGACAGCAGCGCGACGTGACGGGCGTGAGCTTCATACACCTTCGAAATCCTTGATGTTGCTCCCCTCTATTCGTTGGATCTGAATCCTGTGGTTGATCCGACTATAGAGTGATCCAATTGTTGTGTGCGTCTGACTGGACAAATGGGGTGTCTGACTGGATGGGTGGCCTAGTTGGGAAGCTTGTTCGATTGGATGGTTGGATATCCGATTGGACAGTTGGGTATCCGATCAGACGGTTGGTCCGATTTTCGTGTGTCTGATTTTTGTGCGTCCAATTCTGGGAATCAGATGTCCGATTTTACGGATGTCCGATTTTGAGCATCCGATTTTGAAAATTGGAGCGGGTATGTCCGATCGGACAAGGCTACTGTTCCGATTCTGTGGTCCGAGCGTCACAATCGGATGGGTCGAGCGTCTGATCAGACCGGTTGTGTATCCGATTAGGGGTTCTCCGATTTTCAAATCGAATAGTGTGTCTGATCAGACTAGGTGAGTTTGTCCGAGTGGTCTGACTCTGGGAGTCAGACACGTCACTTAGTCCGATTCTAGAAATCGGACATTGTGGGGGGCGTCCGATTCCGCCGGCCAAAACGTGTGTCGATCACTTATTTGCCAGAAATCCAAATGTAGATATTGCTAGTAGCTACCAGAACTTCCAAGAATCAAGGAGTATAGACCAAGGGCATTCCATACGTGAATCTCACTGAAAGTCCCGATATGCTGCGACTGATCTGATGCAGACTTGGACCTGCAAGCTCTCTCTCTCTCTCTCTCTCTCTCTCTCTCTCTCTCTCTCTCTCTCTCTCTCTCTCTCTCACACACACACACACACACACACACACAAGGCTAGACTGTAAATGAGGTTTTCCCTGGTCACCCAGGACCTTAAGCCCTCACTGGCTTGCACCTTAGCCTTCTTAATCACTCAACCTTCAATCCCGAGACATCTGAGCATTCTTTTATTCTCATTTTCCCCTGTTATTGCCCTGTTCAGGGCTGTTTTACAGCAGTCAACTTCAAGCTTCCCTCTTTGATTTCCTCTGATTTCTTCTACCTATCCTACTCTAAATGCAACAAAAATCAAAAGCAAGGTACTAAATGGATTTCTCCTACTCAACCAATCATCAAAAACCAAAAATACTTACTTGTAGCACGAATTAAAATGCCTAAATCTCCTATCTACCTCAAGCTCCAGTTCGGAGATAAAACCCTTACTTCAATGCTCGATTTGAAGAGCGCAAGCGCTCAAGCTTGAATCCGTTGGTCCCGGCAACGGAACCAAAATGTAGAGGCGATCAACCGCCAAGGCCCACGAACCGCTTATTGTTTTAAGCGCTCCAAGCCGAGCACTAATCGCTACCTCTCACATAGCCGATGCACTATCCATCTCTACTAGTGTAGTGAGCTTACCTCCATGCCCGATCGAGTTGCCTCCTCTTCCGAGCACTCCGGTAGCTCCACGATCCAAGTGCAAGATTCAAGCAAGCTCCATCCTCAAGCTCCACACTCCAAACTCCATTGCCGCGAGCAAGACAAGAGAAGAGAATAGAAGAGAAGAAGAGAGGAGAAGATAGAGAGCTTCTCCATCACGGTCCCTCACCCTCGTACACTCACTCCCTCACACTCTCAGACTCCCTCTCTCAAGCACCAGCTCAAGCAAGCAAGAATAAAAAGAAGAAGAAGAAGGAGAGACCCACTTTTGGCCACACACAAGAATGAGCTTCTCATTCACTTTTCAACTTTATATACAAAACCCTAAATCCCTTTTGGGCGGTATCCCATTATCCCCTTTTTTACATGGCCGCCCGCTAGGCCCTTTTTCCCATTGTCCTCCTATCTTCCTACCGCCCTTCTACCTTTACAAATTGCACGGGTGCACGGGTGAGAGCCTGGCGCTTCTTAAAATAAATCATGGTGTGCCTTGCGCTCTTTTAGAAAAGTATTGACATGCGCTTTTTCTTGTGCACTTTCCTCCTTGATTTAGGACTTTTCCACGCTTCTTATATTTCCAAATTCTTCTTGTCGCGCCTTCGTCTTCTGTTTCACTTTGCCTTGGCCCTGTCTTCCTCTTTAGATAAATCTAGATTTTCCACCTTGTTAGTCTGAGGGTTAACAGCTATGTACTCTATCAAGGTAAAGTGTGTGGCTCAAAAGATGAACTTCAATGTCGCGTAGTCCATTAGTGTCATGAAAGTCCTAGTATGGGACACCCTAGGTATTAACAAGACGTAGTATTGTTAAGAGGCAATTTTATTGGTTTGGTATGTATATATATGTCCTTGATTATGTGATTATTTACAGTTGAAAGATTAAAGTGGAAGGCCTTCTCCACCTTTAAGAAATTCCTTCCAAAAAATGAGAGAGTATCCGATCGATTTTATTGTTGGATTACATAGGGCAAAGAGTAGGCATGACTCTATGTGGGTAATTGTGTTTAGATTGACTAAGATGGCCAAGTTTGTTCCAACCTCATTTGATGTTAAATTGGCTAGATCATTCACAGAGAACCTATCCTGATGGTTTGACCTTCTGGAAAATTTTGGTTCTAACTTTGATAGGAAATTTGATGATCAACTGTGTTTAGAAGGCTAGATATTCAATTTAGTCAAACTTTTAAAGAAATCCAGCCCATTTGTAACATCCCTAGTACATGAGCGCCAGTAGCATTGGTCACAATGGTCATGAAGTGACTTAGTGGGAACGCACTAAGAACGCTTCAAGGTTAGAGCAGTTGAGTCCTATTTATAGGATTCAAGGCCCTATTGTGCACATTCATTGTGTGATCACAACTCTTGGACTCTTAGCCCATTGGCCAACACATCCATACACTAGGATGGTGTGGGCTAGTGGTATGGAAAGCCAACCCTTGGGATGTGGTTGTGACCCGGAGTGTTGCTAGCTTCCAAGCATGGGGGTGAGCCCGTTTTGACTCTATGGCTAGGCAGTGAGCTTGATGTCCAATCCCCTTCATTGTGGATATGGCTTGTGTTGTGTCTTCTATGCAGGTTGGATCCCAAGGGGACATTTTAGTGGCATCAAAGTATCAACCTACAAGTAGACGTGAGATCCGATGATGTGCACGAAACCACTTTTGCTCCCGGAACCATGATGGTTCACACTTAAAGGTATACCTTTATCTTGTAAAGGGTGCTATGGAACATTGCTAGCGGTGTTGTGTTAAGAACTGCTCTTAGCCACTTAAACAGCCCCAAAACATTCTTATTTTAGGCTTATTTTAGCCAAAACCCTAAAACGGGGAGCGGATCGAGATAGTTAAGTGGGAGAGGATCTAGAACCCTAATTTTCTATAAATCGGCAGCCAGCCCTCCACTCTTCCCTGAATCTCGTTTTTGCAGGTTTCAGGTGTTATCAGCTTGCTGCCCACACCCCGTTCGCGGAGGACATCTCAGCCCTTGCTGTCCATCATTGTTCCCTACAGTCTGGCGCCTGTTTCCAGCCCTCCATACGCTGATTGCTGCTGTTTCTGCCTAGGGACTGACTGCTGATCATCTCCACTGCTGTCGTACAGCCTGCCATGTCAGCAAATTGCTGCGTTTGCAGACCCCAGTTGCCGCCCTGACAGTTTTCTCCTGCTGCAGTCGCTGCAGTTTTTCTCTCTCCTGCAGGCAGTCTTGCCTACGTTTTTAGTATTTCTCTCTCCTGCAAGCTGTCCTACCTACGTTTTTAGTCTTTCTCTCACCTGCTACCTACCTTTTTAGTCTTTCTCTCTCTTCACTGTTGTCTGCATCAGATCCAGCTTCTCACTACTACGTTTACCGGTGTTCGACATCCGCATGCTGCCTTGCTGCAATTCGAGATCCGTTCAGAGTACAAAACACTCTCGAGCTCATTACCCCTGCCCTAATCCTTGAGATACAGGAGTTCGAGGTACAGTATTCATTCACTGTATAGTGTGTTTGTTGCATGAGCATCGTATTATTAGTAGTCATATCATTTCATTTATTAACTGTGTTCATTGTCTCTGAGTTACCCTAACCCTAACCCTAACTGTGTTCTTTTATCGGTTTGTGCTTTGTCGTACGGTCTCTGTTTATGCTTCTATGTTAGGGTATTTTCTTTACATGGTATCAGAACCCGGTACTCTCTGAGAAACCTAGGCCTTTGATCTGAGAGCTCTTCGTAAGAAGCAAGAACGAGAGTAGGTTCAAATGACTTCGAACACATCAACACCGATTCTGTCTCCAGAATAACCTATGTCGAGAACCGAGAAAGAGTCCATCGATCAACTTGCTCCACAAAGTTCTGACATGGTGGAAGACACATCAGAATACATGGAAGAAAAGATAGGCAAGCTGACCTCTGAAGAATATAAACTGATTATAGCCTATCGATGAAAGAAGATTGAGGAGCTTGACCGAAGAATTGCCCTTCAAGAAAAGCTTCTAAATGAAGGTATGCATGATTTTCACTCTTCAAATGTTGCGCGTAAGTCTGATGATGTTGCAAGGCTGGGTCCCCCCTCTTGGAGAGCAAGATCCGGAGTATTTTTCATTTTTTCAAACTCTTCCGTCCTCTCCGGTGCAAGGTACTTTTGATTCGTCTTTTGTGCCTTCTTCTTTTACCTCTTCTGTTTTGCAATATACTGGTAGAGATCGTGTGGAAGAAAGAGTCTAATCTGTTGACTACGGAAAAGGTCCTCTTGAGGACCAATTCTTGTATGTTAACACACGTCGCAGGGATTATAAGAAAAAGTCAGGTGCCACTTCTTCTGCCCTTCCTTCTTTTCCGTCTGCTTCACATAATCAGAATGAATTTGGTGTTCCTTTCACTTCATTACATGGTGCATCATCATCTTCACAGTTTCATTTTCAATATTTAAATGATAAAAATGAACAAAAAGAATCTGCACTTCATACACCTCACTTTCAAAACCCACCCATCACACTAAATTTTTCCATTGCTTCACCACTTTCATTTACACCATTTACATTTCCATTTCAGACATCTCATGTCGCACCGCACATCAACACCATCATCTTACACCACCTACCCGACACCTCATGGTTCTAGCTCATCTTCTGCCAAGAATGCATTTAATGACAAGACTCGTTTTAACGGGTCAAACTTCACTACTTGATTGAATTTGATGATACATGTCCTTGACTCACAGAACCTATGGGATCTTGCGCAGGGGTTGGAACCCCAATCCGATCCCGCATTTGTTCCATACGAGATCGTCCGCTCATGGAAGGCTAGGAATGCCTCCGCTATTGTCGAGCTGATGCAGGGCTTATTGCCTGAGTTTCATTCTCAGCTTCAGCATTTTGACTTAGCGTCAAAGCGATGGGCACACTTGATTGACCCCTATGCGGCTCGAGATAGGACCCATCGTATTGATCTTGACCATGAGCTTCAGCTTTTCAAAATCACTGACTGGGATGACTTGAAAGTCAAGTTGGCTGAATATCAGCGTCTCCTCGCGCTGAATTCTCCACTACGGGGACTCCCAAGTCCTCTGACGATCAAGTCATATTGTTCCTAAATAAACTCTCCAAGAAATACTTCAATTTTGTGGAAGGAATAGTTTCAAAGCCTACCATGCCTACATGTTGCGTTACGCACGGTTGTTCGATCAGTTTCATATGAATTCCTTTTCAGAGGGGGCTCTTCTGCTCATTCTCAAAAAGGGCAACAAGGGAAGGGCAAACCAAACCAAACCTCCACTCAAAATCAAAATCAAACTCAAAAGCTAAATCAATCTAGGGATTCTCCAGGAAACTCCCAGTCACAACTTAAACCAGGGTGGCAGAATGTACCTAAAAAGAATAGGTATTGTCAACATTGTCAAAAGGCTCGCCATTTTGACGAAGAGTGTCAATCAAAGGCACGAGGCACAGCACCTAAACCTAAGTCTTAAACCCCCGTCCCTCATTCGGGCAACCCCCAGCAGGGGAAGCAAGGTGATGGCAAGGGGCAATTTAAAGGTCAGACTCACACTGCCACCGCACAGCCATCTCAATCGACAACGTTCTCAACTCCAAAGGGCTTGTCTGACTAGTTTACAGAGGCCCACATCGTCTCTGTAGAGACATCCGATGTGAGTCTCGTTCACATCTGTGAGTTGCCTCCTGACGAGGTTACTGCAGAGACCCACTCATCACAGCCGAGCACTTTAGCTCCAATTTGGATTATGGACAGTGGAGCTACACATCACATGACTCCTATAGAGGACATTTTTCATACCCGAGCCACTGAAGCCGAGTGGGTCCGTGTAGGAAACAACTCCTCGGTCAAGAGTCAGGCTCAAGGTTGTGTCAGTTTTACCACTGACAAGGGTCCGGATCTGCCTTCGCTGGAAAATGTATATCATGTCCCTCAGCATGGGGTGAACTTGTTATCTGTTCAACAGTTTAGCCAGTTGGGGTGAGCAGTTTTCTTTACAGCGACCACAGTCAAGGTCCTTGACTCTCAAACTGGTTTAGTGATTACTCGTGGTGAGGCACAGCCTGATGGCCTATACCACATGACTCATTTTCTCACCGAGCCAACTGCTGAGGGTGCCAAAAGATGACATACCAGCGAGACAGTAGGATTGGTGGGGAGGAACACGGAGTGAACTCGACAAACATGGAGAAGAGAAGAGAAGAGAGAAGAAACTCTGATGAATAGAAAGATGAAGTTCCAAATCATGGAGTGAATGTGATACAAGGGAACAAGGTTGCCATAGCACAAGGAAGATGATGAAGACAACCACGAACCACGAACCGCAATGTCCTCCTGAAGGGGTGTGAGGGTACTAGAGAGGCTGGAGAGAAGAGGTGACGAACTGAATGAATCATCCATAAGCAATGAATGAGAGAGTGGCCTATAAATAGGCATAGTCAATCTAGGATGGCGCCCCTTTTTGGTGCTGTAAACCCTAAACGCAAAACCCAAAAAAGCAAAAACACAAACTGCGAGTGAAGGGTGAAGGGTTTCTCAACACCCCCTCTCAGGCCCAAAAAGGGGAACAAGAGAAGAGTGAGGTGGAGATGCAATGCTACTTGTTGAAGAATGCTCATGCAGCAAATGCCACCTAGACAGTGTCCCTCGTGGGAAAATTGTTCACTTGCCCAAGCACCCTAGTACAAAGATGATGAAATCATGCAATGCATAGGAGGTAGAGGATCCCTAAGATCCAAGATTTCCACCTGAAAGAAAACCGGCAGTAAAGAACAATAGACAGAGTGAACTGGAGAACCCAAAACTCAACCTCAGGAGAGAAGCTACTAGCTCTGTGCATCCATACTGGAAGGAATACGAAGGCCTCGTCACCAAGTCACAGCTGAATCTCCGAGGTCCCGATCTAGGTGGTACTTGAAGATCCCGAGTATCAGTAGAAGAGATGACTGGTCGAAGATAGCCACCCTAAGAAAGTAGAGGATAGGTGAAGAACTTCATGTGGAGTAGGTTCCCCCTCTGAGGTGGGAGGTGGAGAGGCCCCCACTGAGGTCGAAGAAGAAATAGATGCCCCCTCTGAAGGCAAAGAAATAACATCCCCTTGTGAATCCCCCTCTGAAGTAGATAGGGAATCCAAAAACTCATGAATCACGGACTCCGAAATGTCTGATAACGAAGGAAGTGTCGTTGGTCGTGCTGAAGAAGGTATTTGGGGCACCAAAGAGCTCCCAGAGGTAACCTCTCGAACCTGAGTAGTCGAGGGTGGGGAAGGGTGGGGCTCAGAATGAGCAAGAGGTGGGCAACAGTCGCTGTCTCTCAGTGGAGCAGACTGGGTGGTCGAAGAAGATGAAGGAGTCGAGCAGCCACTGTCTCTCGAAGGAGTGGACTAACAAGGAGACAGTATTAAACAATCACTGTCTCTCGATGGAGCGGACTGCAGATCCGTAGGTCATGGAAGCCACTGTACCTGAAAATAAGTGGGAGAAGACTGCCGCTGGCATTGCGACGATCTCCAGGAGGTCGTAGCGCCAATCAATCCTACATGTGCTCAAAAGGACTTAGTGCGCATCAGATGTGTCTTATTGCCTTGAGCATAGTACTCTGATAGCCTATGCAGAACGATCTTTGTGGCCCAGAAAGGAGAGGTGGCACAAGGAGTGCCTGATGGAAGACGCATGTACTCCAGAGGGGTAGGGAGCAAAGGTCGAAGTCGGCAAGCATTGGTGGTGTGTCCAGTGATGCCACAGTAGGAGCACCCAGTAGTTTGGTCATCTGTTGATAAAGAAGCCATGGATACTAGTGTGCCTTACTGAAGAAGGAAGAGGTCAACCACCATGAATCACGAACCGCAATGTCCACCTCAAGGGGCGTGAGGGCAGTGTGAAGCACGAACCGCAATGTCCGCCTTAAGGGGTGGAGGGTAGTGGAAGGGTTGGAAGTGAGCTACCAGTAGGAGGAGGATATGACCAGCAATAAGAGGTTGCAAGCAGTAGAAAAACACAGGTAAGGAGAGAGAAATACTAAAAATGCAAGCAGCAGGTAAGAGAAAGACTAAAAACTCAGGCAGGACAACTTGCAAGAGGGAGAAAAACTAAAAACGCAAGCAGGACAGCCTGCAAGAGAGAGAAAGACTAAAAACGTAGGCAACTGATGAGAGAAAGACTAAAAACGCAGGAAAAAAACAGCAACAGCAGTCAATATGCTGAAACCAGCTTCAAACAGTGTGTGATAGACTGGAAACAGGAGCCAGACTGTTGTAGACAGCAATGGCCAGCTTAGACTGCCATGTCCTCCGTATTTGGGGTGTGGGCAGCAAGCTGAAATACCTGAAATCTGTAAAAACAAGATTGTTTTCTGAATGGAGAGTGATCAGCAACAATCGTTCTGCTGTAAACAGCTGCAAACTGCGGGTGGAAGGCTGGAAACAGGCACCAAACTGTAGATGACAGCAAGGGACAGCTGAGACTGTGATGTCCTCTACGAACAGGGTGTGGACAGCAAGCTGAAACACCTGAAACCTGCAAAAACGAGATTTTGATGCAACAGAAGAAGAAGAGAAGTGGATGCCGAATCCACCACTGGTCTTTGCCTTCACTGGAGTGGATGATCTTTGCTGCTAGGTGAGCAGATCCAGCTCTGATACCATGTCAAAATATGACGTACCAACGAGACAGTAGGGTTGGCAAGGAGGAACACGAAGTGAACTCGGCAAACATGGAGAAGAGAAGAGAAGAGAGAAGAAACTCTGATGAATAGAATGATGAAGTTCCGAATCATGGAGTGAATGTGATACAAGGGAACAAGGTTGCCGTAGCACAAGGAAGATGATGAAGACAACTACGAACCACGAACCGCAATGTCCTCCTAAAGGGGTGTGAGGGTACTGGAGAGACTGGAGAGAAGAGATGACGGACTGAATAAATCAGCCGTAAGCAATGAATGAGAGAGTGGCCTATAAATAGGCACAGTCAGTCTAGGATGGCGCCCCTTTTTGGGGCTGCAAACCCTAAACGCAAAACCCAAACGCAAAACGCAGCAACGCAAAAACGCAAACTGGGGTGAAGGGTGAAGGGTTTCTCAATAGAGGGCTCCGTGTTCCATAGCTTCCATGCCTTAGCCACATCTCGAGAGCCTACGCGCAATGAGTGTCTTTGGCATTTTCGCTTAGGATATCTTGGTTATGACTCACTTTATGAGTTGTCACGCCATGAGCTGGTTGAGGGCCTTCCACGCCTGAAGCTAGCTCAAGATGTCTGTAAAGCCTGTCAACTCGAGAAGCAGCACCGTACCCCATTTCCTCAGCAGTCTACACATAGAGCTGAGAAGCCTCTTAGATTGATTCACGTTGATCTTTGCGGGCCGACATCCACTGCCGCTTTGAACGGCGCGCTGTACTTCTTTTTAATAGTGGATGATCATTCTCGATACATGTGGGTGTACTTTCTCAAGCATAAGTCAGATGCTTTCACATATTTTTCTGCTTGGGTGCTGCTAGTTCATAAACAGATTGGTCGTCGTGTCAGGTGCATGAGGAGTGATAGAGGTGGTGAGTTTATCTCCCACGAGTTTTCCGAGTTTCTACAGAAGCATGGCATTATCCTATCATGTGAGTCCAACACAACGAGAAGATTAAGATCCAAATCCTCACTCTTTTGCTATCCAGTCCTCTTAGTACAGAAGAAAAATGGATCTTGGCTCATGTGTGTGGACTACATGGCCCTTAACAAAATTACCATTCAAAATAGGTTTCCTATTCCAAGAATTGATAATATCTTGGCTAGGTTGAATGGATCCAAAATATTTGGCCGGATTGACTTAAAAAGAAGCTATAATCAAATAAGGATTGCTCCTCAAGATATACATAAAACAGCATTCAAGATAGCTTTCGGTTTGTATGAGTTTGGTCTCACTGATGCTTTTACAACCTTCAACAAAATGATAGAAGGAATCTTTAGAGCACACCACAAGTTTACAAGTACTTTTTTTAATGATATTTCGGTTTATTCAAAAGATGAAGATGAGAATAAGCAATAGTTGAAAATAGTGTTTCAAGAACTCTACAAATACAAACTTTATATGAATGAAAAAGAGAGTGAATTTTCCTAGAAGAGACTTACTACTTGGGCCATATTGCATCGAAAGATGGGATTTGAATGGATCCAGAAAAGGTCAAGGCTATTGTAGAAGTACCAAAATTGACTAGTGTTCATGAAGTTCAAAGGTTATGGCGATTATACTCCTATTACAAGAGATTCATTAAATGATTAGCAATGGTTTTTGGACCATTGCATGATTTGACCAACAAAGCAATGGCATTCCGGTGAACCAAACTAGAAAAGGAAGCTTTTGAAGCTCCAAAGTTCTATATCAGTAAAGGACCTATTTTGATTATATCTAAAACCATCCTTTGTGAAATGTGATACTTCACAAGACTCCATTGGTACAATCTTAAACCAGGAAGGACACGCAATTGCTTATGCAAGCAGAAGATTGCAAAACGCAAAAAAGAATGCTATTATCTATGAAAAGGAGTTAATGGCCATCGTTCAAGATTTAAAAGATTGGAGACACTATCTTTTAGGTGGAGAATCTCTCATCAGGACAGACATGAAGGTTTGAGACATTTCCTCAACGAACCAAAGATTTCTGAGAAGTATACTTAATGGGCCAATTATTTAGCTCAATTTAACTTTCACATATTGCATATTCCTGGGAAGCAAAACAAAATACTCGATGCCATATCAAGAAGACCTCAAATTCATGCAATGTCCATGATTCATCATATAGATTTCATTAGCATAAGAAACATGAATGCTTCTGATAAAAGACTTTAAAATCATTCGGGAGAGTTTATAAGTTGATAAAAATGTAAACTCTTATGTTATCAAAGATGGATTTTTTTAAATGGATAATAAGTTATCCATTACTCAATATTCCAAGCCTAAAGTAATGGAAGAATGTCACACTACTCCTTATATGAGTCATCATGGTATTTTGGCTATAACCAAGGCACTTAAAATGTATTTCTTTTGGCCAATTTTTCAATGAGGAACTGAATAATTTGTAGAATTCACAAAGCTTTTCATATCCATCTTCTAAAGCCTTATAAAGGTCTTCCACCATTGAAACTTGTAATAAAAGATCCATCTGAAGTAGATGAATAGGAAGAGACACTTCAACCTGAGTAAATAGTCTTTTATATAATTAAGAAATGAGAAATGAACATTTTCAAAAGTTCATTTTGAAATTTAGAAATTACTCTCATTTGGATTCTAAATGGATGCCAAAAGGGTGTTTTAAAGACTATTCAGAAATACTTGCAACATTATGAAGAAGCTGTAGAACCAAAAATACTTCAAGAATCTTGAGGATAAGACAAATTTCAAGAGGAAGCAATGTAATTAACCTTTTCTATATCAACTATTACCAATACATATTAGCTCAATGATTCAAATTAATTTGATGCTTATTTACTTTAAAAGGTGATCTATATTATTTTATTATTTCAAAATATGGTAAAATATTCATCTTTCTATTCAAGGATAGCCAATGGCCAAAACACCCTAGAATTATACCTAGGTCGTCATTAATGAGATGCCCAAGAGAAATTACAAGTTTAGTTGGACGGTAAGATTGACTAAAAAGCCCACATGACTAAGGCTCTTTCACTCAGATAGTCACACTGACTAGAAGCCCATATAATGAGTAGTTTTAAAAAGTAAAACTAGATACTCCTAACCAAAGAAACAAACCATGAACTGGTGAACCAATACAATTAAGCTCTCTAAAATCTAAATTTAGCAACTTCTAAATTTAGAATGTCACTATTTTTAGAAGTTACTCAAATTGAAATTATGTTCGTGTCTAAGTATCCAGAATTTCGCAAAAAACAATTTTGTCTTCAGTGGCTATCTCAAATTCTTAACCATTTGAGAAATTTTTTAGAGTAAAAAGTTTAGAACATTCTTTATCTAGAAAAGTGACATGTGACATCTAGAATAGGACATGTCTCATTTTGAAGAGATGAGTGTGCCTACACTTGTCACTTTCAACAAACACTTATCATTTGTAGCCTCTACTTTCCACTTTTGAGCACCCAAGCCCCATATCTATATATTGAAGGTCTCTCTTCATTTTGAATAAGCTCTCATGCTAAAATTTCATCCACATACTTTACATTCTCCTATCTATACTCATTTAAGAAGCACTTTCTACTTAGCTTGATCTAGTCCAATCACTAAAGAAGAAAATTAGCTTGTTGCCAAGAGTATATAAAAATTAAGGTTTCAAAATGCTAATTTTTAGAATTGTAGCAAACCAACCCTTTGTATATGGTTCAAGCACTTGGTGCCCGTGTTTTGTTTAAATAAATTCTTGTAAGGGAAAGGAGTTAATTCTCAATGTGGTCGATTATTCTCTCTCTCTCTCTCTCTCTCTCTCTCTCTCTCCTGATTTCCATGGTGATAATTAATCAAGTTGATTAAGTTCAAAGTATTATTATTCTCATGTTATTCCCCGCACTTACACTTGGACATCTGATGATACTTCAATATATCTTCACCATCTCTGCCACTATCATATTCTTACATTCCAAGATTCCATTTTCAAATAGACTATTGGTATTGGAGAACTGTCATGTATCCCTCGATTCGCACAAAATCGAGACATTGCCTTGGAAGTACACTAGGCATCTTTGTTAATTCTAACTGCCTTCAGCTTTTGCACTGATCACATTTCTTCATAGATCAGCCCAACTCAAAAGAGAGAGAATGCATGTGACTTCAATTGCAAAAAAGAAAGCCCATATCATCCTACTAAAATCATTAGCAATGGGCATGAGATACATGCTTCCTTTGACGCACTTGTCACTTAGGCTCACACAAATCTATGAATACCAACTCTAATGGGGACTTGGCCCTTCAAGATGCCCAATTAGGGGTGGAAATTGTTTCACGAGAATGTGAAATTTTAAGATGCTTTAATCTTATCGATAACATTTGATTAAGTTATTAATCAAATGTGCAAGGTTGTTTAGCACATGTGATACACATGGCAATTATTTCATGGTAACAGGGCAAGGACCCTGAGAATGCAGTGGTATCAAAGGCAAAAGTTGTGATAAGTTATGCCAGCTAGGCTTTCAAGGTCACTTAATGTTAGTTTTGACCCTAGGCCAGTTGTTTGGCCAATAAGTATCAATGGTGACACTAGGGACTAGCATTTCCAACTAATTTAATTATGGATGGGCACATTTAATTTTGGGCATGGTCAAAAGGACTGAAATTAATTTCCAGATTTAATTAATTTTGGAAATTAATTGAATGGCTAGATAATGCTAAAAAATGGCAAGGAACAGCAAGGAGACACCTTCCAAGGGCTGGCAACAGCATTGTTGATTAAGTAACAGCGTTTTGGAGCTCCCTGGTAGTATGTGACTACAGTAAATGCAGGCCAAAGTAGGCAGTAGGCAGATTTTTGGGTTTTCTCATGAAGAAAATCAAATTTCTCTCTCATCTTGGCTCTCTCTCACCTTCTCCAATAATTTATTGGGAGATCTCAATACTTCTCAATCATTCTCAGTAGATCTCAACCAGATTCAATGGACAGCAGGAGGATTTCTGCTGTAAACCCTAAATTTTTGCAAAAATTAGGGTTTGACAGCCACCTTGGGACCCGTCCCAATAAGAGAAGGCATCATACGCCGAAATCAGCACCTGAAATTCCTGGAATTGATAAGGATTTCAGATGCCAGCCCATTCATTATAAATTGGGGCAGCTTTGGTCAATTGGTGATTTCATTTATGCAAGCCTTGGGTGAAAATCAAGGGGCAATTGGCCCAAATTGCTTGCTAATTGTATATACAACAAGGGGCTTTTGGATCAGCCAAGGAGATTGTGGAATCTCAACTCGTACACTATCCATTAGTAATCAAAGTTAAAGAAATACCGAAAGGGGTGCCAGGTTTTGGGGCCAACCGCATATCTATTGTCCAGGATTGTTAAGGTAATGTGTGCATTTCAGTTTATGCTCAATTATTAATTGCTATAATTAAGTGCTTGATTAGGTTTTACCACCCTATTCGAAGAGGAAGCAATGGAAATTTCAACATTTGAAAAGTTAAAGGAAAAGATGACTTCAGGTCCTGTGCTTATGTTACCCGATCTAAGGAAGTCATTCCTCATTCAATGTGATGCATGTGGTAACAACATTGGGGCTATTCTTATGCAGGATGGCCGTGTTGTGGCTTATGAGAGTCGAATTCTCCAGAGTGTAGAGAAGAATTTGTCTATGAGAAAGAGCTCTTGGCTGTAATTCCTATACTATCTACATGGAAAAATTATTTGTTGGGGTTTGATTTTACAGTGCAAACAGACCATCCAACTTTGAGATACTTTTTGATGCAAACAAAGTTATTAGAGAAACATATAAGATGGGCAAATTTTCTCGCTATATTTCGTTTTCAAATTGTACATATTGATGGTAAAAAGGATGTTTTGGCTAATGCACTATTACATAAGCCACAAATTTCAATCGTCAGCATGGTTTATCACACTGAGTTGGATGCCATGAAAGAGCAATATGCCGCTGATTCGGACTTTGCTAATGTTTATGATCAGTTGTGCAATGGCCAAAGGCATGAATACCTTGTACTAAGAGATCGATTTCTAATGATGCATGGACAACTGTGTATCACAAAGTAGTTGAGGTCTAGAGTTATGATTGAAAGTCATGCTCCTCCATATGCAAGACACAAAGGTATTAATGCCACAATCAAGGCAATGGAGCATTTCTTTTATGGGCTAACTTTGAGGCATAATATAGAGTAGTTTGTCAGGACATGCATCGTATGTCAAAAGATAAAGCATGATAGGTAGAAGATATTGGGCTTATTGTAACCTTTGCTTATTCCAAATCGCCCTTGGCAAAGCATTGCGATGGACTTTATTTTTTATCTTCCTAGGATACCTATAGGAAATGATGGGATATAGACTATCATTTGCAAGTTTAGCAAATAGGCCCATTTCATTCCAGTGAGAAAGAAAATAAAGGCTGATCATATGGCACGCTTATTTCTACAGCATATCTTTAAGTATCATCATATGCTAGAGTCGATCATCAATGATCAAGACTCTTAGATGAACAATTTATTTTGGAAGGGATTGTTTGAGAATATGGATACCACATTGAAATTCTCATCACAAACAGATGGTCAGCCTAAGGAAGAAAATTCCACAATGTTAGATCTTTTGAGGTGCTATGTTTCAAACCACAAGACACAGTGGGAGTAGTATTTATCATTGGTTGAGTTTGCTTACAACAATACATTGCATAATTCCATTGGCAAAGCTCCATTTGAGATGGTTGAGGGTGGCAAGAAGGTACCACCTATCTTGTGGACTAAGGATAAAATCTTTGAGGCTCACCGTTATATGGAAAACTTGGATCCAGTCTATGCAAAGATAAAGTATGCACTTCAAAGATCACAAGAAAAGAAAAAGAAGGCAATTGATCGCCATAGACGTGCTTTATAGTTTGCAGAGGGCAATTATGTATTGCTGCAATTTGAAAAGGAAATGATGAAGAAGATAAAAGGAAGAGAGAGATTGTATCCAAAGTTAAGTATGGGATACTATTTCTAGGTGTTGGAAAAGATCAACAATGTGACATATTGGCTGAAATTACCTCCACATTAGCGGATACACAGGTTTCTTTGGAGATGCAGATGACCTTGTCCGTGACTAAGTCTTCTTCGCTTCAGGAACACATCAACAAGCTTCGGTAGCTTCAGATACAGGTTCAAAATGCAAGGAAGCCTATTTCCTCCGAAGACATGGCGATCACTTTATTGTTCCAGTTGCCACCACGACTTTGTACCTTTTATTCTGCTCTTATTGCATCAGGGCGGGAGTCAACTCTTCGGTGGGAAGAGTTGGTTCCTATGGTTTTGGACCAAGAGGAACAGTTGAAGGGACAGAATGCTTCCAAATCAAAGGCATTGGTTAGTCAAGCCTCTCAAAAGAAGAGGAAGGACCAAAAGAAGAAGGAGGAGGACAACAAATCCAAGATGGACAAGGAGAAGGAATCGACTTGCCATATTTGTGGTAAGACCGGTCATTGGAAGAAGAATTTTCCCAACAAAGACAATAAGGACACCAAGAAGAAGGATACGAAGGATTTTGGAGCGGTGGCTCTACCCTCATCAGCTACTTTTCTACACTTAGTAGTCATTGAGGACTCTACACTAAAGACTTCTTATGCTGCGATGACAGCTCCCCACGCTCGAGAGTGGATCGTGGACGGCACATGACTCCTCCCATTGATGTTGCCCATTTGCGACCTTCGCGTGTGCAGATTCTCATTGGAGAGAGCTCTTCTGTATCTATTGTTGCGCGGGGTGAGATGCAGCTGATTCCAAATGGATGTGGTGGTACCCACACTTCCAAGGTGTTGCATGTGCCAAGCTTGGGGTATCATTTACTTTCGGTCCATAAGATTTGTTCTCTTGGTCTCTTGGTGGAGTTTGATAGTGATGCTGTTCGAGTCCTTGATCGTGGATCGAGGAAGGTTTTCTCTTCTGGATATGAGGAGAATGGCATCTACAAATTGAAGTTTTCTACAACTCTTACCTCTCTTTTTCTCACCTCTCAGACACAGTCCGAGCTATGGCATGCTCAGTTTGGCCATCTGAACTATGAGTACCTTCGGAAGGCGTCGCGAGGATCATTTGTCCGAGGTTTGCCAGACATAGTGGTGAGCCATCAGCCATGTGTCTCCTACATTCATAGAAAACTACATCGGGATGCGATTCCCAACAACGCTTTGAGGCGGTCTACATCCCCTATGGAGCTTATATCAGTGGATCTTTGTGGCGCAATGAGGACCAAGTCTCTAAAGGGGAGCTTGTACTTCATGTTGATCGTAGATGACTACAGCAAGATGACTTGTGCCTATTTTTTAACATTGAAGTCAGAGGCTTTCTCTCACTTCAAGGATCGGCTTCTCTTTGAGGAGAACCAATCTGGCCGGCGACTGAAGACCTTGTGTTCAAACAAGGGCGGTGAATTTATGTCTAATGAGTTTGCTCATTTTTATGCAAATAGGGGCATTCACCAGGAGTTTGCTAACACCAACACTCCTCAAGAGAATGGCATTTTGGAGCAGAAGAACAGAAGTGTGATCGAAATGGCATGCACCATGATGGAGCACCAACAGACACCTCAATTTCTGTGGGCTGAGGCCGTGGCTACTGCAATTCACATCCTCAATCGATCTCCCACTTCGGCCGTTGACCGGATGACACCTTTTGAGGCTTACTTTGGGACTAAGCCTGATGTCTCTTATTTCCGGATCTTTGGATGTGACGCCTATGTGCACATCCCGAAGACGCAACATGACAAGTTTGAGATGGCTTCCCGATGACAAGTTTTTGTTGGCTACAGCTCCCAGTCCCAAGGTTATTGTCTGTTTGATCCCGTCAAGCGGGATGTCAACACGAGCTGAGATGTGCGGTTCATGGAAGTTCCAGCCACATAGGGGGGTGAGGAGCACCCCGTAATTGGAGATTCAGGGAGAGTTGGGCTCCCAAGTTAGTTCCTTTGGAGCCAAAGCCCCTTGATGAATATTCTTCTTCTTCTGATTCAGAGTCTTCTCTTCCACCGGCCACCCCAGTGGAGCTACCGTCGATGGATGTTCCCGAGTCTTCAGTAGATAGAGAGCGACTGGCCTTCTCCTCGTTGGGCCCGTGACACACTCCGAGATTCAAGGATCAAGGGGATCCCTAAGGAATGGGAACTGCAAGATGAAGCATAGAGGTCACGGAGGACCCAGGCACATTCTACGGAGCTTGTTTGCTCTCCTTGTTGGGCCCGTGACACACTCCGAGATTCAAGGATCGAGGGGATCCCTAAGGAGTGGGAACTTCAAGATGAACCATAGAGGTCACGGAGGACCCAGGCACATTCTACGGAGTTTGTTTGCTCTAACTATTGTTTGATGACCCGTGTTATGCAGGATCAAGAGCCCACTTCAGTGAAGAAAGCTTTGTAGTCTGACCATTGGCAGAAGGCTATGGAAGCCAAGCTGGAGACTATTGAGAGGAATGGCACTTGGTCTCTTGTGCTTTGTCCCTCGCACAAGAAGGTGATTGGCGTCAAGTGGGTCTTCAAGACCAAGTACCTTAGCGATGGTTCTTTGGACAAGCACAAGGCTCGCCTTGTTGCTAAAGGTTTTGCTCAGTGCTCAGGCATTGACTTCCATGATACTTTTGCCCCCACTGCTCGTACGGCGACTATTCAAGCTGTTCTTGCCTTGGCTAGCCATAGGAGATGACTTGTCTATTAGTTGGATGTGAAGTCGGCCTTTCTCAATGGTGACTTGTAGAAGGAGATCTATGTTGAGCAACCTCCTGGTTTTGGATCCTCGGATGGGAAAGTTTACAGGTTGAAGGCAGTCTTGTATGGCCTCAAGCAGGGTCTGCGTGCATGGAACGAGAAGATCAACTCATTTCTTCAGTCAAAGTTGAGATATCGCCGCTCGCAGCTTTATGTGCACACTTCCGAGGCTGGTCGTGTGTTGTTTGTGTGGTATGTTGCTGATTTGATTCTGACAGAGGATCATGCACCGCAAGTGCAAGAGACCAAGACAGCTTTACATCAGACGTTCGAGATGACGGATTTGGGGCTTCTTCATTTCTTCTTGGGTCACGAGCTTTATCAGTCTCAGAGGGGGATTTTTATCTCTCAGCAAAGATACATTCAGAAGCTCTTGGTGACTTTTGAGATGGAGACTTGTCAGACCATTTCTACTCCTATGGATCCGAACTGGAAGGCCACTTCCCACTCCGGTTCTCCCTTGACGGATGCTTTCCACTACCGTCAGTTGATTGGATCCTTGAATTGGCTCCTCAACATTCGTGTTGATCTTTGTTTTGCTGTGGGTCTTTTGGCGGAGTTCATGAGTGAACCCAAACAGGTGCATTGGTAGGCTGCCCTGAGGATTCTTCGGTATTAGAGGGGGACCTCTGACTTAGGGATTTCTTATCCAGCAAGTACAAATGCTTCCAATCTTGTTCTTGCAGGTTGGAGCAACTCAAATTGGGCTAGCAATGTGGACCAACGGAGGTCTACTACAAGCTACTGTTTTACCTTGGGTACAGGTGTTATCTCATGAAGCAGCAAGAAGCAGCCTACATTAGCCCTTTCTTCTACTGAGGCGGAGTATCAGGCAGCGTCTTCCACCACATGTGAGGTTGTGTGGCTTCGGAGATTGTTGGAGGTCTTGGCTGCCCCCAGACTCGCGTCCTACTCTTCTGCGGTGCGACACTGAGAGTTGCATTGCCTTGGTACGGAATCCTGTATTCCATGCCCGGACAAAGCACATTGCAATCTAGTATCACTTCATTCGGGAGAAGCTTCTAGATGGGACCATTGATGTAGAGTACTGCAAGATGGAGGATAATCTTGCCGCTTTGTTCACGAAGGCGCTTCCCCAAGCTCTTCTTCGGGCAACATGCCAGATCCCTCAATCTTTTGACCAGTCCAGGATCTGAGAGGGGATGTTAGAGAGTCATTTCCTGGACAGCAGAGTGCCACATCAGTAATACGGACAGCACAGCAGCCACGTCAGCAGGACATGTCAGCAGCCACTTCAGCAGTCTGCACAAGTGCCACGTGGCAGCCTGCATTTGGACAGTTTTTATCATTATTTTATGCAGTCGGCTGCATTTACTGACCTGGTGCTGGGCACTATATTTTCCTGGCTATTTATAGTCAATTTGTGGAACACTTTCAGATATTCTGATCTGACATCTGACAGAGTTGGTCTGCTGAGACTGACAATGCATGGGCTAACGGAGATCGAGGTTCTCAAGGCAGAGACACACGCAGATATTTTCTCTGCACCCATGGATATTTCTGCACTCCTATACAGCCTACTATACTGAAGATTTTTTGTGTTACACTGTCTCCTTTTCTCTCTCTCTCTTCCCTCTGTGTTCACTTTCTCTCAGTCTTTGTCCTACACTTCCACATCGCTGCACTCAGGCACGTCATACACTGTAATCAACACTTGAAATTCGTGGAATTGACAAGGATTTCAGATGCCAACCCATCCATTGCAAATTGAGGTAGCATTTGGCCAATTGGTGGTTCCATTTATGCAAGTCCTAGGTGAAAATCAAGGGGCAATTGCCCCAAATTGCTTGTTAATTGTATGTATAGCAAGGGGCTTCTGGATCAGCAAAGGAGATTGTGGAATCTCAACTTGTACATTGTCCATTAGCAATCGAAGTTAAAGAAATATCAAAAGGGACACCAGTTTTGGGGCCAACAGGGTGTCTATTGTTCAAGATTGTTAAGGTAACGTGTGCATTTCAGTTTATGCTCAATTATTAATAGTTGTAATTAAGTGCTTGATCAGGTTTTACCACCCTATCTGAAGAGGAAGGTTGGTTTCAAAAACTTGTTGCAACTTCTCTTTGATACAAGAGATACATGGGGTTTGGCTCACCCCAACATCTAGTAATGTTAGAATTTGTCAATTTTGGGCAATGCCCACATAATTCATGTGGTGTGGACACTTTAGTGTCACTTAAGTGTGTGTGTGTGTGTGTGTGTGTGTGTGTGTGTGTGTGTACCTAGTGTATTCACATTTAAAAGTAGCGACACTTGGGACTAGAGTTAGTTAGCTTAATTCTAGTCAGTTGGTGGAGGGCTTATTAGGTCAGTCCTTAACCTAACTTAGTTTGTATCTTCACTCTATCTTCTCAGTTTAACAAGTACACTCTACTCTCTTGCTTCAGCTCACTATCATTGTCTCGTTTCTCTCTTCTCCATAGCTGACTTGATTTCTCACATCTGGTATCAAAGTAGCCCCCGTACAGGTTCCAAATAGGCATTACTAGCTGATGCCGCTTTGCCCGAGGTCCTGTTGCCATCTGCTTCCGTTCATGCAAGAAAGAGGAGCTGTGAGTTGCTCAACTTAGCTAAGCTTTGTTGGTATCATCGAGTCCACTACTTGCAGCCACCAAACTGCCTCTTGTGCCTCCAAGTGCCTCCACTTGCAGCACTGTTGCCTGGTAGTGAGCCACTAGCACCCAGTCCACCACTCCACCTTGCACTGCCTCTACAACACCCACCTTGTAGAAAGCGTCACCCTATGCTGCCTATCAGTAGCGCCAATTGCGCCTAGCACTGCTACCTCCCGTCTTGCCAGAGCTGCTCAGCTCCGCCTAGCAGACATCGCCTAGCATCCTGTCCTGTGATATAGCCTATGCACACTGCTGCCTCCATCTCACTAGTGTTGCACCCCAACGCCGCCACCATCTACTCTTTGCCTGACCCACCACTCTGGTCGCTACCACCTACCTCTTGCAAGCGTTGCCTTTTTCTATGCCACTCCTCTGCCCATTGCTTGCTGTCTAGGCCGCCTCCAGCCATACCTGCTACCTAGCTGCCACCTCCTGCTCCCACCACTAGTGCAACCACCTGCACCTCTAGCCGCCTGGTTGGTGTGAAGTGCCGCCAACCTATACCAACTCCACCATTGCCACCCGAGGTTTGTGCATGCATCTTAAGGCACCCGGCATTTGGGTCATTTGCCTAAGTTGGCATTCTATGCATGTCTCAACACCCAAAGTGCCAACATTGCACAATTTCCTTACAATTTGTGCAAGAATTTAGGGCTTTTTGGTCTAGATGCTCTAGCGCACATCCCAAGGCAAATTCCAACTACTGTTCACTATTGGCACACATCCCGAGGTGACGTTTCTGCAAAAATTCAAGCTGTAAGGTATAAATTTCTTCAATTTCTTGAAGTTTTGTAAAGAAATTTGGGGCTTTTACTTGACACGCATTCCAAGGTAGGAAATAGACAGGACAGTAGCATTTAATTGTTGTTACAGTCTAATTGAGCAGAAAATTTTGAAAATTTCAGTAAATTTTGGTGAGACTGCATTAAGCTACTGCAAATTGTACTTTTGTAGGCACATATTTCAAGGCAAGTGTGGTACAACAATGCATTGGTGTTATTTGTGGGTTGAGTGCTGATTTGTGTGATGTTCGACACACCTTGGCATTTCTGTGACAATTTGGTACTTCTATCGTAATCCCATCAAGATTTTTGATACTCCAAGGAGTACACTCTATACTTCAGTTATGAAGTATTTGGCTACTAATTTTTGTCCATCATTAACAACATGGCACGTTAGGGACATAATGATCATAGTAGCATCCTTGGTATCCTCATATAGCAAGACAAACTTGATGGCATGAACTACCCATTGTGGAGTTTTATGGTCTGCAACCTTCTTGTGGCAAAGGACTCGTGAAACTGTCAAACGTGATTTGTAGTGACCAAGAGGCCTTGCACCTCGGATACGTAAGCGTAACGCTTGAGGACAAGTTGCCAGTGTTGTTATTACTGTGTTTCTGCCCCTCCTCCTCCTCCTCCTACCGAGAATCAAAGAAAGTGGGACTTGAAGAATGCACATGCACTTTCTTTGATTGCCTTAGTAGTGAAAAGGGCAATTATTCCACACATTCGGTCTTGTAGAACCTTAAAATCAGCTTGGGATGTACTTGAGTGCATGTTTGTAGCACGTAATGAGACGAAGATATCCTATCTCCGCAAAGAGTTGGCCAATGTGAAGATGGATGAGAGTAGTAACATGACAGATCACCTTACACACAGGATTTGCATGAGCGTTTGCTCAATGTTGATGAGGTCATTCAGGATGTTGAATTGGTAAATATCACACTGAACTCTCTTCCTAAGTCATATCTTGGTTTCCACACCTCTTTGATGTTGTCTTTGAGGGGGGACAACAGCCCCTTACATTTGTGGAGTTGGAAGGCCTCTTGCTACAAGAGGAACAAGCTCAAAAGAATGTTGCACTGCGTTCAGGTGATATGGCTATACTTTCCAAGTTCAAAGGCAAAGGAAAAGTTAGGCAAAATGCAAAAAATCAGCAAAAGGGTGATGTTGAACAACCATCAAATAAGAAATGTCTCTTGCTGCAAGAGGAACAAACTCGGAAGAATGTTGCATTGCGTTCAAGTAATGTGGCTATGCCTGCCAAGTTCAAAGAAAAAGGAAAAGTCAGGCAAAATGCAAAAAATCAGCAAAAGGGTGATGCTAGACAGCCATCAAATAAGATTTTCCAAGACAAAGAAAAGTCTAAAAAGAAGTGCAAGAAGCTCGGTCACTATATTAATGAATGAGTAAGAGATTAGCCAAAGAGGACTCTAGTTTGGTTGTCCAGGAAACATTAGCCAGCACATCTACTAATAGTGATGCTTCAGTCAACTTTGTGGAGAACTATGCACTTCTCACATGCAACTATGATTTTTCGATGGCTGATTCAGTACCTAGTGTCTTTGTATTTAAAAGTAGTAACACTAGGGACTAGAGTTAGTTAGCTTAACTCTAGTTAGTTGGTGAAGGGCTGGTTAGGTCAACTCAGGTTGTACCTTCACTCTATCTCTTGAGTTCAGCAAGTACACTCTACTCTCGTGCTTTAGCTCACTCACTGTCACTGTCACTGTCTCATTTCTCTCTCCTCCATAGCTAACCTGATTTCTCACAAGTAAGCCACAAACCGTTTGATAATGAGCCGCCCTCCAAACATACCAAGGTTGAGGTGACAAACTAAGCATGCAATAGCTCAATCAGGGACTAAGAGGAAAGGAGATAGTAAGAAAGAGCGGTTGTGTTATTTAATTTGTAGACAACATTCTTCTCACAACCCTAGCACACCACCTCTTTTGTCTACCACCACGAATCCAAAAAGGGTCAGCATCATAGTCAACATCAAGCCCTAGGCTCATCAACAAGAGGTGAAAGCCAAGAGTGGGCACATAGAGGACTTTTGACATAAAAGTATACTGCCATGCCCATTAGGAATGACCCGGTACCTCTCCATACCATGAACAAAAAACAAAGAACTATCTCCACAATCTATTCTCATGTTGTGGGAACTATCAACACCGCATCCTCAAATGGAGATATCTTCAACACCTCCAAATGGAGAAACATTGCTGAAGTTAGAGTAGCCGCTACTTTTGAAGGCTCAAAATCCTTCTTTGGTGTCTCCTTCTTGACTTCCTTGTCCTTATTCACACAATTCTTCTTCCAATGGTCTATCTTGCCACACTTGTGGTGAGTGGAATCCTCCTTGGATTTGTTACGCTTCTCTCCTTGCCCCCCTTCTTCATGTTTGTTTTGGCCTATCAAAGCCTCTAAAATCCCCTTTGGTGAAGACTGTAGCTTGAAACACTCCTAATCACCATGGGCACTAACTCTTCACATGTGATGGTATCACAACCTTTATAAAGTGATTAAAGAAGAATAAAATTTATTGTACTAAGAGGGTAGTTGTGAAATTGACGGCCATATCTTCAGAAGAGATCAACTTCCTTGAATTGAAATTCTCTGGTCGCAAAAACTGTTGAAGCTTGATGATGTGATCTTTCATGGATGCAGTCTTGGTGGGATCCATTGTCTACATCCATATCTCCATAGACATGGGCGTCATTTGATTGTAGAACTGCTCAAGTTGCAACCATATCTGATGTGCATCCATCACATGCTTGACAAAGGTGATGAGTGCCGGTGTGCAAAAGAAAAAGACGAATGAGTGGATGCATGCATTCAAATTGTCCTAATGCACTTGGGCCTTCTCCACATTAGCTTTCTCAAAAGTAGGGAGAGATTGTTGGGTATTTTACTCACGCCTTACTTACGCCCACGCTCATATGGGAGTGTCGGTGATCAGTAGGACACTGGGGCACTTTTTACTCTCGGTAGGAGAGGTTTTTTCCCCCAGACTTATGGTCTTATTATCGTATGTACTTATGTGCTTATGTTACACACATTTAGGCACTTAGTGTGTGTCGGGTGTGAACCCCCCCCCTACAACCCTAAGGTTTAAGGGTTGTACTTTGTACTTTCAGATACACTCATTCAGTCTATTCTCTTGGGTATCGTGCTTCAACTCTGTCTCTCTCACTCTCACACTGTCTACTGAATCTGGCTGTATCTCGATCCTCTGCTCTCACATTTGGTATCAGAGTTGTCCTCAGTCAGCAGCCAGGAGTCCCCGCCAGTCTTGCCCCCGAGTAGCCAGCTCCAGACCTGCCCAGTACTACCCTGCGCGCAGCTCACAATCAACGCGCAACACTGCCCTGTCCCAGCGCGCCACCAGCAGGAGCCGTCAACATCCCAGACGCGTCGCGTCAGCTGCAGGTGCTGACGTTTGTCAGCGCAGTCAGTTCGCCTGCAGTCGCCCGTCAGACCTCGCCCGTCAGCACAGTCGCTCGTCAGACCTCGCCCGTCAGCAGTCAACCACGTCAGCAGCTGCCCGTCAGACATCGCCCAGCCCGCCAGTCCGGACGTAGTCTTCGTCAGGACGACGCCCGTTTGACCATCGTCACCCGCCTGCCCGCCTGTCTACTTCCACGTCAGCAGCTCGGGACGTGCGTCTGCTCTTCACGCCGCCTGCCCTGTCCACGCGCAGCTCGCCTGCCCATCGCGACTGGTCAGCCCGCCAGACGACCACGTAAGGTGCAATTTTAAACAATTTTTTTTAAATTTCAGCCCAAGACCAATTCTGGAAGCGGAGGGTCACACGCGGCAACACAGAACCAGTGCAGGGAAAAATTTCATGCAAATTTTTAGACAGGATCGTCAGACATTTTGGGGCTTTTGTGTATTTGGAGGACAGATGCATTTAAACTGCTGATACAGTCACAGAACCACTATTTTTGACAGAAATTTTGGCAAAAATTTTGGGGATTTATTCATAACAGTGTTGCATTGCACTGTTTGCACCTTGGGAAGCGTGCAGTAAAAGACAGTTTTCTGACAGAGTACGCCCTTGCACATCAATTGCAGAAACGTATTTGCTGCAATTTCTGGAAATTTGCAGATTTCCAGTTCGTACTGCTTTGACATTGCTCATTTTGTCTTTGGAAATTTGTCATCATGGCAAATCAGGGAGGTGATGTTTTTACGTATGTATCCAAGGAGGACAGACTGGACGGAAACAACTATTCCCTTTGGTCATTTATGATGAAAAATGTATTAGTGGCCAAGAATTTATGGGATTATGTCAGTGGAGAGGAAACTCGGCCGGGAGTTGTAGCTCCCGCTACTCCTCCTCCCCATGGCGCACGTGGACAACGGGGACCTCAGCCCGCTCCACCTCAACCACTTCCTCCAAGAACTGCAGCTCAAAAAGCTTGGGATACCCGTGATGCACAGGCCTTGTCGCTGATTGCTCTGGCAGTTCAACAGTCCATCATACCTCATATCCGTTCGGCATCTTCTTCACGAGATGCATGGTTGACTTTGGAGCATATGTTTGCAGGAAAAAATGAGACACGGATCTCTTTCTTGAAGAAAGAGTTGGAAACTCTGAAGATGCATGAAGGTGATTCTATGCAGGATCACTTAAACAAGATTCAGGACTTGAGGGAGCAGCTCATGAATGTAGATGAGTATTTTTCGGATGCACAGTTGATATCCACCACCTTGAATTCCCTACCTCCTTCGTACTTGTCTTTTCATACTGCATTGAACCTCACAATGAGGATTGCTGAGCACCCACTCACTTTTATTCAGCTGGTTAGCTTGCTTCTAGAGGAGGAGCAAACACGGAAAAATAGTGGTGTGGATGCTATAGTCTCTGAGCACGCTTTTGTGGCAAGACAAAAAGGCAAGAACAGCAAGGTGAAAAATGCTCCACAGAGTTCTGGCACTTCGGGCACATCGCAGAATCAGTCACAAGGGGGGACGCAAGCAAAGAAAGGAAAATGTCATTATTGTAAGAAGCCCGGCCACTATATCACTGAGTGCAAAAAGCGCATTGCCAAAGAGAAGAAAAAGGAGTCAGGAACGTCTGTTTCTACTACTCCTTCCACTGCTAGTGAGTCCGCGTCCTTTGTTGTGGACCGGGACTATTGTTTTTACACTTGCAGTTATGATATCTCTTGGGCCGATAGAGCACTTAGCTCTACAGAGGATGTTGACACTTGGTTCTTTGACAGTGGTGCTTCTAGACATATCACATCTCGCAGAGATTTGTTTGCTTCAATTAGTGCACCTCCCGTTGGGAAATCGGTACAGTGTGCCAATAATGCATCATACCCTGTTCGTGGAATTGGGGAGATTCAGCTCACAGCCATTGATGGCTCTATTCTCCGCCTGCAGGATGCTTTGTTTGTGCCTGGAATAAAGAAGAATTTGCTTTCTATTTCTTCTTTGACACGTTGTGGTATGCAGGTCACTTTTGATGATGACCGTTGCATGGTTCGAGAAAAAGAATGCATGACATTGGTCTTGACAGGATCTTTGTGTCATGGTTTATATGAGTTGGATGCTCTTTCAGTAAATCAGTCAGCATACTTGACATCCACTCTTACTCCTGCTATGATACAGGCGGAGTTATGGCATGCTCGTTTAGGGCATGTAAACTTTGGCAGCTTGATGCTTTTACAGCGTACTCAGATGCTGGATGGCTTACCTCTCTTGGAGAGACCTCCTAAGCACTTATGCGAGGGATGCATTTTGGGGAAAATGCATCGTTTCTCATTTCCTCGTGATGTTGCTTTCAAGGCAACAACCAGATTGGAGTTGGTGCATTCAGATGTTTGTGGGCCTATGCAGACCATGTCATTGGGTGGTTGTTATTATTTTGTGACATTCATTGATGACTTCACACGTTTTTGTTGGGTCTATTGTTTGAAAAAGAAATCAGAAGTGTATGATGCATTTTTGGCTTTCAGTGCACTTGTTGAAAACCAATCTGGATGCCACATTAAGACTCTCCGTTCGGACCGGGGGGGGAATACATGTCCTCTATGCTGAATTCTTTTTTGCAGCAGAAGGGCATAGTACATCAGTATACTACAGCTTATACTCCACAGCAGAATGGGGTAGCAGAGAGGAAAAATCGGTCACTCATGGAGATGGCCAGATGTATGCTGAAGGCAAAGAGCTTGCCTCATAGTTTTTGGATGGAAGCAGTCATGTGTGCTTGCCATATTTTGAACAGATGCCCTACCAAAGCCTTGAAGACCATCACACCATTTGAGGCTTGGAACAGCCGTAAACCTTCTGTTGGTCACTTTCGTACCTTTGGGTGTCTTGCCTATGCCCATATTCCACAGGTACTTAGAAGAAAATTGGACAACAAGGCTGTTAAGTGCATTTTTATGGGATATAGCAATGAGAGCAAAGGCTACAGACTCTATGATCCCGTTACTAAGAAGGTTTTTGTCAGCAGGGATGTTGTTTTTGATGAAAAATCAGAATTATCCTTGGCTGGTTTGGACACATATCAGGCTGCCCGTGATGTTTTTGAAGGGCTGCTGCCCATTACTTTTGGTGATTCAGCTGGAGGTTCACAAAATGAACCTAATGTTCAGCCAGCTGCTCCTATGGAAAGTGCAGAAATTCAGCCATTGGCTGATCGAAATACTCAGCATAATGCTGAAACAGAAATTCAGCAAGAGCTTGCACACAGCCAGGATGCTAGACAGCTACCTAGATGGTATGCAAGATAGTCCTTTGGATGCACCCATGGCTGGTCGTACTAAAAGGCAAACTCGTTTGCATGATTCAGCACATACTATGGAGTTTATTATGGCAGCAAGTACTTTTGATAATGAAGAGCCTGAATGTTATGAGGATGCACAACACAGTGTGCATTGGAAGGCAGCCATGCAAGCTGAATTAGATTCTATTACTAAGAATCACACTTGGGATTTGGTGTCCTTGCCATTTGGGAAGAAAGCCATTGGAACAAAATGGGTCTACAAATTGAAAAGAAAAGCAGATGGATCCATTGATAAATACAAGGCACGGCTGGTAGCTAAAGGCTACGCACAGAAAAAGGGCATTGATTATGAGGAGACATTTGCTCCTACTTCCCGTATGACGACCATCAGGTCTATGATTGCTTTGGCTGCACATTATGGTTGGACAGTTCATCAGCTAGATATCAAGACTGCATTTTTGCATGGGGAACTTCAGGAGGAAGTTTATGTACAGCAGCCCATTGGTTTTGCAGTTGAAGGCTCAGAACATTTGGTATGCAAACTCAAAAAGGCACTATATGGTTTAAAACAAGCTCCTAGAGCTTGGTATGAAAAGATAGATGCTTTCTTGCTTGATCAGGGGTTTCTAAACAGTTCATCTGAGTCTACCCTTTACGTATGTAAAGAAGGGGGATCTATGCTGATTTTATGTCTTTATGTTGATGACCTTTTGCTCACTGGAACACATGCTGATCAGATTTCAGCATTCAAACAAAATTTGCAGCAAACTTTTGACATGTCTGACTTGGGAGTTTTGCATTACTACTTGGGCATCCAGTTCATATATACTGCTCGAGGTATTGGGTTATCACAGTCAAGGTATATTGGGTAGCTTCTTGAGAAGTTTGGCTTACAGGATTGCAAGCCAGTTTGTACTCCCATGGAACCTGGACTGAAACTGTCATTACATGATGACAGTGATTTGTTTGATATACATACATATGCTCCTGCAGTTGGATGCCTTATCTATCTATGCAATACTAGGCCGGACATGCAGTTTGCAGTTTCAGCCTTGAGCAGGTATATGCATCAGCCACGTATGTCACATTGGCAAGCTGTCAAGCGTGTTTTCCGCTACTTGCAGGGTACTCGTTCTCTTGGGTTGCTTTATGCCAAGGGGGGACCACTGCATTTACATGCTTACAGTGATTCTGATTGGGCTGGTGATTATGATACACGTCACTCTACTAGTGGCAATTGTTTCTTTCTTGGCACTTCTTACATTTCTTGGCTTAGCAAGAAACAATCCACTGTTGCCACATCGTCATGTGAAGCTGAATACAAGGCAGCTTTCACCACCACAGTTGAATGCGTATGGCTTAGAGGCTTGCTAGCTAATCTGGATGTATCTGTTACTGAGCCTACTCCTTTGTTCACTGACAGTAAGAGTGCCATTGCAGTGGCACGGAACCCCGTGTTTCATGCTCGCACGAAACACATTGAGATTCACTATCACTTTGTCAGAGAGAGGCTACATGCAGGTGATATCAGCCTTGTCTATTGTCCTACCACCCGTAATGTGGCAGACATCTTCACCAAAGCTCTTCCTCGTGACAAATTTGAAGCATTTCGCGATGCTTTAAATTTGATATCCTTTGGTGGCGGATGATCCTTGTACTCTTGATCACTCTTCACTCCAGGGGGGTTTGTTGGGTATTTTACTCACGCCTTACTTACGCCTACGC
The DNA here is from genome assembly GCF_053477565.2 of Lygodium microphyllum. Taxonomy (NCBI): domain Eukaryota; kingdom Viridiplantae; phylum Streptophyta; class Polypodiopsida; order Schizaeales; family Lygodiaceae; genus Lygodium; species Lygodium microphyllum. The sequence goes on along the minus strand of NC_141153.1, from coordinate 1,971,121 downwards.
TCATATGGGAGTATCGGTGATCAGTAGGACACTGGGGCACTTTTTACTCTCGGTAGGAGAGGTTTTTTCCCCCAGACTTATGGTCTTATTATCGTATGTACTTATGTGCTTATGTTACACACATTTAGGCACTTAGTGTGTGTCGGGTGTGAACACCCCCCTACAACCCTAAGGTTTAAGGGTTGTACTTTGTACTTTCAAATACACTCATTCAGTCTATTCTCTTGGGTGTCGTGCTTCAACTCTGTCTCTCTCACTCTCACACTGTCTACTGAATCTGGCTGTATCTCAATCCTCTGCTCTCACAGAGATTTGGGGTCCTTGGCCATTGGATAATTGATATTCTCAGTCACCAACTCTGCAAGATCATGTGCCTTTGGAATGGCCTTCATCATCACCTCGCAAATGCTGAAGCTGTCTCCATTGAGCTTTTGATCTTGGGTAGGCACTGGGGACCTTATGGTCCATCAGCGCCTGAAAATCCATGTCTGAATTGGTAGACATCCTTCTCTTGGCTTGAAAATACTTCACAGGTCATCCCACATTTTCAGTTTGGCATCTTGCTTGCAACCTGGGTCCCCTATTTTGGTGGCTTATGACTGCTTCATACACTCATCTTTCCACTTAAACCTGCTACCAATCCTGCATGGGTCTCCTATGCTGATGCTTTTAACCATATAGGCTGACATCTTGCTGTCCCAACTTGACATTTTCACATTTTGGCTAATGTTTTGACTACAGGTGCTGATGTCTTGGCTGCATATGTTGACAACTTGATTGACATAATGTTTTGTGCTTGAAAGAGGCTCTTCCATGTTTCATCAAAGATAAACATGACCTTTGTGCACTATTAATCCTAATCTCTGTCTTACTTTGCATTTTCATTGTGTGTGATTAAATTGTGACTTCTTGAATTGTTGAACTCTATTTGGGCTCTTTTGGCCACTCGGTTGCCCTAAGTATCTTTCTTTGCATTAACTTTCCTCATTTCTAACTTCACTTTTCTCTCCTTATGTGCTAACAAAAAGGATAAGCTCCAAGGTCCTGGTTTTCAATAGATGACCTCCATGCTGCAAGACAAATGAGTCTACTCCCAAGTTACAAAGAAGCAAAATTGCCCATACAAGCTGGTAAAAGGCTAAAGAAGAGGAAAAACGAGATCATTCTTGTTGTAGCAAATGTGAGAGAGCTATGAGCAACCATGGCTAACCTATTTTCAGCCATTGCAACCAACCACGAGTGAGTTTTGAGAAGGCGATGCAAATTCGAACCTTCCACAACTGGGCGATTGCATCCAGGTACAAGGTGACAACCGATTTGGATATCTCAGCTATAGGCGACAACATTTAATGCTGTTGTGGCAGGGCAGTAACTGCATTTGACTCATTTTCATTCATTCTTCGTGACAAAACTCTGAATAGAAGCGTACCAAAAATTGGAAGCTCCAAGACTTGGATTTTTCAGGGCTGAAGGTGAAATTCAGCTAAATTCAGGTGGAGGACTAGCCAACCATTGAATTTGGGGCATTTCCATCGTCTATGAAGTGGATGAAGGCCAATTAAGTGCCCAAATCAAGGGGCAAATCAGATTGAAGACTTGTTGGTCACTTTGGACAGCAAGGGGAGTTTGGATTGCGAAGGAGATCAGGAGGATCCCATTGTAAATCAACTTCTTCAATAAAGCTAAAGAAATACTGAAAGGGGCGCCAATTTTGGGACCAATCAGGTGCGCATTGTCCAAGATCAGTAGGTAAATTTGTATTTTCAGATTTGCATTTATTGTTTGCTGCTGTAATTAAGTTGTAATCAGGGATTTACCACCCATCCATGGAAGGAAGGCTGGTTTCAGCAAGGGTCAGTGAGATTCTTCATTCTGGCCTGACTCTGAATCCGATTCCATTAGGCAACCAAGGCTGCATTGATGGTGGTAATGGGGCATCCTAGGCTCCCTCATATCTTTGGTGGGGTGATTCCCTGAGTGAAGCTTTCTACATGCACTGAATTATCTAGCAGTTTTAAGACCCGGAAGCCAATGTGCCTTCAGGTCAATGATGGGAGATACAACAGTGAGCTAGCTTTTCTCCTTGTTGGTCCTTAGATGGGAGGACCCCTTTGGCAGGATGGCTGAAGGTAGGGAATCTATGGTCATGGTGTGCCTTTGCATCTCTATTCATGGCAAGCAAAAATATTCAATTAATTCTACTCTCTGTGATCAAGGTTTGAGTATGATCAACATTGACACCAGTGTCTTCTCTAAGGCACCTTAGCATTGGCTTGACCAACCAAGGCTTGGGTATCCATGGCTCGATCTGTTCTCATTGATGTATGTACTACGATGTTAATGGTTTTCTAGTGCCTATTGTCATATAGGAAATGGTGGACATTTAGGCAATCTTCTTAGAGTGGCTGCATTCTGAGCCATACATCATTGTATATTTCATTGTACAAATCACCCATGATCTGAGAGAGGAGGTTAGCTTTATGGATACAATGGGTTCAGGCACTCTTTAGTAGGCACTTTATTGTGCACTTCAGCAGGTTGTATGTGGGCACATCTAGGTGGCCATCGGGCAGCTGCATTCACACTAACCAACTTGCTGCCCTATGCTGTCCCAATGTTGCCTGTATATAGGGTCCCACTCCTCCTGTTCACACCTAACATTGTCTAGCATCCTTGAAGGGAGGAAGACTGGAAGTACTATGGCTGGTCACTGAGTACTGGCTTCCCTGGTGATATTGTATGCTTTCTCGTGCTTTCATCTATGGATTCCATTGCCCATTCATGAGTTCTCTTTGAATTCATTGTTTTTTTGGTTTGCTGTCCATTGCCTTCATGTTTGTGCTTTGTGTTTATTGTTTTTGCTTCCATTGTGCCCTCTCACACTGCACACCACCACACCATCAATGTTGGACTACTCAACAGCCCATAAGGCATGCTGTGAGCTTTCATAGACACCCCATGACACATGTAAAATAGTTCATGTGCCCCAGGTTAAATCATCACCTTTTCACACATGTATAGCACAAAGATTGCCTTCAATAAGGATAAGAGACCCTGATATGAACGTGCATAATCAGGTTGTTATGCTAGGTTTACAGCATCAGCTTACTATCCACCCTCGAATCATAGGACTGATCCTCATACTCCTGCAGACATGTAGGATTTAACCATATCCTCACATACCAATCATGGGCATCACTGTAGAGAGGTGTAGTTCGCAGCCATTGAATTCATCTGTCAATAACTACTGATTAAGATGACTTCCAAGTCACAGGTTAGTCCTGGAGTGATAGCCTAGTGGTTAGGAATCCTGGATTGATCAAATTTAATATAAATCATAATACCCGTTTTTACTATCCACTTCTGAGTGCACCTGCGAAAATCACTAGACTGAATCCATGATATACTGCACCGCCACATCATCATGCTTGTTAGAAATTCAAGGTTAAGATGGAACAAGAGTTGTACTATGTTTTGATATGGTCCTTAGTGATGATAATTCCTGAGGTCAGTTGTAAAAATCTTTTGTTCTCTTAGAACAAAAACAAAAGAGTGTGAGCAGAACACACATGGAGGTCTCATCTAAACCAAAGATGAATTGCGCAGTGGGAAATACTCAGAAGCAAGGACGTACGTTCCAGGGACAAGGGCCTTCATCCAGGGTAGCATTGGGGCTGAGGAGAGAGGAGGGGTATGGGAGGTCGTGAGTTCGATCCCCGTCCAGCGCACGTCACTCGCCCGGGCAGCAAGCCACCCTGATCCATTACTGGAATCCAGCTTCATGAACCTGCGCCCCATTGCTAGCACTCTCTCAGTAACAATAGGGGATGAAGTGGACGAGGAGGAAGATATGCTACATATATCCCATTTGATCCTTTCTCTGTGCTAGTGCTTTGATGATGATCATCATCATTACGGTGGCTCCGAAGGAAGAAGAAGCTGATCATTATTCTTGGTGGATATAATCATCCTGTTTTCCTTTGCATCATGGTATTGCAGCCCAGCAGCCACCCGTGAGCTTGTCAGCTTTCACCTCTCTCTCTCTCTCTCTGTGTACGAAAATCTCTTTCTATATAGGCGTACTGGTGGTGAACCTACATAAGTTACTGTAAGTGAATCTGACAAGGTGACGTTTACCACAAGGGCCTTCCATATAAGAAAGGGTTGAAGAAAAGATGCACAAGAGACAATGAAGTTGATTAAGAAGTTTCAAGATGTGGATATCTATATTATTGTTTTATTTTTTAAAAATCATGAATCTTCATGAAAAGATCCCTCTATTGCATAGTCAATTCCTAGTCTAAAACATACATTTGCATCTATGAATGTGGTTGCATATAGGTTCAAACTAATGAAAAGTGGTGAGAAAGAAAGAGACTAGAGAAAGGGAAGTGGTGAGTAATACATCAAATGCATTACAATCATGAGTATGCACACATAATTGAAGGTTTCTTCAATATTTTTTTAAATAAAACTCATGTTTTCTATACAAGAGAATTGCTCACCATCCTCAACGATTACAGAGGCCTTCCTAATGGCAAGCTAACTATTAAATATGTTCAATATCCCACTTTCGTATGGTGCCACCAATGATCCATGGACGTCAAAGTCCTAAGGCCCAAGTTATGAGGAGGAGCCATTTGTAAACTTGCATATTGGTTGGGTTTCACTTCTATGCCAAATGAGGTTCACGCGACCAGATGGTAAAAAGGTGACTTATGTGGGCTTAGCCTATGGGTTAGATGGAGCAATTAAGCTAGTAGCGACTCAAGGCACATTGTGAGTTACAAGATGTGGGAATTATCAAGGATCGTTTTTCCGATCCTACAATTTGTCCTACTTTTGGAGGCAACACCTTTGACCCAAAGGTAAATAAAATATCCCTTGGTTGACTAGCAAAGGTTAATAATATCCACCTTTGCAGGCTATAAAAAGGAGGCTCTCTTAACCATAATCATCTATTCACCAAATCAAAGTTCATCCTACAAGCTTTAGGCTCTTCACCTAGAATCTATCTAAATCACCATCTAAACCTCATTATGGAAGTGTAGAAATGGACAAAGCCAACATTATATTAGTCTATAAAGAAATATCAATTCTTCTCTAATTTGATGTCTACTCTTTGTTCTTTGCTTAGATTTTTTTAGTTGCACCATGTAACTTTAGACCAAGTAGGGTAAGGTAGCTTAAGCCATTAAACACAACATAAACTAGTTGAATTTCAATAACGCCTTACTAAAAGGCAAGGCATTTCTACATATGACAAAGACAAAGAGAGAAATGGTGAAAGGTAAAGAGAGAAATGAAAAGAGAGAGAGGGAGACAAAAACATGGCCAGACATGAAAAGGGACGATGGAAAGGAGGAGATAGATTAAATAGACCTACAAAGAGGATTGATATGAGATTAAGGGTGGTTACATATATGGCAGGGGACTACCCACCAATACATGAAAGCACTAATGAAAATTTTGATTTTACATTGCAAGCATAGCCCCCTTTACACACAAGGCTAAGCCCACATGGACTTTCTTGGTTGACTTTACTATATTTCTTGTCCATTGTTTCTATTTTTGTAGGCAAGGGTGCTTCCTTGCTCATAAGTTGTGCATGCACTTTTTGCTAGGGCCCTAGATAAATTCCACTAAGTAACAAAGACTTAAAATATGCATTGGCCAATAGTTATTGTGTAAAGGCTATTGGACACAAGCCCACCTGCCATTCAACTATTAAAAATTTGTCTACTACATGGTGTGTAAGCGTAGTGGATAAGGTGACTGCCCACCATGGGGACCTGTATATCATAAGATGGCCATCCTTTTCTGTGGGTATGCTAGTGCGTAACCAACCTCAAGAACCTTTTTCTTGGTTTGAGCTTTTGAATGGTCTCAAAAGAATCAAAGTGAAAATCACATAACAGGGCAAGCTTTGTGTGTGTGTGAGAGCACACACACACACATGCATGCATAGAACATTAGTTTTCTTAATCTACCATTGATGAGTATAAATCAATCAAGTTTTGGTTTATCTTATATAATATAGTTTTAGATTACCAATGTGCTTAATCTAATATCTAGTCATTACTTGCTCTCCTTTTAAGAGCTCACAAACAAGACCTAATAGGCTAATACCAAGCCTTTAGTTTTGTGATTGCAAGCATATATACCACTAGTTCCTATTTGTTATGCTAACACATAGGCCTTTATACTAGTGGCCATTGCTACCATCTACACCATGTCTCGCACTTCCATGTTCATTTTCACCATCTATCAAAATCACACTCCATGATGGAATGGTTTAACTCAATTATCATAGCCACTTGAACCAACCTCTGATTTAACAAGCTTGAACATGATGCTTATTATATATTTTGTGAGAACCACATAAGCTTATTCTATCATGCTTGAGAATAAGTGTATCTTTAGGAAATCGAATTCATATGCACTCAAATATGTCTCATTACATTATTACGTGTACCAAGTAGCCTAGGGATTCTATGTCCCATTAAGTGACTAACACAAATCCCCGTGAACCTTCTACATTTGCTATCAAGTGGCATAGCTGTGTGTGTTGTGTGTGTAGAGAGAGTAAGATAGATAGAGACACATACACATAGGTATATAGCTATATGAGTTTATAATATCTTAGTTATGTAGTTCTAAGTTGATAACTAAAGTCCTAGAACTTGTACAAGATTGAACTTGCAAGAAAGGTTTAGATGCATAAGTCAAAAAAGTATTCATACAAAGGTGTACATAAATAAAAAGAGATAGATGAGATGTCACATTGGGTACCAACCATCCCCATCATCATCTAGATGTCATATTTTACATCTAAAATGAAAGTGAAAAGTACTAATGGCTCTCCTTTTCCCTTTAGTCTTTTCTCTCATCATCCTCCAAAATATATTGCATCAATTTGTAAAAGTTAGAGCAATGAAATAAGGTTTATAAAAGGTGTGGACATCATTTTAAATATTACAATATAAATCAAATAACTGTCAAGAAGTGAAATGAGAGAGAAGAAAGTAGATAGAGAAGGCTATAAAAGAGAGAGAAAGACTAGAAGGAGAAATAGACATCTAGGAAGAAGAGAGAGAAAGAGAAGGCAGTCATGGAAGCTATGTGCAACGAGTTAAAGATGAAAGAGACTCAAATTATTACTCAATGGTGAAAAAAAATTAAGTCTCTTACATCTTTTATACTTAGCCAATGTAGTTGGTATTTTTCTTATTTTTTCCAAACAAAAATACTAATATCTACTTATCTTTTCACTCTTTATATTCTATCCCCACCTAAAGTTTTTGCCCTAAAAAGGCAAACAAGGGACTTATTACAATGGCTTAAATTGTGGAGATGACAAAGTACTACTCTGTTTTAGTATTACAAGGATATAAAGAATATTGGGAAATTTAAAAGAACTGATTGAAATCAAAGCTCTAAGAGTAAGCCTCTCATATATACATCATTCAAAAATCCTCAAGTTGAAAGTTTGGCTACCAAATCTTCTTGAAAGTACTCTTGCAAATAGTAGATACCTTATTACCTATTATTAACCCTAATGGACTAAATCTAGAATAACTTTGTATAAGATGCTCCAAATGAAGTGTGCTATATATCAAAATGAATCTCTTTCCATGTACTTTTAGCCTATATAAATTGCATTTTGTTGCCATGAAGCTCAATTATAGATAAAAACTTACATGCCCACATTCTAGAAAGAGAATTAGCTACAATATTATCCTTGCCCCTAGTATGACTGATATCAAAATTCTAATTTTGCAAGGTAGCCGCCATCTATGTTGCTTAGGAGTGAGATTAGACTATGAAAGAAAGTACTTGAGAACCCTATGATTACTTTTCACTTTGAACTAGCTACCATACAGATAGTGGTGCCCTTTCTTGATTGCATGAAGAATAGCCATTATTTCTTGGTCATAGAAATTCATTTCCATCTCCTTTTTTGTGAGCTTGTGACTTTCAAAGGCAATGACTCCATGCTCTCACAAATCCTCATGATGGTCCCCTTGAGTATTCTCAACTATAGAGTCCCTAATTTGTTGTTGTAGGTCCTCATTTGCCTTGCTTTTATCCTTGTTGCCTACCATTTTTAAGTGCTATCCACTAGATGTGCACTCAGTAAAATGGCTATAACTTTTGACTCTAATGTCCAAAGGGTGAAATTTTTGGTTCAAAACAAAGTTAAGGATGCCCAATTCAAAATGATCTATCAGAATAATTCTTTGTGACTATTAAAAATAATCATGCACCTTGTGAAAGCCAACATGTATACCTTGTTTAAGGCTTGTAAACCCTACGAAAATCTCTATGGGACCTATAAGTACTTAGTACAACCCTGTGGGATTTGTATCCCATGTTGAGTTCCTCTTCATCAATTTCCGTGTTCCTTCCTAAAAAGCACTTGATAATACTAACGTGCTTTTACAAGTCTAGGTAAGTTCTAACTAATTGTGATCCATATCTTAGGTACTAGCTTGATTATCTCCGTTTAGCCATCCATCATGACTACGGTTTATAGCCACAACCTTGATTTGTTGTGGGATGGTTGGTTCTTGAACGGGCTTAGGGTTAACTTTTACTTGTGCTTCAGCATCGTGTTGAGTTTCGTCAGCAACATCGGCGACCACTTCCTCATGTTGGGGAGGTCTCTAAGCGTGACCTCGCTCAGCATCTTGACATCTCTTGGGAATCATGAAAGAAGTTTGATGGGTTTGGGTAGCGCTCCCGTGTAAGGGTGGAGAGAGAAAGAGAAAGAGAGGGTCGGTTGATTGCAGTAGAGCTTCGTCACGTCAGCAACATTAGCAGAGAGACTTTTGCATGGGTCATTGTGTGTCTGTGTGTCTTCTGATGTGACGCTCTACCCTTGTTTATATAGTAATCAAGGGGGAGTAAAGAGAGGGCATCTGCTTTTTGGCGTTTTTGATGACATCATCGATGACAAAGATTTTCATTTATTTCCGCCCTACAACTTGTTTGGATCATAACTTCGTCGTATGAGCTCCAAGTATAGTTATTCGGGTACTCAAAATGATTGGAACACATATGGTCGACAAGCTAACGTCGGTAGAATTGCGAAAATCTGTAAAAATAGACGAAAATAACAATTTTTGTAAATCACGTTATTTTTATCCATCTTTTGTCTTGGATGACTTATTCCCTTCAAAATAAGTCACTGTATATATTTGGATCCATCTAAAGTGAAAATTAAGTCATCTAAACATGATACTAGAGATTTCAGACTATTCTAGTAAGCCAATCCTGCTTCCTGTAAATCCTGTAGAGATTCTGCCATTCTTTTTTCCATGTGTGGATGTGCAACATAAATCAATTTTCTTTGGAATGTATACGCACATTGTTTATTAAAATAAACTAAGTAATGGGGGCATTACAAATAGTGGAGTTAGTTGTGAGAAATTGTTGAAGCCTACTAAATTAGTCTGAGCATCATTACTAATGGGATTTTTGTAAGTATGGAGAGCTTTAACTTTTGAATTGGTGATATGAAGGCGAGGTTGTTTACTTTTTATATTGAGTATTTAGTAGGATGAAATAGGATTTGAGACTATATTTTCTTTTGCCTTTTGAGATGGTAAAAGAATAGGGAAAATTTTTATGTTTTCAAGTGCTTTATGAGAAGCAACAATTTGTGTAGAGCTAGATGATGTATCTAAAATTCATGATAAATAGATAGAGTAAGGGATTCTAGTTTTTATTTGGTTTTCTTATAGACAAATACATTGGTTTTCGAAGTAGCCATTTGTTTAAAGGGAAAAAAAGAGATCCGACTTCATTATCCATTACTTCATTTGCTAATAATGCATGCATTGTTTTCTTTAATTTTCCTAAAAGAATAATATTTTTTTTTAAATTTGAAAAGATCAAGGGTCTCTATGTCTTTTTGGTTTCTTGCACGTTTATTTGCTAACAATGGGTACATTAGTTTAGTTCATTTACAAAAAAATGTAATTGAGTTTTTTTATTTTTATTTATATTCTTTATTCTTTATTTTTAAGCATTAATCTTAACATATACCCAACTATCATTTTCACTTTCAACTTTTCAACCACTACCTTTGTCTCACATACCCCTTACACCCTCATCTTATATCCACCTATCGTAACGGAGCCTTCATCCTTGGATAGATTCTTACATTTTCTTGTAGGCATTGAGTTTGTTGAGGGAGAACATACCTATACCAAGTATTTTCTCCTAACATTAGCTACTATGATATAATCCTCTAGCATGCCTCAAGCTAAAAATATCCTACATTTGAATTATCACCTTCTTCGATAATCGATTGTCATCTTTTTAGGATTGAAGGGAGGATGCCTTGCAATCTCATGGCCCTATATCTACAAGGTGCTAGCTTTTCACAAACAACCCACTTGACTTCATAAGAATCTCACCCTTGCTTTTTACAAGAGGCTCATTTCTAAAGAAATCAACCTTTATGAATGCGAGAAGCTTGGGAGAAGCTACCTAATGTGGACTATGACCTTCTTTTTGTTGCTCAATGAAGGTGAGGATCCCCAATAGAAAATGAGAGAAATAAAGTTAAAGTAGGAGGATTTATTCAAGATGATCTCAATCTAAAGCCCACACCAATCAATGAAACAAGGAAAGAAGTTAAGGCGGTCATGGAACTAAATGCTTCATATAATTCTATGGTGAGAGCCATTATAGGTATGGAGAGTAGCTTGGTTAGTGCCTCAATTGGGGGAGACAAGGTCCCACAAGATGTGGACATTGATTATCATGTCGACAGTGTGAGGGAGGTCTTCCATTAACAGTAATGAATTGTTCTTTCTTCATCATGAGGAGAAATCGTTTGGATTCTGAGAGTAGGTGACAGCTTGTCCAAGTTGGCAATTGTCCATGAATTTCCCCTTGTCTCAAATACCTTGCCCCTTGAATACTTTGCTTCACAACTTAAATATATTTATGGCACAATAGTATTCCTTGAGGATGCAGTGGAGTCAACAGAACACGCAATGGTTAGCTTCCATGAGTTTGACATTGTGCAAGCCAATTTAGTGAATCCCAACCAAGTACTTGTAGTGGATATGCACCACTAGTCATCTAGCCCCAAGTCTAGTGTGGACTTGACAAAAGCCTCTAAGGTTGCTATCAATGATGAGTAAGTAGACAAATGCTTATTATTTTCTACCTTTTGTTTTAATCTCTACATTATTTTGTGCCAACTTCTTATAGGCTATTCTAGACATTGATGAGTTTGCAAGTCATTAGAAAAGTTAGGGTAGTTTTGATAAAGATGTGTCAATAGTCTTCCACTAGCTAAATCCCAAGTAATGATATTATCATTGTATATGCCTCATTCAACCTTGAACTATGCACCTCAGTGATCATTTTGAAGGCCTTGTTAAAGGTGATATTAGCCTTTTGGCTAGCTACATGTCTTTTTGGATGATTATCACCTGCCTAACATGATTTGCACAAAAATAGGCATCTCAAAGAGCCCAACAAGATAAGATTCTAATGTGTTTTGGATAGCCTTTGGTTCCATGCCCTACATGCAAAATTGGTATACATATGGCCAAAGGATTTCCTTCATAGTACGATCAAAGGTTGCATTTTGTATCAAGAGGTAGGTACTCTTTAGGTATATGCGGATCAATGGATGCCTTTTATATCAAGAGATAGGTGTCCTTTTAGTATTTGTGGATATCTTTGTAAGTTTTCATGTGGTAATACTCCATCCTCTTTATCATTTTCCCAAGCACCCATCTTGCCGAACCTTGTCATGTTATTAGGGCTTGCACTTCTTGATGTTGAGATTGTGACTATTGGTTCCTGCACTTCTTGAGGTTGAGATTGTGACTATTGGTTCTAGCACTTCTTGAGGTTGAGATTGTGACTATTGGGTTGGGTTTGATTGTGGAGTAAGAGCAAGAGGTACGGAGTGTTGGGCCACCTCAGATTGAGGAGCTCTTAATTTGGTAGCATGATGAGGATGGAGTACCCTAGGGGTAGCTTAGGGAATTGCATGGGCCACTTGCCATCCCCGTGATTCTCGTTGTAATGGTTGCACTTGTCACATGGCTCACTTGTATTCTCCTTTAAATCTCCACATTTACTGACACCATTTCCCTTCTAACCACCATCATTACACATCATTAATAGGAGCATGGTCCTCATTTGCACACTCCTCATTATTGTGGTTGTTTCAAGCTTTCCTCTTCTTGGATTGTTTGCTCATCTTTTGAAATTTGAATAATTTTCTCTTTTATGAGCTCTTTGTAAAGCCTTCAAGGCTTGGGTGGGACTGTTTTTTGAACTTTGATCATGAGGTGGGGATAGGGGTGTTGGTTGAGAAAGTGATGCTTAAGCTTGTGGGCTAAGAAGGTATGAAATTCCTTGCCTAGCCATGGTATAGTAGAGAATGATTGGTGTGGTAGTAAATATTGGTGCATGGTTTTCTTAGTGCGAGCTATGAGGTGGATGAGAGGAGTAGAGCAAAAGAGAGAGCAAGAGAAGTGTGATATATTCACTAGGATATGCTTAGCCACCTATCTCTATTACATGCCTGAATTTCCTGCTTAAGGGATTTAGTTGGTGGTGGCCTTTACATTCTCCACTATGATTAACCAATAAAAGGTTCATCAATAAAACCAATTGAAATTTTCTATAAGATATCTACTTTTTATGTGACCACCTCCATGGCACATATTTTTAAAATATGTACTAGGAGTATAATAGTATGACTTCTCCATACCTTAGATATGCCACATCTCCAAAGATCCATTCTTCACTAAGAAATGTGGTTCATGAGTGTACAATATGGGCATAAAAAATAGGAGACATTAATATTAGAATTGTAAAGGTAAAATTATTTAAATAAAATATAAGTCCTAGAAAGTGAAGTTTAAGAAGTACCATGTAGTGCGTGACATTAGTTTCTCTCCATACTTTGACAATTGATCGTATAAAATTATAGACTATTTTATGGGATTCCACTTGATTTGAAGAAGTTGTTGCTGTTTCAAGCATTATACACACCAACTTACCAAAAGAATGTTTAACTTTTGCATGAGCATGCTTAATAGTTTGATCTATTTCCAAATCTATACCACATTCACTTAAACCTTTCCAAAGCTCCCAATTAACTTTGATGACTTGTTAGTCATTTTTCTAAGAACCTCTCTGCCTTTATCCAGTCCATTGATATCTTTTAGGATACATCATGAGTTGGCCCTAAATCTATTTCTCCTTTTGAATCTTAACTTGTCTCCACGCAATCCTAAGGAATTTAATAACTCATAAATTTTCTCAATAGTTACTTGGTGCTTGGAGTGAGGTTTCATTGTGTATGCATAAGAGTATGCAACTTCATAAGCTTATGTGCTCAAGATAATGAATAGTGCAAAAATGGACTTTCTCAATATCAATTAGAAATATATATTTCGAGTTCTTGTCAAGACATAATCTATGTGGTAGTGCTTTTCTATGCAAGAGGCAAGTGCTCATCATTCCATGCAACACCTTTTAGGCCCTTTGAATACTTATTTGTTTCATATAAAAAGGATAAGGTAGTGATGCTAATATCTTAGTGTCATAATTTAAAATACACTTGAGTATTTGAAGATTGCTACCCAAGTGCTAATCGACATTGAATTTTCTAACTCTTCTATATAAAATTTCTCACCACTTATTCACCTAAAAATGATGTTGAGATATTGAAATCATTGAAGCATCAAAGAGAGAAACTCATCTCTCTCCTTAATCACTTTTGTTGCTGCTAGGCACAAATTTCTTTTTTTAGGTAAACACTAAATGAAGAAACAATGCAAATGTCATTAACATTTCCCGTTGCACATTTAATCAATGTGAAGTGTGTAAAATGTAATATTGGTTTGGAGGCATTGTTATGTAAACTACAATATAAAATGGTTATTTCAATATGTAATATAATTGGGTAAACATATGTTTTTTCTATGATAAATGAAAAATATTACTTTTTGGAATAAAACTTAATCTAGCCTCGTAATGTGGAATGTTTGGGAGAGTGATGGACTCATGTAACTACTCTAGTGTATCCCATCTTAAAGGGTAAAAAGGGAGGTCACCATGGTGAAAAGAATGGGAGATTTTCTACTTTTTTGGAATATGGGAAAGTTAAGGGACAAAAAAACATGAAACAATGACCAAGGAAAGGGGATAATGATTAATCCAAGGTTAATATTCCTTACAAGGCCCTTTTTGGAGTTAATATTTCCCTTCATACAACTCTTTCTTCCTCTATCTACCTTTATCACATCTAACTATCTCATGGTAGAGGGAGAGGCCATTGCATTGGAATCAAGTTATTAGCCTTGATGTCCTCCTTATTGAGGTGATGCTATCATGGTGGCCTCAACCCTTTAGATCAACTCTAGGTCCCTCCCTAAGCTAATCTCTACTATTCCACTCCTTCCTTGAGCTTCTCCCCTCCCTCATGCATAAGAGCGCTCTCTCTCTCTCTCTCTCTCTCTCTCTCTCTCTCTCTCTCTCTCTCTCTCTCTCTCTCTCTCTCTCTCTCTCTCTCTCTCTCTCTCTCTCTCTCTCTCTCTCTCTCTCTCTCTCTCTCTCTCTCTCTCAGTCATTTTGAGCCTCGATTAAGAATAGTGTGCAGTCAAACTCTTGAATAAATTTAGTCCATCAAGCATTTCTTCCTTTCAAATCCTTTTGGGCAGTAAACCATTTGATACTCTCTTGATTAAATACTACCTCACATGTAGCACCATACAAATAATGGTGCCATTTTTTCAACGCATAGAAAATTGTGTAGAGCTCACGTTCATAAGTAGAATAATTCTGATGAACCTTATCTAGCTTTTTACTTTCAAAATCCATAGGTCTACCCTCTTGGAGTAGTAAGCTCCAATGGCCATGCCACTAGCATTAGTTTCCACCACAAACGGTTTGTGTGAATCCAGTATAACTAGGATTGGAGTAGTAGTAATAGCTACTATAAGTTTACTAAAATTGGGTTGTTGTTCCTCACCCCAAGAGAAAGTGTGACCTTAAGCTTTCAATTGGTTTGTCATAAGAACATCTATCTTAGCATAATTTTTTATAAACTTACGATAAAATCCACTAAACCAAGGTTGTAACTCCTCTAGATTTGTAGGATGAGCCATTGCAAGAGATAGTTTGGACATTTTCTGGATCAATTCTAATACCTTGTTTAGAAATGATATGGCAAAGCTAGTGGACTTTTGTCTTTAAAAATTCACATTTACTTTCCTTAGCATAAAGTTTGTGCTTCCTAAGTAACTCAAAGACTAAGTGAAGATTCCCAATGTTCTTCTTCAAAATTTGACTATAAATAAGAATATCATCAACGAAACCAACAACAAATTTTAAAGATATGCATGTAAGACATCATCCATAAGGGTCATGTATGTGGTAGGAGCATTAGTTAGACCAAAGACATAACTAGAAACTCATGATGGCCAAAACTTATTCGAAAGGCAGTGTTAGATACATCCTTTGTGTGTATAACATTTTTGCTAAGCAATTGGTGCATCTTAGTATGTACATATGATAGAGAATGAGAAGCAAATTTTGTAAGAGAATGTTGTGGTGAGGAATTTTCTTTTATAGAGAGAGAGAGAGAGAGAGAGAGAGAGAGAGAGAGAGAGAGAGAGAGAGAGAGAGAGAGAGAGAGAGAGAGAGAGAGAGAGAGAGAACATGTACTTAATTTATCATTAGATTCTAGGTAAAGAAATATCCACAACATCATTAATAGAAGACAAAGACTCATGCAAAGAAACAAAGGAAGATAATGCATAACAAAAATAGACATCTTCTATTTCATTATGTTTGGCCAAATAGTGAAATTCAGTTATACATACAAGAGGAGATGAAGGAACATTCTTCTCACCTTGTAACAAAACATACACACTGTTATCCTCACCTTGTAGCAAAACATTCTTCAGTTATACATACAAGAGGAGATGAAGAAACATTCTTCTCACCTTGTAACAAAACATACACACCATTATCCTCAAATGCAATAGTATTATGATGATAACAATGCTTTAGTGAGTCACCCAAATTGTATAACCATTCTTGGCCCAACACCACATTTGTCCTAGTCATGTTCATAACTTGCAAATTTATTTTTATAGTATGCCCTTGAGGCTTGCACTTCTAATGCAACAGCACTGACTTTTGTATCCTACACATCCTTGTCATCCCCATTCATGAGAGAGACACCATAAGTATGAGTACTACATATTTGGGGCACACGTAGCTTCTTACCAATTTATAGTTAATGAAGTTATGAGTTGACCCATCATCTATGAGAATACAGACTTGCTCGTAGTTCATTGATCATACCATGCATACAAACCAAGTCGTGTAGACCAAACTTGGGTTGCCATGGTGTAGTAGTCAATCAACACTCATGCTCATTAGTTTAATGACTAAATTGTATAGTCAAATATCTAGAATAAGCTTCCAAAGGAAGCATTTGCACATTGTGCATTGCTTTTTCTTTGTTCTTGTTCTTATGAAGCTCGTTGCGTTTGAGTTTTGGAAAATATTTTTAGCATGAGGGCCTAAGAAATTGAAGCATCACTTCTCCTTACGCACTATCATAAGCTCTTTGCTTAAGAGTGGCCCTCTAGCCCCTTTAGACTTCTTACTATTCTCTTCTTTGAATGTAGCATTGAGCTTTCTCTTCCCTACTAATGCCAATGCAGTTTTTGAATGTTTAGATGCATATGTAGATTTTTTTCTATCTAACATATCATAAAAAATATATGCACTCTTGATGGCTTCTTCTAGTATTTTACGAGATTGAGTTTTAATCTTGGCCTTGTACTCATTGTCCAAGCCTCAAATGAATCCTATAACCTTTTGAAAATCATAAGCCATCAAGTTTGAGAATGATTTCTCTATATTTGGAGATGTATTAAGACCCTCCATTTGACACTTATTCCATGTAGTCCAATTTCGATAATTTTCATTCTTAGGAAGAAATTCCTTTTGGAACATTTCTTCAAACAAGTGTGAGGCTTGCCTCAAGGGCTCTAATAGAATTTGGTGTTCGACTTAAGTAATGCAAGCCATTCCACTTTTGTAAAAAAGTATTGACTACATCCTTATTATGATCTCAATCCTCTCCTTGAAACAAAAGTGGCTTTGTGCTCTTTAACATATTATTAATATCATGTGTTCTAAGAGAGTTAGAGGCCTCAGTGCCTTGAGGTAGCCATGTTGATGGAGTAGCTCTAGGAGCAATCCCATCTTCAAGAGGAATACCCAAGAGGCTTAAATCTTGTTGTTGTACTAATTACTTTAAAAACTTTGAGATCTATGTAACATTTATAGTGAAAGCAGCCAAATTTTTCTTTATGCTATTATGCAAGCCACTAAAGTACAAAATTCTCCCTTGTTCATTAGTTCAAATGCATCTAAATCTTTCATGGTTTCATCCTTGTGTATGTTTATAGGCTCATCATGTTGTGAATGTGAAGATGAGGATATGGTGTGATGCTTGAAATTGAGAGAAAGAAATTACCACCACTTATCCTTAACATCTTCATAGTGAAACAATTCACAAAGCTACAAGAGCAATGTGGGAGAACTCTAGAGGCATTATATGCTAAGGGATAGTTGAATGGTCCTTAAAAATCTCTTTATCTCCTCCCAAGTAGTCTTTTGAAAAGTTTCTTTCTTACTTGGAGCAACTCCAAGGCTCAACTTGATGGTTAGTTACCTTGCAGTTAAGCATGCTTGGGTGTAGATAATAGTGGGATGGGTTACCTCTTGAGAAAACTTGTCTTCAAGCAAACGCTTCCACCTCACATGCAATCAACAATGCCAATGAAGCTTTGTAGCCTCATTTTCCAAGTATGCCAAGGTCTATGCCTTGGTTGTAAGCTGTACAAGGATGCTGCAATGTAGTTTTCAAGTCACGTAGTGCGGCCTATTATCAAGTGGTGTCATGCACTCCTTGATCTTTTGCTACAACCTTGCTTTGGTACCAATGTTCGTGCACATGTAGGTGCCTTGCTTTCAATGAACATAAAAGTTAGGAAAATCTTGATTCACCTCCTAGCCACTCAAGATGATAGCCTCTTTTAGCACTACATTGGTATCTTTAGGTAGATCCATGATCTATTTTTAGGCCAACTTTCAGTAAGTCCATTCATACTAATTGCCTATCGTTTGTCCCTTTGGTCTACATACCCTTGTGCTCTAATGTAGATAATGTCTTGACCCTTTAACCCCGTCAACACCTTAGCATAATAGTCCACTACCTACTATTAGCACTATGGTTGAGCTATCCTATGGACTGTGTCTGCTCAGGATCCTTGTCTTAACACTTTCTCTCTCCATTGCACATAGGATTGGTTGAGAGTGCTAAGAGGTAGTCTAAGGTATTTTCCATCCCCACATTTGCAATCCTGAGACTATATAAGGATTCATGGAAGTATATACTTGAGAATCAAGAAGCTAACACAACATACTCATAACGTGGAAGGATATTTATTAATTGATGCCAGGAGGCATATTTCACGGTGGATTCCGTGAGGTTTTACGGTGGATTCCATAAACTTTGTTGACCGGGGCTCATACACAAAGTGGATTCTTTGTGTGAGAAGTCGATGGGGACGTCTATCCTTTTCGGGCGTTTCATTAATTTAGTGTGTACATGGGTGATTCCATAGCGGGTGATTCCGCAAAATGCATATTAAATTAATAAATGTTTATGAGTTTAGAGTGCGCACTCGTAATAAATTAAGGTTAGGATTGATTTCTAACCAGTTGATTTATTTATGTAGCTGAAGACTGCTAGGTATTCACTTTTGTCGGTTTAATTGTATTATTTTACTAACGATTGTGAATGCTTCAGTTGATGTGTAGAGATAGCAGCAGTGGCGGAGGAAAGCATTGGAGGATAGCGAGTATTCGATTTATCACTTATATTTTGATGGGCGCATACCTTAGGCATGGTGCCTATATTTTGTCACGCCTATTTATTGAGGCGTTGGATATTTATTTATTATTTTGTATGCGCATGGGTGCACGATTATGTTATTTGTACTTGGACATTGTATTGGGTATGCCAGACTCTTTGGGGACCGCCCATTAGCTTTATTTCTATTTTGTGCTAAAGCAAACTCAAAAGCTAAAGCTTGCTATTTTGTAATTTGAGCTATTATTTGAGCTTGAAGATGATTAATACATAAAATACATACTTTGTGAAGCGCTCACACAGAGAGATTGCACCCAATTGGTTTCTTGTTCATGTCGTGCATGCTTTTTACCTTGAGTTTTGTGCAAAAAGTAAAGTTCTATTGTTCTTGGGGACCTTCCGGCATTCACTACGCGAGTGTACAGCATCCGATCTGCGCACCATTAATCTATCAAGCTAGCCATCCCTAACCATGGTTCTATTACCATGCTATACATTGTGGATCCAAAGCTACTACATAACTATGGAGGTTGATAGCCCAAGCAATCAACGACTGAGCAAAAGAAAAAGTAAATCAATGGGATTTACAAGATGGTTGCACAATAGCACTTATATTGCTTTAGACTAAGAAAAATAGCACAATGTTATTCATTATATATTTTTTATATAATTGACAAACATTCTTTCATGGATATGGGACACAAACCAAGTATCAAGTTTTTTCCACTGCCAAATCACTTTAACTTCAAATATATTAAAGATTATCCTCCTTAAGAATCCTAAGGACTTGTAAACATGTAAGGTGTAAATAATTATTCTATTTGTTCATTTTCTTGCTTATTTCTCAACCCCCCACTTCCCATGACATCCTCCTCCAACTTCTTGAATATCCTCTTTTCAAATTTTAAGGTTTTCCCACTTGAACCGGATCTTTTTGGCACCCTTCCACATCTTTGGACTTATTTTTAACCCCCGCCCACAGCTTCTTGACTCGAATGCTATGTATGCCTGCTAAATTATACCCCCATTTTTCCCATCCCTAAAATGTCTATGCTTTTCACTAAAAATCTTACCCTGCATCCACTTTTTCTATCACTTACTATTTTTCCCGATCCCTAAAATATCCCATCTAAAATATCCCAACTCTCTACTTCTAACTTCGCTAAGCATGATCAAATATGGCTTTATGATCTTATTTTTATTAAATTTTAATGAAAAATATAGTGTAATATAGAGCCAAAGGCATTCAATCTTTATGAAAAAATAGTGTAAAAGTAGTTGAAAATAAGCAGTTATCAGAGGGGAAGCAAGGGAAGACAATGAGGCCTTGCACGTACACTTGTCACACACCTAGTTGCACACCCTTGTGCACTTGTATACACCCTACTACACTAGTGTAGACTTGAGTGCACACGTATATGTACACACTTGCATTGGTACTAGCATGCACACTTGTGTGTATTGTGTGCACTAGAACCTTACACTTACACTAAACCCATCCCTTAGCACTTTATCCACAACATCCCCACACCTTGTAGTGTCCTAGCTTCACCCTAGTGCACTAAGCCTAGTGTACTACACTAGCACACATGCACTTGTACATAAACTATTACCCACATGCACTAACTCTTGCTTCTGGTGCAAGCCGTGCACTAAGCCTTCACCTTATAGTCTCTTGTGTACTATCTTAGTACACTATTATTGACTAAACCTCACCTACGTGCATTGTGCACAACCTAGTGCATTGGTACACTATCTACTGCACATACACTTGTGGACTGCCCCACTTAGTCCACTTATCTCCCACATAGCCTTGCATAAGCACTTGTACTAGACACATACACCTTGTGCAGTCACTATTTAGGATAAATTCATTTAGAACCCAAGTGCATAGACAAGTGCACAACATTGTGCCACACTGGCACGTACTTACAAGAATCTCTTTTGACTCAATACCAAACCAATGCCCACCCTGTTTGCAAGAGAGGTTTAGAGAAAAGGAGGAGAGAGGAAGCTAATACCTTTCAATGCACTACTTGTGCAAGTATGTGCAAGACTAGTGTGCCCACATGTATTGGCATTGATAGTGTAACTACACCGGCACATGCACGTGTGCTTGAGTACCCTTGAGTGCACTTGTGCCCACACCCTCATCCACTCTACGTCCATTGTTGTAAACCTTACATCTAGCCTCACGTAGCTCACTTGCGTGCACTTGCATGCACTTGAGTGCACTTAGGCACACTTGCATTGACAATAGCGCGCGCGCGCGCGCGCGCGCACACACACACACACACACACACACACACACACACACACACACACACACACACACACACACACACACACACACACACACACACACACACACACACACACACACACACACACACACACACACACACACACACACACACACACACACACACACACACACACACACACACACACACACATGCACACACCTATACGCTTGTGAGCACTTGTACCAACAACTCTAGATACCTTAACCTAGTACACCTAATCTTGCACTAAGCCAATCATTGTGCACTTGTGTATGCTCAAGTGCACTTATGCGTGCTTGTTTGCGCTTGAAAGCACTTGAAAGCACTTGAAAGCACTTGAAAGCACTTGGATGCACTTGAATGCACTTAGGTGCACTTGTAGTTAAACTTAGCTGCACTTGCACTTAGGCTAGGCACAGTTGTACTTAGGCATTTCCATGCTTGTGTGCACTTGAGTGCATTGCCTCTTGCCCTTGCCCTTGCCCTTGCACTTGCACTTGCACTTCTAACCTGCATTCGCACATAGTCCACCATAGTGCACCGCACCTAGAATTGCACATCATGCTACACATAAACCATTAATATTTCCATGTAACCACATAGTGTACATGCACTGTGCACTAACCTATAACACTAATCTTAGTCCCTAAGTGTAGCTTAGTGCACTCTTGTTCTTAATTTGTATTCGCTTACCTTAAGGCTTGATAGTGAACTCATAAAACCATAGTGCACTCTTCTTCTTAATTTGTATCTGCTTACCTTAAGGCTCGATAATGAACTCATAAAACCATAGTGCACTATAATAGTGTACCATCCTTGCACATGCATTACTGCACCATTGTACCACCCTTGCTTGCATCACCTCTTACGCACACTACATCTAGGTTAGTGCATAGACCTTACAACACTTTGCTACCTTGCATAACCCGACATTTGAGTTGCAAATCCACCTTAAGGCCCATTGTGCATTACCTCTCACATACCTATTATCACGTAGGCATGATACAACAACTACAAGACGTCCCCTTTTTTCAAAGCCCTTGACTCTCATCCTATTCGAAAGGGAGGAGTTCATAGAGTATTGAGGATAGAGGAGGTACCTTGCAAATGCACTAAATGACCATACTAGTGCACACATAGTCACACCACCCTTGCAAGACATCCTAGGGGCATTGTGAATACTTTTGCTAATGTACCGTGCATACCTTGCATCCACATAAGCTAGTCCAAGTACACTGCATGTCACACATGTGCACTAGTGCACACTTAGTATGCATCACTTATTGTTTGCATGCATTGACATGTTGTCTTGTGTCACCTCCATCTCTTCTTCCTAGCAAAACCTACACATTGAGCATTGCACTTAGACACTCTAACCACTATTGAAGATGCGCATTAGTACATCTCCCACACATGTACTCTAAACTAACATAGTCAGTGCATTCCACCATCAGCACATAGTTGCACTTTAATACACACACACACACAATGGATGGACAAGTTAATTGCCATAACAAGAAAAAGAAACTCACAAGAAAAAACAAAATTAACATGGAAAAACAAGCAGTTAAGAAAACCAAAAGAAACTATGCTTAGCTTGACTCAAAACATATACACTTGAAAAGTTAAAGTGCTACATATAAGTGTGTTGCAAGTAACACTTCACTAAAGTCAGCTATGGGGATAACAGTGTTGTTCATTTTATGAATATCAAGTGGTCAGAGGACGAAAGCATGAGAGTTTACATCTCTAAGATCGAAAGTTTGTATTAAAAAATCCCTACCACAAAGAGATCCAACTGCCAAGGCACTCATAGAAGCCTTCATCAAAGGCATTCATGATGAAGGGATTTATGAAACCTTGGCTACAAATTCTGAGCTTGATTGCTCCAACATCAATAATGTTTTGGACTTTCTATCCATGGGGATGATCTTCACCATGAACGTAGTAAGAATTAAAGGCCACATGAATCCCATCGAGATATATGCACAAAAAAAAAGCCACATAGAACCTAAGGAAACCTAGGACTTAATCGTGGATCTTAGGAAGCAACAATAAGAATTGCTTAAGATAGAAAAATCACTCAAAATTTCTAGATTGTATAGCCAAAATATGCAATGCCTTTGCTAGTTGGAGACCACCTTCCTTTAGAATGTCCTTGATCACTCAATCATGCATTAGCTATGGAGGATTCATCCATGAAGTTGCATATTATAGAGCCTTGGATAGGCTCCTTGCCTCTAACTTTGCCTATCAATTATTTACTCGTGGCCCAAATTATGCTAGAAAACCTGCACTTGCCTACAATTGGCATTGTCGGTCGCTTCAATAACCATGCAATGGGCTAAGATTAACCCCTTTGGCCTTTGGGATCCCTAGACCCCCCATGCCAATTGTTAAGCACCCCCGTAGTGATACTCCTTTTCTCTTTATTGAGGAACCAATGGAGGATGAGGAATACACAAATCCTTTTGTTTATTACAACAAGGAAGGACATTCTATCCTCATGGGCTACCATCTTGCACCCATTATGATGTTAGGATGAGGTCACAGGTGAGGTATGCCCACAAATAGAGACCCCATTGCATGTTGAAACTATGGGTAGCCACACAACACGTTTCCTTGAGGTGCCCACAGAAACAAGAGCATTTTAAGGAAAGTGATGTTGACCAACATAACCCTGAATGTGGAATCACATACATGTATTTAGATTGTCCACAACATAAGGCATTGACAAAAAGAGCACCAAGCAAAGGACTAAAAGAGCTGAACTCAAAATTTAAGAGTGAAAGACTATTAATAACACCACAAGCGACTATTGCCTCTAGTGCAGAGAGTGCTATAGCAGCATCACAGACCATTAAAGAAACCATTGGCCAAGTATAAGGCATATCTTGATCCATTTCAGTAGCTAGTTGTAATTGAAAAGGTTTAGTGGGTAAAGGCAACTCAATATGTATTGCAAATAGGGCTGGCTAATGAGATCTTAAGCCTTCCAAGCATGTCCTATGCACCTCTTCAAGAGGAGCCATGACAACCTAACGAAATCACAAGTAAACCCTTGAATGATCCACAAACCATAGAACAAGATTATTCTCTTCTTTCTCAATGTAAGTAGGCTGCAATATATATATATGAGAGACCATAGAATCTACCATCATTGTAATCCTTGCATCCATAAAAGTTACCATTCCACTCTAAACTCTACTCAAAGGTTGCCCATGATTTGGCAAGGATTAAAATATTGGGTAGAAGGAATAAACCCTGTGAGATGTCACCACATTTTACAACCCAACTTTAGTGCACCTCCAACCCTAAGTGCTTTAGGGGTAAACACATTTTGGAAAGAAATTGGTCGACACATTGTTCTTTTTGTGGAAAATCGAGGCATACTCCAAGCTTGGGAAAATTAACCCAAGCTTGAGAAAATCCACCATTGAACAAGTGCACTTAAATTTGATAATTGATGATGGATTTAAAGTTAGACTAGTGGGAGTCTTAAGAGATTAGCTGGTCAAGATTGTTAGGGTGCAATTCAAGGTTAACTTTGTTGTCATGAAAGGAATTGATACAACTTGTTGCTTGACTGACCATGGATGCACAATGCATGTCTCATTGAGGATTGGGGAAACATTCTAGTCTTTCTAGGAAATAGGAAGGAGGTAGCTCACATTGAGATGGAGTCTTAGAAAACCTCACATGCTAATTTAAACGCTATCTTTGCACTCTTACATGGAGATTCTAATTATCCTTCAACCTCTCAATCCATGGACAAATACATTCTCTCTCATGATGATGCACATGATTGGATGCAAATTCTTGTCACCTTGGAACTATCATATCAGGAAGAGCTAGAATATCAATAGGCCTATAAATGCATGAGATACTTCATCCTTCATGGTAGAACCTCATGTACAACCAATCTTAGTGCCGCTCTTTATGATGGCCTTTAACTCAAATGTCGCAACTTTCCAAGGCTGTTCTACCCCAACAGACAAGCTTTCATTATGCAAGATCCTTAGTCAATGGTGGCCATGTTTCTGTAACTAGGAAGACACTTTTGACCATCTTTGAAAAATTGTTAAACAATCCCACATGGTGATGGAAAAATCTACATTAAGTCATGTTTGATTTTTATAACATCCTCTTTATCTCACTGATGAAAAAGCAAGGCATAAATGATAAAGAAGTGAGTGACTATGAGGATTGCTAGTCAATTTAGGATGATGATGATTGTGATACTAATACAGTAGGTTATGACATTAATGGCCACACCATTGAGCAAATCTATATGGACCCCATACTCTCTCAGACTAAGAGCTTGCTCACTAACATAGGTATTATGAGACTGAACATAAAATTGGAATGGCTTGAATACCTCAAGGTACTTAACTATGAACGAATGGGGTACAAGCTCAACAACCATCATCTAGGACCTTGAGGCATTTATAGTTAAAGATGACATAATTAAAGCATTAGGGGAAATATGGACTTAAAAAGGGCACTTTAGCTTAAGAGTTAATGACTCTCCTAATGACAAGAGATTTGAGGTGGACCAACGGGAGAGGGGATGATGTATACATTTTATCCACTCTCTTTTTTCCCTTGTCCCTACCACTTATAGGCTTGTCCCCCTATGTACCCTTTTAGTGCACCCCCCTCCCCCCCTCTTTTACCACCCCATGTCAAGTGGGTCAGACTGGGCATCCAAAAAGGTGACCCAACCCCCCCAACCTCTTTTTATGACATGTATAGTCAAAAAATGTATTTTTTGGTATCTTTTTGTAAGACATGCTTTCAATTTGGTCATTCTTTTACCTCATTCCACAAATTTTCCCAGCTTTCTGCTCTAAATTTCTCTCAACCATAGCCAGATAGCACCCATGTTCTCTCTTTCTTCCATGGTCATTCTCTTACCTCCATTCCACAAATATTCTCATCTTTTTGTCCTCACATAGTTATACCCACATAGCCCCCAACTTCTCCCCCAGCCATACCCATATAGCACCCAACCTCTCTTTCTTTTAAGCATAGCCATAGCCACACAACCCCCATATTATCCTAGACATAGCCAACATCCAAATTCTTCTTTTTCTTCCATGGTAATTTTATTTTTACCATTCCATAAAATTTCTCATCTTTTTGTGCTCACACAGCCATAGGCACACATCCCTTCTTACTTTCATTATCATTCCAATGGCATCTACATGTCAACAAAGGCGACCTCATGATTCTGTATCTGTTGTCTATGTACACAATACAAAGGATAAACACAGCAAATGGGAAGGAATATTATTCAACAAGGATTCATGGATCT
Source organism: Lygodium microphyllum (assembly GCF_053477565.2). Lineage (NCBI taxonomy): Eukaryota > Viridiplantae > Streptophyta > Polypodiopsida > Schizaeales > Lygodiaceae > Lygodium > Lygodium microphyllum. Next base: position 1,944,573 of record NC_141153.1, on the reverse strand, counting down.
ACATGTAACCTTTAGCAATAGGGCCTCATTGAGTTTGTTGTCACATGGTATACCACAAAATCATTGGAAGGGCAGAGTGCTTAGGTTTTGGGAGGCTCAAGATGGTGGTCTTGTTGCATCAATTCAACATGTGTATGATGTGAAGGACTTGAAGCTACCTCCTAGGACTACTCAACAATTTTCCCCCTCTAATTGTAAGTCACTGCTTTTATGTTCTTAACTTCTCATATGTTTTTAAGATTCTTACTTCTTCTCTTCTATCAAACATTTTCCCTTCAAATCTTGTTGAGGATAAGCCTTTGGGAAGCTTATCTAGGACATACAAAGCTCTATGTGTGGATGTGGATGAGACAATGATGATTGGAAAGTCATCATAATATCTTTTATATCGCAAGATTTTCTTCTATAAGTTCATGTATATAGTGCCTACACTAGTTGATTCATATGGTTCTCTTGAATTACTTCCTTGTCCACCTCTCAATTCTTTGGAATGGCCCATCTCGGATGAGTGGACACTTTAGATATTAAAAATGAAGATTGTACATGTCATTCATAGCTTGTTGAGATTTGGGAGAGCTTCAAGATCAGTGGGTCTTTCATAGTTTTTGTACCAATTTATAACTATTTTTCTTACAATCTATCACTCAAGCATATTATCTATTTTTTAGCGTTCAACTTTGATAAGACTGAAAGGTTTTAGGAATCAATGTTAGGTGATGCCAGTATGAATATTTTCAAAGTACGATAGATATAAAAAAAACAATAAAAATTTTGTCAATAAAAAATTTGTGGTTTGATAGGTCAAAGTGCTTAGTTTTGGCTCAAAATGCCCAAAAATGCCATCAGAAAGGTAATCTGGGCAGTGCACGAAGCCTTAGGTAGTATGGCACATGATTGTTGTCTTGCCCATTCATGCACCGTACTGTCCAAGGCTTCCTCTGTATTGCCCAGACCACCTTTTATATGGCATTTTTGGGCTTTTTGAGCCAAAACAAAGCATTCTAGCCTATCAAAACATAATTTTTTAATAAAAAAATTTCAAAAAATTTCATTGTACTTTGTCGCTTGTATGAGGAATGATAAATTTTCATTCGACAAAGAAAAAAGGTTAACCAGACCGTCATCTTGATAATTAATTGCTCATTCTACTTAATTATCGACTTTTCAATCGACGTTGCAAATGTAATCATTACATTGTCATGCACAAATACAATATGAGACATTCAAGGAACAATAAAAAGCAAAGTTTTTTCATTACATATCGAAGTTCACAAATTTGGAATGGCCCATCTCGGATGAGTGGACACTTTAGATATTAAAAATGAAGATTGTACATGTCATTCATAGCTTATTGAGATTTGGGAGAGCTTCAAGATCAGTGGGTCTTTCATAGTTTTTGTACCAATTTATAACTATTTTTCTTACAATCTATCACTCAAGCATATTATCTATTTTTTAGCGTTCAACTTTGATAAGACTGAAAGGTTTTAGGAATCAATGTTAGGTGATGCTAGTATGAATATTTTCAAAGTACGATAGATATAAAAAATACAATAAAAATTTTATCAATAAAAAATTTGTGGTTTGATAGGTCAAAGTGCTTAGTTTTGGCTCAAAATGCCCAAAAATGCCATCAGAAAGTAATCTGGGCAGTGCACGAAGCCTTAGGCAGTATGGCACATGATTGTTGTCTTGCCCATTCATGCACCGTACTGTCCAAGGCTTCCTCTACATTGCCCAGACCACCTTTTATATGGCATTTTTGGGATTTTTGAGCCAAAACAAAGCATTCTAGCCTATCAAACCATAATTTTTTAATAAAAATTTTTCAAAAAATTTCATTGTACTTTGTTGCTTGTATGAGGAATGATAAATTTTCATTCGAAAAAGAAAAAAGGTTAACCAGACAGTCATCTTGATAATCAATTGCTCATTCTACTTAATTATCGACTTTTCAATCGACGTTGCAAATGTAATCATTACATTGTCATGCACAAATACAATATGAGACATTCAAGGAACAATAAAAAGCAAAGTTTTTTCATTACATATCGAAGTTCACAAAGTGCATTGTATCACAGTATGTTATGAAAACTCTAGGCCCTTGGCAACTCTAATCTCTCTCCCCTCTTATCCATCTAGTTAACTGCATGTCTCTTTACATGATGGCCACCCACTTGACATGAATCACACACAAATATGTATCCTAAAAGGGTGACAAGGTACGCTTCTGCAGCTCCGTGGGGATAGCCTCCACTACAATCCCTTGCATGAGGAATTGATATCCGTAAGAGTGTTTTCTTCACTAAGCGTACAAAGGGCACTTTCTTGATTAGTAGGCCTGTGCTCTTTTGGTACTTGCGGATCTTTGTTGATTCAATAGGAGTGTATTTTTTTATCAGTGGATGAAAGTGGAGGAAACTAAAACTGGAAATAACTATCTGATTTGGAAGGGCTTAGAGGGCAAAAGAGAGCATAAAAAATTCTTTGATCCATATATAATATGGTCAGGCACAAGTAAAGATGAAAAAGACCATGTTTTGAGAAGAGAGGAAAAAATTCACTTTTTGTGGTTAAAATTACTCCACCATATTGATTTGGCAATTAGGAGGAGTAGTGCAGCATAAAGTAGGTATGTAACTACTTCTGCAAGGTCCTAGATATCTCCTATTTGGGTATTAACAAATATGTGCTGATTTTGAGGGTTTTCGATGCAAAATATATATAAAATGAGTATTCCAACTTGCAATATGATTAGGTTCCTTTTGAGATTTATGAAAAACATTTTAAAGTCATTTTTCAAATCCGAGTTGCTGATGTGGCACTTTTTCAGAAGAGTGGTGGTTCCTTCTTGCACGATGAATTGTGTAATATCCCCGCCCCCTCTCTATGTAGGAACCCCCCCTAATTTTCATTAAAATTAAATGAAAATTTTTAACCTCCTTCCCCCCTATCATCATAGAATAGGTGGTAGGGGGGAAGAAGGATTGGATGACGTCGATGGGGGGAGGAAGAAGACGATGTGTGAAGGGAGCTTCAAGCTCAACCCCCGAGACCTATGGACCGGTTATTGGTCAAGCATTTCAAGCCGAGTGGCCATGGCTACCTCTCACATAGCCGACACGTCCTCCCTACCTATGGAGTGTAGTGAGCTTACCTTGATGCCCGATTGAGTACCCTCCTCTCCCATGCACACCAGTAGCTCCACGATCCTTGAGGCAAGCTCAAGCAACCTCAATCCCTCTCCAACAAGCTCCATCCTCCATAGCCGCACGAGATAAGAGAAGAGTAGAGAAGAGAAGAAGATGAAGAGAGGAGATGGGGAGCTTCTTCTCCTCGATCCCTCACTCTCACACACACTCCCTCACTCCCTCATACTCACTCCCTCCCTCGCTCAAGCACAAGCAAGAAGGCAAGAAGGCAAGAAGAAGAGAAGAAGAAGAAGAAGCTACCATGGTTTTAATCAAGCATGCACAAAGTGACCTAACCTAAGGTTTATTGTCAATGTGATCCTTTGCCTTGTTGTTCCATATAAAGAGGAGGCTACAAAGTGGGTGTGATTGCACATTTCTCAACAAAGTCCAGCCATTTGATCAAGTAGATTATTGATCCAAGTGTGAATGCTTCTATTATCTCTTCTTTAGAAAACTTCTTTGTTATCAGATGATTCTTGAGGTTTTAAATTCTTGTTTTGTTTCATATTTCATATAGAGGCTTAAGTATGTTACAAGTCTATGGTAGATTAGCATTGATCCCTCTACTTGGGAGACACTAGTTAGCAGAGATGTTATGTTTGATGAGATGGCCTCTTGGTATGCATCACCGACTGTAGTGCCATTGGATATGCCTTCTACACATGTTTCTATGGTTGATTCACAACAGAGTATTGCATTGACAGGCCCTTGTGGTATGATGGTATCTCCATGGATAGGGAGATTGCGGAGCTCTGGCTCACTGTCCACTGACACCAATATGTCAGTGAGAGGGAGATATGATGTGGTGGGTAGCAAAGGGAAAGAAAAAGTCCTTGATGATACATATGGTGTGATGACATCTAGCAAGATGACTTCAAGCTATGACTCAGCTGACAATGTAGATAGTAAGCTTGGTATTTTGAATATGTATACACTTGGCACTAGGCAGAACATGTACATTCCACCTCATGAGAGAGGGGAATTGAGTAGTGCACCACAACTTAGACGCTCGCAAAGAGTTACCCTGTGGATAGGTTGACTTACATTGGTTACTCTACAAAGCATTATGCTTATATGACAAAGGTTATGGAAGTTAAGGGGCCTCCTACTTATGCTGAAGTAGCGATGGATAAGAATTGGTGTACAACTATGGATGAGGAAATAGATGCCTTGGTTGAAAATAGTACTTGGGATCTTGTTCCACTGCCAGAAGGAAAAAAGACCATTGGCTGCAAATGGGTCTAAAAGATTAAATGCAAGTTAGATGGCAGTGTAGAAAGGTACAAAGCCAGCTTGGTTGCTAATGGATATGCTCAGAAGTGTGGGTTAGACTATGAGGAAACATTCAGCCCTGTTGCCAAGATGGCAACCATACAAGCAATGATCACATTGGCTACTACTAAAGGCTGGAAATTGCAGCAGATGGATGTTAAGAATATGTTTCTTAATGGTGATTTAGCAGAGGATGTTTATATGGATTAGCGTGAAGGGTATGTACACCCTGATTTTCAACATTATGTATGCAAACTGAAAAAAAACATTGTACGGGCTAAAGCGGGCTCTAAGAGCATGGCATGCAAGGATCAATAATTACTTGTAGAGTTTGGGATTCACTATTGGTAGGGTTGATCATAGTCTGTTTATGAAAAAGATAGACAAAGTGTTGAGATATCGAGCTCCACTCGTGATATGCCAGGGTGACCGTTGTGCATTTATGTCACCGACGTGTCAGTTGCAGATGCGGTTGGTACACCGCCTATGAATAATAGCTAGATGACATCTATCCTTATCTTCTCTAGTTCGTGGCTCAGTTAGTATGCCACCTTAGTTAGTTGAGTTTGGTTTGAGACCCATATATAGGGTTCTTCTATTTCTTTATATGAGAGTTCTTTTGGCTTACACAACTAAGAAGAGGAAAACTATTTTCAACCTCCACCTCTGTGTGTATTCCCCCATTGTGCAAGCAAGAAAGCTACAAGTGAGACTCCTTCCTTCTCTCCCACAATTTTGACATGGTATCAGAGTCTTGTTCGTGGTAAGGAGCTCAAGAAAGCAAGCCAAGTTCGCGGTGTTCTGGTAAGAAGACTAGTGTTGCTTTCATTTTCTGTTTTGGGAGCAGATCTCTGCAGGTAGCACAGTCGGAAATTGCAAGAGTGCATTGTCTCAGGTTGAGACGCCCTTCGCGGTGAAGCAAGAGGGCAGTATATGCTGCGGGATAGGGCTTTAGCCCCTGGTGACCCTGTTTTTTTGATTTGAGGCCATTTTGGGGCCTGTTTTGGAGGCAAAAGTTTTCTGCACGCACTCAGGAAAAGGCCCTATTTTATACTGTGCGACCACTATTCTACAAATCGGTGAAAAGTTACTATAGAAATTGCATCGTATGCTTGTGTGCAGAGACATTGGGAGTTACAGAATCATCCTTGTTGCCTGTTGATGCAAAATCGTCACTAGGAAGTGACTGTGTGGTCAAATACCACTTTCGTTAGTTTTGCAGATTAGCCCTTGTGAGGCTGAAGCTGTGTTCTTTGCAGTGACAGAATTTTTTGCAGTGTTCTGTAATGGCGTCTGATTCTCTCTCACAGATTGTCACTGAAAAGCTTGACAAGAACAACTTCCAAGCATGGAAGTTTAGAATGACGAATTTCCTTATGGGAAAAGGATATTGGGAATTTGTTGCAGGAAATGAAGAAGAACCAGTTCTTCCTAATGTTCCCAATCAACAGCAAATGCAAGCATTTAAAGCATGGCATGAGAGAGCCAGGAAAGTTATGTACTGGCTGTCTATCAGCATTTTAGACTCTATGATTGTGCATATTCAAGATGCAAGTACGCCAAAGGAGGCATGGGATACTTTGTAAAAAATATATAGCACAAATACACAAGCCAGGAAAATGCAACTCAAGCAAGAGTTGCATAATGTGCAAAGAGAAAATATGAGCATCAATGACTACCACATGAAGGTGAAGAAGATTGCAGATGCACTTGCTTCCATTGGGTCGCCAGTGGAAGATGATGATTTAGTTTCTGTGACCTTGAATGGTCTAGGAAAGGATTATGCACAGTTCCGAACATCCATTTCCGTCCGTGAAAGATTTCCTGATTTTGAGGAGTTGATTGCTCTTCTAATTTCTGAGGAGCAGAGAAATGGTGGTGCATCTTCTTCAGGAGGAACTTCAAAAGAAGTTGTCTTCTACTCAAATGCTGGAAGAGGTAGAGGCAGAGGTAGAGGAGGCCGATCTGGAGGCCGTGGTAGAAATCAGAATATGCAGCAAACTCAAGAAAACCAGTCCTATGGAGGAGGACATGGTAACTCTAGAGGCAGGGAGAGCCAAAGAGGTCGTGGTGGATGGCAAAGAGGCCAAAATGCAAATAGTAATGTTGAATGCTACTACTGTGGTAAAATGGGTCATATGGCTAAAGACTGCTATAAAAAGTAGAATGACATCATGAATGGAAAACTGCAACAAGGGAATTATGCATCTTCTAGTAGACAGGGTGATGACAGAAATGAGCATTTGTTTATGGTGCAGCACATGAATAATTCTGTGACAAGTGCAGAAGAAAGTAATGATGTATGGTATTTTAACTCAGGTGCATCAAACCACATGACAGGTCATGCAAAATGGATGGAGGATGCAAGGAAAATGGAAAAACCAGGATTTGTGGAGACTGGTGATGATACTGCACATCCTATTGTGCAGATTGGAAAAATTCATTTGTCTATGCAGGATGGGAAAAAGAAATACCTGTCCGATGTATTTCATGTCCCGAATATCACCAAGAATCTGGTTTCTGTTGGTCAAATGGTTGAGCAGGGCTTGCAAGTCAAATTTAATTCTCATGGATGCTTTGTTGAGGATATGAAAAATAAAGGTCGCTTGATAGCAAAAGGAAAGAAGAAGGGCAGAATGTTTACGTTGGATGCAGACATGCCTGAATTGAGTGCAGCAATGTTTGCACATGGGATCGGTGTAGTTGCAGATATTGATATCTGGCATAAACGCATTGGTCATGTTAATGTTCAACGAATTAAATCAATGCATGCCCAAAATATTGTTGCAGGATTGCCTAAATTCAAGGTTACAGAAATGCATAAGGTATGTGAAGCCTGTCAATTTGGAAAACAGAGTAAGAAGCCATTGGAATTAATCCACTCTGATGTGTAGACTACTAAAGCTGCATCTCTTGGAGGCTATCATTATTTTGTCACTTTTATTGATGACTATAACATAAAAGTTTGGGTGTATTTTATGAAAAAGAAAAGTGAAGTTTTTGGGCATTTCAAAACTCTTAAAGCTATGGTTGAAAAAGAAATAGGCCTGCAAATAAAATGCCTAAGGTCAGATAGAGGGGGAGAGTACCTCTCAAATGAGTTTGCAAGGTTCTTGCAGGAGCATGGCATAAAGTAGCAATATTCATGTAGTCATACCCCACAACAAAATGGAATTGCAGAAAGGAAAAACAGGCATATTGGAGAGGTATCTCGTGCCATGCTCAACGAAAAAGACTTGCCAGATTTTTATTGGGCTGAGGCAGTTGCTACAGCAGTCTACATAATGAACAGAACTCCTACTGTAGCAATACATGGGATGACTCCAGAGGAGAGGTATACTGGTAGGAAACTAGATATTTGTCATTTGAAAATTTTTGGTTGCATTGCCTATGTTCATGTGCCAGATGAGTTGAGATCCAAGTTGGATCCAAAAGCTGAGAAGTACATCTTTAATGGTTACTCTTTGCAGCAGAAAGGGTATGGATGCTATAACCCTTCTACTCGTAAGTTTATAGTGAGCAGAGATGTTTTTGATGAGATGAGTAGCTGGTATAAACCAGTAAATGTGATTGATGATGTAGATGCACAAAGTGGTAATGCTGCATAGAATTCACAATAGCAGTCACAAAATATTAGTGGACCTGGAGTGCCCTCTAGAAGTGGTTCACATTCTTCGCCATGGACAGGCAGATTGAGATTAGGAGAATCTTCTCAAAGCAATGTAGATAGTGGTATGCAGGTATCACGAAAAGGGAAAGAGAAGGTAGATCACCCCATGTTTGATGTGAATGCAGGTCACTCTTATGTGGATGGTGAATCTAGTGGCTCAGAACAGAGCATTGATGATGAGTTGGGTATTCCTTCTATTGTTACACTTGGAGTAAGGAAGAGCAGGGATGATTTGAGAGCACCTGGGAGTGAACCTACTTTGCGCAGGTCTACCAGAGCTAGGTATCCTGTGGATAGACTGAAATATGATGGATTTACAGCCATTCACTATGCCTATATGGTCAAAGTGATACAGGAACCAGAACCCACTTCTTTTGAGCAAGCCATGGGAAAAGAAAAATGGGAGAAAGCCATGGATGAAGAAATGGATGCCTTGGAAGCAAATGCTACATGGGAGTTGGTACCTTTGCCTAAAGGTAAGAATGCAATTGGTTGTAAGTGGGTTCATAAGGTGAAGCACAATGCAGATGGTTCTGTGAACAGATACAAGGCCAGATTAGTAGTCAAGAGGTATGCACAAACATATGGCATTGAAAATGAAGAAACATTCAGTCCGGTTGCAAGGATGGCAACCGTAAGAGCAGTCATTGCTATGGCTGCATCAAAGGAATGGTCTTTACATCAGATGGATGTAAAGAATGCCTTCTTGCATGGTGATTTGCAAGAAGAGGTCTATATGGAGCAGCCACTAGGTTATGTGCATGCTGTTCATCCTGAGTTTTTTTGCAGGTTGAAGAAAGCCTTGTATGGCTTGAAGCAAGCACCTAGAGCATGGTCTGACAAGATAGGACAGTATCTTGTCACTATTGGCTTTCAGATTTCCAAGGCAGATTTCTCACTTTATGTGAGAAAAACAAAGAAAGGTATTATGCTACTTGTCATTTATGTTGATGATTTGATTATGACAGGTGACAGTGATGAAGATATCCTTCATGTGAAAATGCTATTGAAGCAAAAGTTTGAGATGAAGGATTTGGGAGAGCTGCGTTATTTCTTGGGCATTGAGGTGATTAGATCACCAAGTGGGATACAGTTCTTGCAGAGGCAGTATGGATTGGACATGCTGTCCAAATATGGGATGACAGGCTGTAAGCCTATTTCAGTTCCTTTGGAGCAGAATGTGAAGCTGAGCGCAGATGCAGGTGAGCTTCTAGAAGATCCTACTATGTACAGACGCATAGTAGGAAGTTTGGTTTATATGACTATTACCAGGCCAGATTTGAGCTATGCTGTTGGATTGGTAAGTCAGTTTATGCAGGCTCCAAGGAAACCACATTTGGATGCGGCTAGACGCATACTCAGATATGTGAAGTCCACATTGCAGTATGGACTATTTTATGAGATTGGGGTTCAGATACAGTTGCATGGATACACTGATGCTGATTGGGCTGGTAGTATTTCTGATAGACGATCTACTAGTGGATATGTGTTCTCTTTTGGGAGTGCTGTAGTCACTTGGAGCAGCAAGAAACAGCCTACAGTTGCCTTGTCGAGCACAGAGGCTGAGTATAGGGGCGCAGCAATGGCTGCATGTGAGGTAGCTTGGTTGCGTAAGCTACTTTATGATATGCATCAGCCTACAGATGGGCCAGTTGTCATTTATTGTGACAACATGAGTAGTATACACTTGGCAAATAACCCAGTCTATCATGCTAGAACAAAGCACATTGAGGTGCATTATCACTATGTGCGGGAGAGGGTTTTACTAGGTCTTATTGATCTAGTTTATGTCAGCACAGAGGATCAGGTAGCTGACATATTCACGAAGGCATTGGGTGCAGAGAAGCTGCGCAAGTTCAGAGACCTGCTTGGTGTGTAGGAATTGGGATTGAGCTCGAGGGGGAGTGTTGAGATATCGAGCTCCACTCGTGATATGCCAGGGTGACCGTTGTGCATTTATGTCACCGACATGTCTGTTGCAGACGCGGTTGGTACACTGCCCATGAATAATAGCTAGATGACAGCTATCCTTATCTACTCTAGTTCGTGGCTCAGTTAGTATGCCACCTTAGTTAGTTGAGTTTGGTTTGAGACCTATATATAGGGTTCTTCTATTTCTTTGTATGAGAGTTCTTTTGGCTTACACAACTAAGAAGAGGAAAACTGTTTTCAGCCTCCAACTCTGTGTGTATTCCCCCATTGTGTAAGCAAGAAAGCTACAAGTGAGACTCCTTCCTTCTCTCCCACAATTTTGACACAAAGGTGGTTATCTATGGTAGACTATTGGTAGTGCTGGTTATCTATGTTGATGATTTGATAATCATAGGTGATGATGACTTTGGGATACAGAATGTTATGAGAATGCTGAAATCTGAATTTGATATGAATGACTTAGGTGAACTAAAGTATTTCTTGGGTATAGAGGTAATCAAGGCTGAAAATAGTTTATTGCTGATACAAAAACACTATGCCATGGAAATGCTAAAGAAATATAGCATGGCAAAATGTAAACCACTAGATGCACCTTTTGAATGTCAAGTAGGACATTAGCATTGGAGCTAAAATTGATAATGTGACTATATACATGCAAATGGTTGGAAGTTTGATCTGCTTTCTCGACTTGAGTTATGCTATTAGGCTCATAAGTCATTTCATGCAGAAGCCCAAAAACCAATTTGGATGATGTTAGACAGATTATGAGATATGTAAAGTCCATTGTAGATTATGGCGTGTTTTATGTGAAAGATTAGCCCTTGACACTGGTTGGATACACAGATGCAGATTGGGCAGGATGCGCATATGACCGTAGATCTACAAGTGGTTATGCCTTTATATTTGGAAGTGGAATGATTAGTTGGAGCAGCAAGAAGAAACCAACGGTTGCATTGTCTACTGCTGAGGCAAAGTACATGTGTGCTGCATTGGCAGCATGTGAGATTGCATGGCTGCTCAAGGTTATGGTTGATTTGGACATACAGGTGGATACTCTAGTGACATTGTCATGCGACAATCTCTGTAGTGTACTATTGGCAGCAAATCTAGTTTACCATCACTAGGACTAAACACATTGAGGTACACTACCATTTTATCAGAGAGATGGTTCTTGCTACACTACCATTTTATCAGAGAGATGGTTCTTGCAGGGAAAGTAAATCTTATGCATGTGAAGACTGATGAATAGGTTGCATATATATTTACCAAGTCTTTGGGTAAAGATAAGTTCAGTTGATTCAGACAGCTACTTGGTGTATATGTTTTGTCTTGAGCTTGAGGGGGAGTGTTGAGACTTCAAGCTCTTGTGTGTGACCAATAGTGTCGTATCTGTGTCTAGTTGTATCAGCAAGTGTTGGACATTAAATAAGTCGGTGAATCTAGGCTGTGTGTGAATGGTTTGATAGACCTTAGAGTGTTGTATTCACTTTAGATATATGTATTATGGAATAATAGAAGAAATGAGAAGATAGCATACGACTCTTCTCTGTTATCTCCAGCCCTTCTCTCTATCTCTCAACACCAAGCCGCTAACTTTACAAGCTAAAAAGAAATATAATGTACATTGCTTTGGAATGAATACATGGCGCACTTGATGCTTCTACAAACACATAGCCCACTACAAACACACAAGCATTTACATTGTTTATTATCCACTTACATTGCCAATCCTAAACACATAGCCACCACATTTCTTGTTATTAACTCACAAGGTGCTAACCAACCCTACAAGGCAATAACCCACAATTGCACATAACCTTGCTACTCACTTTGCACTACTAGTGACAATCATTCTCTATCAATCAGGATTGGCAAGCAATGTGATTAGCAGATGCGCCGTTTTAATTAGCAAATGAGCTATTTCTGAGCAGATGCAGATGCGTAGTGTGATCAACAACAAGATGTTGGAGAGACGAGGAGCCTTGATTACAACTACATCAAAGCAAACTGCAACCATGACACTGTCATGAAACCTAAAGCATGAGAGAGAGAGAGAGAGAGAGAGAGAGAGAGAGAGAGAGAGAGAGAGAGAGAGAGAGAGAGAGAGAGAGAGAGAGAGAGAGAGAGAGAGAGAGAGAGAGAGAGAGAGAGAGAGAGAGAGAGAGAGAGAGAGAGAGAGAGAGAGAGAGAGAGGGTGAGTTATTGTGGAGAGAGAGAGTTGGGGCCACCAAGCATTGTCATGCACAACATTTCTTCCTAGCCACCCGAGTCTAATGATCTCATCACAAATTTGTTCACTCTTGCCAAGCGCTCCTATATTCAAGGCACAAATAAGGAAGCTATTTGTAGTGGGGGAGTGTCGCTCATGTCACATCTTATCAAAACATTTCATTGCTTCTTTGCCTTGCCCATGTTGTGCATATCCTGCAACTAGTGCATTCCAAGTGACTACATCTTGGACGGGGAGCTTATCCAACACTCCTTGTGCTTTTCCCAATGTGCCACACAAGCACACATGTTCACCAAAGCATTGTTGAGTACAACATATTTCTCCAACAACATTAATCTAACAATCTCATTATGAATTCATTTGCCCTTATCGAGTGCTGCTATGCTATTATAGGCTTTCAATGTACATGTACAAGGTGAGTGAATCAAGAAAGTGGCCTTTGTGCCACATCTCATCAAAGCATTTTAGAGCTTTATTGTTGTAGCCATTTTGTGCATATCCTGCAAAATCAATGTGGTCCAAGAGAATCTATCATGAATAGTACCTTGTCAAGTACTTGTTATACTTTTGTGAGAGCCCCACATTTAACATACATAGTTATTAAAGTGCTTGCACCTCATTTGCGAATGTCCTCATGTAGACTTGTGCTCTTGAATAGATCATTTTTCTTTGCACAAGCCTTCAAAAGTCCCACAACATGAGCAATCTCCTCTAGAAAGGAGATCCTTTCTTCTCTTGAGGCTTCACTTTGCTCAATTCAAGTGTTAGCATTGATGCAATTATTTTAAGCTTGAAGGGAGCTACGAGATCAACCCATGAGACCTACAGACCGCTTATTGGTCAAGCATTTCAAGCCGAGCAGCCATGGCTACCTCTTCGACACACCCTCCCTACCTATGGGGTGTAGTGAGCTTACCTTGATGCCCGATCAAGTACCCTCCTTTCATGTGCATGCCTGTAGCTCCACGATCCTTGAGGCAAGCTCAAGAAACCTCAATCCCTCTCCAACAAGCTCCATCCTCCTTAGCCGCGTGAGACAAGAGAAGAGCAGAGAAGAGAAGAAGATGAAGAGAGGAGATGGGGAGCTTCTTCTCCTTGATCCCTCACTCTCTGAGAGCGGAGTTTTGAGCCCGGGATGTGCCTATAATTTGCCAAAAAATTCGGAATTTAGGGGAAAAATATTTAACATTGAAGGCGGTGGCTGCAACTAGGACAATTTTAAGCACCAAGTGAAAGACGGCTTTTAAAAGGCGCCCGAGCGACACTTGTGGATTTTTGATATTTTTTTCGACTGTCGTGCAGGATGTTAGGAGCTGCCAGTCAGTGCGGGATGTCAGGCGCTGCCAGTCAGTGCGAGATGTCAAGACGGATGCCCAGGATTTTTCAGAGCTCGAAATGGAGCCCGGACGAGGAAGAGGCCAACAAATGGGCAAGATACGAAAGGGTGGACATTAAGAGGACCAAAGGGGGGGTGCCCTTTGGGAATTTTAACCCCCCCTCAATTTTTGATCAAGAAGCGTGAAGAAAAACGTGGAGAGGATGGCGTGAGTAGGTGCCGAAAAATGCGCCATCATCCCCTTATGATCATGATTGTAGGCTGCAAGTACCTCATGCAACCGACATTGGGGCTCAACTTCTCCCTCTTGGCTGATCATATCGCTGGTCTTCATGCGAGATATGGCTGTCTGGATGAAGAGATCAGAATCTAGTCTTTCTCTCTCCTCCCTCTCTCTCCCCTCTATGGGCTGTTCATGTGTACCATCTTGAAGGAAGAACCGGGGAAGGATAATGAAGGAAATGGTGATGAAGATTGATGGAGATGCTGAAGATTGAAGTGCAGCATTGGATTGAGAGCAATGGAGGCTCCGTCTGCTGGTTATGCGGTCATTCAAGGAGTCTCGGGTTATGTAAAAGCACAGTATGACCATTTTTATGAAGAAAATGAAGGATTTTTTATAGTTTATGATGATAATTATGTTCTTATTGGATGAAAATTTGTTTGTGTGCTATTTGCATCATGAGTAATTGCTGTTTATAAAAATTGATTTTGCAATGATTTACATGCTTTATTTAATTCCCATAAACCCGAAATGCGGGTCTTTAAGCGGTAAAATGGTAGTTTTTCCGTTTCAGATGGGTAAAAGGTGTTCCCATGGGGGGAATATGGAAGATTAATTGATTGTTAGTATGCTGAAGTGATTGGAACAAGAAAAACCAAAAAATAGTATATTTTATTGCCAAATAAATCAAGAAAATGAGAAAAATAAGGAAAAAAATAGAAGTACGTCATGGAAAAATATAATGATTGTTTGTAGATGTATGGTAGTGGCGAAAGCATGAGGTTTAGCCTTAGTTTGCCCTATCTCTTTGTCAAAGTTTGTGATTTATTGCTTTTTCTACATCAAAACATGACAAAATGAACCTCTACACCTGTGCAACGAAAGCAATACCTAAATGTAGGGGGTTGGGTGCTTTGAATGGTGTGATTTGCATGCTGATTGTTGCTGATTTTTTGATGCACATCATGAATAGACTTCGTGGTATGTTAATTAAGAGGATAGTAGCATGAGTGTTGTCTCGGTGCTATGCTTACATCACTACACTGGGTTAGTAAATGCATGGAAAAGCCTGATTGTGCACCATGTGTTTCTGATTTAAAATGATGTTTAAGCACTTTGGAATCATTCACTATGCATGTGCATGTAAAGCATGGTATCGGAATAAAAAACTTGGATGCATAGTACCTGTTTTTAATGACAATGACCCACGTTTGAGTGTGGAAAGGCATCCTAAGCCGTAGGATAGACGTTCGTTTCTTGGGAAATTATTTGGTAAGGACACATGGTATCTCTTGGATTCGAAATGAAAGAGTGGAGTTTGTTCATTTGTTTTATATGTTGAGCAGCGCATCAAGGGGCCAATCCCTGTGATGTAGAAGAGCTGCAGTGGGGCTGCGGTGTTTCCACTGAGAGGTTGCCTCCCATGTATGTGATTATCGTGGCATTTATGGCCAATGTTAATGGGTTCTCCCTCCGTGGAGTTTATAGAAAGGGAAACGTTGGACTACAAAACTATAAAACTATAAACGCATAGATTAGGCTTTAGGGCAGTTTGTCCATTAGCAGCAGATAGACGCTCCTGGTCCGCGAGGCCATGAGGGTGTGTTTTTCTGTTATGAGTATGAGGTCCGATTAGTGCCATAGCCAGTGCCCATTTGAGGTCCCATCAGTGGTGCGTCTACTGAGAGCTACCAACAAGTGGTGGTTCCCGAATCTAGGGTTTTTAGGGACCGAAAAATTGGTTTATGTCCTCTGACAAGGACCGTCAAGCCGAAATACAAAAAGCAGAATGTGCTGAGAGGGCTAGATGGCAGTTGGAGATTGTAAGTCGCTATTCTCCTCAAAGGAGTAGCCCGACACGCACAAGAGGCAGTGGTCTTAGTAACCCAACTACTGCACATAGTCCTTTAGGTGCACGAGGAAGCGCAAGTTCTTCCTCTCTTCTACCAAGTCAACCCACTTCAAGTGGGGGTGTGATCCCATTAGTCCAAACTCCTATTGTTAATCTGATTGTCATCATGGTACAACCCATTGCAATCCAATTGTTGTCATGGTACAACCCATTGCAATTCTTGCAGGGACGCCAGATTTGCCAGCTTTAGGAGTTCCTTTGCCCATTTTTAATGGGTTAGCCGAAGAAGATGCGGAGTTTCACATTTTTGAATTCGAAAGATTAATGTTTAATTACCATATCCAAGATGAGGGACATCTTATGATATGACTTTAAAAGGAAGGGCTACAGTATGGTATCATAGCATAGAGACTGGAACCATAACCACAATCGATCGATTTTACGCAACTTTCTGAGGAGAATATGCCCCTGAAAGAGGTGGCCAATACTGGTTGCGTGTTTTGAATGTAACACGCCAAGACCCCCATGAGAATGTGAAAGCCTATGCCAAGAAGCTTAAGGAAGTGTTTCGTAAGTTACAAACTTACATAGTCATGCCTTTTGGGTTGACTAATGCCCTTGCCACTTTCCAACGCCTCATGTGTACCATATTTAAATACATGCTTCGCAAAGAGTTGGAAGTCTTTGTTGATGACCTCTGCGTTCACTCGACCTCGATGGAACACTTAGACAAACTCCAAGCAGTCTTTGAGCGGTGTCCCCTATATCATCTCTCCTTGAACCCCTTAAAATGCCAGTTTTGGGTGAAGCATGGATGCATCCTAGGCCACATAGTGTCGAAGAATAGCATTGCCATAGACTTCTCGAAAGTCAAGGTTATTGTTGATCTTCCACCCCCAATCAACTATAAGGGAGTTCAATGCTTCTTAGGCCATACGGGATACTATCGGTGGTTTGTGCTTGAATTACGCATTGATGGCCAGACCTTTATACAAGCTGCTGATTGTCTTTGAATGGACTGAAGCATGCCAATGAGCATATGAAGAGTTGAAGAAGGCTCTAACCACAGCACCAATTCTACGAGCCCCAGATTGGACCATTACCTTCCACGTGCATATCGATGCTTCTAAATTTGTTGTGGGGGTAGTGCTGCGCTAACCTGGCAAACACAACCTAGACTATCCAGTGAGCTTTGCTAGGAGACAACTCACTGAGACAGAAATGAACTATTCGATGACAGAAAGAGAGGGCTTAGCCATGGTGTTTACTGTGAAGAAGTTCCGGCATTATCCATTGGCTACACCCTTTACCTTTTTCGTGGACCATCAAGCCTTGCTATATCTAGTGAATAAACCTTGTGCTACAGGATGCATAGCTCAGTGGCTCCTTTTGCTTTTGGAGTTTGACTTCTACGCGGTTGTACGGAAGGGAAAACAACACTACATGGCTAACCATGTCACACATCCCCACAGGAGAAGCTGCTGGAGAAGGCATTGGCGATGAATTGCCAAACGCCCATCTCTTTAACCTTTCCAATGAGAGAGATTTATTCAAGGCCGGTCTAACACCATATTGGGCAGATGACATAGTCCAAGTGCTTGAGCACAGACTACTTGAGCAACCGTAGAGAAGGTAAGGCTTAGGTGACTCATTCTCAATATCCAATCCTACCAGTTGATAGCAAGCCGGCTGTATCGCCTAGGGCAAGATGGATTTCACAGATGCGTGTGCGAGTATGAGATGCACAACATGCTCTCAGAGGCACATAGCGGAATTGCTGGTGGACACTTTAGCGGAGACACGATGGCCTGCAAGTTGCTGCAGTCTGAACTATGGTGGCCAATACTGTTTCGTGATGTAGTACGATTTGTTGAGCATTGTGACGAGTGTCAGCGGACAAAGGTACCAAATTGCAAGGATCAAATGGAGTTGACCCCAATCATTGTACGACAACCCTTCAAAAAATGGGGAATCGACTTCATAGGACCCATCAATCCCACTGCACAGTATTTGTAGGACAAATACATCATTGTGGCCACAGACTACCTAATGAAATGGGAAGAGGCGAGAGCAACACAAAAGAATGATGCTCAAATGACTGCCAAGTTCTTGTGGGAGCAGGTAATCTCACGATTTGGCTGCCCCATCAAACTAGTTAGTGACCAAAGCACACACTTCATCAATGAAGTAATAACGTATCTCCTATCCACCTTTCTAATTATCCATCGAAAATCCTCTCCATACTACCATCAAACAAACGGCCAGACAGAATCCACGAATAAGATTCTTGTCAATGTCCTGACCAAGGTAGTCTTTGCCTCGCGCAGCGACTGGGATAAAATGGCTATTGGTCAGACCCCCTTTAGGTTGACCTACGGAACCGAAGCAATTCTCCCTGTAGAATTCTTCATGCCTAGCCTAAGAATAGCACTTTAGGAATGATGGGAAGGAAAGGATGCATGGACGCAATGCCTAGTTGAACTCGAACGCCTCTCGGAGACTTGCCTTCTAGCCACTCATGTGTTCATATGTGAGAAGGCATGACGCAAGATCTGGTTTGACAAGTAGTCAAGCAGCACGACTTCGAATAGGGCGACTTAGTGCTCCTATACTCAGTTAAGGGGCATAAGCAAGAAATGAAGTTTATAGGTCTTGGACCTTTCAAAGTTCGTGCAATCAGCCGAATGGGCAATGTTGAGCTCGAGACTCTAGACGGTGAGAGAATAGGCTTCTTCAATGGCAGTCGTGTCAAGAAATACTACCCTCCCACACATCCTTTGCATGAGCCACCAATGTTGGAACCGCCTGTCAAAGTACGAGTAGCCACAATCACTGAAATTGATGACGAGGATGAGGAAGCCGTAAAGCCTGCATATGTGCACATCACGGTCACTGCCAAGCGAACATGCACCTTCAATGCCTTGATCGACGAGGGAGGAGACTTCAATGTCTTAACTCATGATCATTGGACCCAACTTGGCAAACCACCATTATAGCCCACTAATGCCAAATTAAGCCCATATGGGGGCCACTCATACACACTTCTCGGCAAGTGCAGAGCCGCCGTTTCTATCGAGTTTGAGATTGTACCAATGATCTTCTACGTGTTACCAAATACCAAAGACACAGGCATGGAGTCACTGCTAGGGAAAACCTTTAAAAAGCAAACTCATTGCAACGTTGATTATGAGTTACAGCACATCCACCTCGCCATAGGCAACGTTCGCATTGTTACAGCTTTCAACAAGGGCTGTACAATCTCATCACAGTCCGCAAGGCCACCGATAGAAGTATTAGTAGCCAAATCTAAGGAGGGGTGTTAGTGCTTGGCCACCACCCACCAATTCTCAAGAACCGTTGCTCATAGTAGCAAAAGCTAAGGCCCAATAGCCTAGGTTTCAATGGAAGCCTAAACAGTCGCAACCGCCACCTAGGACTCGATGCACACATCCTCATAAGACCCGAAACTCTAAACCTAGGAAACCAAGGTGCAGTCATAGAAATTGATGCATGATCAAGCAAAGATGGGTCCCTAAAGCCCTCTTACACTTGCAAGGCTACTATGAGGGAAATGCCTGGATATGGATCCCTAAAAGCCCACACGGCCAAAGGCACCACTCGTACGCCGCCCTCAAGCTTGATCACCCCAAGTCCCATAGAACCTCAAAACCATAAGCCGTAGCGTTTTCCAGACCCCAATCCATCTAGCTCATCCACGCACATGCCCAAGAAAGTCGAACGAGCCTATTGGCCCAGACAACAGACATCGTCACATGAGTCATCACTCGCTAGAGCCAATCCGACTACCCTGATCCATTCTGAAGGCAGCAGTCCATCAGACATCGCTGCTACTTCCCTAGCCCTAATCCAAGAGGTCCAATCACAATCTCAAGAATACCCGCAACCACAACTGTTCATTGTCAAAGGCTCTAGTACTATCAAGCCCCAACCACCAGCATGTCTTAAACCCTCCTGCAAAAATCATTTCTGACATTGGCCTCAGATCTAGCCGAAGATACGGGGGATGACATGGTTGATTGCATTAGATGACTAGATGCCACTTTCAGAGAGCTAGCTCTGAGCTACGACCGCTTGGACTTAGGGTTGCCTGAACCCTTTGCAACTGAAGTTCGTACGATGCCTTGTTCTTTGAAGACATTTGAACTTGCCTTCACAAAAGCAACTAACTCCGCTGCTGAATTGCTCAACAGTGAGATCTCCAAAGAGCAAGCCCTCAAACAGCACCTCATCACGTCATATGATTAGCGAACCACTTCTGCCATCACTGACCAAGAAATTGCAAAATTATCAAAACTTGCTGATACTGAATCCCTGTTCTTGAGGCACTAGTACACTCTTAGGTTGCAATGGGAAGTTGAAGAGTGCCAAGTCATGATAAACGCTGAGCAGCGCCGTGCAATCAAAACAACGGAGTACGACCCCACTTACGTTGCACCAACCCCGTATAGAGTGTTAACCACTCTTCGTGGCCGATCCATGGAAGAGCACATCAAAGGACACCCTTACCTCGATCGCCTATTGACTGAGGAATAGTTACATATTGCTAGCTGCATCGCTTTTGGTGACTTTCTAACATATGTTCTCACTTATGTCACACATGTGGGCATTCGACCTTTTGATCTAGACCGCGAAGCTCAGTTAGAGTACAACCCCGATTTCTACACTTGGTTCCTATGCCGGTAACTCCTAGGTCCATTGCAGAATGCCCTTGACCTCCTAACCTTCAATCCTAGGAAGGATTCTTCTCGAGGGGGGTGAGGTGAATCAAATCAAAACCAAGGGAAATCAAGCAAAACACATAAACACATAAACAACAAGCGAGGTAGGAAAAATGGCACGAGAACTTTGAAATAAAGGGAAAAAAGTTAAAGTCTGAAGAGAAGATTCTACATTGGATTGGATTTTAATGTTTTCATTCAATAAACATATAGAGTCTTTCTTTTCCAGCAAATTATGACTTTTCCAGCAAATTATTATTTTGAAAGCACTAATGGAAACTTGGGATCATGATAGGAACAAAAGATGTCGCAGCAAGACCACGCCCATCGACTTCTGTTCACAGAGGAGGAAAGAATGCAATACCGCATCACCCTTGAAAACCGCGCCTACAACCAACTCAAATTTTGAACCATTCATAACATAGAGGGTGTGGTGGCCAAGGAGGAAGCGGCCAAGAGAGTCATCGAGCAGTGCAACCTCACCAAGTACCTTGAGAAATTTGCACAAGAGCCTGACACACGAAGTGTGTGGAGTTTCTCAGGACATACGACCCTGACCATGAGTGTGGCATCATGACGATGGGAAGGGGAGAAAATGGTAAACAGGTGCAAGTTCACTTAAACCCAGCCTTGGTGGAGAAAGCATTGGGATTTGAGTTGAAGATAGAGAAAAAGCATAAGAGGGATGTTAATGCCATGCTGAAAATGAAAAGGGAGGATGTGCTAACTAATGAGGGCATCAGCATCCAGGACATTCCGGATACGGAAGCCAGACTACAAGCAAAGCTAGTGCACGCGCTCTTCTCCAGCCAGCACTACAACTCCTTAATGCATCGAATCAGCGTGCCTGTGATGGAGAATGTAGCAGCTCACACTTGGATGAAGTCGACTGGAACGGACATGTACGCAAAACCATTGACCAGGTGGTTAAAGCACTAGCTTTAGGAAGTACACCAGCATGTGGGGAGTCCCTAGCTTCCAAGGCCATAGAAAGAAAGTAGGCCTCATCCAAGGCCTCATTCATTGGCTATGGAAGCATTTTGACTGTGCTCATCCAGGAGGCAGTGAAGGAGACACAAGGTGCAGAAGGAGAAGGAGAAATGCCTGACAAGTCACCTCCTCACAAAGACCAAGAGAGGTTTAGTGGCAGGACCGAGAATGATGAGGAAGGGTAGGAACAAGAAGAACAATCGGGCAAAAAGCAAGCCAAGAAACCCAAGAAGAATACGGCACAAAAGAAAAAGAAGCAGGATGAAGGTTGCAAGAAGGAGAAAGAGGATTTGGAGATGGCAAAAAGAGAATCCCTCAAGGAGGCCTAGGAGAGAGAGAAGAAGAAGAAACAAGAAGAAGAAAAGTAAAAGGAAGAAGTCAACAAGGCTAAAAAGGTGTCGAAACAGGAGGCCGAGGAGAGAAAAGGAAAGAAAAGGAAGAAAAAGAGAAATTAGAGGAAGAGTGTAGGAAAACTGAAGAAGAAAGGCAAAGAAGAGCTGCTAAGGAAGAAGAGCAATTGAGAAGGAAGGAGGAGGAGGACTTGGCCGAAGCTACACGTCCGTCAATCGAGCAGCAGAGCAGGGCCAATGATCTGGGAGCCTTGAGCCCGCTGAGGAAAGAAGGGCCTCGTTCCAGCACACAAGTACCAGAAATCACACAACCCGCTGTCCTTGAAGGTAAAGGCAAGGCTCTTATCCACCCTATCCCTACCCTCATGGTGCCTCCCACAGAACCAACCACCCTTACCCCTAGCATCCCCACCAGTGCAGATGTCTCCAACTTTGTGGCATGGATGTAGTATTTCATTAATAAAGAAATGGCCTAGGGAAAGAGCATGGAGACCACGGCCACGGGGCAAAAGAGACAAGTCACAGATGCTGAGTCGAGACAGGACCAGAAACATTAGAAAGTGGAGGCCTCGACCACTTCAATCCACACAATAGTGATGCCACTAGCCAATTACGATGAGTACGTCACCGAGATGCTCTCCCAACTAGAGTGACTGGCCAAAGACCAAGCCACTTTTACCTAGGTTAACAAGCCAACTCCTAAGAGTTGTTGCACTAAACAAGTGATTATTTGCACTAATTGTTTTAATTCAACTTAGCCTTCCCTAATATCTACCACGTTGTTTGTAATAGTCCAACTGCAAAGATTCTAAACTTCAATAAATTATACTGAGCACTAAATTGCTAAACCTAAGATGACTATGGTTTCTCCCCATCTCTCAGGGGCAGCTCCTCATAATGTTCTCCTGCCATGCTAGTGGCGGTTTATCCAGGAAATGTTTTTAATGTTTGACTTTGGAAAGGTTGTTTCAGGGATATAGATCTCTTAGATCTATTTGTATATCTCCGTTTAAAAATTCCTTTTTATGTTTTTCTCCACTCGATTAAAATTAATTCTTTTTATTTGTTTAATTTTTAAACAAACATTCAAATCAAATTTTCTGACGTATCATAAACCCCTAAATTTTAATCTCCCTTGGTAGACGTTTCCCACTCCGTATATAAATTTCGTCGTTGCTTATAATTTTTAAATAATTTTTTTCGTTCTGCGAAAATCACGTCCTTTCTTCTCTTCTATAACCAGTATCAAGCATGATAAAACAAGCTCTTTCCACACTCTTATGGTTCACCTACAACGTTCATTTTAAATCCCGTATATCCCCTTAGTTTTCTTTAAATTATCCTAGTGGCCCTCCACTCCATGTATTTAAGAAATTGGTTGTAAAATGAATAACATGTAAAAATTTAATAGATACTGAGGCTTTTTCCCCCATGCCATCCAATCGTTAAATTATTTGATTTTATTTTGGTTTTAATTTAAACTAAATTTTATAACTGCAACCTAACATTGTTAATCATTATAAAGTGTTGTTAAGTTTTTTAATTTATTTGTACCCTCCCATGTTTCATAAATGTCCACGGCATGTGTAATTTCTCTTATCAAAACCAAAACACCATATCTTTATACAAACATTTTTTAGTAAAATATTATTAAATTGTTGTTTCCTTACTTTAACCCTTACAACATAAATGCACTAACAAATCAAAGATTTTGTTTCCAATATTTCACTAAGAATCCATAGTTTATATCAATAAATAACACATTTTACGTGAAGGAAAACTATGCTTTTTCCCTAAATATAACTCTTTTCTAATTTTTAAATATAACAAAACATCTTTAAAAATCTTGATAGAAATTCAGTAAATTCCCTGACTCATAAGCTTTATAGGAAAAATATCAGGACTTATAAATTTTCAATCAGTAATTTTATAAAATTTTATGTATGATAATTTTGAGTCATTTTTTAATGTTTTCGACTGTTTTTTATTTTTAATAAATAAAAACCAGTTCAGATAAATGCAGAAAACCATGTAGCATGAGAAAACAGATTTAAAAACATATTTTAAAAATATTAAACTAAAGAAATTATCATGCCATATCATTTACTTTAGATAAACGAATTAAGACACTTACTTGCAAAACCGCGGGTCGTCGTCACGTCCTTGGAGACCGTGTCCTCTTTCTGTCTAGCCACTATCCAGCCATTGTATTTTATACAATAACCATCACACTCTCTTGGAATTCTGATGCATTCAAGTGATAAGCAATGGCATACATGATTTTAAAAATCATTCTCATAAAGTGTGGCTCATCATTAACTTGGAACTTTGGGAGTTCATAGTCGTTGTCTCCAAGAGGTCGTTTCGCAGTCCAACAAGGGATATCAGCTTACCAAACATCCCACTGCATTAGCTTGAAATACCATTGTTCATGTTAGAATGATCCTACTTCCCCCCACGGCCACATGGTGCCCCCCTTGAGGCATCAATTTGTTGCCTTCTCTCTCTGTCTGAGTTTTAGCTCCAATTGAGAAATCGTCAACAGTCAAATGTGCAGGTCATATAGATTTGACATTTTGAATTTGAAACTCAATTATATCCATAGATCACCGCTGTAGGCTCATTCTTGGCATAAGCCCCAGGATGCTGGAAGATAGGTGCGTGAGGCCGCAAGAGACTCTCTCTCTCTCTGTGTATCTGCGCTGCCCTGAACACCAACTGCACCAGACTAAGCTTCCAATCCCACTATATATGATGCAATCCTCATCAATGCACTGCTCCAAGCCACCCGGTAATGCTCTTGCGATAGATTAGTAGATAGACTTGCTGTGGCCATCGTGCGTCAGACGAACTGACATGTCAAGAGAGTGAATAAATATATATATCTCTCTCTCTATCAATTCTCTCTCTCGATAAAAAATGCTCTCTCAATTTCTCTCACGTGTCGATCATTGTTGCTGCTGGAGAAAGCAGCAACGGACGAGTAAACGAAACGCCGCAGCATAATGTCATAGCAGGCATCCCATTTAGCGTCCAAGCTCAGCTTTGACAAGCCGCGATCTGCCATGCTTTCGCCTGCTGCGCTGTCTCTCTCTCTCTCTCTCTCTCTCTCTCTCTCTCTCGCTCTCCTTCTTCTTCTGATTCGTAACCGTTTCCCCCTCCCTCTTCTTTATTACCAATAACTTTCGCCACATCCTTAATGAAAATGGATGCCGAGACTAATCCGCACGCGCACACCAATTAAACAGAGAAACACGTCATGGAATAATGGGCGGACGGCGGACCCAGAGTGGGAGATGAAGACCCATTGCAGAAAAAGGGGCAGAGGCCAAGCCCACCATGGAAGGAGGCCCCAATTCGCAAAACGCCAGAGAGATAGAGGGTCTGGGGCGAACAGAGAGAAGGGCTTGCAGGAATCGGGAGATACGTAGAGCAGGGAATTCGGCGACCAATCGAAGGATACGAGAGAGAGAGAGACCCCCCAAAATGTAACTGCCCCCCTTACTATTATGAGTGACAATGTCCCATGAAAATGGCATGCCTAGCTTGGGCATCTCCTCTAGCCCACAAGAAGCGATTGAGTACCTCTCCAAGTTCATTCCATGCCTATTTGCTGAAGGTAAAGATGCTAGCTACAAAGATAACTATAACCATTAGTATAGAACTTAAGATGAGGAACCTTACCCCTAAAGCAATAGCTTCTACATTCCAATTTTGTAATTTTGAAGCCATTTTAGTCTTTAGCCAATTGAAGCACTAGGTAATAGTGATCCCCATGCCTAACAAGGGGCAATCCAAGGTATCTAAAAACCTCCCATTTCTTAATTATCTTCTAGCCTAATAGTGGAAGCCATTCAAGGGTGTCATTAGATACAACACTTCAAATTTGGTCTTGCTTATTATTGAGCCTGATAGGCCAGAGAAGTCTTGAAAAGATTCAAACAATGTGTTGAGTTGACTTCATTGGGCCGTGATGATGTTGGAGTTATCCTCCACGAAGAATTGACTTACTACTTGCCCTAACATCGTGCATGTTTAGGCTTTGCAAGGTCCCTCTTGGTACTAATACCTGGTCTAATCTTCTTAGCAATGGCTGATTTCTATGGCATAGAGAAGCAGGGCTACGTGACAACCTTGTCTCATAGACCTTTTGAGCTCAAAGGATTTGGAGATCGCCCCATTAATGGATACTCTTAACTTCTACACTTGAAAGGAGTGTCATAATCATTCTAGAGAACTTCCTTCCAAAGACCATTGCTTCGAGGTAAATGCAGATGAAATCCTAAGGAATGTGATTACATGCCTTTTCAAAATCCATTCACTAAGAGGTAGTCCTGTCCACCAATCATTGCTTAGTCAATAGCTGTTGCAAGGCTAGGGATGGCATTTTCTATCTTCTGATAAAAAAATGAAGCCATAATGCTCGGGGTGGATGACTTAAGCTAGTAATCACTTAATTTTGAGTGCCAAAGCCTTGACAAAAAGCTTATAAGACATATTCAACATGGTCAAAGGCTGCTAATGGTTACCTTGATGCACATGGGTGATTTACAAATTACCTTGATAACACCCATGTTGGCCTCCATAGGGAATTGCCTAGTAGCAAAGCAGTCCCCTTTGGATTACTTCGTCCTTGCCAAGAGTCTATTCTCTTGAATCTGATATTCAACACCTCCCCAAAGAAATCTCCATAATAATCATCAATGATCTAATGATCACCCCTTGATCATCACTACAGTATTACTGTAGACAATAATCACAATCATGATGCTGTGCATTCTTCATAAAGAATTTAATCCTTAGGAGGTAGGAGGTAGCATATTAACTAGTGAAATCCCCCATCCCTTAGATTAATACTAAGATATCCTATCAACCTGTCAAGACCTTGCCAAGTCTAAAATTCCCCCAAAGACTCCTAATTTATAACAAGGTCTTATCTCCTCTAAGTAGTAATAATCCCTACAGTAAAATTTTAAATAGTCATAGCTGAGATTCACTAAGTAGACCTATCAAATTTTTATCTAAAACTCCACCTTCCTCTCATACAAGAACTTTCCCATAGATTCATCTCCTAGCTAGACTGCAAGGACACGGCCTCCAAAGACAGCAACAACGAACACCGCATCTGCATTGAATTCATGTAAAAATTTAGTAATAAGGTGTCAATTGTATACAGTTTTGCCAAAAAATTGTTGCAATAAATGGCATGTTTTTAGGTGTTGTCATAGAGAAGGCTAAGGAGGAAAAGAAGATAGCTGTGGGGCTGAGCTGATGGCAGAAAAGGAGTCGGTAGCTGCATTCCAGCTCGAAAAGACCCGCATAATAGCCATGCAACAAAGAGAGATCTTTTATCTCAAACAGGAATTGAAGGCCAAGGAGGACATGGAGGAGAGCTATAAGAAGCAGTTGGAGGATGAAAATCAGGAATTGGTGTAGATGCAGAGAGAGTATAAGCTTCTCTTGATGCAACATGGGGAATTGGAGGCGAAAACTGTCAACATCGAGTAAATGATGGAGGAATTGAATGCCAAAGAAGAAGAGAGAAAGCAGGAGATGGAGCAGCAACGAAAGGAGATCGAGTCTATGACCGATTAGCTATAGTTGGGAAAGAAAGAGCAAGAGAACATGAGCATGGAACTAAAAGACCAAGAGCAGAAGCTCGTAACCCTGGTATAGAAGCAGGGAGAGAGCATGGAAGAGATGAACAAGAGAGTAGAGGAATGGGCAGTGTAGAACAAAAAAAGGGTGAAGACACTAGCACGGCACCTCGCTCTGGTAGAGAAAGAAAAGATCCTCACAGAGAGCAAAGCAGAAGTCACCCAAATAGCCTTCAATGCCCAATAAAAGGCCTTCATTAACACACTAATGGACACCACCCGCCCAGAAGAAGGAGTGTCATTGGAGGTGGTACAAAAAAAACTTAGTGTTGCAGCAACGAAAGTACCTGCTACTGGCTGGCCTAACCCCCCAAGAAATTGATGCAATGGGCTTTGAAGAAGGAGCACAACATGGAGACGGGCAGGGGGAGGAGGCTTAGCTTGAATTTGATATGGGGAGATTCAAAGAAGAGGTGATCCCACAACCCCCCTCGCCGCATTCCCAAGAGAAACAATAGGTTGATCCATCTGCGGAGAGACAAGTCACGCTCAAGGAAAGACAGAGAAAGTTAGTTGAAGAAACTAGGAAGCAACTAAGGGCCAAGCTAGTCGTGCAGCCGTTTGCACCCCTCCCACTCTGCCCTGATGACATTTCCACTGGATTCCATGCAGAGCTGGTAGTTTGGGAGTGGCAGGAAAGAGAAAAATACCCATTCACCTTCAGCTTTCTCATGCCCAACAGCTTGCGGAGGGTCTTACCACTCATCAAGGTGATGGAGGAGGTGATCGCGATTGGTAGCTGACTAGGAGAGCCTACCTTAGCACTCCCTTTCTCTACTGTTTTTGGAGTGGTGGTTTCAGCCTCAGCATCAGTTACCTTCTTGCCACTCACTAGCGTCATCTCTCCTTCAGTTTTGAGAGTGATCTTAGCGTTGGTTTTATTCTTTCTCCACCTACAACTCTTCATCCCTATTGAGGCAGCGTCTAGGTTGCTAGGCCCAGGCACTGATATGTCGGCTTGCCGTGTTTCTGCACATGCCATGATATGCAGCGGGATGGGTGTATCCTTGCTGTCAAATGTCTCAATGCCAAACAACCCCAAAGGTATTAATGGTACATTTCCTGAGCTCGAGAATGACTTTTTTCTAGGGCATTCCCTGAAGAGATGGGTGATGCTGCACTCGGCACACCTGAGATTAGCTCTCTCCCTATTAGCTTGCTCTTTTTCTGGGCATCGTGTCGATATGTGACCAGGGTGACCACAAGTTCAGCACCTGACTAGGTCTTGGGTTGGCCCTAAAAAATCTCTGTCTCTTCCCCTTCCTAAGGCCATCACCGACATTGGTCGATAGTCCATGAGGACTGGATTACCCTCTTCATCATACGAGATGTAAGAGTGTGATATGACTCCTTGTCATTGGGCTCTTCCACGTAGTGGATGAGAGCATCACTTGGTGGATGTGTCACGAAGGGTCCAGGCGGTCTGCGTATGCTTGTGGGATTGATCTCTAATCTAGGAATGGCCTGTTTTGCATCATTAGGTGCTAGAAGGGCCAATGGGGCTCCTCTTCCAAAGAAGTTAGGTGGCCTATTCCTGTGGTATGGTGAGTTGCACTACTGTGCGTAAGGAAATCTTCTTGGCAATCGACAATGCATTGCGTCGTGGCCAAACCTTCTGCAATTTGCACAAGGCTTGGATCTTGGATCCTGGCACTCGACAAGGATGTGGCTGCCTCCACGGTGCACACACTAGACATGTGGTCTAGTGGGTCTCTTTACCAACTCCTGCAACCGTCCTAGCTCCATCCTGACTTCGGCTAGCTCTTGGTCTTGTGTCGTGCTCTTGCCCTTATCGTGCATGTTAGAGGCTTATCTCTCACTATAGGTTGTGGATTTCTCTGTGGTTCTTTGGGTAGAGCCATTTCGATTCAAACTTCTAGCACTTCTCTCCCTAAGTTGGTCATCTACCCTTATTGCCTCATCGAAAACCCTTGCGAGCACATCTCTCTGCAAGATCGAGTTGCTTGCCAGTGCCTTGTAAAGTTCCTCGCTATGGATTCCATTCATAAAAATGGTTGAGATCGCTCTCTCATTTGGTCGTTCGTTGGTAGGGATTCTCTTAAACACGCTATGTACATGAGTGATGTAGTCTCTAATGTCCTCTTTGTCCTTCTGACTGACATTCATTAGCCGGACTATGAAGTTTTCTGAATACCCTGTCTCTAAAAATCTCTTGATGAAGAGATCCTTCAGGTGATTGAAGTTCGTTCACTCTATTGCGTCTAGACTGGTATACCATGTCCTTCCCTTATCACCCAAGCAAAGCTCGAAAGCCTGCGAGCATTGGGCGAGGTCCATGAGACCGTTGGCTTTGCAAAATTGCTCGAACTACTCCACAAAGCTATAGGGCTCATTGCTGGGCTGGTACTTGTCCAACTGCTTGGCCACTGCAGGGATCTTGTTGTGGCTCTTCGCTCCCTGCGTGACTCTTAAGTTTGTGAGAAAAGAGGTGGCTAGTGCAGTTGCACTCTGTTCTGCAGTTGTGTTGTCTATGAATCACTTGGCGACAAGCTCACTCAGCGTTAGATCTGCCTCTAACTCCTTCTCCCTCTCTACGTTCGACCGTGTTGTGATCTCACTAGCTAAGGCTAGAATGTGTCGTGTCTCGTGCACCTCTAAGTCTTGCCACAATTTCCTCATCCTTTGCTCGCGGGTATATGCCATGATGCTTTGCAGCGCTTTCCTAGCTACATTCCTCTCAAGGCTCGTAACTACTTCCTCGATTGGTCTGTCGCGGATCATGGTCCTTGTTAGTAGCTGATTGTATTGGTCGACCATATGCTGCAATTCGATTGGGAACTCACCCAAGTCCAACTAGTCATTCTCTTGGTACGCGTCTACTCCTAACATTTCTGCAACCTCTCGCTCCACCATTGATCAGTCCAATCAGCTCGGATAGCGACTTGCCCTCAATCCTATCATCTTCGAACTCTTCGGGGTCTTCAAGGTCCTATTAACGGGGCTTTGTGGCACCCAACTATGTCTCAGGGTCTGCTCTACTGGTGGGGTCTTTGAATTATTATGATTCTATGTGAGTTCCTTGCTATTGAAAGAAGCTGTCAATTTTATTCACACTTGTGCTTAGTGCTTTCCAGTGCACAGTGCCAAATCAGGCTTTCTCCATTTTAGTGCACTTTAAATGATGAAATGAGCGTGGGGTGCAAATGCAAAATGAACAATGCAGTTCCCGCTTTTCCCCATTTTGTTTGTAGCCTAATATGGCTCTAAGCGCATTTCTTGGCTGTCCTCTCGTATTGTCTAGGGTCTATGGGTCTATGCTACACACTCTGCACTCCATCAAGGCCGGATTGGAATTTGAGGGCCAGTTTCAGCTCTAAGTCTCATCTGTTTTATGGCATGCTACTAGAGGTTGACTTTGGGCTGGCCAGGTGTGGTTTCTCCAATTTTTGGCTTTTGAGAGCTGGGTTAGGTACTCAAGGGTGTTTGGGGATGTGTTATGTTCTGCCCTGGTGGTCCGATTCTCGGAATCAGACCATTCGATTCTGGGTGGTCCAACTGTCCAAGTCGGACTGTCTGATTGGACCGGTTGATCCACCGACTAGAGTTGGTCAGATTGGGTGGTCCGACTAGAGTTGGTCTCGACTAGAGTTGGTCCGATTGGGTGGTCCGACTGGTAGAGTTGGATGGTCTGACTCCGAGAGTCGAACAGTCCGAGTGTCCGATTCTGGGAGTCGGACACTTGTAGCCTGATCCGACTATGTTTGCCGTGGCGTAGTTGCGAGGATGTGAGCTACAAATGCTTCGCGTGGGGGTCTTGGTACAAGATCCAACTTTCTAGATCAAACAAGCACAACTCTGAGAAGGTCAAGGAAAACCTAGAATGGTTGGGTGACAGCAAAATGACCGGATCGAACCCCTTCTGTACCTGCACTCACACACTCTCTCTCAAGCTCTCTCTCTCCCTAGAGGGATTATTGTTGTTTAGTGGCTCTAGAAAGCTTCCTAGTTGGTATATTCTATGCATTGGATGAAGCTATGTTATGCACTTAAGTGGGGAGAGTGAGTAAGGGGAATGTTAGTATGCACAAGTTTTTACACAACTTAATTGAATATTTTCTTCGTTGGATTTATCATATGACACTGATAAATATTTTCCTATCCTTTCAGTGTCTACTAGTTTTCTATGTGTGGTTTTGTAGTTCTTGTAGTAGTGCTTGCGAGGACACTTTGCAATTAAGTGAGGGAGAGTATACTTTTCTTTTGAGGTTGCATCGCAGTGCTCGTGGTAGCTATGTTCGTGATGTAGCTGTGCTTGTGAGGACACTTCGCAAGTAAGTGGAGGAGAATGATAACACCTAGAACCAATGATACTATTGCAAAATTTTTAGCAAAGTTATACACAATTTACACATTGTTACCAACTTTTTACTTTAATTTAATGTAGATGCGGTGCTCACTTATGCTGTTTTTGGAGGCCGTGCCTCTGTAGTAGATGTCGGTACAAGGAAGTTATTGTAGGAGAGGAAGGTGGAGTTTTAGATAAGTTTTGATAGATTTACTTATTGAATCTACATGATTTAGAACTAAACCCTGCTGCTACATCCTGATCATCATCATCATTTACATTGATAATTTGGTAATGATCTACAAGGGCGATCGTTAGATTATTGATTATTATTGAGATCCCTTTGGGGAGGTGTTGAATATCAAGTAATTGGAAAGCTTGAACCTTTCCACAACCAACATAGGCTTTTTCAATGAGATGGTCAAATTGTGAAGGCCAAAACTATTAAGAGACCTTCACTTTGTATCCCTATCATTAGTGTAGCAGAATATCTCTTGCATTGAGGGTCTTCATCATTGACCACGTTTGAGGATTCTTTACTTGACTGAGCACCAGGCTGGAATTGCCCAACCACCAGTGGTACCTATGTTTACGAAAACACACCTACTGAACTACGACCACCCGAGGAGACTCCTTCCTCCAATGAGGGCTGTGAGTTCAACTCGGAGTTTGAAGTCAGTACGGAGAGCGACGCTAAAATACCCATGGCATCCAAAACCAAACGCACCAAGGGGGACTTGCCGGTCCACCTAAGGCGCAATCGGCTAAAGGAGGAAAGAAAGAAATGAACAAAATAGTGAGATGCAGAACGACAAAAGAAACCATAGGACCTACCCAAATGCTTCACTAAGTTCAAGAAGGGTGACAAAGTGGTGGTCCTGCTAGGAGCAAAGAGGCAGGGCTAGGCCAGCGAGCCTATTGAAGGATCCGCCAAGTTCAAGGAAGTCAACCTGGCAGGGGAAGGTGAGAAGCCTCGACCCGTATTCATAGCAGACGACCTGACCAAGGATGAGGAGGCTAGTCTTGTTGCCCTCCTAAGAGAGTACGTGGACGTGTTTGCCTGGTCTCTAGATGAACTTAAGGGAGTCAACCCCAAGGTTGTGACCCACAACATCCCTATGGTCCTTGACACTATCCCTGTAAAACAACGCTCTTATCCCATGAATCCAAAGCATGCCCATGCAGTAAAATAGGAGATTGATAAACTCATGAGAGCAGGATTCATCTATGAAATAGAGCATATGGACTGGGTATCACCAATAGTGATCGTTATGAAGAAAAACGGAAAGATTCGAGTGTGTGTCAACTACAAGAAAGTCGATGCTGCTACGAAGAGAGATAACTACTCATTGCCATACACCGAGCACATGCTTGAGAGGGTGGCAGGTAAAGAAGCCTACAATTTTCTGGATGGCTTCTCGGGCTACAATCAAGGGCGAGTACACCCCAACGACAGGCACAAGAATGCCTTCGCTACAGGGTGGGGGTATTCACCTACATCATTATGCCCTTTGGGCTAATGAACGCACCCGCAACCTTCCAACGCATGATATGCACAATCTTCAAAGACATGCTCAGACGTGAGCTAGAGGTGTTTGTGGACGATCTATGTGTACACTCTAGATGGGTGGAACACTTAGAGAAACTATGGGCATTCTTTGAGCGGTGTCAACTTTATAATCTCTCGTTGAACCCCCTGAAGTGCCAATTTTGGGTGAAACACGGATGCATCCTAGGGCATGTGGTGTCCAAGAACGGCATCGCCACTGATTTCTCGAAGATCAGGGTTATTGTCGACTTGCCACCACCCAACAATTATAAGGGTGTTTAGTGCTTCTTAGGTCACACATGGTACTATTGGCGATTTGTACTGAATTATGCACTAATTGCAAGACCATTGTACAAGTTGCTATTTGTATTCGAGTGGACCGAAGAATGCCAACATGCTTACGAAGAGTTGAAAAAGGCTCTTACCAATGTACCCGTCTTACGAGCCCCAGATTGGACCAGAACGTTCCATGTGCATATAGATGCATCTAAGTTTGCCATTGGAGCTATTTTGTGCTAACATGGCAAACACAACCTTGATTACCTAGTGAGCTTTGCTAGCAGGCAGCTCACTGACATGGAGATGAACTATTCCACTATGGAAAGGGAGGGGCTGGCCATGGTGTTTGCCATTAAGAAATTTAGACATTATCTTTTGGCCACACCCTTCACCTTTCTTGTTGACCATCAAGCATTTCTCTATCTAGTGAACAAGCCTTGTGCTACAGGACGCATTGCACGATGGTTATTGCTTCTTCTAGAGTTTGACTTCTCTGTGGTTGTACACAATGGGAAACAACATTACATGGTAGATCACATGTCCCGCATACCCACAAGTGAAGCTGCTGGACAAGGCATAATGGACGACCTTCCAGGTGCATATCTCTTTGACCTGTCCAATGACAAGGAATTATTCAAGGCTAATTTAATGCCATACTGGGTTGGCGATGTCGTCCACGTGCTCGAACACGGTCTACCTGAGAGACCTATCGAGAAGGCCAAGCTTAGGAGGCTTATTGTGAAGATCCAACCCTATCAGCTGATTGCCTGCCAAATCTATAAGTTAGGGCAAGACGGTTTGCTATGCAGGTGTGTGTGCAAACATGAGATGCATGACACATTGAGAGAGGCACACGCCAGAATCACTTGGGGGCATTTCAGTGGAGACACAATAGCCCGCAAGGTCCTGCAATCTCAACTGTGGTGGCCCACACTATTCCGTGATGCAACTAGATTTGTCAAGCACTATGATGAGTACCAAAGGACCAAGGTCCCTGCGCAGAAGGACAAAATGGAATTGACCCCTGTAATAGCATGACAACCTTTCGAGAAATGGGGCATTGACTTCATCGGACCCATTAGTCCTGTGGCCCAATATTCACAAGCTTGATATATCATCATAGCAACTAACTATTTGACGAAATGGAATGAAGCAAGAGCCACAAGGAAGAACGACACAAGGACCACAGCAAAGTTCTTATGGAAGCAAGTCATCTCAAGATTTGGTTTCCCTATTGAGATAGTGAGCAACCAGGGCACCCACTTCATCAATGAGGTGATTGCCCACCTGCTCTCAACCTTCTCGATCATCCATAGGAAGTCTTCACTGTACTATCCCCAAGCCAATGGCTAGGCAGAATCAACGAATAAGATCATGGTCAACGTGCTCACAAAGGTGGTTTCCACTTCTCGGAGCAACTAGGATAACAAGCTCATGGCAGCTTTATGGGCCTATCAAACAGCCTATAAAACGGCTATAGGACAAATGCCCTTCAAGCTTACATACGAAACTGAGGCTATCCTACCTTTAGAATTTTTTATCCCTAGCTTAAGGATAGCGATGCAGAAGCGTTGGGAAGGGAAAGAGGCTTGGACTAATCGTCTTATCAAGTTGGAATGCCTCACTGAAACTAGACTCATCGCCACCCCTAATTTTGAAAAGACGTGAGGAAAGATGTGGTTTGACAAGCATGTCAAACAATGTGATTTTGACCAGGGCAACCTTGTGTTCTTGTACTTTGTGAAGGGCCATAAGCAAAAAATGAAGTTTCGAGGGTTGGGACCTTTTAGAGTGCGTGCCATCAGTAGGACAGGCGATGTCGAACTTGAAACACTAGAAGGCGAGGGCATAGACTTTTTCAATGGCATTCGCATGAAGTACTACCCTCCTGCACATCCTTTACATGAGCCCCCTATGATAGAGGCCCCTGTTAATGTCTGCGTCAGAACCATCACTGAGATAGAGGATGATGAGGAAGCTGTTGCTCTAGCTTATTTACGAATCACGGCCACAACCCAAAAGACACATTCTTTTGATGCTTTGATCGATGAGGGAGCTAACGTCAATATCCTAACCAATGCTTATTTGACCCTCATTGGTCAACCCCAATTGTAGCTAGCTAACACTAAACTTAGCCCATTTGGGGGCGAATCCTATGCACTTCTTGGGAAGTGCAAAGTTGTTGTCTCTATTGAGTTTGAAAGTTTGCCAATCATCTTCTATGTGTTGCCCAACACGAAGGGGGCATGCAAGACGTCACTGCTAGGGTGCACTTAAAAAAAAAACCCATTGTTACATTGATTACGACTTGCAACGTATCCACCTCGCTATAGGAAATGTTCTCGTCGTGATAACTTTCAGCAAGGGTAGTGTGGCTCCCTCCAAGACCGCCACTCCACCAATAGAGAAGACCATGCCTAAGGCTAAGGAGGGGGGTCATGATGTGTCACACCCCACTTAGCCCACAAAACACCACCCCACCAAACCCACTCCTAAGGTTAAGCAACCTACATTTCAATGGGTACCTAAACATCAAGGCAAGCCTTCCCACAATAAGAAAATGTGACCCCGCAGACCTAGGAACTCTCATGCAAAGCCTAGAAAGCAACCTAGATGCCAAAGCTGTAAACACACCCTTAAGCCGCGATGGGTCCCCATAACCCTATTACGTGCTCAAGGATACCATGAGGGCAATACCTAGATTTGGGTGCCCAAGACATCAGTCCTTAAGAACAAACCCCTTACATAGCTTGCGGCCACACCTAAACAACTAGCCATACCTAAGACCCAAGTTATCAAATCTATGACAACCACAAAGACCGAAGTCCCAAAACCTAAGCCCATCTATTGGCCAAAGCTGCAACCTGCTGGCTTTAAACCAGCCACTATTGATGCCAGAGCAAAGTCTTAGAAACTCAACCAATAAGTCCCATGCAGCCTAAACCTACTATATCTCTTGAGATCTCACAAACCCATCAACTTACGCAGCAGCTAGATGTCCCGCAATCATCTAATGTGACCGACTCTTGCATGCTCAAAGCAGCTCACGATGAAGGTTGCATGTCTTCCAAGCCGCAGGACACACAACTAACCTTCCAAGCGGATGCTCATCCCAAGGAGCAATCTAGTGGGACATCATCACTAATGCATCCATCTAGTTCTGTTCCATTGCAGCCACCAACAAATCTTAGGCCTTCATATGAGTGACGATCATTTCTTGCTATGGCCAACGAACTTGCTGCCAATTCAGGTGATGACTTGGTTACTTGCATTAAAATGCTGGGCATCACATTCACGACCTTCACCCGAAGTTATGAGTGGCTAGACCTTGGCCTTCTTGATGAGCCACTTGCTTCTGAAGTCCGTGCTTTACCATGCACCTAGGAAGAGTACGAGCTCATGACCATCAAATTCCCCAAGGTTGCAATAGCTGAGCTTATCGCTAGCGGTGAAGTCTCAAAGGAGCAAGCAATCATCGGCAGGATGTTGACCTCATACCAAAAGCCTACCGGCACTCCAAGAGCTTGAAGAGCTCATGAGTCTTGCAAACTCTTCCTCTTCATTCTTACAGCAATGGTATGCCTTATGCCTCCAATGGGAGCAAAAAGGTTGCCAAATTATGACGAATGCCGAGCAGAGATGCACAATCAAGGCTGTGGAATATGACCCCACATACATAGCTCCTACTTATTTTAGGGTTATGGCCATCATGTGTAACAAGCTGCTTGACAACCATTTATTGGCCCATCCTTACATCGATCAAGTCCTTATAGAAGAAGAGCTACACATTGCTAGCCACCTCAAATATGGCGATGTGCTACACAATGTCCTAATGTATATCACGCAAGCATCCATTAGACCACATGAACTTGACCGTCATGCCTAATTGGAATACAACCCAAATTTCTACCAGTGGGGCTGTTATCAAATTAAACACACCACGCTATGCTTTAATGCCCTTGCCTCGTTCTATTCAATCCTAGGAAGGATTTCCATCTTTCCACGAGGGGGAGGGGGTAGGGTGATTAGGAAAACATAACACAAAGGAAAAACATAAGGAAGAGTTGAATTATGCATAAAAACTTAAGAGCAAAGCGCACTTGGAAAATTCATGTCTTTTCTTTCAATTTGTTATTTCTCAAATTTCATGTTCTCATGCAGCTTTTCTAATTGTTCAATTATTTCATAATGCCATAATTCAATCTTGCCTACCCCATCAATACTAATTATGGGCACTATTGCATGGTAGGTACCCACAATGGTAGGACAGGAAACAAGCGGTAAGCTTCCGTTCACAAAAGAAGAACAAGCCAAGTACGGGATAGGTGTGGAGACACGAGGATTTAATTAGTTCACCTTCAAGCACACTCTAAACCTGGACGAAGCCATCCTAGAGGAGCCAGCAGTAAAGCAGCTGGTGGACGTGTACTCTCCGAAAGTGTGTGGAGAAAGTGGGACAAGCGATGGATTATAGTGCTTGCGCAGAGTTCCTAAGGAGTTTTGATGCTTATAAGAACTGTGGCACAATGACAGTAAGAAGAGGGGATGTTGCCCACCAGGTGGAGGTACCACTTAACACTGAAGTGGTGGAGAAGGCCCTTGGCTTGGCCCCGAAGGCTGTGAAGCATCATTAAAGAGACGTATATGCCATGCTGGGGATGAACAAGAGTGAGGTGTGCATAGTGGATGGAGTAAGTTTGGCAGGCATCCCAAACTCAGAAGTAAAGATGCAGGCAAAGATGGTCCACGCCCTCTTCTCAGGACAGAGATACAATGCTTTCATGAATAGGGTCAGTGTCCCGTTGTTGGAAAGCATAGCGGCAGGGTCCCTTGAGGAAGTGGTTTGGAACGGGTTCGTCATAAAGACCATCGAGATAGCAGCAAAGGCCCTTGCTATGGGTGCAACAGTAGCTGGAGGAGAGTCCCCAGCTTCTACAGCGAGATCAACCCGCAAGAAGTCCTCTGCCAAGGCTTCTACCATCAAATACGGTGGTGTACTGATGGCCATTATTCACGAGGCCACCAAGGAAGCAAGGAAAATTGAAGAGATAGTAGCACCCTCCCAGCCACTTCACTATTAGGAAGACAGATCTAGTGAATGCACCATTAGTGACAAAGAAGAGCCTAAAGCACCATCCACTCAAGCCGAAGCTAGGGCACAAGGAAAGAGAGGAGAAGATAAAGGAAGAGAGAGGGTGTAACCACCTCAACCTCCCACCTCCCCAAATCCCACGGCTGCAACCACCTCCTTTTCCTTTCTTGAATTATAAAATTCCAATTTGCATACATGGACTAAAGTCTAAGGATCTTTCATTTTTTAGCATGAGATAAAAGGGTTTGACCTTTCCTTTCCCTAGCAATATTTTATAGTGTGTCTCTTTTGGGCTACACATTTTACATTGCTTCATATTTGATTTTTTACAAGAGAGTACAAAAACAAAGTGTTAGTTTACAAAGGATGTTTCCATGTTGAGCACATTTTTGTGCCTATGTTTGCACTGATTTCCTGGTTATCAGGGGGAGAAAAAGGGCTAGGGGCTTAGGAGCGGAGCCAACCGACCGAAGCCACCAGACACGGCTAACTTGAGGACCCCTAGGTGTAGTGATCGTGCTCTATGTGGTGCTAAGTGCTTCTGCAAGTGAGTTGTTTTGTCCATTCCGTGTGTAATGTTCTTCTTGCTTTCCTTTCATGATTTCCTTTTTCTTTCTTTCTTCTTTTTTTATAAATTTGTAAAATTTTTTAACAATAGTATTACACTAGTAGAATGACAGCTCCAGTGCCTAATTCTCATCGTCTGAATTAGGCGGAGAAGGGGGTCGGATGGATTTGCTCAAAAATTGATAGCTTTGCATGTATCCTTTCAGATTCATGTGGACGTGGAGGGAGGTGGTGGAGAGGCACAAGGCTTGTAAGTTGGAGGTGTTCTTTTGAATGTAGAATTAATTAATTGAAAGGTTTCATTTTTTTAGTAAAATGAAGAAAAAAGAAAGGGATGGCCATTGCAAAAACGAGGAGGATAGGAGAGGTCGTGAAGATGAGGAGGGCGCCATCATAGTGGAAGATGAAGAGAGGGAGAAGGGGAAAAGGCTATGCTTGGTGCTAGAGGAGGATTAGGAAAGGGAAAGGAAGCAAATAGGGGATCAATTGGAGGAGAGGGAGAGAGGGAGTTTTCTGAAGAAGGAGGAGTCGTGATGAAGAAAGGGGGCGCCAACAATTAGAGAAAGGGAGAGAGATAAGAGGCTTTCCAAGCCATCAAAACTAGGAAGATTGCAAGGAAATTGTAGTTGGAGAGGGCAAGAGGAGAGAATTGAAATCAATGCCTCTCCCATGAAGATCTCCATGCCTTCTTCTCCAATCCCAAATCTGGAGCTTCAATGTACCCCCTTTTTCTGAAGTGATAGGGTACGAGAATTCTTTGTTGCCTTTCAATCGCTCTAGTTCGCTCTTGATTCCATGGACATATGATGGAGATATTGCATTACTCTCCTCCCCACTCTTAGTTGTCAACATGAAACTATGAAGGCTAAGCTCTTAAGCTTGAAATTAATCAAGATTAAGTCTTAAAAGAGTTACAAGTGGCTATTCCTATGAGAACAAGGCAATTCGAAAATGAAAACTCAAGGAAGTGAAAAATGATGAGCTCGCTATTGGAAACAACCGAATAGACTCCCCTTGGCTGGACTGCAAAGGACACGGCTTGCAAAGATGCAATTACGATTCTCGTATTTTACATAAGCGCCTTAACTCGTTTAACAGAAAAAAGTAATTCCACATAAATATTTCTTTGATTTATAATTTTTATAAAATGTATTTGAACCTAAATTTTAATTCTGGATAGTTTTTAGAATTTACATAGGTCTGATTTTATATTCTATAAATAAAAATAGTAAAAATACTTTAAAATGGCTTAAAATGGTATATATAAAATTTTATAAAATATTTTGTTAAACAATTATGAGATGTAATATTTTTCCAATGAAGTATATACTACTAAAAGTATTTTGAATGTTTTCTAGAAATTTTGGAGGATGTTTAATATGTCTTAAAAATAATAAATAATTATTTTTGATGAAAATTGCAGTATTTTTTAATAAAAATCATGTTATTTAACTCAACAAAAATTAGGATCTTCTATAGAAAACCTAAGAATATAGTTTTAGATGTTTTATGAAATTTTCTTGGGGTTATAAAAAAAAAGAAAATTAATTGGATGTTATTAGTTTAAGCATTATTAATATAAAATATGGTGTGTCTAACTTTATGCAAATTAAAAGTATTGACAAGGTATTATGTTATACCATATTGGACAAGGGAAATATTTTTAAAAGAAAATTATAGTTTATGGTTTTGAGAAATGTTAGTTGATTTGATAATAAAAGGAATTAGATAGAACTATTGGGTCTATGCTCTAAAGTTAATTCCTCAAGGGATAAAAATCCTTTTAGTGTCTAGTACAGAGATAGAGATGAAGTATGAGAATATGCAAGTGTATTGAGTTCTAGATATTAGACTAGTTGGACTACTATGAATGAGTGTTGTAATTATTGAGGAAAGCTAGGTTAAATCATAGAAATTAGTTATCAATATCACCTATTCATCAGTGCAACAACTCCTAGGAGTTAGCTTGACAACCTGGTTGAAAGTGGCTTGGTCTTTGGCCGGTCATTTTTTGGTAAACAATGACCAACCCAATGATAGCACCGAATCTACCAAAAGAGTAGGCCTAATGGTGGCATATACAATGTCCGTGCCCTCAAACACATGCAAGAAACACCCTTCCTCTCAACAAGAAACCATACTCACACACAAAAATCTGGCACACAAGAAATATGACCATCATCTTCATCCTCACTCTCTCCTTCTTCCATGGAAGAAATAAAGCAAGAAAGCATAAGAAAGGAAAGAGAGCAAGAGTTGTGCCAATGTAAGAGAGAAGAGAAGATATGTGCAAGAAGCTAGATAAAGGAGAGGAAGAGAAGTTGTAACTTCCCAAACCACCTTTTCCCACAAATTGCATGGTTCTTCATTTCCACCTTTTCATTTCTTTGAGACTTTTGTTTTACATGGTTACGTGCACCTTACAAGAAGATTCATTTTCTTTATTTTCAATAAAGGAACTTCTCAACCTTCCAAATTTGGAAAAGAAACACACATATACTTCAAGGTCATGACTTTATAATATCTAGTCGTTCCTTTTACAATGCTTGTCTTGTGATTTTGCAATGAAGTCATAAGGTTAAATTATCAAACTACATAAGATTTGCCAATGAAGATCATACTTGTGTGCCTAAATTTGCACAATTTTGGGGGGTTATCATTCCTCCCCTTCCAATCTTGTGAGCGTTCTCGCGAACACTTTGAAAAGACACTTTTGCCTTGAAATAAGCACCTCATGTTGATGAAGAAACTATAACTCTTCACGTCACTTCACTTCAAATTGGACCACCTCAATGAGTACCTATCCAAAGACACCATAATTCTTCACACTTCCATTTCAAATATCATCTCTAACTTTTTCTTCACACCAACATTTGTAAAACCTTCCACTTTCACTAAGAGCACAAGGCAAAACACCCTCCAAAAGAACACAAATATGCCCACAATCTCTAGCAAAGAAGAAAAGAGAACCACCTTCATCTTGAAGCACATTGTAGACGTCTCCATGGAAAGTACCATAGAGCTTCAACCTGCAAAAGAATCTTCCTTTAAGTGCACCCTCACAAAAGATTTGCCAATGAAGAGCTCCACCTAGTAAAATTTGTGTGTCTTTAGTACAAAAGGGAAGAAGGTGGTTTTATTTGAGAAAAAATAAACTATCCTACTGCTATTTTGATTCTTATGTGAGGAAGGAAGGCTCTTTGAAGCATATGAAGAAGAACAATTGAGAACAACATGCTTTTAGGCTATAGAAGGATTGGTCTTTTTTGAAAGGTTTACATGATGATACTTTGATCATCAAATTTTCAAAATAGGGAGCACTAAAAGCCGTCAAATATGATCGTGTGGATTAGCATAACACTATTGTAGAGTACATGGTGAAAAGATAAGGAAAGGTAGGAGAACTGCAAGTTAGGTGGGAGACGAGACCTTTTGGAAGCAGATATGGTGATGGAGATAGGATGGCATGCTTTGTAGAAAAACTCCTCCTTCCTTCTTTCGTGTGAGCAGATATGTTATGTGAAGGGGATACCTCTGAAGACTAATGATGTGCTATTTCTTGTTTCCTCTCACCTCCCCAAACAGACAATCGAGCTCACAATCACAAGGTCACACCCTCCTCCTCCATCAGCTTGGCCGCAAACCCATGAAACACCCTATCATATACATACCCCTATTATGACATCAGACCCATAGTGCAACTCTGGCAGTAACCCATGGTTCAAGCTCAGACCCAAAAACTCTGATGTCCATGTTGTATGCAGTCGCCTCCTTCTATCCATGAATAGACCATAGAGGCGAGGCCGCCTCCTTCTATTTTTGAAGATACAATTATTGGAGGAGGATTAGGAAAAGGGAAGGAAGTCCATAGAGGGGGCAATTTGGAGGAGAGAGAGGGATAGAGAGATCTTGGAGAGCAAGCGCAACATGAAGAGGGGCTTGTCATAGCCATTGCCCATCAGATTCATCATCTTCTTCCTTCTCATTATCGCCATCATCTTCTTGAACGCCTTCAATTAGAGAGAGGGAGGGAGATAGGAAGCTTCCCAAGCCATCAAAACAAGAGGATTGCAAAAGAAATGTAATTGGGGAAGAGCAAGAGAGGAGCATTGAAGCCAATGGCTTGTAGGAAACCGTCGCCATGTCTTCTTCTCCAATCTCAAATTTCGAGCTTCAATGACATATCCCCTTCTTCTAAAGTGATAGGGTAGGAGAATTATCTGTTGCCTTCCCATCGCTCTAGTTCGCTCCTGATTCCGTGGACAGATGATGGAGATATTGAATTACTCTCCTCCCCCCTCTTAGTCGTCAACATGAAACTATGGAGGCAAAGCTCTTAAGCTTGAAATTAATCAAGATTAAGTCTTAAGAGAGTTATAAGTGGCTATTCCCATGGGAATAAGACAATTCAAAAAGGAAAACTCAAGGAAGTGAAAAATGATGAGCTCACTATTTGGAACGACTAGATAGACTCCTCTTGACTGAACTGCAGAGGACACGACTCCGAAAGACGCAATTATGATTGTCATACTTTACATAAGTGCCTTACCTCGTTTAATACAGATTTCGTATAGATATTTCTTTGGCTTATAATTTTTATAAAATATAT
The DNA here is from genome assembly GCF_053477565.2 of Lygodium microphyllum. NCBI lineage: Eukaryota > Viridiplantae > Streptophyta > Polypodiopsida > Schizaeales > Lygodiaceae > Lygodium > Lygodium microphyllum. The sequence goes on along the minus strand of NC_141153.1, from coordinate 1,900,726 downwards.
TTGAATCTCAATTTCAACTCTGGATAGTTGTTAGAATTTATGTAGGTCTAATTTTATATTTTAAAAATAAAGAATATTAAAAATACTTTAAAATGGCTTAAATGGTATATATAATTTTTTATAAAATATTTGATTGAAAAATTATGAGATGTAATATTTTTCTAAAGAATCATTTATTGATGAAAGTATTTTAATTTTTTATAGAATTTTTGGAAGATGTTTAATATGTCTTAAAAATCAAAAATAGTTTTTTAAAATGAAAATTACAGTATTTTTTGATAAAAATCATGTTTTTAATTCAAAAAAATTAAGATATTCTATAGAAAACCTGATGATATAGTTTTGAATGTTTTATGAAATTTTCTTAGGGTTAGAAAAAAAGAAAATTAATTGGATGTCATTAGTTTGAACATTATTAATATAAAATATAGCGTGTCTAACTTTATGCAAATTAAAAGTGTTGACAAGGTATTAAGTTATACCATATTTGACAAGGGAAATATTTTTAAAAGAAAATTATAGTTTATGGGTTTGAGGAATGTTAGTTGATTTGATAATAAAAGGAATTAGATAGAACTATTGGGTCTACGCTCTAAAGTTAATTCCTCAAGGGATAAAAATCCTTTGTTTAGTGTTTTAATGTCTAGTACAGAGATAGAGACGAAGTACGAGAATATGCAAGTTTATTGAGTTCTCGATATTAGATTAGTTGGACTACTACGAATGAGTGTCATAACTATTGAGGAAGGCTAGGTCAAATCATAGAAATTAGTTATAAATATCACTTATTCAGTGCAACAACTCCTAGGAGTTGGCTTGACAACCTTGTTGAAAGTGGCTTGGTCTTTGGTTGGTCAGAGCCATGGATCATGAGTTATTAATTTTTAACGAATTTTGTGTCCCTTTCATGTGTCTTCATGCAAACACACATTTTTTTACTTCGGAACAACTATTTCATGTGACCTCCCTAACCTACACCTTTATCTAGATATTTTTCCTTTTTACCACCTATCATTTTGATGTATGGTTTTTTTGTTATTAATTTTTCCGTCTTTTCGGGTATTTTCATGTGCATTTTTTATGGCTTTTCCATGTGAACTTGCCTTAACCACCTCAAAATTCACTTCAGTTTTGAGAGCCTTAACCAACTTCCTTTTTTGCACAAATTTCCCTTTTCTTCCATCCTATTTTGATCTAGCAATTTCATTTTATTAAAATTTTCGTGAATTTTTATGCTTATTTTTTCCATGTGAATGCCCCCTAATGGCCTCGCAACTGTGTTTTGGTTTACCAAACTTGTTTTTAACTTTGTTTTTATTTGTGTTTTTGCCATTTTTATTTGTTTTGATGCATAGATTTTTTCGTATTAATTTTTGACTTCGTTTTTATTTGTGTTTTTGCCGTTCTTTCATGCGGACATGCTCTACCATTATCAGAATCGCATTTAACCCTACCTATCTTGTCTGAGATCTTCCTATGGACATTTTTCATTTTCATCTTACTGGGTTTTGCATGACGAATCTCTCAGTATTATTTTTTCTTTCCAATTTCACGTGTGCTTTTTTCAGTTTTTTCCCCGTAAACATGTCCTATCCCTATCAGAACTACATTTTCATCTAATAGGCTTGTCCGGCATGTCATTTTTCCCATTTTCCTTCTTTTTTGTGTTTCATTTTGATGACTGGATTTTTTGAAACTATTTTTTCTATGACTTTACCTTCTGATATTGCTCCTGTTTGTGTGCAAACATCCATGATTACGACTTCTAAGGCACGTCGACATGTCCCTCTTGCCATCCTCCACTTGTATGTGTTCCCACACACCCTCTCAATCCTAGAAATACAAATTTTTTTACCCTCGCCCCGTGCACTCGCCCCGTGCACATGCATGGGACGAGGGGCACAACGATCCTTAAAGAGCCCCAAAAACCCCAAAAAAAAACACACAAAAAAACAAAAAAAAACAAACAAACAAATGCACACACACACACACCCAACACGCCAGCCCCCTACCCCATTCCTACCCCCCCATCCTATGCCCACCCCCCGCCCTCCTTTGGCCCACCCTTCCTCCCCCCTATTTTGCACTCACCCTCTCACAGGCCCCCCACCCCCGTCCCCTCCCTCCTACCCTCCCCCCCAACCGTCCCCTCCCCCTCCCTCAACCGCGGCTCCCCCTGATCCTGCCTCCCTCTCTTCCTCCTTCCTCTCCTCATGTCTCCCCTCTTCTCCGCCCTCCTCAGAGCTACCCCACCCATCAGTCACCTATGCTGAACGTTCTCCTCCTGCCTGTTGGATGAGCTGAGTAGTTTAAAGCTACCACATTCGTTGCCTCTGCCAGTTGTTCTCCTCATGCCCACTGGACAAGGCCATCTCCCGACTCACCATCCTACTCGACGTGCTACCTCCCTCTTCTGTGGCCACTGCTGCTAGGGTCCCGTGCAGCCTCACCACCATGTCCTCCTAGCCTGGCCGCCACCCCTGTGGTTGGCTCCCCGCGCTGCCACTTGCATGTCAGCCTCCTCCTCCTCCCTTCTCGCTAGCCTCCTCCTCCCAACCCTCCTTGCCGCCTACTCCTACCCCCTATCTCCCTTCCCCTTCCCCTTCGCCCGCCGTTGTCTCCCTCTACCCCCCTCCCCCAACCACCCTACTGGCCGCCTAGCACTCACCCCACCTACAATTCGATCCCCCCCCCGGCCCATTCACCTACCTGCCCAACCACCACGATACCCTCCCCCCACCACTTCTCAATTTATATTTTCTAAACAATTAATAATAAAAACAAAACATAAACTTCCATATCACATACAATTTCAAAACAAACAAAAAACAAAAAAAAAGAAAACACACACTACCACCACACACCTCCCCTCTATATATATATATATATATATATATATATATCTATATATTCTTCTTTTTATTTAAAAAACAACAAAACGTAAAAAACAAAAACACACACCACAATGCAACAACTGCTTATTTCTACTACTCGCACCACCACTTTCCCCTCATCTCCCCCCACCGCCCCGTCCCCTCGATTTTTTGTTCCCCCCATGTATCATTTTTCTTCCATGAGTGACCTCCCTTTTCTCTCTTTCTCGTGTGCGAGTGTGCCTTCTTAGGCCTTGTTCACGTGTGAGGTTTTAGACCACGTTACACATGTTCAGGATCATAGTCGTTTACGTGCAAGGACGCACGTGTAGTTTTGTAAGAGATGGGGAATACGGGGAGAATACGAAATAAAATAATGGAGAAAAAATACCTACTACATTGGCAGGTATATAAGATGTGAGGAACTTGATCATTTTTTCTAATCAGATTATAATAACAAGTCTCCTTCATCTTCTCTCCCTCTCTCCAGCTTTCATGGTTTCCTTCCTTCCTTTTATGTCTTTCTCTCTCTTCTTCTAGTCTTTCTCTCTCCTTGTCACTCTCTTTCTCTCTCTTTTGCTTCTCTTCGTCTCTCTCTCCTGTAGTCTTCTCTCTCCTCTTTCTCTGTCCCTAGTCCTCTCCTTGACAATTGGTATCAGAGCCTCTCAAGTTCTTGATCCAAGTAGTCATATTTGGTTTAGTTTTCCCTTTTCAGTCACACAAATCCAAGAACTTTAGGTAACAGGTACAGACATGTCGGCAGCATTGGAGTGACTAGTGGACATTTCCAAGAAGAAGACAAGCAACATTCAAGACTTTTCAAAAGTTGGAGGAGCCAATTAACTTTTGGGAAAGTTGAGCTTCTCCTCCTTTCTCAAGCTTTCAAGAGAGCTTCCATGGAGGAATCAACTCTCACTTCTCTGGATCTTAGACAATTCTTCCTCAGCTATGGCAGTTGCCACTGCCTCAACTTCTCTCAAGCTCACATCCGGTGCATCTAGAGTCATTGTGTTTTGATACATGAAATGATGCCATAGAAGCTTGAGGAAATAGGCATTTTTGTGCAATCCCATTCTTGACATGGCGTCCATACTTGCAGGAAGAACCAACAACTTGGACAACTAGTTTCTGGGCACCATCCACAATTAAGGTTTAGGGCATCAATGATGCTGGCCTTGAGATCAATCAGCTTCACAATTTGTAGCTTTTCTCCAAGAAGAATGGTCTCACTCGAGCTTTGAGCGCATTCGCAAGGTTGTTTAGGCTACGATCTATGGCAAGATGTGTGACCCTGCACATGCACTTCCTATGCTATCTGGTGTTTCGACTTGGTCCAAACAATGAACTTGGTGGTGGGGAAGGAGAAGCACCAGAGGCAGTAACAACTATAGCACATAAACATTTGGAGTAGCAATTTTTGGACTATAACAATTTAACAAGTTCCATACTTTCATTGTCCACTCCTTGACAAAGGACCATCCATTGATGAGCTGTATATGGGTCCAGAAATGCCAACATGCTTGAGTGTGTGAGCATGTTGCTCAAGTTCACATAATACAAACGGTTTTCCATGAATATACACCACTGCTTCCTCTCTCAAGTCAGTTACAATAGCATGTCAAGGATCTCTCATGCTTGATAGTGCTCAAGTGCCCAAAAATAGACTTTGCCCCTTCCACATTAGGAGTTGCTAAGCTGTATATGGGTACTTGATCAACCTTACACACATGTGGTGCACCTTCAATGTTCATAGAGCCAAATGTTGTCTTCTGTCCTGGAAAGAAATACATCTTGAGGATAGATCTTTTCACAGCTACATCAAAGAACAACTTGAGCATGGCCAAGCCATATCCAACGTGATCAATTGAACAAACCCTCAACTGCCTTCCTTGTCTCTGGAGTTGGGCTCAAAGACTATGAGAAGTAGGTGGAAAGAGTCTACAATAGCATCTATTGTCTGTGCCACCCCAAGCCTGGTCTTAATCTGCTTGATTTTCATGATCGAGAGCTTGATCTTAGATCTCAAGCACTTTATATTGGAGTTTAATCAAGCTTTATATTCATTTTAATGCCTTATTTGTCCTATGAGCATCCTGCTAAATCTCTAGTGGGGTATTTGCTGAAACTAGGACAGAAGGAAGTTGTTACCAATGTAGTCAATGCAGGAATTTTGATGATTGATCCACGATTGGGAAGAGGCTTTGATGCTTGGAAGGCATTATGGGGTATATTTATGGAATATCTCTCTTCTATGCCCATCTATGCAAGCTGTGAGCTATTGAGAGCTCAATCCTTCTATTCCAATTGAAGAATTTTCCTTTTTCAAGCTCAAAGATTCTCTCTTAGCTGAGAATTGCAACCATGGAGTTTATTGGAGTATAATGGAGCATCTTGGAACACACAATAAGGGTTGAATCATTGTTTGATTGCCATCTTCATCAAGCATCATAAGCTACTTAGTTCTTGAATTCTTATTCTCTCAAGTTTATCCTGTTGTGCTGAGCCATAACCAATTGCTTGAGAGAATGCAAGAGCTCAAGTAGGCATTAGGAGATAAATTTGATGCTTGTCTGTTGTTCAATTCTTCACAGTCATTTTGCTTCACTCGCATTGCATTGGAATGGGTAAATTCATGCTAAAACTCATTCAGGATTATTGCTTCTACTTACCTTTACCAATTGAGTTGTTTCTTGCCTGATCCACTTAAATAATTGAAAAATCCATTCTATAAGGGTTAGTTAGCAGTGATTCATTTCTTGGTAAGCCCCTACCCTTGATCCCCATTTTCCATTCCATGCATATCATGAAAAGGTTCAATTCCTACTTCCAAATGCATCTCATGCTAGGTGTTTAGTTAATAAATGTCTACCATATATATTCCAAGTGAGGAAAAGCCCAATGCTAGGTGAGGTGGCAAGACAAATGAGGGGAGACCCCCCTTGCCATCAAAGACCTTGAAGGGGTGCACAACCTGCCTGGGGGGGGGACTTTGCCCACCTCTCAGTGATTTGGAGCCCGAATTTGCTTGCAGTTGTGTAGGTACCCTCTTGAAGAACCAAGATATTGACTTGGCATTGATGTATGAGATGTATTTTCTGATGTATGAATGTATTATTGGCTGCAAATGTATGGGAAAATACTACTGAGGGTGTATTTGCAGACATGAGAATACATATGCAGTCAATGTGGCAGTGAATACAATGCTTGGAATGTATGGGAGATGCCTATGCATGGGGAAATTATGCTAAGAGATGTTTATGGTATGCTCAGTTCTGGAATAAGGTTACAAACAGTGAATTTGGATGATTGGGCAATGTATTGTGCCATGTGAGATGACCTTTCAATCATCATTGACAAGTTGATTCCTTGCAATCCCTTTCTTGACCCCTGCAAGGTGGTGTAAGCAATTTGCTAGTATTTATAGAAGTATAACTATTCCCAAGAACTAAGGCGCAGGTCTTAAAGAGTACCCATAGTTCCTACTAAGGGCCTTGATTGGAGATCTAGTTGGGACCCTACAAGATACTTACAGGTCAAAATAGGCCTCCTACAATTGTAGACAGGGTGCTGGGCTACACAGTACAACTATACTTTTCCTATTATAGAATTTTTGATTTAGAAGCTAGCATAACATACTTATGCTCATTTTGAAGAGGAATCCTTGGCTTCAACTTGAACAAAAAATTAGGTCAATAGAAGCTTCCTAGCTCAAGTTACGGGCAAAAAAGTGACAAGTGAAATAATGGAACTACACCTAACCATGGCAGGGAATAGGGGAAAAACCAAGGCCAATTAAGATGCTTAGCAACAAATCAAGGATGCACAAGAACCAAGGACTGAGAACAACCCTGAAATGGATTATGAGGAGTATCCGCATGACATTGGAAGCCTCAGTTCTCTTAATGACACCCTATGCAGGCATGAGACAAGGCATAATCAAAGACATGAAGCTATTTTGGAAAGACAGGAGGCTATACTTGCAGGCATAGCAGCAAACACAAAAAATCATGCTGAGATGATGAAGGAAATGTGTTAAATGAGAGCCACCATGGACACACTTAATGCCAATTTCTCTAAGTGGTTGGAGATTCAACTGAAGGGAAGAGAGCAAGAAAATCGATCACGTGTACATGTTGAAAGAACCTCCTTTCCCTTAGTCAATGCAAATTCTCAAGGCATTTGTAGCTTTGAGCTTGGTGAGCCTTCTCATAGGCAAGAGGACCCATTGGGGCATGCATCATGGGGAAATTCTCAGCTTCCATTAGCTCCCATGCCACTCCTCATGAACGAGAGCTGAGACATAAGATTATCTTCTCCAAATTTAATGGCCAATCCTCTTCCCCAACTGAATTGGAAAAAGGACTTTCAAAGCTTGAAGACTGCTTTAATATTTTGCCAAGAAATGATGACCAAAAGATCCACCAGGAAGGATTTGCTCATACATGGTGGCAGTATATTAGGAGGGAAAATCAACAAGTTGATACTTGGGATGCATTTAAAATAGTTATGGTTCAAGTTTTTGTGTCTCCCGTAGAGAAAGAGAAGCTCGCTCAACACTGGTACAGCTTATAGCAGTGTGGCTTGATAGTTTGGGACTACAAAAATCAATTTCTAATCTCATGACGTATATTGAGTCCATAAGTAATGATGAAAAGCTGCATAAGTATATATGTGGCTTGGATCCTCAGGTATAGTTGATATTTTAGTGCAGTCACCTTCCAATTTGTTCCAGGCTATTGAATTGGATGAAAGATACTCTTGTAAGTAGCGTAGGGATACTTCAGTTCATCCATAGTATGGATAGCAAAGAGGCTTGTCTTAGCCATCTTTTGGGCAACCTAGAGGGCCTACACAGTCCAATTTTGGACAGCAACAAGCTACTGTAAAGTAGGGCCAATTTGGGACCAGTTATGGTGGTGGAAATATGCCATTTAGCACCCCTAGAGTTCCCACATATTCGACCTTCAATGCCTCAAGGAAAACCTACAATTTTAGGGCGGTAAACAATGGCAGGGCTAAGAATAAACAAGGGGACAACAAGAACAAGAATGTCTTAGCCTTTGATGGTCAACGATCCATTCCCATGGATTTGTACAAAGAAAGGAAAGAAAAAGGACTTTGTTTCAAGTGTGAGGAAAAGTACACAACTCAACGTGCTTCCAAATGTGCCTATAGAAATGAAAAGGCAAGAGTCCAAAGTATTTTGGTCTTTGAAGATGTGACGTACCCACCTTTGATTACGTGACGAGTAATGTTTTAGTAGCCTAGAGTTTATCTTCCAACCATCGCCATCCGTACTCTAACCAGAATGATCGGATTTTGTCTGGCTAGTTAACCCTAGGTCTACCCCGCAAGGGAAGTATCCTGCCGTTACCTACGGAGGACTAACCTGAAGGTTCCTAATTGACCTAACAGTTACCTATCAACAACTAACTCACATCCAGAGGTGTCCTTGAGAGGCTTCTTGTTCGGAAGGAGCAACTGCCATTACCCTTGATTCATGGAGTACAACACTTTTTTCTAGTAGCAGGCTAAGGATTTATAAAATCCCTTGCAGTGCTCTGGCATAGCCGCCGTACCTTTCCCCTAAGATAATTCACAGTTCGGGTTCTGAGACCAAACCCTAAGTAAGTCAACAAATCGGACCTTCCTAGAGTTTCTTCATAGTGTTTGTTTTTGGGGAAACCTCTCGACTAACCAAGACCACCCTGCCATAGGACTGGATTCGTCGGGAATCCATCCACCCGCTTCCCTCTATGGAAGTTTTTAGTTATCTAATTACCTACCACATTATGTGAAACATATAAAAAAAAGCTTTATTAATTAATATCCTTATATGCACAATTGTTTGTTTACGTAATTTACTCACGGACATACAATAAGAATAAAACAATTCATTGATTATATTCCATAATGTGTGTTCTCCCGCCCATACAGGATAAAAATTACAATTTCACATGCTGCCTCATCCGACGTATTTGCATGTCACACACTGCCCCATTCGGCGCATTTGCACATCACCAAGATCAAATCCACCTATAGCTAGTGTTCATAGGTGTCCCAAGTAGAACTCGGGCCATACAGGGGACTAAGTAGTTCCTAGGTGCGAAAAAGGATTTACTAGCGAGAGCCCCCATGGCACCCTTCCACCTCCTACTTAATACAATCCCTGCTGGGAGACCTCTTGCCATCGGAGCCGGTCCATGCTTCCGCGGCAATAAAAACATCCCCTCTTGGTATGGGGATTTAGCACCTATCCTTGGGGGAGGCATAGGGCTCCTCAATTTTTATCTACTCCAATATTTAATTAAATCAGGATCTAATCTAGAAAATTCACAAACAAGATTGATGTCTTCAAGCAGTTATGACTTTAATCAATCATGCAACTTTCAAGTTCAAGTGATGCTTAATCTGGTAGCAATCGACACTTGAGTTTCAAGTAATGAACTCTTTCCCTTGGAATTTAACTAGAGGTATCTAGAATTTGAGTCTCTAATTTCCCAATTCTTGTAACCAAATTTCTTGACCTTAAGTTAGCATTTCTCAAGAGACTTATCTTATTTCTATTGAACTTGAATAGAACTATTTTAGAAAAAAAAACGTGTGGTATCGCGGTTGGTAAAGGGGCGTTATCCTCACTCGTGACTCCGTTTGTGACTCTCGTCTTGCAACTCCAACTGTTGCTTCTACATTAGTAGGGTTATTTGCTATTTCTGCTTCTGAATTCTTTTTCTTTGGGGTCATGATAGAATAGAGATGAGAGTAGAGGTATGATAGAAAAGGATAGAGTTCTTCAGTGTCTTCTCTTCTCAGATCAGAGTAGAAGAGGATGAGAGACCTTCAGCATATCTTGGATAGAGTCTCCTCCTTCTTGATCAGTGTCTCGTCCTCGCCAAGATTGCTCTTGTTGCTCCTCCTTCTCGATCAGCGTCTCGCCCTCGTCAAGATTGCTCTTATTGCTCCTCCTTCTCGATGAGCATCTCGCCCTCATCAAGATTGCTCTTGTTGCTCTCTGTGGTCATCCCCAAGCCCTCAATTTATAGTTTTTGCAAGGGGAAGGGGGGTAAAGAGAGGGCGCCTACTTTTTGGCGTTTTTGATGACATCATTGATGACAAGATTTCATTTTCTTTATTTGTCCTGCAACTTGTTTGGATTATAACTTCATTGTATGAACTCCAAATATAAACCTTTGGGTACTTAAAACAATCGGAACACATCTGGTCGACAAGGTTTATGTGTGTAGAATTACGAAAATCCATCAAAATTAGGCAAAAATGATGATTTTTATAAATCGCGTTATTTTTATCCATATTTTGTATTGGATGACTTTTTCCCTTCAAAGTAAGTTATAATATATATTTGAATACATCTAAAGTGGAAATTAAGTCATCTAAACATGATACTAGAAAACTAATCCTGCTTCTTGTAAATCCTGTAGAGATTTTGCAGTTTTTTTTTTCCATGTGTGGATGTACAACACCACGTATACGCACCTTCAAATAAACTAAGTAATGGGGACATTACATTCTTCCCTCCTTAGAGAAATCAAGATGTTCTCATCTCGAGAGAAACTGGGGGTATTCTTTCATAAGGATTACCTCATCGACCCAAGTGGCATCCTCTTCAGGATAATCCTTTCACTAGATGAGATATTCTCTAAGGATCCTATTCCTAAGGATTCTTTCTTTCACATCCAAGATTCTATCAGGTTGAAGTTAAAGTAATCCACCTTGAACAGAGGGTAATCCAACTACAAAATCCATACTAATGAATTTCCATTTCATGTGAGGAATATCAAGTGGTTGTAGCTTTCGTGGCAACTTAACTCGTTCGAATTTTATTCATTGGAAACTCAAGCATTCGATTACGTATTTAAGTACGTCACTTTTGAGCTTTTCCCAATGATAGTTTTTTCTAACTACATTGAGAGTTTTGGCATAGCCAGGATGTCCTGAAAATGGGGAATCATGAGCTTCCCATAGTATCTTCTTCTTAAGATCTTGACTTGAAGGAATACATAATCTTGTCCTGAAATAGGCAAGCCCTTCGTCAACGGAGAAGTTAAGATACTTTGTCTTAAGCTTAGAGTCTTGTTCTTTATTTTGAATTTCCTTTAGCATTTGTTGATATCTGGGATCATTATTCGCCTTCTCCTTGGCTAGCTCAATGATAGGATTGCTAGGCATTGATATCATTGTAGTTAGTGTTTGAGCTCTAAGAGGTTCTTCTGAGATAAATGCATTGAGAAACGATTTGTGGCTTAAAGCATCTGCAATTACATTCTCTTTTCCTGGTCTATACTCGATCTCAAAATCATACTCTTGCAAGACTTCGATCCACCGACGTTGCCTCATATTTAGATCTAGTTGAGTGAAGATCCATTTAAGACTTTTATGGTCGGTTACCAGTGAGAATTTCTTCCCGAGTAGATAATGTCTCCATAACTTAAGAACGTGGATAATTGCAAGTAATTCCAAGTCATGAGTAGCATAATTTCTCTTGTGAGTCTTCAATTTTCTGGAGGAATATGCTACTGGATGTCCTTCTTACATGAGTACGCATCCCAAAGCAAGAGAGCTCGCATCGGTCACCACTTCGAATTCTTTGCTAAGATCAGGTAGTTTGAGGATCAGGACTGTGACTAAACTTAGCTTGAGCTTGTCAAAGCTAGACTATTCAACTTGGGTCCATTTAGTGGCAACCTGCTTCTTGAGTAGGTTGGTGAGGGGTGTAGCAATTAAGGCATAATTCTTGATAAAGACCTGATACCATCTTGTTAAACCCAAAAAGCTACGAACTTCACTTACATTGGTTGGAGGTGGCTAGTCTTGTACATCCTTCACCTTGGCCGGATCTACTGAAATTCCCTCTACTAAAACTATAAACCCTAAATACTCAATTTGCTTCTTGAAGAATGCACACTTCTTCTTCTTTAGCAAACAACTTGTGAGTCTGCATTGTCTCAAGAACTGTCCGTAGTTGTGACTCATGACTTCCTTCATCCTTGGAATACGTTAAGATGTCATCAAAGAATACAAGGACGAAATCATCAAGATAAGGTCTGAATATATCTTGCATTAATCTGTTGAAGGTAGCGGGGGCATTGGTTAATCCGAATGACATTACAATAAACTCGTAATGACCGTACCTTGTGCTAAAAGCAGTTTTTGGAATATCTTCTTGCTTAATTTTGATTTGGTAATACCTTGATCTGAGATCAATCTTGGAGAAAGTCTTCTCTCCTTGTAATCGATCAAGTAGTTCGTCGATTCTTGGAATCGAATACTTATTTTTTATTGTTACCTGATTTAGCCCTCGATAATCAATGCAGAGATGGAGAGTCCCATCCTTCTTTTTCTGAAATAACATCGGAGCTCCCCAGGGTGAGTTACCGAGTCTAATGTATCCCTGATCTAAGAGCTGTTTGAGTTGTTCCTTTAGTTCTATGGCTTTTGGAATGGACATTTGATATGGTCATTTTGCAACTCGTGCAGCTCCTGGGACTAGCTTGATTTCGTGGTCGACTTCTCTTTGTGGTGGAAGTTCAGTTAATTCTTCAAGGAATATGTTAGTATATTTCTTAAGCCACGACAGTTCATCTTTGACTTCTTTATCCTATTCAGTTTTATTTAATTTGATTAGATATATAGGTGAGCCTTTTCTTAAACCTTTAGCGATTCGAGAAGCTTTCGCTAATTGAATCTTTGGTTTTCCTGCTTCTCCTTGTGTAGTCACTTGTTATCCTACAAGATTCAGGAATGCGACTTGGCCCTTTTCACAATGAATATGAGCATCATTGGGAATTAACCAGTCCATTCCTAACAGGCACTCATAGGTTCCTAGGTTCATCACTCTGAATTTCATGTTGGTCTGATTGCCACCCAGATTAAACTCCACCTTACTTGTTTGTTGTGTTGAGGAAACTTCTTTTCCATTAGCTAACTCAACTATCAGCCCAGGTGCACGCATTGTGTCTATGCCTAGTTTTCTAGCACACCTTGGTGATATGCATGAATGTGTGCTTCCACAATCGATCAAAATTTAAAGGGTTTACCATTATAGGTTGATGGTGTTTGAATCACTGAGAATTGTCGATTTGGTCCCTTCTTGTTGAGAGAGGCGTGAATTCTCGCTTTCTCCATGTCGGTTTCCAAGGTGGGACCTTCGTCATCTTCTACTTCCTTGAGGGTTATGCGGGCAACTCTTCCTCTAGCTATGGCTGTCCGGCTTTGGTTGTTACGGAACTTGCTTTGGTGTTCATTCTGACCGAGTTTTGGGCATCGCCTTTGGATGTGGCCAGGTTCGTTACAATAATAGCACCTGAAAGTGTCTTTATTACCACCAGTAAAGTTCTCCACCGCTGACATCTTAGCCTTTTTGCTATTAGCATATTGGAATTGACCTTAGGTTCTTTTTGCATAGCCCCTAGTTATATTTCTGTTTTGGAACTTATTATTCCAAGGCTTATCGTTTCTTGTTTTGGACTAGAGTTCCTGTACAATTGGACTTGCTCTTATCAATGCATCTTGGAGGTTGGATGGACGCATTGCTTCAAGCCGTGTGTTCAGGGGATCATCATGGCAAAACTTGGATACTTGCTGCGCAATGTCCATAGATAGTGCATACTTGAGAAGTGTTACACACTTCGAGTAATAGGCTTCCAGTGTCATTCCAAGTTGATTTAGACCAAAGAATTCATTCATCTTTTGTGTGCGGTATGCTGGCGAAAGATATCAGCCTTGCACTGCATCTTTTAATACGTCCCAACTAACAGACGCTTCGGAGATTCCTTGGTCTTTACACCATTGTTTCCACCAAATTCAGGCTTCTCCTATTAGCTTTAACTTACTGATCATTGCTTGATTAGCTTGGGTAATTCCAGTAGCAATGAAATAATCTTCCATGGACTCAACCCATATTTTTGCTTCAACCTCGATGTTTTTGCCTTGACCATCAAACTCAAGTGGTTTGATTTGATTAAGCATGAACTTCTTTTCTTGGATCTCAACAGCATTAAGGGTAGGAACAGTTTCCCGTGGTATCATAAGATTAGCTCTACGAATGTTATCATATAGTTTGCTCGTATCTTTTCAAAAAAAGAAATCATTTCAGAAGGATAGAAAATATTTATATTAAATTTTCAAGAAGGTTACATCATGATAGATTTTTTCGAATGAACTTAAGGAATCTAACCATGGATTTTAGATATATCTACTGACTTGTAATTCTTAATTGCTAGAATGGTAACCAATTTCATATCCAATAGATAGACAAAATAATTTCTTTTGCTATAAGGGATAAATACATGGTTTATTTTTGGTATGGCTGGTTATTTGGGAGAGAAGATTTCCCTAATACAATCTAGGTATGGCATTTGGATATATCCATTGGGTAATAGTCTGGCTTTGAAGAATGGATATCTAAAAATCTGTACTTTAAAGGAAGATCAGGAAGTCCATCTTTGATGTAATTGCGGCATTTAGAGCGACCAACAACTATAATTTGGTCCGCTGGGATGACATTTGTCACTTCCTCGTAAATATATCGATTTAGTTTAACCTTCCGGCCTCTAGTGAATAAAGTTGAATTCACTCTAGCTTCATGAAATAAATAAACCTTCATGACTTTAAGGTTTTCCATCCATCTTATTCTCTTCAAATTGTTCTGAAGGAAGGCAAGAGGGTTTGCATCGATATAACAAATTCCACCGCTCATCATCCAGCGTCTTTCTCGGTATAGTGGAGAAGGATCATAGATGTTATCCAGAATCCGCATCACTTGCATTCTCCATCCATAATATGTAGAATGCATTACCGATGTAAACATCGCTCGGAAGACTAGGAATCGCTCGTAATCTTTGTCTCTCTGGGTAATATAAAAAAAAAAAGCAAGAGAAGGGAAAAACAACTCATATCTCAAGCTACAATACCAAGTTTCTGATTTCTTTTCACTCTGATACCACTTATGACGTACCCGCCTTTGATTACGTGACGATTAATGTTTTAGTAGTCACCTAGATTTTATCTTCCAGCCGTCGCTATCCATACTCTAACCAAAATGATCGGATTTTGTCTGGCTAGTTAGCCCTAGGTCTACCCCACAAGGGAAGCGTCCCGCCGTTACCTACGGAGGACTAACCTGAAGGTTCCTAATTGACCTAACAGTCACCTATCAACAACTAACTCACATCCAGAGGTGTCCTTGAGAGGCTTCTTGTTCGGAAGGAGCAACTGCCATTACCCTTGATTCATGGAGTACAACACTTTTTTCTAGTAGCAGGCTAAGGATTTATAAAATCCCTTGCAGTGCTCTGGCCGCCGTACCTTTCCCCTAAGATAATTCACAGTTCAGGTTCTAAGACCAAACCTTAAGTAAGTCAACGAATCGGCCCTTCCTAGAGTTTCTTCCTAGTGTTTGTTTTTGGGGAAACCTCTCGGCTAATGGAGACCACCCTGCCATAGGACTAGATTCGTCGGGAATCCATCCACCCGCTTCCCTCTATGGAAGTTCTTAGTTATCTAATTACCTACCACATTACGTGAAACATATAAAAAAAGATTTATTATTTAATATCCTTATATGCACAGTTGTTCGTTTACGTAATTTACTCACAGACATACAATCAGAATAAAACAATTCATTGATTATATTCCATAATGTACGTTCTCCTGCCCATACAGGAGAAAAATTACAATTTCACGTGCTGCTTCATTTGACGTATCTGCACGTCACGTGCTGCCTCATCCGATGCATTTGCACGTCACCAAGATCAAATCCACCTATAGCTAGTGTTCATACGTGTCCCAAGTAGAACTCGGGCCATACATGGGACCAAGTAGTTCCTAGGTGCGAAAAAGAATTTACTAGCCAGAGCCCCCATGGCACCCTTCCACCTCCTACTTAATACAATCCCTACTGGGAGACCTCTCGCCATCGGAGCCGGTCCATGCTTCTGCGGCAATAAAAACATCCCCTCTTGGTATGGGGATTCATCACCTATCCTTGGGGGAGGCATAGGGCTCCTCAATTTTTATATGTTCCAATATTTAATTCAATCAGGATCTAATCTAGAAAATTCACAAACAAGATTGATGTCTTCAAGGAGTTATGAATTCAATCAATCATGCAACTTTCAAGTTCAAGTGATGCTTAATCTAGTAGCAATTGACACTTGAGTTTTAAGTAATAAACTCTTCTCCTTGGAATTTAACTAGAGGTATCTAGAATTTGAGTCTCTAACTTCCCAATTCTTGTAACCAAATTTATTGACCTTAAGTTAGCATTTCTCAAGAGACTTATCTTATTTCTATTGAACTTGAATAGAACTATTTTAGAAAAAAAACATGTGGTATCGCGGTTGGTAAAGGGGCGTTATCCGCGCTCGTGACTCCGTTTGTGACTCTCGTCTTGCAACTCCAACTGTTGCTTCTATGTTAGTAGGGTTATTTGCGATTTCCGCTTTTGAATTCTTTTTCTTTGGGGCCATGATAGAATAGAGATGAGAGTAGAGGTATGATAGAATAGGATAGAGTTCTTCAGTGTCTTCTCTTCTCGGATCAGAGTAGAAGAGGATGAGAGACCTTTAGCATATCTCGGATAGAGTCTCCTCCTTCTTGATCAGCATCTTGTCCTCATCAAGATTGCTCTTGTTGCTCCTCCTTCTCGATCAGCGTCTCGCCCTCATCAAGATTGCTCTTGTTGCTCCTCCTTCTCGATCAGCGTCTCGCCCTCGTCAAGATTTCTCTTGTTGCTCTCTGTGGTCATCCCCAAGCCATCAATTTATAGTTTTTGCAAGGGGAGGGGGGGAGGGGGTGTAAAGAGAGGGCACCTGCTTTTTGGCGTTTTTGATGATATCATCACGATGACAAGATTTCGTTTTCTTTTTCTATCCTGCAACTTGTTTGGATCATAACTTCGTCGTATGAACTCAAAATATAGATGTTTGGGTACTTAAAACGATTAGAACACATCTTGTCGACAAGCTTATGTAGGCAAAATTACGAAAATTCATCAAAATGAGAAAAAATGATGATTTTTATAAATTGCATTATTTTTATCCATCTTTTATCTTGGACGACTTATTCCCTTCAAAATAAGTCATAGTATATATTTGAATCCAAGATCACCGTGAAGAATAGATACCCTATCCCTAGGGTGGATAACTTGTTAGATGAGCTAAAAGGGGCTAAATATATCACAAAGATTGATTTGAGATTTGGCTACCATTAGATATGCATGCGTGAAGGGGATGATATTAAGACAACATTCAGGACTAACCATGGTCTTTATCACTTCTTGGTTATGCCCTTTGGCTTGACAAATGCACCCGACACTTATTAGAGCCTAATGAATAAAATACTTCAGTTATTTTTATTCAGATTTGTGTTGTTGTTTTTGCATGACATTCTCATCTACATCCGTTCATTGGAAGCTCATCTATTCACATGAGGCAGGTATTTGATGTACTTAGACATCATAGACTCTTTGCGAATGAGTCAAAATGTTCCTTCCTGCAGATTGGGATAGAGTGTTTGGGCCACATTGTTAATGAGGCAGGCATTAGAGCTAATCCAAAGAAAGTGCAATGTGTCAAAGATTGGCCTACACCTGCAAATACCACCTTTTTGAGAGGAGTCTTGGGTCCCTCTTCATTCTACTGTAGATTTATTTGACATTACGCCACTATTGCAACTCCTCTCATTGATAGGTTGAAGAAAGAAGCATTTTTCTGAGATGCCATTGTAGATACAAGCTTTAATCAGTTGAAAGGTTTGCTTACTTCAGCCCCTCTTAGTTTTGCCCTAATTTCTCCAAGGAATTTACAATTTAGTGTGATGCCAGTGGGTGAGGTATTGGTGCAGTATTGCTGCAAGAACATGGGGTAATAGCTTTTGAAAGCAGAAAACTTGCTGAAAATGAGATGGTAATGAATGTTTATGATCAAGAAATGTTGGCTATTCTTCATGCCATAAAGAAATGGCACCATTACTTGTATGGTAGTAGGTTTAGAGTCAAGAGTGACCATAGGGTCCTCAAATATTTCTTATCTCAGTCCAACCTTACTCCTAAGTAACGTAGATGGGTGACCACATTGCAAAATTATGACTTTGACATTACCCATACTTGTGGAAAAGACAATGTCACTAGTTGATTCCTTGTCTAGAATGTGGGCATGTAAAGTCTCTACCATCATGGAATTGCATAGTGATTGGATACACGAGCTTCAGGAGGCTTACCTATTGGATGTTGATTTCAGCAATATATTTCAAAAATTATAGCAAGGTCAATGAACATAAAACTCTCCATTTCAGCTAAAAAATGGGCTTTTATGGCTTAATGGCAGGATTGCTATCCCTCACACTTCCCCATTCAAGTAGCAGATCATGCAAGAAATGCATTCAACACCTACAACTAGTCATTTGGGAGTGTTCCAAACCTATGACAAAATTACCAAGAGTTTTCATTAGAAGTGCCTTTGGAGAGATGTTAAAGAATTTGTCTTGAGCTATGTGCCTTGTTAGCAAAACAAGGATAGCACATTAAAGTTGGGTGGATTGTTACAACCATTGCCTATTCTCAAGGGCAAGTGGACTCATACAACTATGGATTTTATTATAGGTCTACCTCTCACCAAGAAAGGGTGGAATGACATCTATGTGGTGGTGGATAGGCTCACAAAGGCATCTCATTTCATCTCCATTAAAGCCCAATTTGCTGCATCACAAGTAGCTAGCCAATTTATGGAACATGTGTTCAAATTGCATGGTTTACCACGTGTCATTGTACGTGATCGGGATACACAATTTACAAGCAAATTTTGGCAAGCGATATTCAGCTCTATGGGCACTAAGTTGGCTCGTTCTACAGCTTATCACTCCCAAACTGATGGTCAAATAGAGAGGGTCAACAAATGGCTGCAAACTTATCTAATATACTTTTGTTATGATGTTTAGCATGCTTGGGATGCATGGTTACATTTGGCTAAGTTTGCCTATAATAACTTGACCCATGCTAGCATTGGAGTTTCACCTTTCGAGGCTTTATATGGGTATAAGGTCCCTCTCCCCATGGTCATCTTCAATGACAAGATCAATCCTCAAAGCAAGGAAGAATTGGATAGGATGCAAACCCTACTTCACCAATGTAAGGTGAACTTAAAGAGAGCTCAAGACGAAATGAAGCTTTATGCTAATAGGAAAAGACGGGACATTGAGTTCCAAGAAGGGGATTTGGTTTTGCTGAAAGTACCTAAGTCTATGTATGTCACTCTTAAGGATAGCTCCAACAACAAGTTAGCTCATAGGTTCTATGGGCCCTATTGGATTATCAAGTAGGTGGATGACTTGGCTTATTAGTTGGAATTACCCCCTTCCACCAAGATTCACAATGTCTTTCATGTGAGTCAGCTCAAACCTTCAAACCTTTCATTGGATCATCAATGGATTACTTAGAAGAGCTCCCTTCTATGGATGAAGAGGGCATCATCCAATACATTCTAGAGGCAGTCATAGGTCAAAGGGAAAAGAAGCTATGCTCAAGATCAATCATTGAATACTTGATCAAATGGCAAGGATTGCCCCTTGAAGAGGCCTCTTTTGGCAACTAGCTTCAATCATGGAAGAGTTCCCTCATCTTATGGATACTAACTGGGCTAAAATGTAGTCAATAGGTAGCCTATCCCAGTTCAGATAGCTTGCAAACAACTCTCTATTTTCAACCAAATTTGATTTTGAATTATGGATAGCTTTTAATGCCATATATGGGCTAGAAGTACTCGAAGTAAGCTCCGTTTCTATGTGTCAAACACCTACATATCAAAAGCTATTACAGATTTACTACAACAAGGTCCTGTAGTAGACAACATGTTGTCCATTGTCTGTAGCACTCAATTCCTCCCTCAATATGTGCCAAAATTGGATTTTTCTTATTCCGCAATCATGCCCATACATCATATTGTATCCATGACCCAACATACATACATAACGCCCACATGATTTATTGAATAACCCCTTGTAATCATGCATCAAAGTAGTACTCTGCCATGCCCTGCCCTATTTTGTAATAAGTACCCATTTTGTTTTTTAGGGCAAAAATCCTTGTGTGGGGATGGAACGTAAGAGATAGGGAATACGGGGAGAATACAAAATAAAATAATGGAGGAAAAACACCTACTACACTAGCGGGTCTATAAGATGTAAGGGACTTGACATTTTTTCTCATCAAATTATAATAACAAGTCTCCTTCATCTTCTCTCCCTCTCTCCAGCTTTCATGGCTTCCTTCCTTCCTTTTCTTTCTCTCTCTTCTTCTGGTATTTCTCTCTCCTCGTCACTCTCTTTCTCTCTCTTTTGCTTCTCTTCTTCTCTCTCTTCTGAAGTCTTCTCTCTCCTCTTTCTCTCTTCCTAGTCCTCTCCTTGACAAGTTTTGTCCACGTGGCTACGAGATTGTAGATGTTCACGCGCAGTCCACATCATCTATGAACCGGAACCATATTTCTCACCTTTTTAATTTTCGAAAAAAAATCATAAAAACTTTCAAAAGTTGTTTAAAATTCATAAAAAATTAATTAAAATACAAAAAATTATATAAAAAACTTAAAATTTTCTTTAAAAATTAAAATATTTCATATTCATGGAAAATGCCAATAAGAAAGTAAAAATTTATTATAGTATTAAACAAAAAGGGTAAAAATTCACCAAATTTTTTTATTCTTTCCTAAAAATTTCAAAAATTTTAGAAAAAAGAAAAAAGAAAAAAACGATTGCATTTCCATTATGATTATGACTTGTTAAAATTACATAAAATTAGTAAACATATTTGAAATGATTTATTTGAAAAGAAAAAAACTTCAATAATAAGACATTGCAGAAATTTTCCAACACATGGTTGTTTTCATGCCTTAAAACATTTCAACCATATTTCTTTTATATTCCTAATATTTGTTACCATATGGATAATCACATTCATGAATTTATTTCTTTATTTATTCCAAAAAAAGAAAACAAACAAACACCCAAAGTAATAAAAAGAAAAAAATAAACAAAAGAAACAAAACCAAGCCCAACTTAAAAAATGGAATGGAAATTCCAGTCAAAATAGGGCATGTTTACATGGAAAAATGTAAAAAATACGCACAAAATTGTTTCGAAAACTCGCAAAAATAAATAACCAATGAACCATGCATCGGAATGATGGGCGGTAAAAAAGAAAAATATCAAGGGAAAGGTGTAGGGTAGGGGTGTCATGTCAGGTTATTATTCTAAAGCAAAAAGGATGTTTCACATGGAAACGCGTCCAATTGAAGGAAAATGGTTCAAAAATTAATATCTCAAGAACCGTCTGGCAGAATAGGGGTTGGTAAAAAGGAAAAATAGTCAATTCAAAGGGAGGAACATGACTGGAAGGTTGGATTTGGGTTCTAGTGAACGTAGGGTGCATTCACATGAAAAACTTCAAAACAAGGGATAAAGGGAAGAGAGAAGAAATGGCCCTAGGAGGGGGGTGAAAGTGAAAGGGTGGGTGGGGAAGGGACTTCATCAAGGTAAAAGCAAGTCATGGCATAGATGCATGATCAAATTGAGGCATATGCAGGGGGTATGCAAACGGGAAGGGTAAACCGAACATCAAGGACCTATGACCACACATCAGACCAACTGCTAACGTTTCTACACTTAAAAACTGACCATCACTAATAAACAAAAGGTGTAGGGTTAGAAAAACTTTGCCCATGTTGGAAAGAATCAAGGTTGACTATCAATGTTGTATATTGTGTTGTAGTCAGATGTAGGAGAGATGAAGGTATCTTTGCAACACGTACACATCTAATGGGGTAGGGACCATGCACTAGCAATACCCAAGAAGGAAGCTTTGTTGAGGGAATCGGGGGAAACCGTCGATGTGGTGAAGAATATTGTACTTAGCTCACAGTCACTCAAATGGAATGAAAGAATAGTCACTCGCCCCAGTGCTGATATCACTCGTGTGAATCATGATTGAAACCCAAATCTCACACTCGGGTTAGGAATCAATAAGGGGGATGGTATAGAGGGAGTATGCTAGGGTGCATAGTTGATGGTGCATTAGTGCGTCCAATCTGTCTGGCATAGATGCAAGCATGAAGGCTAGGGATCGTTGTTGTGTAATGTACAGAAGAGGACGATGTGTCTTGTGATGACGGCAGAGACCAATCCTATGTGTGCATAGGGAAATGAGAACGTACTTGACTCCAATTGTTGTAATGTCCCTCAATCCTCACCTCTCAATAATTGAGGAAACGCCAATCACGCTCAACCCCCCCTCTGACTGGCACTCTGTGTGAGAATATAGGAGGGAAACCCGAACCTTACACCCATTATTGTTATCCTCATAGGCACTTGGGCAGAGGTTGTATGCATTGTACACAATTGATGGTGTATCCAAAGAATGTGTTTGTAGATAAAATTTTAGTTCAACGTGATGCCCTTCCTAGCTCCAAGCTCAGGGAGTACCCAAACATATTGGTGATCGGCATCTTGTAACACATATGAAGGGAGCGCCCCCAGCTTATCGTTGTGGCCCCACTATGACTCTCCTACACCCTAGGGATTAGTCCTAGGATGTGTTGTCTCAACATAAAGCACATACATAACATAGTCCCCTCTTTTAATGAAACCTTTTAGGATAATTTAATCATTATCACATCAGTCCCCAAAGGAAATGATAACACTAGACCTACAACTTAAGAAACCTCACACTCAACGTGGATCAAGTCATTTGAAAATAAGTGCTATGTATTCAAGAGATAGTTCTCTTGATATCATGTATGAAAATACGAATGAAAAGTGAATAAAATATAGTGCATAAATAAGTAAACTCATAAATCAATTAGTGTGGATGTGCATAAATAGCCCTTTCATGATTTCACTCTAGCATAGTGTGTCATTGCTAAGGTAGCACTGGAATAATCTATGCTACTACCCTTTTTAAGACTTAATCAAAAGAATCCTATATGATTGCACATGCATAAAATCAAGATCCAAATGACCTTTAACTCCCATAATCCCCTTCTCCCTATTGTTTAAGCTTTTGCATTTGATGGGTAGATTAAAAGGGTATTTCATGTATATTTCTTTATGATAAAGGCAATAAACACATACTTTGATATACAAATAGGGGTAAACTGAGGCTAAACCTCATATTTTACCTTAGTCATACTTGCACAAATATATTTCTAAATTTTCATAATTTTTCGGATATGAAAACTATTTTTTGCCTATTTTCTTTGGCCAAAAGTATATTTTTGAGTTTTTTAATTTTCTTTATATAAATTGTTGTATTTTCAAAAATTTTCAAACTCAATATATTAATTCACACTCTAACCCATCTTCACATTTAATTTTATCCCATATGAATAAGATTCGATTTCCTGAAACCAGGAAAAACATTATTTTTCTTCTTAAAATACACATTTCGAGCTTTTGAAGATTAATAACTCATGATTTCGAATACGAGTTCTATATTTTATGGCATAAAACCCTCAAACACATTCAAAAAAGCTTCAAATAAATTTTCATCGCATACGAATAAGAGTTGCACCATGAATTATTTAAAAAATCTGAATTTCTATTAAAAAGAGGCTTACTGTCATTTTTCAGGTTTTCGGTCTCAATAATTGAATTTTCAGGTAGCCATGACTCGCCATTGATCTCCAAACAATGTTGATCATCATTCCTCGATGTCAACATAATCCCATCTCAATGCGGTTCAAGCCGGACAACCAATATTCATCCCAGTCTTTTCCAATTCATTCCTGCATGAATAGCCTTCAAGAGAAGAGAGAGGGAGGAGAGAGAAAGACTAATTTTGGTTTTTCATGATTAGTGCATCATTTTGAATTTGAAACCACTGATTTAGAGTGAAAAAATCAAGGAGTAGGTAGCTATCACTAGATTGGATGGGTCTTCATAGCCTCTGTACGCCCCCTATCCACAAATCGTCACATTCTTCCTTGGTGGCCGTTTTTTCTTGCACGCTCCTCCAAAAAACCCACCCCCCCACAATTCAAAAAATTTGGGTCCCCAAGGTCCCAAAGATCATGCCTCTTCACAAATTAAAAGTTCCTTTTACACTTCCAGTTCTCGACCTTCAGCTTCTCCCACTTTTGACGTTCGATTTGTCATCTAAAAATTTATGTGTGTCCATCTTGAAGTCCCGCATTGCATGCAGCTTGTCCCACTGCATTCTATCACCCAAAAATTTTATAAAAAATCTCCTACCACTGCAAGATCTATCTTCAGAAGTGATTTGAATTATTGTCTCTCACGGCCACTTAAAATTGTGAGATCTGTGTCCGTTGCTTTCTTTAAGCTTTAAAATTTACCTCAAATTGATAAGATTTGGTATATTTATGGCAATTCTCGGGTCGTAAAATCACACTCTCAAAAATGACATTTATAGGACTGTAACAAGAGAGAGAGAGAGAGAGAGAGAGAGAGAGAGAGAGAGAGAGAGAGAGAGAGAGAGAGAGAGAGAGAGAGAGAGAGAGAGAGAGAGAGAGAGAGAGAGAGAGAGAGAGAGAGAGAGAGAGAGAGAGAGAGAGAGAGCTATTGTCATTGCCATTTACGAAGGAGGAGATATGTGCAAAAGGAGAAGAAGGAGGGAAGTTGTGAGGGAGAAGAAGGAGGAGGAGGAAAGCATGAAGGGATTCTTCTTTGAGATTTGAGGTAAGTGCATTCTCTCTTCTCTATTTGTTTTTCTCTTCTCTTCTCTTCTCTTCTCTATTTCTTTTTGTTTATGGAGAGATGCACAGAGAGAGAGAGAGAGAGAGAGAGAGAGAGAGAGAGAGAGAGAGAGAGAGAGAGAGAGAGAGAGAGAGAGAGAGAGAGAGAGAGAGAGAGAGAGAGAGAGAGAGAGAGAGAGAGAGAGAGAGAGAGAGAGAGAGAGAGAGAGAGAGAGAGAGAGAGAGAGAGAGCTGTTGTCATTGCCATTTACGAAGGAGGAGATAGGTGCAAAAGGAGAAGGAGGAGGAGGAGGAAAGCATGCATGAAGGGATTCTTCTTTGAGATTTGAAGTAAGTGCATTCTCCCTTCTCTATTTGTTTTTCTCTTCTCTTCTCTTCTCTATTTCTTTTTGTTTATGGAGAGATGCATAGAGAGAGAGAGAGAGAGAGAGAGAGAGAGAGAGAGAGAGAGAGAGAGAGAGAGAGAGAGAGAGAGAGAGAGAGAGAGAGAGAGAGAGAGAGAGAGAGAGAGAGAGAGAGAGAGAGAGAGAGAGAGAGAGAGAGAGAGAGGAATGGAGAGAGAAATAGAGAGGGGGAGAGGAAAAGGGAGAAATAAAGACAAGGAGGGACAAAGAAATTGAGAGATGGAGGGAGGGAGAGGGAGATAGAAAAATAAAGAAAAGAAGGGAAAATAGAGAGAGAGGAAGGGAGGAAGAAAAAATATATGTATGTGTGTGTGTAGAGAGAGAGAGGAGGGGAGAATAATAGAGAGAGGAAGGGAGATATAAAAATAGAGAGAGAGAGAGTGAGAGAGGAAGGGAAAAAGAAAAATATACAGAGAGAGGGGGAGAGAGAGAAGTAAAGAAAATAGAGAGAGGAAAGGAAAAAAGAGAAAGAGAGGGAGGGACAAGGATAAAGAGGAGGGAGGGAGAGAGAGAAATAAAGAGAGGGATGGAGAGTGAGAGGAAAATAGAGAGAGGGAGGGGAATGGATAGATAAAAATAGAGAGAGACTAGGGGGAGAGAGAAATAAAGAAAATAGAGAGAGGGAAGGAAAAAAGAGAAAGAGAGCGAGGGATAGAGATAGAGGAGGGAGGAATAGAGAAATAAAGGGAGGGAGCAATAAAAGAAAAGGAGGAAAAATAAAGAGAAAAATATATAGGGATAGAGAAATAGAGTGATAGGGAGAGAGAATAAGAGAAATAGAGATAGGGAGAGAGCAAGGGAAAGGGATAGAGATAAAGAGATAGAGGGAGAGATAAAAGTGGAGAGAGGGAGAGAGAAAGAGAAAGGAAAGGGGATACAAAGTGCAAAAGGGAGAGGGATAGAAGAAGACTAAAAGGGAGAGAGAGAGAGAGAGAGAGAGAGAGAGAGAGAGAGAGAGAGAGAGCTCAGGGAAGGATAGAGATTGAGAGAGAGGAAAGGAGAGTCAAATAGAGAGGGAAAGAGAAAGGAATATATGGACATGGAAAGGGATAAGGGAGCGGGAGAGGCAAAAAGAGAACTAAACTAGAATAGAGAGGGAGGGAGGTATAGAGAGAGGAAGAGAGGGAGCGATGAATCGAGAGAGAAAAACTATTGTCCATTACATAGAAGAAATTGACAATGATGAGGATCGTGATATTGGAGATTGACAGGCATATCTCAATCAGTATGTCCCATATCCTTACACTCAATGCAAGGTTATAATTTGACAAAAATATTGCTTACCATAGACCATGTGTGACACTTTGGTGAGTTCAATCAGAAATCATTGATTAAGCGATCTTGGACTTTGGGTTAACAGTGAGCAAAGTGTATTCTAATCATGCTTTGTAATTAAATTCTGATTGAAATAAATTTTAATAATATTTAATGTGTATGAAAAATATCCACAAAAAGACACTACAAGATATGAGCCATATACTGACATTTAAAGCAACAGAATTATTAATAAAAAAGTTACCCCATTCATTGCTAAAATTGTCGGTATACACATCTCTACAAAGTCATTGCAACATGCATCAGTATTATATTGCTATTTAGCAACACTAATTGTGATGAAAATAGCGATGCATGTTGCAACGTAAATGGTGACGCATATTGTGATGCACACGTAGTTTGTTTGTGATGCTAATAGTGAAGATTATAGAAGGGATAAACATTTTGGGTAGAAAACAAGATGGACAACTCAACTAACGTGTTTGGCCACAAAAAGAGACGGTCACATGGAAAAATACCAAAAAATGCATATGAAAACACACTCAAAAATTAATAACAAAAAATTCATCTTCCAAAACAAAAGGCAATAAGAAGGAAAGATATTTGGAGCCAATGAAAATGTCTATAAAGTAAGAGCACATTTCTGATGAGAAATGGAGATATTCACATGGAAAAATGCTAAAAATTCTTTAAAAATACGTAAACGTGCAAAAATTAATAACAGTCGATTTGTGTGTCAAAATGAGGGGCTAGGAAAAGGAAAATATCCGAGGAAATGAAAAAATCAAGAATATAAGATCAAATTATGGTTTTGAAGTGAAAATGGTGTGTTCACGTGAAAATACATCAGATTCGTATAAAATCTTTCAAAAATCAAACCGATGAACCATAGCTTGGAAGAATAGAGGGTGGTAAAATGAAAAAATAGCCAAATTAAAGGGACAAATAGGACTGTGATATTAAAGTGTCATTCTGGTGCATTCACATGAAAATATAAAAAAGAGAAAAATAGCCAAATGGGGAAGCGAAGACCCTGGGTACGGGATAAAATAGGATGAGTGAGTGGAAAAGGGATCCTAGCAGGATAGAAAAAAGACATTGTATCATTTAAAGATAAGATAGAGAGGCATGTTTAGGATTGGATATAAAATAGACACGCAAGGACACATTCCCACATTTAAGACCTTAACGGATCAATGTAGAGAATCAATACTTCCTATAACTTGAACCCTTTCATCCTCACACTTAAGACATGTCATACACATATAAATGCAAAAGATAGGGTTAGAAATACTTGACCCATTTGGTGGATGGTCGATGCGGATAGTCGTTGATGTGCTAGGTGTCGAAGGTTGACTACAAAAGATATCATAGCTCACCATAGCACACTTCAATCATGGAAGGGACCATGTAGTAGCACCTAGGGAGGTAGAATTTTTTGAAGACTCGTGAAGTTATCGATGACAAAGAATACAATACTTAGCTCAATATCCACTTATGTTAGAATAATAGATCAATCTCACACCCCCTAGCTCACATTACCTAGAGGAAATAAAGGAAACCCATATCTCACACCCAATTTAGAAATTGAAAAGGGGGATGCTCAGAGGAAGCATGCTAGTTTGCACAATTGATGGTGCATCATTGTATCCCAACCCATTCGGGCATAGGTGCAAGAAGGGTGGGCAGAAAGCCTTGTAGTGGAGTGCGTAGAACAAAGTGATATGTGTGGATGTGGTGATAGTAACTATCCCATATGTGCATAAGGAAATGTGAACATACCTTATCGCCAATATTGGAATGTTCCTTAATCCTTACCTCTCAATTGATTGAAGGAAAGTTACACTTAGCCCCACTTTGTCTCTCCCTTTTTTGATAGATATAGGAGGGGAGGCTAACCCAGTTCCTCACACTGATTGATGTAATCCTCACTATTTCCACTTGTGCAAAGGTTTGTATGCCTCGTGCATAATTGATAATACAAAAGTGCATTCCACACTATGCTGGCATACAATGCGAGAAGGAAGGCCACGGAGCCTTATAGTACTATACACACGAACAAATCGTGCTTTACAATGCTCCATTTACACATCTCACCTCTCATTTGGATTTGAAGAGCAAGGACTGGTCACTTACCAAACCTTTGTTTCACACTCTATTGGTAAATACAAAGGACAACTATGCTCACATCCCCACCTGAATAGGATGAATTCTCATGTCACTCAAGGGATTGTCGATGAAGGTTATCTTGGGCTTTGTGATGACAATGAACAATGTCTACTCGATAAAAAAGTATACCTAGGGAGTTAGCTGATATATTAGAAACTTGGTTTGGATGTAGGAGCTTTCATATGGTGGAGGAGTTAGATGCTTTGCAAAGTGACATGACATAGTGCACCAAGGGAGGTGGCTTCGAGACTACATCCTAGAGAGTTTAATTGATGAGTCAACTACTCTAGACTATGGGGTGTTACCACCTTTTCTGTAGCTAGCTTCTCGCCCAAGGGTGCTACTATCTTTTCTTGGAGTGAGGCCTGTTATGACAGAAAATTTCTTCCGTTTCTCCCATAATAGATTATTCATTTTTTTTTCTCACTACTCCCAAGGGTGTTTTCACCTTTTCTCGAAGAGTAGGTTGATATGATAGGGACCGATTTTTTTTAAATCCCATAATCTTTTTTTTCTTTTTCAATAACAAGAATCTCAATTTTCAAACTCGAATGACTTCAAGGGATAGATAGGTTGTAATGGCATGGTAGTAGTTTTTGTGGGCCTTTCCATTCATTGACAGGCATCATATAGTTTGTAGTAATTATGGGCATATTTGTAGAGGATTGGCCACCACATGGCTCATCATAGCATGCTTTCAATGCAATCGCAATCTCATATCTTGCAACATATCTCCATAGCACTTGGTCTTTACCTTTTTTGTATAGCGTATGGCCTAGCAAGGTGTAGGGATTGATTCCAATAGAAGCTTCTTCTTTTCTTTGCTAGAGAGATACCAAGGGGATATCTCTAGCCGAGATACTCCCTGCTATAGTTATGATCTCTATTAGTGACTTTGAGGCTTGCATAATAGATTGATTGGTCTAGCTTTGAGGAGCCTTTGTGATAGAGAAGTGTACCTAGCCCTTTGACTAATGCATCAGTGTGCACATGGGATTCCTTCGTCTAGTCAAGAGGCTGTAAGATAGGTGCTCTAATGAGGCATTGTTTCAAGGTATTGAAAGCTTCTTCGTAATCATTTGTCCAAATAAACTTGACATATTTTCTCACGAGCTTGTGTAGGGGACTACCTTTATTGTGAGATGTGCTATGAATCTCCTATAGTAGCCCACATGGCCAAGAAATCCTCTCAACTGTTTTAGATTAGTTGGTATGGTTAGAGTTGTAATCTTCTCAATCTTAGCAAGGTCTATTGCTATTCCTTATGGGGAGACAATGTGGCCTAACAAAACTCCTAAAGAGACTCCAAAAATACATTTTTCAAGGTTGAGGGAATCCCACACTCCTAGCATTGATCAAAGCACTACTCCAAGTGTCCTGGCAATGCTTGCAAAGTGAGCTGAATACATAGAAATCATCCAAATAAACCTCAATGAAATCATATAGGTGATTTTGGAATGCGGCCATCATAACTTGTTGAAAGGTAGCAGGGGCATTTACAAAGCCCAAAAAACATCACCCTGTAGGCATAAGTCCCCCATTTTGTGGTGAAAGTCATCTTGGATTGGTCTTCTTCTACAATTTGTACATGGTTGTATCCACTAAAACCATCCAGCAATAAGAATAGAGTTCATGACCTACCATTTTGTCTAATAGTTGGTCTGTGAAGGGGATAGGAAAAAAATATTCTTTTATCTTGGAATTTAGCTTTCAAAAGGCCACACAAATATGTAACTTTCCATTCTTCTTAGGTATGATCACAATGGGTGAAACCCATTCACTATTAGCCACTAGGTAGATGAATTTAGCTTCTAAGAGCTTTAGAAACTCTATCTTGACTTAGGCTGAATAATTGGGATTCATGACCTGAATAATTGGGATTCATGACATTTCCATACATGCTTAGGATCAGGCTCTAGGTCGATGTGATGTTGACATATAGTGGGATCAATCCCTTTTAAGTCTTTGTAAGACTAAGCAAAAATGTAGAGGTTCTCCTTAAGTAGGTTATGAAGGTCAATAACTCCTCTTTTGGAAGGCTGCTACCCACTTTGAGATGTCTTTTTGTGCCATCTGCATCAATAAAATTCAATTTCTTTTCACCTTCTACTTCCCAAATGAAGGTATCGTGGACTGCTTCAGGATATAAATCTAACTCCTTTAAGGGAGTGGTATCCTTGTTTGATGCTCTAGCAGAACTATCTTTGACCTTCAGTGGAGATGCACTTGACTCTTTTAGATGCCAAAATGATATCAAAGCTATTTTGGATTTTTTAAGAGTTAATTATTAGTTATTTGTTGACTCGAGAACTCATCTTTTGAAGGTGCATTTAGAAATGTCACATGGCAGGGATCATCTAAGGTATATTCGAGTTGTGGGACTGATGCATGCTAGAAGGGTGCATCATCATCATTCTTTCTTGAGAAGGGTATATTAGGTCTAAAAGAGCCATTGCTAAAGGAATGCTTATTTTTCTTAATCCACTTCTTATAAATTTTTTTGCATATGATGAGATTCATTTGCCAAACCGTAGGGTACCATAGTCATTTTGTCCAATAGCATGGGATCTTTAGCTTCTATGGCCTCTGGAACTTCCTCCTCATTACTATTCTCTTCTATTTGGATAGCTTCTTCCACAAAGCTTTCATAATCTACATCTTTACTTTCATCATTGTCCTCTTCAAACTCTAACACCACCTCTATATGGGCTCTATAAGAGAAAAACAAGTTCTCTACTTCATCTTCTAGTTTTGTCTCTGGCTCTACTATGGCCATGTAATAGGGAGAGCAATACATCCATGCCTCTATCTCATTGTTTGAGGTAATTCTTGGTTTCAGTAGGAGGTATTCACACATTGACATGACATTGCATCTTTTTAGAGATGACTTTCACTACCTACTATTAGAGACTGTGCTTTAGGTATCTTTGGGAAAATTTGTTTGACAACATCATCTTTAGCTGTCTGATGTTCCATCCTTTGATTCGTTGGGAGAGTCAAAGTAGACTTCTATGGAGGTAGATCCATGGCATTTTTGTGAACCATGGAGCTTTAGCACCACTTTGTTAGGTCCCCTATCTCGAGTTAGAGTTCCTTTAAACTAATCTATCCTTGATCTAGCTTCAAATAGTCATGGTCTTCCTACTAACAAGGTGTAAGAGGTTCCATAAGAATTGGGCTTTACCACCATATATGTCATCCAATAATCTCTTCTAGAAACTATGGTCTTTATGTAAGGAAGGATGCCTAAATGCTTGATTCTACTTTGATCAGCCAACTTGATAAGCCACTAAGTTGGTTGCATGCCTTGTAGGTCTAGATTTTTCATCATCGCATCCGTCATGATGTTCACAAAAGAGCCTCCATCTATCAATGCACTTGCAATGGAGAAACTTTCTATCTAGATGTGAGTCTCTAGAGTGCCAAGCTCCAAGAAGGCGTTGGCTATATCTACTTCTTTCATAGGCTCTAGGGTCTTATTGTCTTTTGTAATGGTTGTAGGGTTGGCAATCCTTAGGCCATGCCTTTGCATGATAATGCTTTTGAATCTCATTTTGCAACTAGGTGAGAGTATCAATAATTGTCAGAATGCCAAATTAGGGCAAAAGGTATCCAAGTCCTTCACCAAATCATACTCTTTGATGGGATCCACAAGCTTTTCCAACCAGCTGGGGAATGGGGTGATGCATGCTTTCATTTTTCCTCTTTCTTCAAGCAAGGGCTACATTTCCACTTCGTCTATCATTGGAGATACATCCACCTCTTTTGTGTTCTAGTCCTTTGGTTCTACATCCTAACGGTCTCTATATCCTTCTATGGCACCTGACTATTCTGCACTATACCCTCCTATACCGTACTGCTTTGTGGCTCTATTGAGAGCTTAAAATTGATAAATTTTATAGGTGGAATATTCTCTTTTGCAACTATTGGTTCTCTTTTATTGGAATGTGTAATTGTAGCTACTTCCAAGTCCACTAGATTGGAGGCAAGATCTTGACTCTTTTGCTCGTTGTTTGTGGCATTATCCTTGATAGAGATTAGGATAGTCTTTAGCAGTGAGGCCTTCTCCAGGGGCTTGTAATGTATGGATATTCTAGGGTTTGGGTAATTTGGGAATATGTGACCCTTCTCTCCATATGTATAGCATTCCACTTTTTATTCCTATCTACCATTAGACTACTCTCCTCTATAACCAAAATTAGGATCAAACTCTCTCAGCTTTGGGATGCTATCTTGTGTTGTCATCTTTGGATTCTAGTAGGTTGAACCTTGCTTCCTCATATTTTTTCCTCCTTTCATGCATCTCCTTCAGAGAGCAAATATCCTCTATGTGGTTCTTTCTTAGGCAATAAGAATAAAAGGTTCCATGGATAGTTGACTTTTGAGTACATTCAATGGCTAAATGTCCCACTTATTGGCACTTTCCACTCCATGTGCTCAATTACATCACATCTCTTTCTGATCTTGTAGTGTTGGATATGCTAAGAGTATTCACTTTCAGTCTACAGTTGTTTTGTAATCACATCCATCAACTATTTCTTAATGTTTGCAGTTGAGTTGGACATAGTCATTCAAATTTTCTTCTCATAGAGTACTCATAGTAGAGTTTTGGGGAGTCTCTATAATCATCACATAAACTAGTTGAATTGATGTAGAGGCTTCTCTATTCTGACTTTGTTTCACCAAAGCTCCTATAGGGACTATTGGTTATTGGTTCCAGTTGGTAGGGTTCCATTGTTGTTGTTGATTTACCAAAGCTCCTATAGGGACTATTGGTTATTGGTTCCAGTTGGTAGGGTTCCATTGTTGTTGTTGATTTTCCATTAGGAGAATTGTTTGAGACCACTGCTATTATGGTTGAACCATCATTTAATGCATTGTTGACTGTGGCTACTATGAATTTGGTACACTATACTGCGGTAGTGTTTGCATCTTGGGGTAGGGTAGGGAATAGTCCCTAGGACTACGTTTGGTGGGTATACCATTCTTAGCATTGGAAGAGGTCTCCTCCTCTTGAGATCATAGACAATATTGCTTCAACTTTATCATATAGTATTGCAACTTCCACTGCGGCTTGCAGGTTGATTGGTCTTCTTAGCTCCATAAACTTACAAAATTTTGGTTTTAGGTCTCTAAGAAAAACTCCCTTCTAGATACCTTCATCCAAATTATGGTTGGTTCATCTCTTCAATATGGACTCCGTTCTAGAGATATATGTGTCCATCCATTCTCCATAGAATTGACTTAAGTTTATGAACTCCTCTTGCATCCACTCTTCAAAACCTTTGCACCTGAATTTGGTGAGAAAGGATACCTTCAGGTCATCTCATGTGCCCTAGTTAAGAGATCACTTAGCCTTAGTTGTCACTCAGTATCCTAAGAGAAGGTGGGTAGGTCTAGGAATTGACCACTAGGGTGATGCTATCATAGGATCCAAGAGTCGTTGCTCTCACATATCCATGCTATAACAAGTGAGAAATTCTCCTTTCATCAATTGGGTGGCAAGATGATTCTTTAAACTTGTTGCAGCTTGAAATGTCCACTCTTGTTTCTTGAATTTCATGGCATTTGAATGCATAATTAAGGTATCTTTGAATGTAAGAGAGACCTTCAAGGCAAAGTGTCCTTGCTTGATTGGCTTGGTGGCTTTGACAATACTAGTTAAGTTAATGGATGGTTGTGGAATGCCTCATTTCTTGAGAGTGCTCAAGTTGTGCTCAATTAGAAGCAAGATTAGAAATCAGGACTTAAATGCTTTATGACCACAAGAGACAAAATCCTCTCCAATGCTTTAAGGTGATACAATTCCTTTCACAACCTTACAAGACTCTCACACAATTGATGCTCTACTCTTGAGTGCACTTGGGTCTTCTAGTGGCCAAGGGTTCTCTTGGAGTAGCCTAAGTATCCAAATGGGTCTAGAGAGAGATGTTTAGCCTCTTCCCAGAGGCACTACTTGGCTTTGAGACTATTGTTCCCTAGGGCTCAATGGTTCTTCTCTCCCAATGAAAATGGGCTATTGTTAAGATGGTTTTGTGATGCCTACATTGGTTAGTGGTATTTGGATTCTTAGAGTGAGAAACAAGGACATCAATTTGGTTAGGTATGCCTTATCACTTTGTAACATGTTGTAAAGTTGGGCTCTTCTAGGAAATCCAAGTGAGTCATCAATAGCCCCTTGCCATCCTTAGCTTGATAGCACTTCAATGAGGTTCAATTGGCCCAAAAGTGTATTTCTAAGGGAGAAGCACCTACTCTACATCTCAGGTAGCACATGTAATAGTTGGTACTTGGGGTAGGACTTGTAGCTAAGTGAGTGTGGTTATACACACTGCCCTACAACTATGTGCAATGTGTGTTGCCTTATGAAATCCTATTTTTAGGTTAGAGCAAGGGTAGCAAGGAAAGTACAATGCCTAGTGCATTAACATGTGTCTAACTAACTTGTGCATGTGTGCGTTGTGCAACTAGTGCTTTACACCTAAGTATGCATGTTGACACAACCCATGTCTATGCTAGGCTTAGTTTGCATGAAGGTCATGAGGTGAAGGGTCCTATAGTGGATGTAGTTTATAAGGAAGGCTATGGGATGGACAATGACAAAATTTCAATTATCCATGCAAGTCTTGTGCTAAAGACATTCCTATGTGTTGAATGGTTTGTGTGATGAGCACTTTCATGATGATAGGCTTCATGTGATGACAAATTCCTATGTTGATGAGTTGATGTCTTCAAGGTTTGCATGTCAACAAGTTCTATGTGACGAAGAGTTGGTGTGACAATGCATTCTATAATGGAGGATTGATGTGCCAAAGATTCGTGGATCAACAAGTTCTATGAGTTGATAAGTTTATGTGTGATGAGTTGATTGATTTTTTGTGCTGATAAGTTGACCAATTTATTTGTTGAGAGTATGTTGAGGAGTTTCATGTGTTGATGAGTTAACAAGTTTGTGTCTCGATAAGTTTTCCCTATGTCGACAAATTTCATGAAATGAAAAGTTTATGTGTTGATATGTTCCCATGATGAGAAGTTTGTGCATTGATAAGTTAGTGTTTCAATGAGTTTCTATGGTGAAGATTTTGTATCAGGGTGGGTCTATGTGACAAAAACTTCCTATGTTCACGAGTTGATGTGTTGAAGGTTTGTGTGTCAACAAGTTCTAAGTGATGAAGAGTTGTGAGTTCATGTGTTGAACGGTTTTACAATGATTTTGGTGTTGAAAAGTTCATGTGTCGACAAGTTGAGTATTAAAAATTTTGTGCATAGATAGGTTGAGTTTAAAGAGTTTGTGCCAATGAGTTGAGTGTTGAGAAGTTTGTGTATTGAGGGTGGGGCTTCAGTGTTAGATATACCTCTAATATTTTAGTGTGCCTAAAATACAAACACAAAAAATCCCTCTTTGCAACCAATTCTTTTTATAATTGATTGCTTTCAATGCAACACGAGCCCTGACTCCATTCTCACTAACATGTTGTCAACTCCTCCCTAATGATCACAAAAACATCACGGGTACTGCACGTAAGGGAATCATAACATCATAATTAAATAGGGAATACCTTAAATATGAGTGGTGGGTCTACTACAACCCTTTCTTCCATCCTTTCTTGTCTCGATCGGCAACTCCTCCTCTCACAATGGCAGCATTGGTTGGGGGCATACCTCAAATTGAGTGGTGGTTTTACCACAACTCTTTCTTCCATCCTTGCTTGTCTTGATTAGCAACTCTTTTCGTGGTGGTGGTAGTGGTTAGGTGGTGGTTGGGGGTGTGGAGGGGATGAGCATGGGGAGAGGTTGTTTCAGCAGAGAGGCTGGTGGTGGTTATTGTGGGATGGAGAGAGACATGGTATTTTGGAAAGGGTATTGATGGGGGACATTGAGTAGGTTTGTGGGCTCTCATTCAACACATGGTATTTTGGAAAGGGTATTGATGGGGGACATTGAGTAGGTTTGTGGGCTCTCATTCAACATGAGGTAGATCATCACTCTTGTGTTGATTGTTGATGGAATAAGATAGTTCTTGTATGTGTGGTGGTGGGGAATATGATGCAACCATCTTGTGCCCTTGCAAAATTCCACTAGATAGCTAAATGACATGCAATGTGAGGGCTTAAGCGATAGGTACAAGTAGGCAATGTTTGTTGATGGTGCTATGTAGCACAACAATAAGGAGACATGAGGGCGGTTGTAGCCACCTAGTGGTGTTGTAGACTTGCACTAGACAGTTAAATGACATGCGGTGTGAGGTTTTAGGAAATAGGGGCAAATAGGTAGTGTTGATTGATGGTGTTATGTAGCATGACAATAAGGAGACATGAGGGCGATCCCAACTAGATGAGCATGTTAAAAAGGTGGGTCTAAACTTAGGATTACCCCCCTTCATAAAAAATTCTTACATTTTTTATTTTTTTATTCTTAAAAATAAATATGTATTTAATAAACATCAACTTAATCAAGGAAAAGCTAACTTATTGACTATTCTCATGCAAAAAATTCATCTTCCTCCAAATGTAGCTTGAGACCTCTCCTCACACATGGATTCTTTACTATTAAATGTGGTGTGTGGCCCCTCTTTATGTGCAAAGGGCACGTCTAACTCAATTCTTCTACATGTGGGATAGGCCCCTTTCTCACACACTGAAAAACCTTTCTCCCTTTCCCTCACCTTGTACTCTTGGAGTAATAAATTTATTCACATGTAGAATTGTTCCTTTTATGCATTGTAAGAAAGAGGTTACTAAAGAAAAAAACTTTTAATTTATCCAAGACATGTGCAATAATGCCTTCAAATTTTATTTTCTTTTTATATTTCAAATTGTTTTCTCTATTCCTACCTATGTCAAGAATCAAAAGAGACATGTTACAAACAAAAATTTCCTTTTGTTCAATGGAAAATTGAAGTGCAAGCATTCAATGTCTACCAATAACAAACAAAAGCTAAATATTCACGTGATTTTTGGAGTTGTCACATGCATAAGCCCCCTAATCCATGATATTAGGCATGTAAGTGATGTACTAGTCATACTATCCCTTGTCTTGCTGCCAATGGAACTAAACAATGTTTTGCTCCATAATATAAGGCATGTAAGTGACCTATAAGTAGTAGTATCCCTTGTCCTAGGGATGGAACTAAAAATGTTATGCTCCATGAGCTCAATGTCAAGTTTTAGGACAAAATCCTTATTGTTTCAAGGGCATAACATATGTAGTCATAGCTATCTCTCACCTATCTAACTCACAGGCAATATGACCTTATGATGAATCTATCTACAACTTGTGCATACTTACCAACTTGCCTCGTCGTAGTTGGGAACTCTAGATAAGCAATCTCCATGATCCACGCTATACCCCTTGATTGTTCCATGTCCTCATGTCCACCTTTGCACATGATGTGGAGAGAAAAAGATGAAGAAGGGAAAAAGTAGAGCAAAGTGAGCTTCTCAACTTGTCCCTCACTTCCTCTCAACTCTACCTCACACACTCCCTCAACCTCACCTCTCATTGTGTAAGGATAGATTAGGTGAAATGAGAATCGCAAAGAGCTTCTTCACCAAGTCCCCCCCCCCCCCCCTCTCTCTCTCTCTCTCTCTCTCTCTCTCTCTCTCTCAAAAGCATGAAAAGGTAAGCAGGTACAAGGAGATCACAAGTTTGCATACACATGAATAGCTTTTTCTATTCTTTTTTAATGTTTTTTATACATGAATACCTAGGTTTCCATCTTTCTTGGGCATCAAGCCTACTCTTGTGGCCTCATGACTAGACTTTTCAATACATGCATGTAGAGTTTTAAGTGGGATTCTACTTCCAACTAGAATCATTAAAACTTGCATGGGAGTGAGCCCATCTTCTCTTGATTTCACATTGAATACAAATCTTTGGCAAAAATAATCACAATATTTTGTTGGGATGAAGTATCAGTACTTGCATTGGTAAAATTTATTTATTACTTTTATTGGTGCTTCCTTAATTCTTTTGCTTTGCTCATGATGGGGTTTACACAATCATAAGGTCATTTCACTCAAAATGTTGAGCTACCATGATATTGCTTGTTTGAATATGTGACTTATTGGATATTGGTTTCTTACTTTAGTGTTTTTTTTGGATGATAATTAGCTATAACAAAGATTTAACTTATAAAGAAAAGTAGAGGCACATAAAATGGAGGACAAAGAGAGAGATAGGCCCTTTTGAGTAGTGGGAGGGCTATGAGTTTGGAGAGTTAGGCTTAGGGTCTTTGGATTGTGTGAGAGTTGGGCCTCTCTTCCTTTCTCTCACACACACACACACACACACACACACACACACACACACACACACACACACACACACACACACACACACACACACACACACACACACACACACACACACACACACACACACACACACACACACACACACACACACACACACACACACACACACACACACACACACACACACACACACACACACACACACACACACACACACACACACACACACACACACACACACACACACACACACACACACACACACACACACACACACACACACACACACACACACACACACACACACAATTGATGAAAGAGAGAAGAAAGAGACCCATTGAGATTATTTTTGGCTAAGTGTATCATGTTGTTTCTAGATGTATGATGTTGTTTGTATGTGGAGATTGAGTCTGTGTGTATAAATTACTAGGTGCTCTACACTTAGATTCTCCTGGTGCTTCACACTAGGGTTCAAAAGCATGTTTCATGTGGTAAGATAGTTCATGGAAGGTTGATATAAGGAACATAATTTGAACTTCAAAAGCTTTGGCACTTTAGACTAGTACTGCGTTTAATCCACAAAAATGTGATACATGAGGATACAACACTAGCACTCGTTGATATATAGGGAGTGGAAGACCAATGTTGACAGTATCAAGCCTAAACTATATCTCCAAAAAACCCTTATAACCATTTCTAAAAGAGAAACACATTTAATAGTGATTTGTATTCATATTGAGCCTATCACGGCATGCATATTATACTCATATACTAAGTCTACAACATTAGAAAATTTTGACAACCCATAAACTATATTGAGAACTACTACTACTACTTCTTCTTCTTCTTCTTCTCTCTCTCTCTCTCTCTCTCTCTCTCTCTCTCTCAATTAACAATTAATAATATTTATACATGAATATATATAATATATTAATTAACATATAATTATAAGGATCATCATACATATCAATTATTGTACACATAATCAAGTACATTAAAGGTATTGATAATTATAATACATATATCACAATTATCATTAATACAAATAATACATGAAAGATAATTAAACATAACAATAGTCTATTAAAATAATACAATATTATTTAATACTATAAATTATAATAATATATTATGTATATACATGATACATAATACATATATGCGTTAACTTATTCATTAAATACGAGGTGTGTGTGTGTGTGTGTGTGTGTGTTATACATCTCTTTTAATAATTAATTGATATATTAATATTAATAATTAATATGTAATCACTTATGCTAATATATTAATAATTATAAATAATACATATATTATTTAATTAATATATAATTATATCATATATACCATCATTATTATTTAATATTATACACATTAAATATAGCAATACATATAGTTATAATTATATGTATTATTATGATATAGTTACAATAATCATAATAATACATTCTATTTATATGTATATACATATGAATGATACATACATGTTCATATGTGCATGTGTATGTGTGTGTGTGTAAATGAATCTCTCACACACACACATAGTACACATACATTTTCTTTTTCTCTCTTCTTGTTTTTTATATTCTCTCTCTCTCTCTCTCTCTCTCTCGGTGCATGTATATATTTGTGTGCATATATATGTATATACATGTATATGTGTATACGTTTAATACATGTGCATTTATTATTGTGGTCTTGTAAATATGTGTCACCTCTCTTGCTCTCATCCTCTCCTTTATTTTGCTTCCTCCCATCTCTCATATTTCATTATATCATATGTGTGTATGTTGTGTATGCATGTATGTATATATGTATGTATATGTGTGTATACATTACATGTATAGTACATGTATATATTTGTGTATAGATATGTGTATCTACATATGTGGGTGTGTGCATATTTGTAAGTGTATATTTTATAAATGTATAGCCATTCTCTCTTCTCTGCTATTTCTCTCTCTCTCTCTTGTCTCTCCTTTTTTTTTCCCTCTTTTATCTTTTTTATTCTTCCACACACACACATGTATATGCATGCATGCATACATGCATGCATGTATGTATGATACACAAATATATATTTTTTATTTCTTTTTTTTCTATGCTCCATGTGTCTGTGCACACATGCATATATATTGATATACATTTGTGTGTATATGTGTTTAATATATGTGTCTATTTGTATGGTCTCATAAACGTATGTCATCTCTCTCTCTCTCTCTTACTCTCTCTCTCTCATCAATTTTATTTTCTCCTTTCTTTTATCCCATCTCTTATATTTCTTCACCTCATATGCATGCATGTGCACACATGTTTATATATGTGTATGCATTGCATGTATATATATATGTATATTTGTGTATGGATATGTGTGTACATATGTACATATTTGTGAGTGTATGTTTTATACGTGTATCCATTCAAATATGTTTATGTGTATATAAGCAAATATCCATGTATGAATACATGTGTGTATATATGCATAGAAGTTTGCACATATTTATGCACACATACATTTTTATGTGTGCATACATTATTCATGTGTTTTTATAGTCAATGTGTATTTGTGCGTGATTTTAGAGCATGTATACATTGCATGAACATGTTTAGCTATTAAAATTATTATCTCATTTTATATATTTAATTTAAAAAGTCAACTCTTTTTTATGTTTATGTGCATTTATGGATTTTTTAGAATATGTACACATTGCATGCATATGTTCAAGCATTAAAATATCATATCGTGTCATATTTTAAATTAAAAATGAAATTCATCTCTCTCTCTCAAAGAAAAGGGGAGCAAGAGAGAGCCATATACAATTCTTCAAAGACTCACCTTTCCTCTTTCCATGATCATATCCCCACTCACCTTTCAAGAAAATTGTATGTATGTACTTGTGAAGCGCTCACCTAAGTCTACGCTTCCATTCCCTTCTTGTGTGTTGTTACAGTGGCTGACATGGTGGATGAGATGCAGATTAAGCAGCTGGAGGTGACGGCAGACAAGGTGCACTGCCAATGCCCTTTGTTCAAGGACTCTTGCGAAAAGGCTCCTGGTGCGGTGCATGATGGCATCTCAGCAGCTGCTAGTGACGCAGATCAACTAATGAAGCTACCTGCCACTCACCTAGTATTGCAAGGCTAAGAACTATACCTACATTCATATAAAAGAAGAAGGTTAGAACCTAGTCTTCTTATTCGTACAGTAGGTGTTATCATTCCTAGCTATTTGTTATTGATATCAACAATAACAAGTGATAGCCAAGATCCAAAGTAACTTTTGTATTACGAATATTTCTTTAAGGTTTCAAAAGGTATGAGTATTTCTCAAACATTAAATATAATTTTGAAAATTCAAAGGAGACCTAGGATATAGATCCCTAGGTCTTACTAAATCAAGTTTATCTTGGTCAAGTGCAATATTAGGAAAAAGATCTCTAATAACATTAACTAACTGAATCATCTATTAAACATGGATAACTAGACATCTTGTTCGTATAACCTTTTTAAAGGGGTTCAACATAATAGGGAATTTAGGTTTTTCCTAGCATGACAATTAGACATATCAAGAAAGTTTTTTAGAAACTTAACGATTAAAAGTATTCTCAAATAATCAAACTATGACTTTTACACTAAACCAGTTTAAAACCAGTTTCATAATTGTTCCCTTGCTTTGATGTGGCTATGAAATTTGAGATAAACTAAGTTGATGTACACATGGCACAATCATCATAAACCACTACCTATTGTAGTCAAATTCCAAATAAATAAATGAAGAGTGTAGATACTATGCTTAAGTGGTTAGAGAATCTTTGCATATTTCCACAATATTAGTACATTGCCTTTGTTAGAGGTGGATGCAATAATGGAAGCATGAAAGAATACTAAAATAAACTGCTAAACACAAGATAGAAGAGAAAGGAAAGA
Source organism: Lygodium microphyllum (assembly GCF_053477565.2). NCBI lineage: Eukaryota > Viridiplantae > Streptophyta > Polypodiopsida > Schizaeales > Lygodiaceae > Lygodium > Lygodium microphyllum. Next base: position 1,858,106 of record NC_141153.1, on the reverse strand, counting down.
GAAAATACAAGAATACTACAAAGGAGAACTCTGAGATTTTCTTGGGAAATGGAATCCATATACCAAACATGAGACAATTGCATACAATATTGAGTCATTGGCTAAGTGGGCAATGGCATAGGCTCCCTATCTCCAAATGGGCATACACTAGATCTGCAAGTGATGAATGACTGAATGTGGAGGAGCCCAAACACACGACAAAATAATGACCATAATGTGATGAATGAGTGAGCCTAGAGGAGAAGGCCGAATATATAGGATAAATAATGTGAATAAATGATTGATTTAGCCATCATTTTGTGTTATTCGACCAATAATAAATGCCAATATCACCATAAATATAACTAATTAAAAAAAGCTAAATAACATTAAAATGCTTGGCACACTAGCACACATGCCCAAACTCACTCATGAGCTAACTATATTGCTAACACCTTCTCTTAGAATATGGGTGATTCGATACAATTCAATGACACAATGATAATGATGCACCATAGTCCATATATATGTAGTAGGTAGCAACCTATGTATTAATAAGGGTCTTATTTTGCCAATGGTATAGTATGCATTAGAAAAAAAATCTTATCAACCATTATCAGGGGCGTTGTGACCTGAATTTTGCATACACCACTATTGTGGAAGCATTACCTAATGCTTGCACCACTATTGTGGAATATTGTAGCAAAGCTTAATGGTGGCACTTCACCTTAAAAAAATTTCAGACAATTGTACATTATGCAATAATCAACCAGTGAATGCATTTATCATAAAGTCACTTATTGAATTAATAATCAATCATTGCTCCAAAGTGTCAGAATTTAGATATTGCATAAGTGCAAGAATTCAGATATTTCATAGAACCAACCATACAATAGGGACTGTGATTATGTATCAATGTATAGTATGTATACTCTTGTGTATGTTGTCCAATGCACTTTTTGAAAAACCCTATGTTATAAACCATGATAGTGTAACTAGGAACTTTATTTGGAACATGACATGTGATAGTGCTATCCTATGGCTAACTAGGGAAACTATTTGGAACATGGAATTTGATAGTATATGTGAGAATATATTTCAAAATAGTTTTGAGATCCTTGTGTTTAATCCACTGTATGAAATACTAATACAATTGTTAAGTATATACTCCAAAATATTTTTGAGATGCATGTGTTTAATCCACTCTCTAAAATACTAATACAATTGTTGAGTAGGCAAAAAAAAAAACTCTACATAGGGGACTGTTTGCTGACACGTCTTGTTTTGGTCGTTGATGGTGGTTAGTATGTGTTATGAGCAAAATAGCAATTGGCCATCTTCCTACTCTATCATGGATGCGTAAAATCATTCAATGGTATATTTGTTGGATACCCCTTGCTATTTATGCAAGGGGTTAGCTAATAATTTGATGCATTTAGTGTAAGGCCTGAATGGCCATCCTCATTTGGTCTAGTTTGGTGCTTCAATATGATTCACGTATGATCCAAGGGTCTATTTTCAATAGTAGGATGTCAAATGTTGTGCTTTATAGCTATAATTTTGATAGGTCAAGAGGGTCGTTCCTATTGGATTTAATGTTACATTTCATTAGGCCAAGAGGCTCTAATGAGATTTGATGGAGCATGTAGAGAGAGCCTCTTGCTATGCAGAAGCTTCTTATGGCCAAGTCCAGGCGGTATCTTTCCTTTATGAGGTCTTTCCCTTTATGCTATATGTGTATATGTATATGGGAATTTTTTCTTTCATTGGAGACCGACATTCAATGCATAAAGTCTCAAGGGATTAGGCTAGGTGTGTCTGGGGGGTGGTTGTTGTCTCTTGTAAATACATTGTCAGGCATTCTGTAACGTGTCCGCTTGTCCACTTGTGGGACACGTCTTAGTAGCCCATCGGGAGGGGAGTCTAGAAAGCACCACCTCGCACTCGCAAGGAATGTCATAGGGTTTGCGATCTAGGTCTTCCCGAGTCTATCCCGAAGCAGAAGTATCTGGCTGTTTCCACTTAGGACCGACCTGAAGTTAGGGTTTCTTTCCTATTAGCCAAGTCTCTACGAAGTAGCTAGCGTCGAGCTCCAAATGAACCAATTTGCGTAGGAACAACAGAGTCGAAGCAAACTTATGCTCACTTGGTTCATGGAGAATGGGAAACGAGAGGGATGCGAAGCTCAACCTCTCTGCCCATAAGGCATAGTCCCATTCCGCTCCCCTAAAACAACATAAATCAGGATTCTAACTCTACTGACTCTAGGTCTTCATAGTTTCATTATTACGTCTTTTGAGAAAAGTTCCAAGCTAATCGGGACCACCCTTCCATAGGACGGACCCAAGTCACGTCCACCGCACTTTCCTTGATAGCTTTAGTTGTCTAATTAGGTCCTACCACATTTATGTGCGACATTTAAAATCAGCTTCATTAATTAAGCCTTTTAGGGCATGGAGTTTGTTCATGTAATTTACAACACATACACAAAAACAAAGCAAGCAGTCCTTTTATCAAACAAGTTTCTTAACTTATCTTTAAGTTAATCTTTGTCTCCTGCCCATACAGGAGAATTATGTATCCCTTCTGTCCAACAGAAGTACCCGGTCCAAATCTCATGGCACCAAAATTTCCATCCTTTATCTAGAATAGGATCTTCCAACGTCCTAGACATTGGGCTCACGGGGATCTCCAACTCCATTCTGGACAGGAAAGGGGTGTCCAGAGCTCCACTTGACCCACAAGCGGTCTAGGAGTGAGATGCCATTTCCGTGGTTGGCCTTTTCACCACTCGACCATCGGCCTGTGAATCGAGCAGTTCCCTCTCGGGATAATCCGTGATGTGATCTTGGAGACGATCCACGCGTGCAAAATATCCTCCTTAATTAATCCAATTAAAATTCAAGCACAATCAAAGCAATCAGTCCTAATATCATATTCTAGAAAAACATTCATTTATTCCCATGGCAACTTATCATTACAGACCCCTGCCATGCATTTGCCATCAACACAAGCCGTGGAATATTTATCCAAATCACAATGCAACAATCCATTGATTAAAAGAAAAATATTTAGGGTGTTGTTCAATCAACCAACAAAACTAATTGTATTTTTCCCAAACAATACAATAATAGATGTGTCAATAATTCCATCGCATATTCACTCTCCCCCTTGGGGCCAAAGAGTAGAATTTACTTAATATTCCCTCCGTTAGCCTAAGGCATATGCTAAAGGTTCCAATACTATACATGACATAAGTCCTATCATTCCAATGCAAATTAATCAATCTAGCAAGAGCATTTATGCCTCTTCTCTAAGTGATAATTATATTTTAGCATTTTCCTACTATGCAATATTTTTTTCTTGGCTTTATCTTCCTTTCTCCTAAGGCAAGGAGTCACATGTCATTGATGTAAAGTTTACATAATCTCTCCCATGTATGTACCGTGTATATGCATTTGTGAACTTTAAACAATATTATCCTCGGTAAAGATTAATCAAAGACTCATCGATGCTCAATACTTTAGTGTCCCATATGTTGCTTATGCTATGCATGGATTCATCACATAGCAACTAGGTGCAATTTAACTCCCTTTGATACAAGCACTTCACAAACTTCATCTTTGAATATTTGAGATGCGATTTATCCTTTTCAATGACCTATTCTAGCACCACAAGGTACGGAGCCTAATGTATCTCTTGTGAGCATTAAAACAAGCATCTATCAATTTGAAAATACATTACTTACGACCAGTACTGCAATTGGATTGACATGATGCCTTCACCCGAAGCTCTGTTTGCTGGTTATAGGATTGTCATCTGCACGCGACATTCTTTGCTTGAAGGCCATCGTCTGCAAGTAGACTCAAGAGATTAAGAAGGTGGAATAGATTCAAGATGGGAGAGCGTAAGAGAAGATGGTTAAATCGAGGATCGAGATAGAGGGAAATTGTGCAGCCTCTCGGGGTAACTCTTCTCTCTCTCTCTCTCTCTCTCTCTCTCTCTCTCTCAAGCTCTCTCTCACAATCTCTTGGAGGGGTATACTCTCTCTCCCTCTCTCTTGTAGCCTTTCGGGGTCTCCTTATGCTCCCTTATACCTCCCCATGCCTCATATTTTTAATGAATTAGAGAGGAGGGGATAAGACTGAGAACAAGAGTGGAGGGGCTCTTAGAAGACTTAGTGATCTGATGCTCAGATCATGAATCTGATGGTTGCATTGGCTCAAAAAAGGGGGTAAAATCCCAAGACACTTGATTAGAAAGCTCTTAGTTCACTCATTCTTTTCTCTGTTCGAAGTGTTGTCTAGTGCTTGTAGACTGTGATCGCAGCGCGTGCGATTTTGCCAGTCACTTTTCTTTATTTCTCTTTTTATAAAATCTCCAAAACTAACTAAAACATCACTTGTCTTTTCTTTTAAATGGATTTTAGTTCTATATTTTTAGGATAATATCTAAAATATAATAGTTTTTTTTTCTCCCCCAAGAATCTCATATTTTTGGACCATTCAAACTATACACATTAATACTAGTGATTAATATGGCTCATAAGTGCCGTTCACATTGTACTTTTTGTGAAGGGTGGCTGCAATCCTTATCAATCCGAGAAAAATGTCAAATTTATGACTCTCAAAATTTTTAAATATATTTTTAATTGAATGAAAATTATTAGGTATTAATGCTAGTCAGTTTTTACCTTAGTTAGTCTTTAGTTAGTAATCTTACTAACTTATTAATTGAGTAATTAACTTTCGAACTAACCAACTAACTTTTATTGCGTGGAAATATTACATCTTCCCCCCTTAGAGAAATCAAGATGTCCTCATCTCGAGAGAAACTAGGGAAGACAAGCACTAATGGGGCTTATGACCTGTGGGTTAAGACCCACCATGCATCCGCTACGCTACTCTTAATGTTTCAAGTAGTGCACTCATATTATTCGAATTAACCATAGGTACAAGAATAGGATTTATTCTCAATTGTGTTACATGTCGATTAAGGTTCTAGGAATTTTAGTCCTCCTAATAAGGTTTAGTGGGCTCTAGATCTTCGTCTTCATCTGATTCGTCTATATATCCATAGACTGCACCTGTGTAGCTTCGTTTTCTTGGAGGCTCAATGTCATTTGGACTTAGATCAGGGCAGTCTGCTTGGATGTGTCCTAGCTCATTACAATGGAAGCATTGATGGTAAGGACATCTCCTACGGATGTGCCCTATCTCTCCACACGTATGACATCTCTTATCCTGGTCTCCATAGTCATCTTTGCTACAATTCCTTGATTTAAGTTCTTGGACGATTGGATTCGCTCGGAATAATGCGTCTTGCAAGTCCATTGGATGCATTGCTTCAAGATGGTGGTTCAGAGGAGTGTTCAGGCCATGGCAAACTTGGATACTTGCTGTGAAATATCCATAGGTGGCGCATATTTTAGTAGGATTACAAACTTTGAGTAGTAAGCTTCCAAGGTTAATTCCAGCTGCTTGAGCTTGAAGAATTCATTCATCTTCAAGGTCTGGTAGGTTGGCGGAAGGTATCGTCCGCGTACAACATCTTTCAATTGAGTCCATGTGATAGCAGCTTCAGAAATACCTTGATCTTTGTACCATTGCTTCCACCATAACCGAGCCTAGCCAACTAACTTCAATTTTCCAATCATTGCTTGATTCATGGAGGCAGTTCCCGAAGCAGAGAAATAGTCATCCATCGTCTCAATCCATATCTCTGTTTCTGCTACGATGTCTAACCCTTCTCCACCAAACTCGGGTGCCTTAATTTGCTTCAGAAGAAATTTCTTCTCTTGCATGTCAGCATTCGTGGGTGTAGAAGATACCTGACAATCAAGCCATACCACTCAGGTTATTTCTGTTTAGGATATGTCTATGAACCGAACATTAATCAATTATCTATCATCATGAAGTTTCGCTCTAATACCAACTGTAACGTGTCCGCTTGTCCACTTGTGGGACACGTCTTAGCAGCCCATCGGGAGGGGAGTTTAGAAAGCGCCACCTGGCACTCGCAAGGAATGTCATAGGGTTTACAATATAGGTATTCTCGAGTCTGCCCCGAAGCGGAAGTATCTGGCCGTTCCCACTTAGGAGTGGACCTGAAGTTAGGGTTTCTTTCCTATTAGCCAAGTCTCTAGGAAGTGGCTAGTGTCGAGCTCCAGATGAACCACTTTGCGTAGGAACAACAGAGTTGAAGTGGATTTATGCTGCACTTGGTTCATGGAGAATGGGAAACAAGAGGGATGCGAAGCTCAACCTCTCTGCCACATAGTCCCATTCTACTCCCCTAAAACATCATAAATTAGGATTCTAACTTTACTGACTCTAGGTCTTCACAGTTTCGTTATTACGTCTTTTGAGAAAAGTTCCAAGCTAACCGGGACCACCCTTCTGTAGGATGGACCCAAGTCATGTCCACCGCACTTTCCTCGATAGCTTTCGTTGTCTAATTAGGTCCTACCACATTTATGTGCGACATTTAAAATCAGCTTCATTAATTAAGCCTTTTAGGGCATAGAGTTTGTTCACGTAATTTACAACATATACACAAAAACAAAACAAGCAGTCTTTTTACCAAACAAGTTTCTTAACTTATCTTTAAGTTAATCTTTTTCTCCTGCCCATACAGGAGAATTATGTATCCCTTCTGTCCAACAGAAGTACTCGGTCCAAATCTCATGGCACCGAAATTTCCATCCTTTATCTAGAATAGGATCTTCCAACGTCCTAGACGTTGGGCTCACAGGTATGCCATTTCCGTGGTTGGCCTTTTCACCACTCGACCATCAGCCTGCGAATCGAGCAATGCCCTCTCGAGATAATCTGCGATGTGATCTTGGAGATGATCCACACGTGCAAAATATCCTTCCTTAATTAATCCAATTAAAATTCAAGCACAATCAAAGCAATCAACCCTAATATCATATTCTAGAAAAACATTCATTTATTCCCATGGCAACTTGTCATTACAGACCCCTGCCATGCATTTGCCATCAACACAAGCCTTGGAATATTTATCCAAATCACAATGCAACAATCCCTTGATTGAAAGAAAAACATTTAGGGTGTTGTTCAATCAACCAACAAAACTAATTGTATTTTTCCCAAATAATACAATAATAGACGCAACAATAATTCCATCGCATATTCACTCTCCCCCTTGGGGCCAAAGAGTAGAATTTACTTAATATTCCCTCCTTTAGCCTAAGGCATATGCTAAAGGTTCCAATACTATATATGACATAAGTCCTATCATTCCAATGCAAATTAATCAATCTAGCAAGAGCATTTATGGCTCTTCTCTAAGTGACAATTATCTTTTAGAATTTTCCTACTATGCAACATTTTTTTCTTGGCTTTATCTTCCTTTTTCCTAAGGCAAGGAGTCGCATGTCATCAATGTAAAGTTTACATAATCTCTTCCATGTATGTACCTGGTGCACAGATCGGATGCCGTAAGCGTGCGTAGTGAGCGTCAGAAGGTCCCCAAGAACAAAAGAACTCTACTTTTTGCACATAAATCAATGTAGAAGACTTGCACGACATGAACAAGAGACCAATTGGGTGCAATCTCCCCCCATGCCTTGGGTGAGCGCTCCACAAAGCATGTATTTTATGTATTAATCATCTTCAAGCTCAAATAATAGCCCAAATTACAAAATAGCACGCTTTTGTCTTTTGAGTTTGCTTTTGTGCCAAATAGAAATAAAGATAATGGGCGGGCGCCCAAGAAGTCAGGTGTATCCAAATACAATGTCCAAATACAAATATCTAAATCGTGCATCCATGCGCATACAAAAATAATAAATAAATATCAAACACCTTGATAAATAGGCGCGACAAAATATAGGCGCTATGCCTAAGGTATGCGCCCATCAAAATATTGACGATAACTTTGAATACACGCTATCCTCCAATGCTTTCCACCACCACTGCTGCTATCTCTACACATCAATTGAAGCATTCACAATCGTTAGTAAAATAATACAATTAAACCGACAAAAGTGAATACCTAGCATTCTTCAGCTACATAAATAAATAAATTGGTTAGAAATCAATCCTAACCTTAATTTATAACGAGTGCGTACTCTAAACTCATAAACATTTATTAATTTAAATATGTATTTTGCGGAATCACCCGCTATGGAATCACCCATGTACACAGTAAATTAACAAAACACCTGAGAAGGATAGGCGATTCCCCATCGACTTCTCGCACAAAGAATCCACTTTGTGTATGAGCCCCAGTAATAAAAGTTTACGGAATACACCGTAAAACCTCACGGAATCCACCGTGGCATGGAATCCACTGTGTAATATGCCTCCTGGCATCAGTACCGTGTATATGCATTTGCGAACTTTAAACAATATTATCCTCGGTAAAGATTAATCAAAGACTCATCGATGCTCAATACTTTAGTGTCCCATATGTTGCTTATGCTATGGATAGATTAATCACATAGCAACTAGGTGCAATTTAACTCCCTTTGATACAAGCACTTCACAAACTTCATCTTTGAATATCTTAGATGCGATTTATCCTTTTCAACGGCCTATTCTAGCACCACAAGGTACGGAGCCTAATGTATCTCTTGTGAGCATTAAAACAAGCATCTATCAATTTGAAAATACATTACTTACGACCGGTACTGCAATTGGATTGACAGTGATGCCTTTGCCCGAAGCTCTGTTGTTGCTGAAGGATTGTCATCTGCACTTGACATTCTTCACTTGGAGGCCATCGTTCGCAAGTACAATCAAGAGATTAAGAAGGTGGAATAGATTTGAGATGGGAGAGCGTAAGAGAAGATGGTTAAATCGAGGATCGAGATAGAGGGAAATTGTGCAGTCTCTCAAGGTAACTCTTCTCTCTCTCTCTCTCTCTCTCTCTCTCTCTCTCTCTCTTGCTCTCTCTCACAATCTCTTGGAGGGGTATACTCTCTCTCTTCCTCTCTCTTGCAGCCTTTCGGGGTCTCCTTATGCTCCCTTGTTCCTCCCCATGCCTCATATTTATAATGAATTAGAGAGGAGGGGATAAGTTTGAGAACAAGAGTGGAGGGGCTCTTAGAAGACTTAGTGGTCTGATGCTCAGATCATAAATTTGATGGTTGCATTGGCTCAAAAAGGGGGGTAAAATCCCAAGACACTTGATTAGAAAGCTCTTAGTTCACTCCTTCTTCTTTTCTCTGTTCGAAGTGTTGTCTAATGCCTGTAGACTGCGATCGCGGCGCGTGCGATTTTGCCAGTCACTTTTCTTTATTTCTCTTTTTATAAAATCTCCAAAACTAACTAAAACATCACTTGTCTTTTCTTTTAAATGACTTTTAGTTCTATCTTTTTAGGATAATATCTAAAATATAATAGTTTTTTTTTCTCCCCCAAGAATCTAATATTTTTGGACCATTCAAACTATATGCATTAATACTAGTGATTAATATGGCTCATAAGTCTCGTTCACATTGTAGTTTTCGTGAAGGGTGTCTATGGTCCTTATCAATTCGAGAAAAATGTTAGATTTATGACTCTCAAAATTTTTAAATATATTTTTAATTGAATGAAAATTATTAGCTATTAATGCTAGTCAGTTTTTACCTTAGTTAGTCTTTAGTTAGTAATCTTACTAACTTATTAATTGACTAACTAACTTTCAAACTAACCAATTAACTTTTATTGCATGGAAATATTACACATTCTAATAGTTATTTTTGAGGGTAGTCCTAGTGACCCTATTCTAGTAGCCTATTAAGCAGTTGTTTCTAGGAATCCCTATTAGTTGTGAGATAGATAAAGAAGCATATGCCAAATGAGGAAAAACAATGAATATATTTGAAATATATAAGATACAGAGGTATATAAAACGGGGTTCTAACCCCTAAAATAAAAAAATAATGGAAGATTTTTTTCTCCAAGAGTAGATGTTCATTGCCTTATGAAGGCTTGGTAGATTCCTAGGGATGAGTCACATGCCAATACCTTGTCTTCCTGGGGGGTGGCATTTAGCTGGAAAAAAAAAAAGGATGGTTCGAGTGAAAATAAAAGTGAGTGAAAGAAGAAAAGGATTTCGTTTCGTTTTGTGAGAGCTTGGTAGATTCTTGGGTTATGAGATAGGACCTGAGTCCAATGCCCTATTCTCCTTGGGTCACAATACACTCAACTCCCTCCTTTTTACATGCTCGAGTATAAAATACTAAGGAAAAATGTGGTAAAAGGAAAAATATGTGACCTTTTATAGACTAGGCTATAGGAGTCCTCGCCTAATAGGAGTTTCTAGTCCATTTCTCCTAGGTCAAATAGGCGGGTCAAATCACCACTTAGGATGACTTCTTTGATAGTTCTTTTTAGCTATTATGTGTTGGAGTAGTTGGTTAGTGACTAGCTCTAGAACTTTGTCTTGGGCCTATCCCTCGTGGACTTCATGCTTTGATCTTATTAGGGGATCGGGTGAGAGCTGTGTTTGTGCTCTATTGTGTATTCTTACTTATAGTAGCTTGATGCCCTTTATGGTTTATGTTTGTGCAAATCAGTTCATGGGTTCGATGGAATGAGTCACCCTATCCCATGGTTGCCAATGAGGGTTGAATTTTAGAGCCAATTTTAAAGTGCAAAATTAGTCTTGTGCCAAGTAGAACAACATGTGGATCTTAAAGTACATCTAAAAGAACCTATCTTGACTATTAATGAACAATGTGTGGTGAAAACCAGGAACTTGAAGATAAGAGGATAATATGCACAATAAGAGATAGAGATAGAGACAATATAGAAAAGGTAGTGAATTGTAGTTAAGCATTTCATTGCTTACTGGTTGTATATATACAAGGTACATTAAATGAGGTAGGTGAGCCGTATCTTTAAATATCTGAGATATTTTCAAAGTGGATATCTATGAGATCCTTTTGTCCACATATTGACTTTTCCTTATCTTATCCAACTTTTATCCTTATCCACAACTTTATCTTAACATCCCGCTCAAAAGGATTCCATAGGTATCTGTAGAGAAATTTAAAAAAAAATATTACATTCAATTCATCAATTCAGCTAAATGTTTTCCCCTCCCGATCAAATCATGCAAAGGATTTTCATGGAAATTTTGCGCTTCAAGTGTGAGGAATTGATTTGGTGAGGAAATCAGTGGCATTGTCACATGATGGTACATATTGAAGGACAATATGGGAACTACAAACTTATTCATGTACAAAATGATATCTCGTATCAATATGGCAGAGTTTAATGCTTAATTTTGGTCCTTTAATGACAAAGATTGATGCTTTATTGTCGGTGAAGATTGGAATTTGCTGAGGCTGATACCCAAAACTGATGTCTTTCAAGAGTTTCTTTAGATAAATTATTTCCTGGGTAGCCATGCTGGATGCCACATATTCGGCTTCAGTAGTAGAAAATGCAACGGAGTGTTGCTATTTGGTACTCCAAGAGATGGGACCTCCTGCTAAAGTAATGATAAAACCAATGACAGAATTTCGGGTAGTAAGATCACCACCCCAATTTGCATCGGAATAGGCTCGTAAGAGAAAATCATTGATGTCTTTTGTAAAACAAATTCCCACATTATCGCAAGACCTGTTTGAGCTGCTTTCGATGTTCATAAGTGGGTTGATGCATGGCCTTGGAGAGAATGTGTCCTGCATAAGATAAATCTGGATGGGTACAAGTAATTAGATATCGGAGATATCCAAGTGCTTCCATGTAAGGAATGGTCTCCGTTTCACGAGCCTGATCAGTGGAAAGAGAATGGGAGGAGGATGGATTCAATTGTAGATTTTGGGCAAGTGGAGTGACCATGGGATTACATTTTAGCATGGAATAATGGGAGAGAATAGAAATAATGTAGGTATGTTGATGCATTTTGATGGATGTGGTTGATTGTTCAATTTCAATGCCAAGACAGTAATGCATAGGACCATAGTCTGTTATAGCAAACTGTGAAGATATGATAGATTTGGCTTTGGACATTGCATGAGGAGTGTTGGCAAGAATAGGAATGTCATTAACATAGAGACCTTAGATAATGATAATGTTGCCTTGAAGAAGAGTATAAATCTTGTGATCAATTTCTAGCCTCCGAAAGCCATGGTGTAGTAAGTGAGAATGAATACAAGTGTACCACTGCCTAGGTGCCTCTTTTAGACCATAAAGAGCTTTATGCAGTAGGCAAACATGTATAGGATATTTGGGATCAAAAAAGTTTGGTGGTTGAGACATATAGATTTTCTCTTCTAAGTGACCATGCAAGAAGGCAGTCTTAAAATCAATGTGGTGAAGAATTAATTTAAAATGAGCTACCATGGAGAGTAATACCCATAAAGAGGACAAAGAAAGTACATGAGAGAATGTACTTCTGTAATGGAGGCCTTCAATTTCTTTGAAACCACAAGCCACAAGTCGAGCTTTGTACTTATCGATGGAGCCATCTAGTTTGAGCTTTTTGCAAAGTACCCATTTGTAGCTTATTGTAGATTCTCCAAGAGGAAGGGGTACCAATTTTCAAGTGTTATTGTGAAGTAGAGCTTTGTATTCTTCAAGCATTGCAGCTTTTCATTGAGAGGCTTCAGTACTTTGAAGTGCTTGAGTAATAGTAGGACAAATTGGAGTGTTGGGAATAGTGATTAGAGGTGAGTTTTGAGCTTGGCCAAGAGCAATGTTAGCTTGAAGATGAAGATCATGTAAGTTCTTGAAGCATGAGTTGATTGTGATTGTACCTCTTTAGTGTCGGATTTGGATGTACTAAATAGAGTACTCGGCATTAATGGAGAAGCTGGAGATGGAGGCCGTAGAGTCGCAACAATGAGAGCCATAGGAGAAGTATTGCTTGATGTCGAAAACATTGTGGCTATGCGAGCAAACCTTCGAGGTTTTTGTTCATTAGTGGATGGAGCTAAGTTGGGATTAGAGGCATGGAGAGGAGGCAAGTGTTCATAAGGAAATGAAGCTTATTGAATGGAAACTTGATCTTTATATAGATTTTCTTGGGAACTTCCAAACTATGGATGACTGAGAGTATGAGTTTGACATTAAGCTTGAGATCTGATTTTGCCAATGATGGCAACTTGTTGGCTTGTAGAGGGATTATTGGAGTTGTCAGATGGCGCCAAATGCTGCCGTTTGGGATGTAGTGTAGGCGCCTACTGCCTGTCGTTTTGTGGAAGAGCTTGTGGCTTGGGTTTGGTTGAGGTATCCATTTGTTGTCTGTTGTTTTGTGAAGGTGAGAGCTGTGTGTCATCTTGTGAAGGCGACAGTTGCTACTGCTGCATGGCATTCGTTGCTGCAGCCTAATGGACAATGCCGTTTGAAGGGATTGCACATGTGTTTTTCGTGCCTCAGCAGCTGTGATTAGCGTTGGTCGACGGCTTGGAGCTTTAATAGCTCCTAAAGGTTTTAATAAGGCTTTATCTTTAAGGTTTGAATCCTTTGGACATAAGGATTGTTCACATGTTTTAAGGGAATTTGAACTTTTATAAGAAGATAAGGCTGATGAAAAAGGTGAAGAGCGAGTGTGGCTAGAACTGGACAGAGAGGATGTTTTCAAAGTGATGTTTGGATTTGTATGAGGTATATCTAATATCGGGGATAATTTGATGGGAAAAAGTGTGAGAGATGGACATTTTGTGGTGTTGGACGGAAGAAGATTATCTTCATAAAAGATGGCACTTCAGCCATAAATAAAGACTTTTTCAGTTGGATCATAGAAGCGATAGGCCTTGTGACCATGTGGCTCTCCATATCGTGTAAAAATTAGTTGTGTGGCTCTATGAGAAAACTTGGATTTGTGATCTTGATTGACAAGAAATGCAGTGCATCCAAAGACTTTAAGATGTGATAAGTCAAGAGGGTGACCAAACCACAACCCATAAGGAGTATTATTTTGTAGGGAGTTGGAAAACAACCTGTTTTGAAGATATGTTGCAGTAGCAATTGCTTCCTCCCAATAGTCTTTTCCCAGATGAGCTAGTGATAGAATAGCTCTTGCAGCATTGAGTAGTGTATGATTCTTTCTTTCGGCAACTCCATTTTGCTGTGGGTGATGTGGTATGGTAAGCTCATATTGAATGCCAAAGGCCTTGCAATAATCTTTGAATTCATTTGAAGTATATTCTCCTCTGTTATCGGTACGAAGAGCTTTGAGTCGTAACTCGTGCTTGTTTTCAACAGCTTTCTTATATTCTTGAAACTTGGAGAAGACTTATGACTTCCTCGTGAGAAAATATACAACAGTATATCTTGAAGAATCATCAATAAGTACCATAAATTATTTTGCTCCAGTGAGAGAAACATGATTTATTGGACCACAAATGTCTGAGTGTACTAATTGAAGTGGTTGGGTCGTACTGGAGTGAGATTTGAGATAAGGAAGATTTGTGGTTTTACTGAGAGCACAAGCTTGACAAAATGGAAGTTGAGAGAGAGAAGGTGGAATGCCACGAACAAGTTTCTTGTGAATAAGTTATTGGAGAACATTCTGAGAGGCATGACCAAGCCTAGAGTGCCATAGGAGGGTGTTTTGTGGTAGATTTGTGAGTGAAGTGGAGTTGGTTGAAGCATTTGAAGAAGGTTATAGTAGTGAATACCCAAGTGTATAAAACCGACCTTCTTTGGGGCAGGTAAGTTTGAGAGAAGGTGAGAGTAGTTGTAAGATGCAGTGGTCTTTATAGAAGTGAACAGTGAGAGAGGATTGGGAAGTGAGCTCACTGATACTTAATAGATTTTTCTTGAGATTGGGAACATAATAGACTCTATGTACCTTGATGATGTGATTGGAGGGAAGCTCCACTTGAATTGTGATGTAGCCTTGAGCTTGTTGAATAATGTTGTCCCCCATGGCAACACGGAGTGGAGTAGAGATCTCTTTGAAGTCGACTAGCCATTCCTTGTGAAAAGACATATGATGAGTAGCTCCAAAATCTAGAAACCATGTATATTCTTATTTGGAGTTTGATGAAGATGCCCAAACACTTGTGGCTAGGCTGCATAAGGGCTTGTAATCCATAGATCGTCTAGGGTTTGGACAATTCGGGGAGATATGATCCTTTTCTCCACACTTATAACATTCCACCTATGATCTCTGACCACCACCAGATTGTTGTCCTCTGTAACTTTGAGAGGGAAACCTCCTTGGACCAAAATTAGGACCAAAATCCCTAGGCTTAAGTCCAATATCCTGTGTTGTCATTTTGGATTCTAGCAAGTTGAATCTTGCATTTTCATCCTTCTGTCTTCGTTCATGCATCTCTTTCAGAGAGCAAATATCCTCTGTATGGTTCTTTCACAAATAGTAGGAATAGAAGGTTCCCGGAATGGTTGGTTTTCGGGTACATTCAGTGGCTAAATGTCCCCCTTGATGACACTTTCCACACCATGTATTAGAGCACATCACATCTCTCCCAGCTCCTGTAGGGGTGGATATATTGGTGGTATTCACCTTCAGCATTTGTAGCTGCTCTGTAATCACATCCATAAGCTCTTTCTTAATACTTGCAACTGAGTTGGATAAGTAGTCCTTCAGATTTTCACCTCCTGAAGTGCCTGTAGTAGGGTTTTGGAAAGCTTCTGTAATTACTGCATACACTGGTTGGGTCGATCCAGAGGGTCCTCTGTTCTAATTCTGATTCAGAGCTCTTGTTGAAACTTGGGGTTGTTGATTCCAGTTGGTAGGGATCCACTATTGTTGAGTAGCCATTGGAGGAATTGTTTGAGGCCACTGTTGTTGTGATTGAACCATCATTTGAGGCACTGTCGTCTGTGGTGACCACAGTGGATTAGGTGCATTATTCTTGGCATGGGAGGAGGTAAGACTCCTCTTCCTGGAATCATTGACGACCTTGCTTCAACTTTGTCATACAATCTTGCACCTTCCATTGCAGCTTGTAGATTGACTGGTCTTCTCAATTCCACGAACTTGCAAACTTCTGGTTGTAGGCCTCTGAGAAACACTCCTTTCTGAATGCCTTCGTCCAAATGATGGTTAGTCCATCTCTTTAGGATGGATTCCATTTGCGAGACACAAGATTCTACTCTTTCTCTAGAGGACTGACTTAGGTTCATGAACTCCTCTCGCATCCACTCTTCAAAATCTTCACGCCTGAATTTAGTGAGGAAGGCCAACGTCCCAAGTACCAAAAGTTCATGCTGCTTGTCTCTCATACCACTGAAACGCCGCGCCTTTGTAGTGGCGGGGAATATCGCTAACCAATGCTCAAGGGGTCTGGCATTGTTAGCCACACATGCTACCATAAACTCTACTACATGAAGATCAGGGTCTTCATTGTACTCTTCCTTAAAAACTGGCAATGGGACTACATTTGCTGGCCTATCATCAATATTTCCAGGACGAATCTAACTAGGAAGGGGACCTTGAGTTGCCATAGGGACTTGTGTAAAGAGTGCTTTTAGGGCGTCAAAGGAGGCTTCTGCTGCAAGCTCGTTCTCAGCTTTGATTTTTGCTTTCTCTCTTCTCACATACCTCTGGACTCGTTCTAACGCTTGCCTCTTGATTGCGTCATTCATCAGGTCTTGGTTCCAACCAGTTGTTCAGTAATGAACAGAATAGAATCAGAGAGGGCTTTAGTTTTTGGGGGATTCTCTGGCCAACATCTCCTCTCTTCCTTCTTTTCAACATCTCTGAATTCAGCTTTCAAACCACTACAAAGGGGGAGATATTCCATTCTGAAAGTATCAAAACTCATTCTTCTTAGGAGCGTTGTTGGGCCATTATGATAATGCCAGCTTCTGAGGGTTTCAATAGTGTATATTGTGAAAAAAACTCTGTCTACCAACTTCCAGTGGGTTGCTAATTGGACAAATAGAAGTTTGTCAGTGCATCAAGCATCCCACGTATCTTGCTGTTGAGCATCCACGAACAAATTCCAACTCTTTGCCTTCTTGTTTTCGTGAACCTCCACAGACCACGACTCCTGGAGCTTCTTCACAATCTCCCACTTGATGATGTTTGGAAACTTCTCAGTGAATGCTAAATCTTCCAGGGATAGTCATTCTCTTTGCTTTTGTTCTTCAGTTTGTTCCCAAACAATTTGCCACCAATATGCAAGTTTCTACTGCTTCAACAGGAAGAGGAAACAGTCCACCACATAGAGCATGCATCATGATGGTAATATGTTTCCACCATTGTGGGATGAACTTCCTGTGGAAAGTGGCTTTGATAATGAGAATCTCCAACTCTTCAGTGGAAGAAGGAACTTTGCAAACATCCATTAAATTATTCTCTTCTTGGCAATGCCATTTCCTTTATTTTCAGCCTCTTCTAATGCTTGTTGATGGCAAGCTTCCCCGGCTGCGCACCAAAAACATGGAGGCCCATGAGGAACACCAAGGAAAAGGGGATTCTACTGCAAGAAAATCTATCTTGTAACATCAACAAGATTTTATTTCATTATTTTGATGACCAAAACAAAGAAAAGAGCAAATCTTCACGCAGCATCATAGTAGGTATCTCCCACGGATTTGATAGAATCAACCATAATATTCAACTTCTTCATAGAATCCATAGAAAAAGGAACATAAAATAATACTCCATTTTTGAATGGAAATAAATCACATATTATTCATCTTCAATGTCTTCATAGTTTTCTCTCTCAATCTCTCATATATAGTTACACTGTTTTGATAGAATTGACTATCTCTGGCTCTCTCTCTCTCTGTCTCTCTCTCTCTCTCTCTCTCAATAGTACATCATCTCCTCACTAAAATACTCTAATAATGACTCTCAATAATCCTTCTTAGGTCATGGATGCACCTCCCAAGAGGTATGTCTGATGTGAAGAGGCACCAGAGCCACTACAGTGTCTCTTCATAGCTCACTACTATCACTGTCACTCCAGTCTTCTCTTCAGTCTTTAGTAGCTGCTTCTTCCATTTGTTTTAGCTCTTTTGAACTTAGATTCATCCTTTACAAAAGTTAGAATTTTTTTTCAAAATCACACATACATTCTACAAAACACTTACAGAAGATTTACAGAACAGTACAGAACAAGAACATAGTAGATACAGAGGCTCTACAGAAAGTTTACAGAGGGTTACAGAAGGTCATTAGAGAATATCAAATCCTCATAACTCATACTAAAACCATTCCAAACTATCAAAAAATATTCAATAAGCTCTCAAAATATTTCAACCTTCATCAATAATCAATCCATGCTTCATACAGAAGAAAATCAGAACAAAATAGAAGCTATATAGAAGGTATCAGAACCAATCAGAACCTCAACAAAACCTATCAGAACATCATAGAGCTTCATATCTCCACTAAAAATCATAATGAGCTTCCAAAACATAATCAATATCATCCAAAACACTCTCAAACACTTCCATTAACAATCATACATCACTCTTAATCTATCAAAAATCAATCATTCAGACCTCAAAAACAACAAAAATCAGTCAAAAATTCAGTCTGTTTCCACTCTCAACATCAATCTTCCTAGTAGTTTTTCTCACCTTGATTGTAAACTATTTTTCTAGCTTAACCAAGTGCACTTGCTTCATGGAAAGTGAGTATTTTGGGATCTCTCTTCTTCTTAGATTGGATCCCCAATCGAATCTCCAATTTTTGTCTTGATTAATGGTGATAGAATTTGTCAAAAAGTTTTCGGATACACATCCAAGCTAGGGCAGGAGATCAAACCTAACCATTTCCTCTAGATGCTATTGTGTTATCCTTGCATCATAGGGGATGATGGGGGGAGTTTTCGATGAGGACCTTGAATTATGAACTAGGACTAAGATAGGCTAAATCAGGGACTATGGAGAGAGAGAGAGAGAGAGAGAGAGAGAGAGAGAGAGAGAGAGAGAGAGAGAGAGAGAGAGAGAGAGAGAGAGAGAGAGAGAGAGAGAGAGAGAGAGAGAGAGAGAGAGAGAGAGAGAGAGAGAGAGAGAGAGAGAGTGTGTGTGTGTGTGTGTTTTGGCTTTCATTTGATGTGGCTTTTCATAGGAAGGACCTTTGTACATCTCTCACTAATTTTTAACTTTAACAGCCTTCATGAACCAAAACAATAGAAGATAAGTGCCATCACTATCGTGAAAAAAGGATATGAAGAGAGAAGAGAAGTATAAATGGTCGTCACACAACTTTGCATACAATCACATGCTCTTACAAGCAATAAATGCATTTTGATTGCACATGGTGTTCACCAATTGAACCAAGAGCTATTTACGTGTTGAATGGATGGCTCATTTTAACATGAAAATAATTTGATCAATAGACATTTACATCTGTCATGGATACTCACACCCTTCTCATGTTCAAAGCACATGTAGCGTGTATGTTCATGTTGGTAGAGTGATGGGATTTAATGAGAGCACAAGTGTCTCTTCCCTAGGATGCCTCAATGAGAATCAAGTATACCTAGGGCAATAGGGTGAGCCATTACATTAAACTTCCAAACATGATTTCTACCATAATTGAATGCTCTATATGTATTCCAACCTATGAAAAACCAAAAACTTTAGAAAGTCACCGAACACATTTGGGGGCACAATTATCCTAACTGCATTCATATATGTGAGCCTTCACATTTTTTTGAATGAGTGTGTATCATCATAACATTTTTACATGCTCCTCCATATATATGTACACCCACGATTTCAAGGATCTTCAAAGCCGGCATATGACAACATCAATAGCTTAGTTTTAGGGCACTTTGTACACATTCCTCAAATGTCTATAGTGCAAACTTACCTAGTACATAGATTTCCAGGTCCAAAGGTTGAATCTCACCTTTTGACTTCATCTTTCCTTGAAGATGCAACTACAATTAGAGCCATGATTTGTTTAGTATTCAACAAACTCTTAATCAATGGTTCACCTCCCACCATCATTTCTAGTAGAAAGAATGACTAGGCCACTTGTGAGACTCACTTGAAATGTAATAGTGGCAAGGATGACTATAGTGTGAGCCAAAGCACTTTATGGTCACACGTAAGGGGTCGTGGTAGAGGAATTAGCTATACCTCCATGCTCCACCAATGTTTCTACATGCTTCTCATTGGAAGGTTGTCCATCCTTGTACACTATCCCCATTTCATGATGAAGTAGCACCATACTTGTATAACAGAATTACCCTTTTAACGAGTCTTATTGGCATATAAATGCCATTACTTTTTAAGTTTTTTGATACAATCCATTCTTCTACTAGTTAAAATATTAAATGATAATGCAAAAAGGGCCTTTGCTAGCTACTCTATGGTGGGCCTCTCTTAAACCTAAGGTGACCAAGGGACTATTGTATGTTTTTTCTATCTATCAACCCCATCAGTCCCTCCCTAAGTGGCTCCTAGTGGTGTGTATAAGGTCTAGCCAGATGTGATGCACCTTAAATGTAGTGGGATTTTTATATGTACAAGAGCCATTATCCCACATGCAATTCAAGGGGTTTATAGATTACCTTATTAGTTGCTCTATAAATGCTCTACTTATCATATGCTAGTTTGGTGCAAGAGAAGCATTAATCTAGTTACCTAGGAAACAAAGAAGTATAGTGGAGGCTCCTTTTTGCATAAAGAGATGTATCTGATTATATTACTCATTGATCAAAATTAAAAAGTACATAGGCTCAACAATGAAGTTGAAGATAAATAGTAACATCAGAAGATATCTACAACTCTGAAGTTGGTTAGGAAGGGATAGGAGAGAGAAACCAAGGAAGGGGTGGTATAGCAACATCATGGTGGCCATACTTTAATGCAAAAAATAGGATGTGGTAACCCATGACTTGAAGGGAATACTATAGAAAACCCTTGTTAGTGGCAACAACCCCCCTGGAGCTACATGTAGTGCCCCCACAAAGCAAGTGGATGACGAGAGACCAATGATCCACTAGGTTAGCATAGGCTAGTAGAGCTAACCCATTGAAGATTAGCTCACAACAGCATGCCTCTAGATGTCCCATCCTATAGGACACCCAATGAGGTCTCAAATCTGATGGCTTGGAAGGCCTCAAGGCTCTGATGCACAGGGTCTATCTCAATGATGAAGATATTGTCCTATGTTAGTGTCTTGTAGAGTAGATGATGGCCCTCGACTGTGACAAAATACTAGCACAAAGCACCATAGGTAGTGCAACCTAAGCTCTACCCTGCTCGCTTAAGCATCTTGAAGGCACATCTCCAAGCCAAGTGGGCCTTCGCACATAACTAACTACTAGTCTGTTGTTGTAAGCAGCCATCAACTTTTAGTGGGCAAACTTCCACTAGGGGATCAAGAAAACAAAATGAAGATTAACTCACACTTTGTAATCTATAAAGACTAGTTTGCATCTTTTCAAGTATTTTCCCTAGTAGTTTGTAAGATATAGACTATATTTTAGCAATTTTGTAGGCCATTACTCAACACCATTCAAAGACTAATGAAATCTAGCTCTTTTGGAAGGATATCTACTACCTTTGGTGTATGATGGACAAGAGTTGCTACCAGTACAAGAGATTGGGACCCTAAGGAGCCCCTAAATTTTGATTTTGAATCGTGCACTCATACCTATAGCAAGGATTTAGGACTACCACTTTGGAAACTCTCATTTGGGTGTAGCTTGGATTTAGGTGGTCAAGGATAGTGGCAAGATTGTGTTTAAGATTAGTGTACAATATTGTGGTTCATGTTAGCCTAGGATTTATTCCTTCTAATGTATCTTCCCATTTGTAGATGTTACAAAATGTTTTGAACCAAATTGGAGGAATCATTTCAACATCCAAGATTTGAGGATTTTTCTCCATGGTTGGGTTGGCCTTTCATGCATCCTAAGATGCTTTGAAAGAGTCTGGTAACGAGGTCTATTAGAAAATAAAGAGAGAGAGAGAGAGTAGATGGATCTTTCAATGTGCATGCCTGCTAATCAAGAGTATATGATATTTTCTTTTACATTCTAGAACAAAGGGCATCAAAGGCACTTTTGCATGCATTTGGAATCTCATATTCAACATCAAGTCTCAAATACCATGACAAAATAATAAAACATTAGAAACTAAACGAAGGACAACACATTATGGTTCTATAAATAAAAAAGTCATTACATGATACAAGCTAATGTTTAACTTGCAACTTTTTTATCTTCACAATACCCAAGTTTAATAAGTGTTTTAGCTGGAAGAAAATGAGCAAATTTTGTGGTCAATCAACAACAACAAAGATACTATTAATTTTTGCATAATAGTGGCTACATGCTAGTCTAATAAACACTCTTCCTCAATGTCATTAATCCAATCTTTGTAAATAGTGGAGATGGTTGATAAATGAACATGCCCACATACATGAAAGAGCATCAACAACAACATTCTCCCTTCTAGCCATGCAAGAGATCTCCAAATCATAACTCTAAAGGGTGGCCAACCATCTTCTTTGCTTTGGGGAGAGTGTAGTTGCAATAGGAAATATTGAAATACCCAATGGTCACTTTTCACTTTGAAATAACTACCATAGAGATAATGGTGCCACTTATTGATGGCATGGAGTATTGCTACATCTCCTTCCCATAAACATATAGGCTCCTCTCCTTTCTATCCAATTTCTAGCTTTCATAGGCAATAACTCCATGGTCCTGAACCAAAATAGCCTTAATGCCTTCATCAATTGCATTATCACATATGTTAAATTCTTTAGAAAAGTCATGGAAAACCGAAATAGGTACTAAAATAAGTAGAGATTTCAATCATTTGAAGCTCCTATCTGCTATAGCATCCCAAAAGAAGCCTTCTTTCTTTAACTTGCCAATGTAAGAGGTGCTACAACACGGGCATAATCCTTAATAAACTGACGATACAAAGAAGAGAGTTTAAGAAATCCACATAATGAAGTAGTGTTGGTAAGAGTAGGCCAATCCTTTATGTATTGCACCTTCCTGAGATCCATTGTAATACCCTATTCATTAACAGTATGGCCTAAATACTCCACCTCTTTTGCCATAAAAGTGCACTTGCACTCTTTTGCAAATAATCTATGCTACCTCAATAGCTCAAAGACTTCTCTAACATTCTGCAAGTGATCCTCCTTGTTATTATTGTAAATCAAGATATCATAAAAAAATACAAAGACTATTTTGTAAAGGACATGCTATAGTATCTTATTCATCAAAGCCTGAAAGGTAGTAGAAGCATTGGATAAAAAAATGATAGAGACCCCTCTAAGTGTAGAAAGTTATCTTATACTCATCCCCCTCATGCTGATGTGGTGATAACTTGAATGTAGATCAATCTTAACAAAAACCTTAGCATCTTTGAGTTCATCCAAGAGATCATCAATGTGAGGGATAGGATATCTATGCTTTATGGTGCACCTGTTGAGATCCCTATAATCTATGCACATTCGAAAGGACCTTTTAATTAATAGCACTGGTGAAGAAAATGGAGACTGACTAGGTTGAATGAAACCCATATCCAAAAGCTCTTTCACCTATCTTTCCACCTCTTCCCTTTCACACTTGGACAACTTGTAAGGTGGCTTATTGATAGGCTTAGTTTTAGGAGCTAGGTCAATTGAATGATCTACATCATGCTTTGATGGCAAAGAAGGAGGCTGAAAAACATATTTATACTCTTCCAACATCTTACACAAGCAAAGATCCATTTCTTTAGAAGAGCTAGAAGACTGTTCTTCGTCCACTTTTGACAATAGAAGTGCAAAGATACATGTCTTGGAATTGATTTCCTTTTGAATCTTCTTTAGGTTGATTAGCTCCATGCTTTTTTTAATCAATTCCATTCAATAGCACTTGCTATCCTTTCAACATAAACTCCACGAGTTTCTTCTCTAGGTCCATGAAAACTTTCCAAGATGTTTAAGCTAGTTACAACCAAGTACTATATCAATTGGACCCATTTCCAAAGCAATATTATTGATATGACTGGTACATGCTGAAGACAAAACAATAAGAATGTGTGGGAAAATTTTATGACTGATGTCATGAGCTCCATTAGCTACTTGAACACATAAGGAAGACTCCTTTTCAAGAGGGAATAATTTGTTGAGATGACAAGCTCAACACATGCGGACATTGATGATGGACCGCCTGGTTAGATGGGTCCACACGTCTACACTTAGCACGTCGGTGGTCATTATGACTCTCACATGGCCACAAACTCATTACTTATTATATTTAGGTTGTTACACCTATTTACAGCTGGCATAGTTATAGCGCCAATCGACTAGTGGAGTCGGTTATGCATTGTTTAACTTAGTAGGCCACTTTCCTTTTATGTTGTATCTTATCTATACTTTGTGTACATTGTAAAGAGTGTGGAAGAAGAAGAAGAAATCAGCAAGAAAACGTTTTTGGCCTCCATCTCTCTTCTTGTCTCTTGAGTGAGCTTCTCCTTGTGCATTCTGTGTGTGTTCGGCGCAGCATCTTGAGCAACCCCCTCCACCACGCGATTCTTGACATGGTATCAGAGCCGCGCCATTGAGAGAGGCTGATTTTGAAGGTTGAAGTGAAGGAGAAGAAGCAAGGTTCGAGCAAGCAAGCTACGGGTAAGAATCTCTCCCATTCTTCCACTTCTTCTCTTGGATAGTGCCTGTGGAGGCACCGAAAGCAGGGCAGAGCAAAAATCTCAGATTGCAGTGAAATTTGGTGTGCGTGAAGAGCACTGTGTATTCTGTAGATTGGCCCTTTAGGGCTCTCCGCAGTTATTTTGGGCATTTGAGGCCGTTTCAGGGCCCGTTTTAGAGCCGCAAGGTTGCGGATAGCAGTTTCAGGGTACGCTGTGACTTCGACTGTATTGACCGAAAGTGGGTGCGCAGGTTACAGATTTCAGATCTGTAAGTTCAAAGGTGTTTACCACTGAGTAAACACAAGGTTTATCTGCAAACTGGTTGCAGATTGCATGTATTGTTGAGCAGACAGTGAAAAAGGCTGTCTGGTGTATTGCTGTGCACTACAGGTCCAGGGTTGCAGAAGATTTACTTGCTGTTGGTATTAATTTTGTGATAATGGCAGAGAACAGTGGAAGCCCTATCATTGAGAAGCTCGACAAGAACAACTACCCTTCATGGAAGTTCCGTGTCACGAACTTCCTTATTGGAAAAGGCCTCTACGAGTTTGTTTCAGGTGAAGAAAAGGAACCGGAGATGAGTGAACCTCCAACTACAGAAGAGACAAAGGCACGGAAGGAATGGAATGCAAAGGATAAAAAGGTCATGTATTGGTTGTCTGCAGTAATTGACAATAATATGCTGGGACACGTTAGAAATGCAGAGAATTCATATGCAGCTTGGACCATACTTGAAAGTATGTTTTCTGTAAATACAAAGGCACGAAAGATTCAACTCAAGCAAGAGTTGAATACATTAAAGAAAGGGAAGATGTCTATCAATGAGTATGCACTGAAGGTAAGAAGCATTGCAGATGCATTGGCAGCGATTGATGCAATGCCTGATGATGATGATTTGGTGTCGTCTACCTTGGGTGGACTTAACAATGAAAAGGCTTGGAAGTCTTTTGTAACTTCTGTATATGTTAGAAAGCCATTTTCAGATTTCGATGAGTTGGTCTCTCTAATGATCACTGAAGAAATCAACATGCAGAGTGAGACATCTGAAAGAAGTGGTGAATAGGTCCAGGCTTTCTACTCCAGTTCAGGAAGGGGACGTGGCAGGTTCTCTTCAAGAGGCCGTGGTACAGGACGTGGTAGTGACAACCAGCAAAACAGATTGAATCAGCAATTTGGCGATATGCAGGTTTCAGGAGGTCGTGGTAACTTTAGAGGCAGGGGGAGCTTTAGAGGAAGAGGTGGATGGCAGAACAGAGGTTCTAACAACTCTGGTATTGTGTGCCACTACTGTGGCAAAACAGGTCATATTGCAGCCCAATGTTATGCTAAGAGAGATGATATCTGCAGTGGTAAGTTGCAGCAAGGAAACTATGCATCGTCTTCACGACAGAATGAAGACAAAAATGAACGTTTGTTCGTTATGCAGCATATGCTGAATGTTGTTACAGGAAAGGGAACACATGAAGATGTTTGGTATGTTGATTCAGGTGCATCCAATCATATGACCAGCCATGCAGAATGGTTTGGAGAGATGCAGGATTTGCAGAATGCAGGTTATGTGCAGACGGATGATGACTCATGCCACCCAATTTCACACATTGGAAAAGTTCCCTTGTCCTTGCATGATGGTAAGACAAAGAGTCTTTCAGATGTATTGCATGTGCCATCTATTACAAAGAACTTGGTGTCAGTCGGTCAAATGGTAGAGCAAGGGCTGCAAGTCAGATTTAATGCAAAGGGTTGCTTTGTAGAAGACTTCAATGACAAGTGCAGGTTGGTAGCAAAGGGAAGTAGAGTTGGACGTATGTTCACTCTAGATGCTGGAATTCCTACTATGAATGCTGCTATGTATGCCAAAGGAAAAGGTGTTGTTGCAGACATTGAAATTTGGCACAAACGCATTGGACATGCAAATGTACAAAGGCTGAAATTAATGCAGTCCAAAGGGTTGGTTACAGGTTTGCCTACATTTAAAGTTGCAGAATTTTAGAAGGTATGTGAAGCATGTCAATTTGGTAAGCAGGCAAGACAACCCTTTTCACATGACAGAGATGTAAGCAGAAATATCCTTGATGTTGTGCATACAGACATTTGGGGGCCTACACAAAATGTATCTCTTGGAGGTAGTTCATACTTTGTCACATTCATTGATGATTGTTCTAGAAAGCTGTGGGTATATTTTATGAAGGAAAAGAGTGAAGCTTTTGAGCACTTTAGAACTTTTAAGGCTGCAGTTGAAAGAGAAACATGCTTGAAAGTAAAGTGCTTGAGGTCAGATGGAGGGGGAGAGTACCTCTCAAATGAGTTCAGTGATTTTCTGAGGTCTCATGGGATAAAGAGACAGTTCACATGCAGGTATACCCCACAGCAAAATGGGGTTGCAGAAAGGAAAAACAAGCATATTGCAGAAGTTGCACGCGCCTTGATGGCTGAAAAGAATATGCCTAAGCATTTTTGGTTTGAGGCTGTTCATACTGCTGTTTATATTATGAACAGAACTCCCACAGCTGCAGTTCATGGTATGACCCCCGAAGAATGTTTTACAGGTAAGAAGCCTGATGTTTCACACTTGAAAGTATTTGGCTGCATTGCGTATGTTCATGTGCCAGATGAGTTGCGGAAGAAACTGGATCCAAAGGCTGAAAAGTGTGTCTTTATTGGATATTCTTTAGAGCAGAAAGGGTATTGCTGTTACAACCCTGTCACATGTAAGTTCAGAGTGAGCAGGGATGTCATCTTTGATGAAATGAGCAGTTGGTATGCATCTAGTGGTGATGCATTGGATGTTGATGATGATCATGACACTCATGTGCAGGCTGAAAGGCAAGAATCACGGACTCTTAGTGGACCAGAGACATCATCTGGTAGTCCTTGGTCTGGGAGACTAAGGAGTACCTCTACATCTTCGAGTGCATCTAGTAGCACTACAGGTAAAGACAAAGGAAAGAATAAAGTGTCAGAAGGCATTGATACAGTTCTTGATGGAGACTCCAGTGGCTCAGAGAGTTTGGATGATGAGCTTGGCATTCCTTCAGTGAGGACTCCAGGTGTGCATAGAGCACATCTTAATGCAAAGACTCCATTGAGTGATCCAGTGGTACGCAGGTCTAGCAGGGTGAGATACCCTGTTAAAAGATTTGGTTTTGAAGGTTATGCAGCTCACCATTATGCTTATATGGTGAAACTAGTTGAGGATGTTGAGCCCACATGTTTTGAGGAGGCTGTTGGTCATGCTCATTGGGATGCAGCAATGGATGAGGAGATGGCTGCATTAGAGGCCAATAAGACTTGGGATCTAGTATCATTGCCGAAGGGAAAGAAAGCTATTGGATGTAAGTGGGTTTATAAGATTAAGCACAATGCAGATGGTTCTATTAGCAGGTATAAAGCTAGGCTGGTTGCAAAAGGCTATGCCCAGACATATGGCATAGATTATGATGAAACCTTCAGTCCAGTTGCTAGGATGGCAACTGTCAGATGTGTGATTGCTTTGGCAGCAGCCAAAGGTTGGAGGTTGCAGCAAATGGATGTAAAGAATGCCTTCTTGCATGGTGATTTGCAGGAAGAAGTGTATATGGATCAGCCAGCAGGTTATGAAGATTTAGAGCATCCCACATATGTATGCAGGTTGAAGAAGGCACTCTATGGGCTCAAGCAAGCACCTAGAGCATGGTCTGACAAGATCAGAGAGTATCTTGTCAATATTGGCTTTTATGTTTCTGATGCTGATCACTCACTTTATGTGAGAAAGGGAGATGCAGGTTTGGTCATCATAGTCATCTATGTGGATGACTTGATTATTACAGGTGACAGTGATAGTGGAATTGCTGAAGTCAAGGGCTATTTGAAGATAAAGTTTGAGATGAAGGATTTAGGTGAGCTAAGGTACTTCCTTGGCATTGAGGTGATCAGATGTGATGATGGTATATGGTTGTCCCAAAGACAGTATGGCTTGGATATGTTGTCCAAGTATGGTATGACTGCATGCAAACCACTTTCAGTCCCGTTGGAGCAGAATGTGAAGCTGAGTGCTGATGTTGGGGATGAGATAGAAGACCCTACTATGTTCAGGAGGATAGTGGGGAGTTTGATCTACATGACCATTACAAGGCCAGACTTGAGCTACGTTGTTGGTCTTGTGAGTCAGTTTATGCAAGTACCTAGAAAGCCACATTTGGATGCAGTCAGACGCATATTGAGATATGTGAAGTCTACATTACATTATGGACTTTTCTATGAGGCAGGTACAGATGTACAGGTGTTTGGATACACAGATGCAGATTGGGCTGGTAGTATGTATGATAGAAGATCTACCAGTGGATACATGTTCTCTCTTGGTAGTGCAGCAGTTGCATGGAGCAGCAAAAAGCAATCTACAGTTGCTTTGTCGAGTACAGAGGCTGAGTATAGAGGTGCTGCTGTTGCAGCATGTGAGGTAGTATGGCTGCAAAAGCTATTGGTTGATTTGGATGTGCAGGTGGAAGGTTCAGTTGTCATTTATTGTGACAACATGAGCAGTATACAGTTGGCTAGGAACCCTGTGTTCCATGCCAGGACAAAACATATTGAGGTACACTACCACTTTGTGAGAGAGAAGGTACTAGCAGGTGAGATTGACTTGATGTATGTCAGCACACAAGATCAGATAGTTGACATCTTCACGAAGGCATTGGGTACAGAGAAGCTTCAAAAGTTTCGAAGCTTACTTGGAGTTGCAGAGATGCAGTTGAGCTTGAGGGGGAGTGTTGAGATGACAAGCTCAACACATGCGGACATTGATGATGGACCGCCTGGTTAGATGGGTCCACACGTCTACACTTAGCACGTCGGTGGTCATTATGACTCTCACATGGCCACTGACTCATTACTTATTATATTCAGGTTGTTACACCTATTTACAGCTGGCATAGTTATAGCGCCAGTCGACTAGTGTAGTCGGTTATGCATTGTTTAACTTAGTAGGCCACTTTCCTTTTATGTTGTATCTTATCTATACTTTGTGTACATTGTAAAGAGTGTGGAAGAAGAAGAAGAAATCAGCAAGAAAACGTTTTTGGCCTCCATCTCTCTTCTTGTCTCTTGAGTGAGCTTCTCCTTGTGCATTCTGTGTGTGTTCGGCGCAGCATCTTGAGCAACCCCCTCCACCACGCGATTCTTGACATAATTTCAGTCCTTCAAGGGATTTAGAATTGACAAAATTGTGAGTGCTTCCTATATCGATGAGGATATGAGCAACTCTCCAATTGATAAACCCCTTGAGTCTAAGTACATTTTAGAACTAGTCCAAGCATCATGAGAGATAGAACATAAACTTGGTGAATAATGATCATCTATGTAGAAACCACCTAGGTCCCATCCATATGATCATAATACTCATCATGGCTATCCTCATCATTCCCATCCACTACTTCACAATTGGTCTCATCCTCATTTTGTATGGTGATAGCATGTAGTCCTTCTTCTGAATCATCCTCTATGATCATTTTGACTCTTGCATTCTTTTCCTTACACTTGGTTTTGTGATCATTTGTCCATTTTTCTCCACTTTTAAAACATCGCACATCCATAATAACACACCATTAAAATAAAATAAAATAAATCCATTGTTCATATAGCATGCACTTTGTGCTCTATAAACACACATCGTAATTTATAATAAAAGGAACTAGCCATCATGCATGTACACACTGGCCAAAAAGTGCTGCACACAATAATTTTTAAGATGAATTTACATTTAGAGACCCTATGAGTTGGGATCACAGTCATGGGTTGTGCTTAATGTACCGATCAATTTAGTAAATGTTGTAATGGGTAATTAAGAAAGCATCATTTTCTTTTCTGAGGTTGATCACATAATAAAAAATTTTCACTCACCATTGCTCATAATTTCTTAAAATCCACTTAACATTAAATCTTAATCAATCCACACTACACACCTATTTCTTATTCAATGAACGTGGTAACATAGTCTACTCATCTATAGGTGTCAACATGGTCAATTCAGTAGTGTCCATGTGTTGTGTTTTGTCTAGTTTTTGGTATTTTGTCGGTCACAATGTTGTAGTCAAGGATACATAATGTATGCTTTGTTTTTTTTACTGCCTAATATGAGGATCAAGGTGAAAGAAATCAAAGAGGAAGGGACAAAGGTCTAGGCTAGAAGGAGAGTAGCCATGCTCTCAATTCATCTTCATTATTGTAGGGTGCCCACCTATCGGCTATCCCGGCACGCTTTTAGCGGTCCATCGGGAGACGAGTCTAAATGATGTTGCCTGACACTCCTATGGAATGTCACGGGTTTTGTTGCCTAGGTTTTTCCAAGTCCACCATTCATAACCCCTGACTGATTGCTCTATCAACGAATAAGCCATACACAACTAAGTGCAATTAACTTCCCTATACATGCACTTTGCAAACTCCATCTTTCAAATATGTGAGAAGAGGCCTATCCCTTCCCATGAACTATTCTCGTACATCATCGTATGGAGCCTAATGTATCTCATACGAGAATCAAAGCAAGCATCTATCAATTTAGAAATACATTACTTACGACTGGAAACACAGTTGGATTGATAGTGATGCCTTTGCTCGAAGCTTTGTTGTTGGTTGTAGGATTGCCATCCGCACGCGACATTCTTCTCTTGGAGGCCATCGTCCACAAGTAGACTCAAGAGATTAAGAATACGAAATAGATTTGAGATGGGAGAGTGTAGGAGAAGATGGCTAAGTCGAGGATCAAGATAGAGGGAATTGTGCATACAAGTATTAAGTAAATATTGCATAGAATCGATCTTTGATCCCAAGGGGGAGAGCGAATATGCGATGGAATTATTATTGCATCTATTCTTGTATTGTTTGAGAAAAATACAATTAGTTTTGTTGATTGTTGCTTTGTGATTTGGATAAATATTCGAAGGTTTATGTTGATGGCAAATGCATGGCAAGGGTCTATAATGACAAGTTGCCATGGGAATAAAGGAATGTTTTCCTAGAAGATGATATTAGGGCTGATTGCCTTGATTATGCTTGATTCTTAATTGGTTAATTAAGGAAGGATATTTGCACGGGTGGATCATCTCCAAGATGGCACCATGGATTACCCCAAGAGGCCATTGCTCGATTCACAGGCCGAAGGTCGAGTGGTGAAAAGGCCAACCACGGAAAGTGTGTCTCACTCCTAGGTCTCTTGGGGTCAGTGGAGCTCTGGAAACTCCTTGCCGAGTCTGGAATGGAGCTGTAGACTGCCATGAGCCCAACATCTAGGGTGTTGGAAGATCGTATTCTAGATAAAGGATGGAAATTTTGGTGCCATGTGATTTGGACCGGGTACTTCTGTTGGACAGAAGGGATACATAATTCTCCTATATGGGCATGAGACAAAGATTAACTTGAAGATAAGTTAAGGGACTTGTTTGTCAAAAGGAGTGCTTGTTTTGTTTTCGTGTCTGTGCTGTAAATTATACAAATGAATCTAGTTCCGTAAAAGGCCTAATTAAGGAAGTTGATTGTGAATGTCATACATAAATGTGATAGGACCTAATTAGACAACTAAAGCTATCAAGGGAAGTGGGTGGGAAAAACCCCAACGGTTTGTCCTACGGCAGGGTGGTCCCAGAGGATTGGGAGGCTTCTCACAAGGATTTATCGCCGGTTGAATTTAGGTGTTGTTAAGTTGGTAAACCTGATTCATGCCGTTTTAGGAGATTGGAATGGGGACTATGCCCTACGGGTAGGGAGATTGAGCGTGCATCCCTCTTGTTTTCCATTCTCTTTGAACCAAGTGCGGTAGGGATCTTCTTTGGATTGGGTATCTCTGCATAAAGTAAGATGTCCAAAACCTGACGGCAGAATGTTGTTAGGAGACCTTGGCCCTAGGAACCCAGATTTCAGGTCGATCCTAGTGGGTTCAACTGCGGACGTTCTGTTGCAAGGCGGACTCGAGAAACACTAGGCAAAAAACCTCGTGACATTCCATGGGAGTGCCAGCAACAGGCGCCGTCGCTTAGACTCGTCTCCTGATGGACCGCTAAAAGCATGCTGAGACAGATGGGCACATTACAATTATCTTCCCTTAGACTAACTATATGCATACAACCAAAGCATATAGAAAGGAAAGTAACCTAGGTGTAACCATGGTTGAGTCAGTGTGATCCAAATCTTATTCAACTAAGGTAACCAAACAAAACTAAAGGTTCATGAGCTTGATTCTCAATACTCCCCCTCAAGCTCAGGTGTGGTACTTCACTCCAAGTAGCTCTCTGAAATGCACAAACTTATCTTTACCCAATGACTTGGTAAAGATATCTGCAACTTGGTCTTCTGTCCTCTCATGGACCAATCAATGTCACCTACAATCACTTTTTCTCTAATAAAGTGATAATGTACCTCAATGTGCTTAGTCCTAGCATGATAGACATGACTACTATCTAGGAGCACACTACTCATGTTTTCACAAAATAGAGTGTGGTAGGCTTGACTTCTTGCATGCCCAAATCATCAAGAAGCTTCATGAGCCATGCTACCTTACATACAACAAAGTACAACACCTCTATAGTCTACCTCAGTACTAGAGAGTGCAGCTGTAGGTTTCTTCTTACTGCTCCAACTGACCATACTACTACCAACAGAAAATGCATACCCACTAGTAGATCTCCTATCATAGGCACTTCTTGCCTAGTCAGCATTTGTATATTCTGTAATCTCCAAAGGCTTACCATGCTCATAGTATAGACCATAATCTGATGTAGCCTTCACATATCTCAAGATCCGCCTCACTGCATCCAAGTGAGGCTTCCTAGGCTTTTGCATGAATTGGCTAATCAGTCCAGGTGAATAGCAAAGGTTCACTTTAGTAATAGTAAGGTAAATCAAGCTACCCACCATTTGTCTATACATAGTGACAGTCTCAATCTCATGCCCAACATTTGCAAGTAGCTTAACATTTTTAATCCAATGGAGTGCTCAAAGGTTTCCAATCCAACATACCATACTTGGTTAACATGTCTTGTGCATATTTCTTTTGCAATAACCAAGTACTATGAGGTGTAGAAAAAATTTCAATCCCAAGGAAGTACTTCAGTTCACCCAAATCTTTGACTTGAAATTCAGCATGTAACATTTCCTTGATCTCTTTGATTTCAGTGGCATCATCACTTGTAATGATCAAGTCATCCACATAGATGACTAATATCACATAACCAACCCTTGTCTTCTTTGTGAATAGGCTATGATTAGCCTTGCCAATAGTGAAATCAAGTTTTTGTAAGCATGCACTCATCTTAGCATTCCAAGCTCTAAGTGCTTGCTTCAACCCATACAATGCTTTCTTCAATCTACACACATGTATAGGAAAATCAAGATATACATAGCCCTCGGGCTAATCCATGTATACTTCCTCATCCAAATCACCATTGAGGAAAGCATTCTTCACATCCATCTAATACATACTCCATCCTCTAGATGCTGCCAATGCAATCACTATTCTCATGGTTGCCATTTTAGCAACGGGGCTAAATGTCTCCTCATAATCAAGACCATATTGTTGTGCATATCCTTTTGCCACAAGTCTTGCCTTGTATCTTTCCAATGTGCCATGTGATTTTCACGTCACCTTGTATACCCATTTGCAACTAATAGGCATTTTTCCTTCAGGCAAATCAACCAAATCTCAAGTGTCATTTTCAGCCAATGCTGAATATTCCTCATCCATTGCCTTACACCAATGATAATCCAAAACAGTTTCAGAAAACTTTGTGGGTTCCTTGAAGCTAGGTAATTTTGCCATATATGCATAGTGCCTCACTGTGTAGCCACTATATATAAGCATATCCACATGCTTTCTGACTCTTTCTGATCTCCTCAACTAAGGTGCAATATGAGACTCTCCTCTCTCATGAGGTGGTACATATCTATGTCTCACACCACAAGTCACAACTGATGGAATGCAAAACTCACTATCCAAGCTGTTAGTGCTAGGTGAATCATAACCAGAAGTGAGTGACCTTGTAACATCATCAAGTTTGCCTTTGCCTTTATCCACATATCTCCCCCTCATTGACATATTCATGTCAGTGGATAAAGGTGTTGAAATCCTCAATCTACCTGTGCAAGGACTAACTAATGTGGTAGCATCTTTAGAAGGTCCATAAATTTCTACACTCTCATTTGTAATTGCATGTACATAATTCTCGATAAACATCATCATCATCCATCAAGATGGTCTTCTTCTTATGCCATGAACTCAGTTAATCAAATATGAAATCTCTTGAGACCAATGTCTCATGAATAGAAGGATTGTAGCATTTGTAAGCCTTCATAACTTTGCATACCTAATAAAGATGGCCTTTTCTACCTTTGGATCAAGCTTCTTCCTCTTCTCATCTGGAACATGTACATATGCCAAACATGCAAAGACCTTAAGATGGCTAATGTCAATATTTATCCCATAAAGCCTCTCATGAGGAGTCACCTCATGTATCCCTGCTATTGGTGTACGATTCATGACATACACAGTAGTCATTACAGGCTTTGCCCGATTTGCATTTAGTAGGTGCTTCTCATTCAACATGGCTCTAATTGATTCCATGATCACCCTATTTTTCCTTTCTACCACACCATTTTGTTGTGGTGTGTACCTGCATGTCAATTGTCTCTTTATCCCATGGGCTGCCAAGAAGTGATCAAAGTCTGTAGAGACATATTCTCCACCACTATCAGATCTCAAGCATGAGATGTAACAAGCCAATTCTTTCTCCACATGTCTCTTGAAGTCTTGAAAAGCATCCATGACACCACTCTTGTGCTTCAGCACATACAACCATGTTACCTACTATAGTCATCTATGAATGTCATATAATAGTGTGATCCCCCAAGAGATGTATCCTGAGGGTCCCCATACATTAGAATGTACAATCTGTAATGGTCTAGTAGTGGTGCTTACATGCCTCATAAATGGAAGCCTTGATTGCTTTCCAAATTGACATGACTGACATACATGTCCCAATTCCACATGCTTGAACTTAGGAATTCCAAGTGCAACTTGCTTATGCTACATATTTTCCAACTTTTGAACATTTACATGACCAATCCTTTTATGCCATATCTCAATGTCCCTTATTGCAACATTGTCGTGTGAATACATAACATCATTCAAGGATAGAATTTTTGTATCCAATGTAAACATCCTACCATTTATTTTGCCTTTAGCAATGAATTTGCATCCTTGACCATACTCTTCAATGTAGCATCCATCTCTATTGAATCTAGCTTGTAGATTTCGTTCGGCCATTTGTCCCAAAAAAAGCAATTTTTTGGTAATGTAGGGTACATGTAACACATCATATAGACTCTTTTTCTTGTCACCATGCATCATCAAGGGAACGTTACCTGTATGCTTAATCTCATGATGCGTAACATCCCTTGTGCAAACATATCCATGAGCACCTTCTACCAATGTGTCAAACCACTCTCCAGGAGGAGTCATGTGGTTAGATGCCCCTGAGTCTATATACCATACATCATCTTCTTTGCCTTGTATAGGCAACCCCTTCTTCACATGTTGCATAGCAAACAACCTGTCATCCTCCTGCATACCACTAGAAGAGGCATAATTACCATGTTGCCTTCCTCTTGCTCTCTGATCATTCTGCTTCTTGTAGCAATCTTTAGCTACATGCCCATATTTGCTACAATAATGACAATCCTTATTTGCATTTGATTGCTGTCCACGAATCATTTGGGACTACTGCCAAGTACCTCTTCCTTTAGATGAGTAACCCCCTCTTCCATGAGCATTAGAGGCACCTCTATTTTCTTAAGGCTACCTATTTTGCCATCCAATACCTTGATGTCCACTGGCTACATATGCATTTCTAGTCCCTCTTCCTCTAAATTTTTACATTCCTCTTCCACCTCTACTCCTTTGCTTTGAGTAGAAGACATTGTTCATGTTGTTCTTAGACCCACTTGAACTTGTATTGAGTCCAAGCTTCACTTCTTCATGCAAAATAAGTACCACAAGTTCATCAAAGTTAGGGTGTTTCTAACACACTGATATGGAAGTGTCAAATTACTTGTACTCCTCTCCAAGACCATGGAGGGTAGTGGCCACCAAATCATCGTCCTCAACTTCAGCTCCAATTGAGCCTAGTTGCTCTGTAGCAATGGTGCTAATCTCACTCACATAGTCTTCAATAGACCTTCCATTCCTAGATATGTGGGTGAATTTTTTCTTCAATTGTGTCTTTCTTGCATGAGTGACATGGCCGTAATTCTTCATCAATAAGTCCCAAGATGCTTTTGGTGATGTACAATTTGCAATTTGCATAGCTTTTGTGTCTGAGGACATCCAATGCAAGACCTTGCTAGCCTTTTCCAACCATATCTTATGTGCCTTCAATTGATCATGTGTTGGAGGTCTATCCTTCGGTAGCTTGGCTCATCTTCAAGACCAGTGACTAGATCCCAATAGCCTCTTCCAATCAAGAAGTTTGGCATCTTGAACTTCCATAAAACAAAGTTGTTGTAGTCTAGCTTCTCACCTACTATCTGGGTGGTAGTATCCTTCTCTCCTGTGTTTTCCATTCCAAAGTCTTCAGCTTTGCCAAAACACGATTTGATGTTATAGAGTCAATTACCCCAAAATTCCAGCAAGGCAATACGCTTCAATGATTTGTAGTGCAACTAGTTTTTACTGAAAATTTACATCAATAAACACTTGCATTCTCAACCAATACATGTGCTTTGTTCCCATTCAACCCTAGTTACAATGCCTCCAACAAACTTGCATTCCAATCTAATGTGGTGACAGTTCCTTTTTAGCATAGTAATATGCTTGCAATTGAAGCCTATTTGTTCCAATGAGTCATTAGTCACGTTCCAGCATTCACTTACATCAAGCTCCTCAAACTGAGGGTAGACTTTAGAAATCTGAGAGATGGAATGGTTTGTGATTCCACTTGATGATGCAACTAATATGCTTCGAACGGTAAGGACACTAAATGCTCTTAGCTACCCAAAATATGCAAAGTGTGCTATATAGACTTCTCCACTCCCCTTCAATGGAAAGGGCTGATGCTTGCTATTGTTGTTGTGTTGTTGTTGTGGATGATTTGGCATTATTGGTTCAAACACACGCATTGATAACAAGCCACAAATAGTCTACCAACACCTGATTTTTGACAATCAATCAGAAATAGTGGCGTGCCAATCTTTCTTATCCAAAGAATAGTCTGATGAAGGCCCTTGGAAATCATTTTGGGTCATTACAAGTCAACATGTATCCACTCCGAGTGTAATCATGTCATGGCCCCACATGATGATCGTAAGAGACATCAGTCATGTGGCTAAGCGATGATGCGGTTTGTAGTGCTTCTGCCTTTCCAAGAATTTAGTGACAAGACTGCTACAGATATGGATACATTGTGGATGGATTAACTTCTGAAAGGGGAGTCTCAGTCAATCAAACAAGACTACACACTGCAAGGCATAAAGTGCATAGCCATTCAAGAATAATGTACTAGACAAGGCATCCTTGTAATATTTCCACACAATAAAAGTTAGTTGGTTAGTTTGAAAGCTAGTTAGTCAATTAATAAGCTAGTAAGATTACTAACTAAAGTAAAAAAACTAACTAACATTAATAACTAAGGATTTTTATTTAATTAAAAATATATGTAAAAAAAGGAGACTCGTAAATTCGATATTTTTCTCAGATTCACAAGGACCGTAGCCACCCTTTACGTAAGTTACAATGTGAACGAGACTTATGAGCTATATTAATCACTAGTATTAATGTGTATAGTTTGGATGGTCCAAAAATATTAGATTTTGGACAAAACTAGTATATTTTAGATATTTTAGATATTATCCTAAAAAAGATATGGAGATTTTTAGAACTGGATGTCATTTAAAAGAAAACTCAAGTGACGTTTTCATTCGTTTTGGAGAATTTATAAAAAGAAAAATAAAAAAAGTATTTGCGAAATCGCATGTGCTACGATCACAGGCCACAGACAGAAAACAACACTTTGAACAGAGAAAAGAAGAAGGAGTGAACTAAGAGCTTTCTAATCAAGTGTCTTGGGGTTTTACCCCCCTTTTGGAGCCAATGGAACCATGAGAATTATGATCTGAGCATCAGATCACTGATCTTTCCAAGATCCCCCTCCACAAAGAGCTCCACTTCTCAACCACAAGCCCTATTCTCTAATTCACTATAAATATGAGGCATGGGAGAGGAATAAAAAAGCATAAGGAGACCTGCGAGAGGCTGTGAGAGAGAGGTAGAGAGAAGGATACCCTCCAAGATATTGGGAGAGAGCTCTTGAAAGAGAGAGAGAGAGAGAGAGAGAGAGAGAGAGAGAGAAGAGTTACCGCGAGAGGCTGCACAATTTCCCTCTATCTCGATCCTCGACTTAACCATATTCTCTTACGCTCTCCCATCTTGAATCTATTCCACCTTCTTAATCTCTTGAGTTTATTTGCGAACGATGGCCTCCAAGCGAAGAATGTCGCGTGCGGATGACAATCCTGCAATCAGCAACAAGGCTTTGGGCAAAGGCATAAATGTCAATCCAACTGCGGTTCCGATCGTAAGTAATGTATTTTCAAATTGATAGATGCTTGCTTTGATTCTCGTATGAGATACGTTAGGCCCCATACTACGATGCACGAGTATAGGTCATGGGAAAGGATAAATTTCATCTCACCTACTTGGAAGATGGAGTTTGTGAAGTGCATATATCAAGGGAAGATAATTGCACCTAGTTACATATGACTTATTTGCTGGTAGAGCAATTAGAAGGAAGAATCGGTCAAGGGTTATGAATGGCATAGTTGTCAAAAGAACAACATTAAAAGATTGTGCATACAAGTGCTAGATTAAAGTATAGTCAAGGGTTACAAATAGCATAATTACTAAAAGAATATGACATTGAGAATCATGAATAGAAAGTACTAGTCTAAAGTTTAAATACTTCAAAAGCACTTAGCCTAAGAGCCCAAATATTAAGAAAAACTAGATTCTAGCTCAATGCAAGGCCTGTTGAAGTCTAATTACTTGAGATCATCTCGCACTTATCTTATTAAGTATTTACACATTAAGCCTATAACATGTTTGATATATGAGGATAATTTTCTAGTTGCCTCATGACTTGGATAAGAGCTAGTACAATAAATTAATAATAAGGGTTAAAACTAAGATGTCTTGAGATCCGTCGGATAACGATGACTTTTGCCAATCCAAATTCAGGGTTGGGTTATCAATAAAGATAAGTGACCTATAGAACTTACATGATGAATAGTGTTTGAACCCTTAACATATGCCCTAGCCGAAGGAAGGAAGTGTTAAGAAACATTTTTGCATAGTATTGCTCTTAGATCCCAAGGGGGAGAGAAAATATACGATGGAAATGTTATATTGTTCAACTGGTTGTTAGTTGTTTTTTGGATGATTATTCCAAGTGCTTGTGATTTATGGTAAATGCATGGCAAGGGTCCGTGATGACAAGTTGCCATGGGAATAAAGGAATGTTTTGTTGGAAAATGATATTAGGGATGAATGCCTTGTTTGTGCTTGATTCTTAAAGGATTTAATTAAGGAAGGATATATTGCACGGGTAGATCACCTCCATGATCGCATCACCGATTAACCCAAAGAGGGCACTGCTCGATTCATGGGATGAAGGTGGAGTGGTGAAAAGGCCAACCACGGGAATGATGTTTCGCTCCAAGAGAGCTTGCGGGTCAGTTGGAGCTCTGGACACCCCTTGCTAGGTCTAGAATGGAGTTGAAGACCTCTGTGGCCCCCAACGTCTGGGCATGTTGGGAGATCCTATTCTAGATAAAGGATTGAGTTTGTGGTGCCATGTGAATTGGACAAGTTACTTCTATAGGGTAGAAGGGATACTTCTATTGGACAGAAGCGATACATAATTTCTCATGTATGGGCAGGAGACAAAGATTAACTTGAAGATAAGTTAAGGAACTTGTTTGAATCTTGTTTGTCAATAGATTGCTTTGCTCTGTTTCTGTGTCTTGATATAGGTTATGTGAACGAACCTTGTTCCCTAAAAGGGTTAATTAATGAAGCTAACTTTAATGAAGCTAACTTTAAGTGTCACATATAAATGTGGTAGGACCTAATTAGAAAACTAAAGCTATTAAGGGAAGCAGATGGGCGGAACCCCTGATGGGTCTGTCCTACGGCATGGTGGTTTGAGAAAACTGGGAGGCTTCTCACAAGATTTTATCGTCATTCGACCTTTAGGTATTGTTAGGTTAGAACCCGATTCATGCCGTTTTAGGGGAGACTATGCCCTATGGGCAAAGAGGTTGAGCAGCGCATCCCTCTCATTTCCCATTCTCTTTGAACCAAGTGCGGCATGGGTCTGCTTCGGATTGGGTATCTTTCTGTAAAGTAGGATGTCCAAGATTCGACACTAGAATGTTGTTAAGAGACCTTGGCCACTAGGAGCCCAAATTTGAGGTCTATCCTAGTGGGTTCAGGCCGTAAACGTTCCGTTGCGAAGCGGATTCGGGAAACCCTAGGCAACAAAACTCGGAATATTCCATGGGAGTGTCAGGCAGCAATGCTTAGATTTGTTTCTTGATAGACTGCTAAATGCGTGCCTAGACAGCCGATGGGCGGGCACCTTACAGTTGTTATCAAAGCCAAACTTTGTAATGATACGTGATTGATTAATGTATGGTTTGTAGACATATCCTAAACAAAATAATCTAAGCAGTATGGCTTGATTGTTAGGCACCTTTTGCACCCACGAATGTTGAAATGCAGGAGAAGAAATTATTTCTCAAGCAAATTAAGGCACCCGAGTTTGATGGACAAGGGATAAACATCGCAGTAGAGGCAGAGATATGGATTGAGTCGATGGATGACTATTTCTTTGCTTCGGGAACTGCCTCTACCAATCAAGCAATGATAGCCAAACTTAAGTTAGTTGGCCAAGCTCGATTATGGTGGAAGCAATGGTGCAAAGATGAAGGTGTTTCTGAAGCCGTTGTTACTTGGGTTCGGCTGAAAGATGCTGTACACGGTTGATATCTTCCACCAACCTACCAGAGTTTGAAGATGAATGAATTCTTCAAGCTAAAGCAGCTAGAATTAACTTTGGAAGCTTATTACTCAAAGTTTGTAACCCTACTAAAATACGCACCACCTATGGATATTGCATAGCAAGTATCCAAGTTTTTCCGTGGCCTAAACACTCCTCTGAACCACAGTATTGAAGCAATGCATCCAACGGACTTGCAAGACGCATTACTCCGAGTGAATCCAATCGTCCAAGAATTTAAATCGGAAAATTGTGGTAAAGATGACTTCCCAGATCTGGGTAAGAGATGCCATACATGTGGAGAGATAGGGCACATCTGTAGGAGATGTCCCTACCGTCAATGTTTCCATTGCAATGAGCTAGGACATGTCCAAGCAGACTGCCCTGACTAAAGTCTGGAAGATAGGAGCCTATAAGAAAATGAAGCTACACAAGTGCAGTCTTCGGATATATAGAGGAATCAGATGAAGACGAAGACTTAAAACCTACTACACCACTTCAAGATTATTAAATATCCTAGAAATTTTATCGACATGAAATACAACTTGTATTGGAATAAACTTTACTCTTGTAACTACAATTAACTTGAGTATTATGAGTTGCATCTACTTTGAGCCTAGAACTTGCAAATGATTAGAGATACTCTGGCAAGGAATGATAATTATAACGTGTAATGAATTTCTCTTAAGTTGTTTCTTCTCAGCTTATATAGATTGGGTCTTACCAGAATGTCGAAGCTTGGAAGTATTCTTTAGTATTGTAAGCAAAGCCAATTGTCCATGGAGCTGAGTCCCGAACTAAGAAGAGGAAAATCTGGGAATGTAGTTTCCAAGATAAAAGACCACTCCAATCTGCTAAAAGAATCCTAGGACACTTTGGTCTAAAGAATAAAATACTACCAAGGACAACCAAGATTCTTGTGACCACAAGTGATAAAGCTCCACGTTGTTTCTATTGCAAGGAGCTAGGTCATTTCAAAAGGGAATGTCCAAAGCACCCTAAACACCGATGCTTCGAGTGCCACAACATTGGACATAACTACATCAATTGTCTCAACAGAACTCGAAGAGAACTTGAGCTTACAA
This sequence comes from Lygodium microphyllum, assembly GCF_053477565.2. Taxonomy (NCBI): domain Eukaryota; kingdom Viridiplantae; phylum Streptophyta; class Polypodiopsida; order Schizaeales; family Lygodiaceae; genus Lygodium; species Lygodium microphyllum. The sequence goes on along the minus strand of NC_141153.1, from coordinate 1,815,464 downwards.
GAAATGAAGTTGTACAAGCTCTAGTGATCTAGAATATACCAGATGCTTAGGAAAAACCTAGAAGATATCCATGAGATGTAACTACAATAAATTTTCTATTGTAACCAAGACTCGGATATATCAAATACAATAGGTTGTTGTTTCAAAATACTACATGCTTGTGAGTGATCAGAGTAGCGCATCGAAAGCATGGTGGGTCCATAACCCACATGTTCCATAATGATACCCCCATTTCTCTCGAGATGAGGATATCTCGATTTCTTTAAGGAGAGAAGGATGTAATATTTCCATATAATAAAAGTTAGTTGGTTAGTTCGAAAGTTAGTTAGTCAATTAATAAGTTAGCAAGATTACTAACTAAAGACTAACTAAAGTAAAAATACTAACTAACATTAATAACTAATGATTTTTATTTAATATATGTAAAAAAAGGAGAGTCATAAATCTGATATTTTTCTTGGATTCACAAGGACCGTAGCCACCCTTTACGTAAGTTACAACGTGAATGAGACTTATGAGCTACATTAATCACTAGTATTAATGTGTATAGTTTGGATGGTCCAACAGTATTAGATTTTGGGCAAAACTAGTATATTTTAGATATTTTAGATATTATCCGAAAAAAGATATGGAGATTTTTAGAATTGGATGTCATTTTAAAGAAAAGACAAATGATGTTTTAGTTAGTTTTGGAGAATTTATAAAATTAAAAATAAAGAAAAGTGATTTGCAAAATCGAGCACGCTGCGATTGTAGTCCACAGACAGAAAATAACACTTCGAATAGAGCAAAGAAGAAGGAGTGAACTAAGAGCTTTCTAACCAAGTGTCTTGGGGTTTTACCCCCCTTTCGGAGCCAATGGAACCATGACATTTATGATCTCAGCATCAGATCACTGATCTTTCCAGGATCCCCCTCCACAAAGAGCTCCACTTCTCACCCACAAGCCCTATTCTCTAATTCACTATAAATATGAGGCATGGGAGAGGCATAAAAAAGCATAAGGAGACCCCCAAGAGGCTGCGCGAGAGAAGTAGAGAGAAGGATACCCTCCAACATATTGTGAGAGAGCTCTTGAAAGAGAGAGAGAGAGAGAGAGAGACACACACACACACACACACACACACACACAGAAGAGTTATCCCGAGAGGCTGCACAATTTCCCTCTATCTCGATCCTCGACTTAACCATCTTCTCTTACACTCTCCCATCTTGAATCTATTCCACCTTCTTAATCTCTTAAGTCTACTTGTGGACGAAGGCCTCCAAGCAAAGAATGTCGCGTGCGGATGACAATCTTGCAACCAGCAACAAGGCTTCCACCAGGCAAAACTATCAATCCAACTGCGGTTCTGGTCATAAGTAATGTATTTTCAAATTGATAGATGCTTTCTTTGATTCTCGTATGAGATACGTTAGGCAACATATTACGATGCACGAGTATAAATCATGGGAAATGATAAATTTCATCTCACCTACTCGGAAGATGGAGTTTGTGAAGTGCGTATATCAAGGGAAGATAATTGCACCTAGTTACATATGACTTATTTGTTGGTAGAGCAATTACAAGGAAGAGTTAGTCAAGCGTTATGAATGGCATAGTCGTCAAAAGAATGACATTAAAAGATTGTGTATACAAGTACTAGATTAAAGTATAGTCAAGGGTTACAAATAGCATAATTACTAAAATAATATGACATTGAGAATCATGAATAGAAAATATTAGTTTAAAGTTTAAATACTTCAAAAACACTTAGCCTAAGAGCCCAAATATTAAGAAAAACTAGATTCTAGCTCAATGCAAGGCCTGTTGGAGTCTAATTACCTTAGATCATCTCACACTTATCTTATTAAGTATTTACACGTTATGCCTATAACATGTTTGATATATGAGGATAATTTTCTAGTTGTCTCATGACTTACTAAGAGCTAGTACAAGAAATTAATCATAAGGGTTAAAACTAAGATGTCTTGAGATCCATCGGATAAGGATGACTTTTGCCAATCCAAATTCAGGGTGGGGTTATCAATAAAGGTAAGTGACCTATAGAACTTACATGATGAATAGTGTTTGAACCCTTAACATATGCCCTAGGTGAAGGAAGGAAGTGTTAAGAAATATTTTTGTATAGTATTGCTCTCAGATCCCAAGGGGCAGACCAAATATATGATGGAAATGTTATATCGTCTATTCTTGCATTGGTTGGAAAGAATGCAATTGGTTTTGTTGGTTGATCGAACAACATCCTAAATGCTTTTACATTCAACTGGTTGTTAGTTGTTGTTTGGATGATTATTCCAAGTGCTTGTGATTTATGGTAAATGCATGACAAGGGTCCGTGATGACAAGTTGCCATGGGAATAAAGGAATGTTTCCTTGGAAAATGATATTAGGGATGAATGCCTTGTTTGTGCTTGATTCTTAAAGGATTTAATTAAGGAAGGATATATTGCACGGGTGGATCACCTCCATGATCGCATCATAGATTAACCCAAAGAGGGCACTGCTCGATTCATGGACCGAAGGTCGAGTGGTGAAAAGGCCAACCACGGGAATGATGTTTCGCTCCAAGACAGCTTGCGGGTCAGTTGGAGCTCTGGACACCCCTTGCTAGGTCTAGAATGGAGTTGAAGACCTCCGTGGCCCCCAACATTTGGGCATGTTGGGAGATCCTATTCTAGATAAAGGATTGAGTTTGTGGTGCCATGTGAATTGGACCAGTTACTTCTGCAGGGCAGAAGGGATACTTCTGTTGGATAGAAGTATCCCTTCTGCCTTGCAGAAGTAACTGGTCCAATACATAATTTCTCATGTATAGGTGGGAGACAAAGATTAACTTAAGGAACTTGTTTGAATCTTGTTTGTCAATAGATTACTTTGCTCTGTTTTTGTGTCTTTGATATAGGTTATGTGAACGAACCCTATTTCCTAGAAGGCTTAATTAATGAAGCTGACTTTAAGTTTCACATATAAATGTGGTAGGACCTAATTAGAAAACTAAAGCTATCAAGGAAAGCGGGTGGGCGGAACCCCCAACGGGTCTGTCCTATGGCAGGGTTGTCCCAAAAAACTGGGAGGCTTCTCGCAAGATTTTATCGTCATTCGACCTTTAGGTATTGTTAGGTTAGAACCCGATTCATGCTGTTTTAGGGGAGACTATGCCCTATGGGCAGAGAGGTTGAGCAGCGCATCCCTCTCCTTTCCCATTCTCTTTGAACCAAGTGCGGCATGGGTCTACTTCGGATTGGGTATCTCTGTGTAAAGTAAGATGTCCAAGATCCAACACTAGAATGTTGTTAGGAGACCTTGGCCACTAGAAGCCCAAATTTCAGGTCGATCCTAGTGGGTTCGATCGTAAACCTTCCACTGCGAGGTAGATTCGGGAAACCCTAGGCAACAAAACTCAGAATATTCCATGGGAGTGTCGGGCAGCGATGCTTAAATTCGTTTATTAATAGACCGCTAAATGCGTGCCTAGACAGAGCCGATAGGCGGGCACCTTATAGTTGGTATCAGAGCCAAACTTTGTCTTCAGGATTATTAGATATCCTAGAAATTTTGTCGACATGAAATACAACTTCTATTGGAATAAGCTTTACTCTTGTAACTACAATTAACTTGAGTATTATGTTGCATCTATTTTGAGCCTAGAACTTGCAAATGATTAGAGATACTCTGGCAAGGAATGATAATTATAACGCACAATGAATTTCTCTTAAGTCGTTTCTTCTCAACTAATATAGATTGGGTCTTACCATAATGTCGAAGCTTGGAAGTATTCTTTAGTATTGCAAGCAAAGCCAATTGTCCATGGAGCTCAGTCTCGAAGTAAGAAGAGGACAATCTGGGAATGTAGTTTCCAAGATAAAAGACCACTCCAATCTGCTAAAAGAATCCTAGGACACTTTGGTCTAAAGAATAAAACCCTACCAAGGACAACCAAGATTCTTGTGACCACAAGTGATAAAGCTCCACACTGTTTCTATTGCAGGGAGTTAGGTCAATTCAAAAGGAAATGTCCAAAGCACCCTAAACAGCGATGCTTCGAGTGCCACAACATTGGAGATAACTACATCAATTGTCTCAACAGAACTCGAAAAGAACTTGAGCTTACAAGAAATGAAGTTGTACAAGCTCTAGTGATCTAGAATATACCAGATGCTTAGGAAAAACCTAGAAGATATCCATGAGATGTAACTACAATAAATTTTCTATTGTAACCAAGACTCAGATATATCAAATACAATAGGTTGTTGTTTCAAAAGACTGCATGCCTGTGAGTGATCATAGTAGTGCAACGAAAGCATGGTGGGCCCATAACCCACATGTTCCATAATGATACCCCCGTTTCTCTCGAGATGAGGACATCTCGATTTCTTTAAGGGGAGAAGGATGTAATACTTCCACACAATAAAAGTTAGTTGGTTAGTTAGTCAATTAATAAGCTAGTAAGATTACCAACTAAAGACTAACTAAAGTAAAAAACTAACTAACATTAATAACTAAGGATTTTTATTGAATTAAAAATATATGTAAAAAAAGAAGACTCATAAATGCAATATTTTTCTCAGATTCACAAGGACTGTAGCCACCCTTTACGTAAGTTACAACGTGAACAAGACTTATGAGCTATATTAATCACTAGTATTAATGTGTAGAGTTTGGATGGTCCAAAAATATTAGCTTTTGGGAAAAACTAGTATATTTTAGATATTTTAGATATTATCCTAAAAAAGATATGGAGATTTTTAGAACTGGATGTCATTTAAAAGAAATGACAAGTGATGTTTTAGTTAGATTTGGAGAATTTATAAAAAGAAAAATAAAAAAAAGTGATTCGTGAAATTGCGCGCGCTGCAAAACAACACTTTGAACAGAGAAAAGAAGAATGAGTGAACTAAGAGCTTTCTAAGCAAGTATATTGGAGTTTTACCCCCCTTTCAGAGCCAATGGAACCATGAGATTTATGATCTGAGCATCAAATCATTGATCTTTCCAAGATCCCCCTCCACAAAGAGCTCCACTTCTCAACCACAAGCCCTAATCTCTAATTCACTATAAATATGAGGCATGGGAGAGGCATAAAAAAGCATAAGGAGACCTACGAGAGGCTGTGAGAGAGAGGTAGAGAGAAGGATACCCCCCAAGATATTGTGAGAGAGATCTTGAAAGAGAGAGAGAGAGAGAGCGAGAGAGAGGGAGAGAGAGAGAGAGAAGAGTTACCCTGAGAGGCTGCACAATTTCCCTCTATCTCGATCCTCGACTTAACCATATTCTCTTACGCTCTCCCATCTTGAATCTATTCCACCTTCTTAATCTCTTGAGTCTACTTGTGGATGATAGCCTCCAAGCGAAGAATGTTGTGTGCGGATGACAATCCTGCAATTAGCACAAGGCTTGGGCAAAGGCATAACTGTCAATCCAACTGCGGTTTCGGTCGTAAGTAATGTATTTTCAAATTGATAGATGTTTGCTTTGATTCTCGTATGAGATACGTAGGCCCCATACTACGATGCACGAGTATAGGTCATGGGAAAGGATAAATTTCATCTCACCTACTTGGAAGATGAAGTTTGTGAAGTGCATATATCAAGGGAAGATAATTGCACCTAATTACATATGACTTATTTGCTGGTAGAGAAATTACAAGGAAGAATTAGTCAAGGGTTATGAATGGCACAGTTGTCAAAAGAACAACATTAAAAGATTGTGCATACAAGTGCTAGATTAAAGTATAGTCAAGGGTTACAAATAGCATAATTACTAAAAGAATATGACATTGAGAATCATGAATAGAAAGTACTAGTTTAAAGTTTAAATAATTCAAAAGCACTTAGCCTAAGAGCCCAAATATTAAGAAAAACTAGATTCTAGCTCAATGCAAGGCCTGTTGAAGTCTAATTACTTGAGATCATCTCGCACTTATCTTATTAAGTATTTACACATTACGCCTATAACATGTTTGATATATGAGGATAATTTTCTAGTTGCCTCATGACTTGACTAAGAGCTAGTACAAGAAATTAATCATAAGGGTTAAAACTAAGATGTCTTGAGATCCGTCTGATAATGATAACTTTTGCCAATCCAAATTCAAGGTTGGGTTATCAATCAAGGTAAGTGACCTATAGAACTTACATGATGAATAGTGTTTGAACCCTTAACATATGCCCTAGTTGAAGGAAGGAAGTGCTAAGAAATATTTTTACATAGTATTGCTCTTAGATCCCAAGGGGGAGAGCAAATATACGATGGAAATGTTATATCGTCTATTCTTGCATTGGTTGGAAAGAATGCAATTGGTTTTGTTGGTTGATCGAACAACATCCTAAATGTTATATCGTCTATTCTTGCATTGGTTGGAAAGAATGCAATTGGTTTTGTTGGTTGATCGAACAACATCCTAAATGCTTTTACATCCAGGTGGTTGTTAGTTGTTGTTTGGATGATTATTCCAAGTGCTTGTGATTTATGGTAAATGCATGGCAAGGGTCTGTGATAACAAGTCGCCATGGGAATAAAGGAATGTTTTCTTGGAAAATGATATTAGGGCTGAATGCCTTGTTTGTGCTTGATTCTTAAAGGATTTAATTAAGAAAGGATATATTGCACAAGTGGATCACCTCCATGATCGCACCGCAGATTAACCCAAAGAGGACACTCACTTCATGGGCTGAAGGTCGAGTGGTGAAAAGGCCAACCACGGGAATGATGTTTCACTCCTAGACAGCTTGCGGGTTAGTTGGAGCTCTAGACACCCCTTGCTAGGTCTAGAATGGAGTTGAAGACCTCCGTGGCCCCCAAAGTCTGGGCATGTTGGGAGATTATTCTCCACTATTGAAATTGGACCTTATTATTAAGACCGATCTTTCCAACTTTGTGGCTCTTTCATTGCCCACTAATTCCAACTTTGTGGCTCTTTCATTGCCCACTAATTCTAGATGATCCTACTCTATGTGACCTTCTAGTGGTTCCTCCTTCAAAAGATATTGAACCCATTCCTGAAGATAATGACTCTCCTCCTCCTTTGGTGATTCAAAGAAAGCACTTAAAGCGTGTGGTGAAAAATTTTTCAATTTCAGTTCCTCCAATATCAATCCCTACTACATTATGAAGTAATCTTCTTGTAGGCCATATATCTAAAAATGTGTTTAGGGCACATAGAGATGGTAGTATAGAAATATTAGACCCTTATCTACGCCACCTAGTAGCAAGAAATTTCATTCCTTTCTTGTGTAAGGATATTTAAAGCTCCATTGAGATATCAATTATTGCATGTATTCAACATTTATATTCTTCTTTTTATGAGGAGATGTAGCAGTCCAAGGAGGAGTTACACAAGGCCACTCTTAGGCCACTACAAAGCTTTCCTCTACTAATGAAACCTTATCTAATTTATTCAAACAAATGGAGTAGTATGCAAAATTTTTGGAAGCCCAAAAAGTGAAAATATCCGCTTTGCAAGCCCAATTAACTGAGGTGAAAAACTCCCAAGTAGCTATTGTTACTAAGGAAAGAGATAAATTTTCTAATGGAAACCAAGAGTTCCAAGCCTTAATTGTCGCATATTAGAGTTATAGTCTTAGCAAACATAATAATTGATAGTCAGAATGCTCAGATCAAGGAGTTAAAAGCACAATTGGCTTAGTTACACTCTATTCCACCAAGTTGGTGTATCTCCAATTCCTTCTTTGTCGGATATAGACTTCGTTTCTCTTCAAAGTAAGGCGATGCTATGTGTGCTATTTCAAGCCAAAGTAGAGAGGTTACAATCTAGAATGGAACTTTTGTGGACTTGTTTTGAGGAATTTATGAAATATATCCCTCTATATCACTTCTTTTTTTGTGTGTTATCAATAACAAAATCTAGCTTTTTATATGAAGTTGTCCACTATGGATTTGTGTCCTCTAGAGGATGGATGGAGTGGTGCTTGGTCCTATGATCTCCTTGTGGAGGTAGTTAGGATGGTCTTTGAAGCCTTTGTTACATGTAACACCATGTTGATGCCTTACATGTATATTTGAGGCAATCTTGTGATTTTGGAGGATGAGGATTTGTCTCAGTATGTGGGGGATATTATTTTTCAAGCTATTCTTTATAGTTGACATCTTGAGATAAGGATAGAGGAGATTTTCCAAACTTATTCATCCAAAGTGGCTAGCTATCCTTAAGTTTCTTGGCATCCAATGGTAGATTCTGTTGCCTTGAATCCTCAATAATTTAAAGCCTCTACACGTCTACAAAATGCTAACCAACTATGGGAGAATTTTTAGCCCATATTTCTACACAATCTCCTTTTGACACATCCTACTTTGAAGCTTATAATCATTGATTTGTTTTAGGTCCATCAGTACCTTCACTTGTTTATTATCAATAGATGGCCCATAGATTTTATTCTTATTTATCCATACTTCAATTGATTCCCCATATTATTCCTCCTCTTCTTTTTCAACCTCAATTAGACCACCAAATTCCTATTTTTACTCATTGCTCGCCATTGAAGATTGTGTTTTTTCACTCATTCTCTTTGTCCTCTACCATCTACTAAACTCCTTTCTACTTTTCCAACATACTTCTTGATTCCTTTCGTATCAAATTCTATTAAATTACCTAAATCTCCATTTCTAAGCCTTTCTTCTTTTTAGGATTTTGCATATCCATCCCTTCATCCTTTAATGCTTGTTCCTCTTCCTTGTCCCACCTCTTTTATTCTTGATCCATCTTAGTTGGTTAGTAGCCACTCAAATTTTGATTTGCAGATATCTAGATGCAAAGGATGCAGTCAAACATATTTGTTGACAAGTCCCTAGATTAATTGGCCTATCATCCCAAGGGAATGGAAAACTCCTATACAAGCTTATCAGAGTTATTTGTAGTTTGCCCAAATGTATCAGCAATCTATTGGTCCTTCAATCAGATTGACTGCTCATTTTGATTAGTACTTAGCATATATGCATCCTCATTCTCATAATGATCAAAGCTAGTATCTAAATTGTGCCTTAATGCTAATGTGGATATTGATCCCCATCAATTGGACATATTGTATTTCCATGCTCTTTGTCTTTCGAGTAAATATCTTATACTTGTGGAGAGAATGTGATGTTTGCAATTCTTTCAAAATCCTCCCAAGACATTTGTAGATGAATCCCTCTCCATTGACAAATTTAGAAACCATCACGCTTTCAAGTATGATACACTCCATTGATTCTTGATGTATTTTTGTCAAGCTATAATGCTATATTATATTTTGTTGGAGATGCCATTCAAGTGAGTGTTATAAGTCTAGTGTGTATGTGGTATGTGAGTTGCGTGTGAAGGGGTCGTAGTTAGATGAAGCTAATTGAGATTATAATTCTTTGGTGATTGTGTGGTTTTTTATGAATTGCAAGGGATATATGAATAAATTATATCCTTTAAAAGTTTGTCATGAATTTATCTTTTTGGATGTGTTAATGGATAAAAGGTGTTTTCCTTTCATTAGACTTATTTGACATATGCAAGTTATTAATTGGGGTTATGGATTTGTTTGAGCTAGAGTTAATGATTGCAGATAGTTTTTTTAGAGATTCTATTATTCTTTTTCCAAGGTCGCAAAAGAATTGCATCACTTTTATCTTGAGGTAATATAGTAGTAAGATGTATAGGATTTGATCTTTTTTAACATATCAATGTTCAATTGCATCTCATAAGCACTTAAGTAAGCCTTTAATCAAAGGTATCGCCAATACTCAATTTGTGCTACAATTGACTTACTCTTATCAGCTCATGCACTCGATTTTAGGTACACTTGATTTGCTCTTGCACTCACCCGTCTCAATAATTGGTGTTTCTTCAAACAATTGACTCATTAAGCCATTCAATGGCAAGGATCAAAGGTCGATAGGTTGACTTGATAGCTTGATTCATGGCATCTCTCAATGAGGTGATATCAGGTCAACAATATGATTCAATGATAGAAAGGTCAAGTGCAAAGAGATGGAGGAGAGGCTAGAGTACAACTAGTTAATGCTCAATGGTGAAGTGCAAATCTATGGCCCCATATGTGCACTTTGCAATCTAAAGAGCTTGTGATAAAAAAACCATCCCTAACTCCTCATGGCATTGGAATTTATCCAAAATGGATTAGGGTGATATAGAGCCCAATATAGGGTGTAGGTAGACCAAAATAATACAATCCTAAGGAAAATAATAAATTTAGCTATCTCATCTAGGCCCCAGCAAAAGGAAGAACAATCACAAAGAGACATGGATAAAATATTGGACAACTTTGGGATGACCGAACCATTGGATAACATGACTACAAAGCCCTTAAAGAAAAGGTTAAGGGGCTAAATTGGAGTTTAGCCTTACGTAGCATTGTAGTTTGGAAAGTGCGGGCCACCACTATTGACCCCCAATGATGAAGAGCATGTAGCACCAACATATTCTAGGGTCACATTAACGGAATAATGAGAGCATGTGATTGATGCTCTCATTGACAAAGAAGAGTGGAATATAATAGAATCAAGATCAACTGAGCTACCTAAGAAAAAACATATCCTTAGAAAGAGAGAGAGCAAGAATAAATATGCACTCATCACACCTAGGGGACCTTGGTTGGCTAGCTTCGTCTCTAGCTCCCTAGCCCCTCTTTCCAACTTTTTCCATATTCATTTAGGGCCCATGAAGCCCATCAAGGGCAAAACACACCTAGGGAGACTTAACCATGGTTTGAATTGTCTCTAGCTAAGTCACTTGCATGCTTCTTCTCTTCGCCTTATTCACTTAGTGCCAAAAAATCAATTGTGAATGCAAGCCAAAAAGGGCACTTCAAGCAAAAGGCAATTAATTCCATCAATTACCACGTGCAATGATCCACTAGAGAGCCATGCAATTTAATGAGGTAATTGGATTGGACTCAAAGTTTAGAGCGGTTTAAAGAGTCAGTCTTGAAAATCGAAGCCAAAGCCATTGTTTTTTAAAGTACTTATTAGTTTGAAAAAAAGAAATCTTTGAATTGTCCCCAATGTCTCCTCATGATCTTCTTCAAGAATTGCTTTTCCCTAAGAACCAATAATTTTTTCCATCTTCATTAAGCCAAGTTTTCTTTCTTCATTGCCTACCATCAAGAATAAAAAACCTTGGGGGGTAGTCTTCTAACTAATAGCCTATGTAAGTGCACATTGCACATATTGATTGCACCATAACCTGTACACCATTTGGGTCCTCAAGTGTGGGGTAGCCACTCTAGTCATGCTTTGAGTTTGATCCATCTCCCAATCTCACCATATATGTCCTATGTAGAGGAAAAGAAAACTAGCACCCCCTTAGAAAGTAAATGTATGTGAGGTTTTCTTTGTAGGTGCAGAAGTTTGTGGGGGGAGAATTTTGGTCCATCACCTATACTTTAACAATAAATCTATCTCCCAATTTTGTATTTCACACCTCCCAAGCCATTCAAGTTTCATTCAACATAGAAGGACTATTAGTCAAGGGTACTAATATCAATATTAAAACCCTGTAGTACAAGCTATGTCACCCACTACAGCTATAACTACCATCTACCAAATACTAACAAATATTAAATATCTTCATAAAAAATTAATATCACCACTCCTCCAATGAATACCATCACTACTATCCCAAGAATTCCATCTCTATGGTGTAAGATACAACGTGCTACCTTCAACGGTAAGTACCACGGGATTGGTACTGATATAGGGTGAGGGGTAACGTTAACTAGAAAGGATGAAATATAATGGAATATCAAAAGGCAAAGTCAAAGGAAAAGTGCACCTTTTAAAATAAAAATGATTATTTCTTTAGATTTAATATTTTACTTTTAGGCACTTTTACAATTGTCTTTTATTCCATTTATTTATTTCAGATGCAAGAATATTGTTATTTTTGTAATATTTGATAGTTGGCTAAATTTGTGCAAATGTAATATCTCTTAGAGATTGATTATATGATCTGCACAGATGTGATAATTTTGGACATGTAACTCTATTCACTTTTTGCGTGGACTAGGTTTAATTAACCTTAAATATATATATTAATTAAAAAAGGACCAATCAAGAGCCATAAAAAGTGGGTAGGGTGCCCAAATTTTAGCGAAAACCCGTAACTCTAGTTAGGGCTACAAACCCTAAGCCTAATCCTAATTTGAGTGGAAACTCTAACCCTAACCCTAATGTAGAAGAGGCAAAAAGTGAATGGAGGGCCTCATTTTGTCTATGAAATCTTTGGGCTTGCACTCTTTTTGCTTCTTGTTTTCCATCTTATGCAACCATTGCTTGAGAGTGAGGGAGAGAGCAAGAGCATGAGCTTCAGTGAGGGACTAGTGAGAGTCACATATCTTGCTTCCCTTGGTCTTTTTTCCTTCTACCTTCCATAGCTTGTTGGGTGATAGGTTGAGTGAGGAGTTGTGTGTGAGGAAGAGATTGTGAGGAACTAGTCATACGAAGAAGCTCTTATCCTTTTTCTTCTTCTTATTCTCATCTATCTTATTTTCTTGGTGATAAATGTGCTTGATGTGGATGTGGAGGGTTTGAGAAAAATTTTTGAAAAGCATAGGACCATGGGATGAATCTTGAAGCCTTCAAGCTTTTAGACTACAACTTGAGAAGGTAAGTAGGTGAGTCTCTTACACCTTAGAACCATTCTTGTGTTCTTTGCTTTCTTGGAATAATAAAGAGAGGTACTTGGTTGGTTTGGATTTGAATTATGAGCAAACTAAGTGAGGAATAATTGAGTTGTGGAAGGTTGAAGATATTGAAGGAATAAGAATACCATCCACTATCTTGTTTCATTGTTGCCAAGGCATGTGGCCCCAATGCATGAAGGGAGCTACAAGCTCAACCCCTGAGACCTACGGACCACTTATTGGTCAAGCACTTCAAGCCGAGTGGCCATGGCTACCTCTCACATAGCCGACATGCCCTCCCTACCTATGGGGTGTAGTGAGCTTACCTTGATGCCCTATTGAGTACCCTCCTCTCCCGTGCATGCTAGTAGCTCCACAATCCTTGAGGCAAGCTCACACCTATGGGGTGTAGTGAGCTTACCTTGATGCCCTATTGAGTACCCTCCTCTCCCGTGCATGCTAGTAGCTCCACAATCCTTGAGGCAAGCTCAAGCAACCTCAATCCCTCTCCAACAAGCTCCATCCTCCATAGCCGCGCGAGACAAGAGAAGAGTAGAGAAGAGAAGAATATGAAGAGAGGAGATGGGGAGCTTCTTCTCCTCGATCCCTCACTCTCACACACTCCCTCCCTCACACTCACTCACTCACTCTCTCAAGCACAAGCAAGAAGGTAAGAAGAAGAGAAGAAGAAGAAGAAGCTTTTTTCCACACACAAGAATGAGCTTCTCATTCACTTTTCAACTTTATATACAAAACCCTACTTCCCACGGGTGGTCATCCTCAAATTTTACATGGCCAACCATGGCCTAGGCCCTTTTTCTCCATTCTTTCACTTCCTAGCTAGTCCTACCGCCCTTCTAAGTTTACAATTTGCACAGGAGGGAGCCTAGTGCTCTTTTACAAGGATTTGAGAGCGCCTTTGCATTTAAAGGTGCACTTTCTTGCTTTTAACTCCACCAGACTTCATGGTGGTTGTTTCCATGCTTTTGGATTTTTTTCGGACTTATTATTCTTCTGGGTGCCTTCTCCATGCCTGCCCTATGCCTTTTCCTGCTTCTCAGATTTTTCTATTTTCCCACTTTTTTCTTGTTGCTGGTGTTGTAGTAAACATTACTCCCCTCCTAGTTGAGTGTCGGTCCCATGGCACTGATGGGTGGTAGCTTGTAAGGTGGTAGTGTTGGTGGCTGGGTGGCCTTTTGAGTTTGTATACATGCCCTTGTCGAGGATGGTGTTGGAGGGATTCATCCTTGAAATTGAAAATGGTGTTGAATTGGGTCCCTCCAAAAAGGTGTCTTGACAAAGATCTACTTTGTCTTGACAAAGATCTGCCCTTGAAATTGAAAATGGTGTTGGGGTAGAGCACACTTCAACAACCTCTGCTCTTGATTCTGCAAACACTCTTTCGCATTCACTTACCGCCATGCATTCTGTTAGTCCACGTACTCTTTCGAAGTTGTGCCACTCCCATTGCCGTGCCTTCTCTTCCATCTTTTTCCTTTCCTCCTCCATTTCTCGAGACAGCATCATTGCCACCTGTTGCTGCTCATTAAGTCTAGCATCTGCGTCTTCTCCTTATTACGGTGGTTTAGCTACTCTTCTGTTGTTTCCCTTCCTTGTTCCACAATGGTAAATTGCAGTTCTACATTTGCGAATCTCTTTGACAGTTCTTCCCGGATCTGCTCATGGCTTTCTAACTTTATAAAATCTAGTCTTATTTCTGTTATTGCCATAGCCATGAGAGCTTCCACATCTCATTGTGTGTTTTCCAAGTCATCTTTCAACTCCTATGTGCTTCTTCCTGTGGCATCCTGCCTTTCTTGCTCTAGGACTTGGATCTCTCTTTCTAGATTTCCTTGCTCCTCTAGTTCATACCACAGCCAGAACACCAGGGCATCCTATTACTCTTAACGTTGCTCTTCTGATTCATGGCTTTCTTCCTACCAGTGCTTCTCCAAGCGAGCAGTCCTTTCCATTAGCTCGTCATACTACTGAATTAACATTTTCTTACTCTTTAGAAGATCTAGTTCTCTTGAGCTTCCTTGGTCTTGGCATCCAATTGCTCTTTTAAGGCCTTGAGCTCTTTTTGATGATCTGTGGCTTGCTTGGACACGTTGAGCCTCAGAGCTACCCAGGTTTCCTTTTCAACATCCATCTTTGCCAAGGACGCTTTATTTTCCTCTTTGGCCTTGCTCAACTGAGTGAGGGGTTCATCCACATATGCATCGTAGTGTGCTGCTGGTGAAACTGTGAGAGGGGCCGTAGTGGTTGATGCTTCTAGCTTCTGCCGCTTAGGGTCTTGCCATGATTTTGCATCTACTGCGGCGGCTGGCCTCTTTGTTTTTGCTTTGGGGGCAATCTCTACCACTTTGTTAGCCAGGAGCTGTATCACTGCCATTAATTGAGCTGTGTCCACAACTGGAACCAACTCCTGTGTCATGGTGGGTGTGGTTTCAGTTGGGAGTGGCACAAAGGAAGAGTGGAGGGGGTGAAGTGGGGCCTTGCCCTTTCTTGCAACCACCGGGAATGTTTCTACACTACCACTAACTCCAGCCTCATGATGCAGGCTCAGTGGGCTCATCTCTCCCCCTCCATGGGTCTCTTCCACAGACCTGTGAGTTGCCTCTGCCAAATCCGCAGCTTCCTTCCTCCTCATTTCTTCAGCTCTTCTCTTCCTCTCCTCCTTAGCTCTTCTCCTTGGCTCTTTTGGACTCTTCTCTGATCCTTTCAAATTCTTCCTCTTATTTTCTCCTTCGTTCCTCCACCATTCTCTTGGACTCTTCTTGTGCTCTTTTCAACTCAGCTTTCTCTTCCTTGCTTAGCCTTTCCTTCTTCTATTTTTGGACCTTGGCAGTCTTCGCCTTTCCTTGTGCCCTAGCTTTGGCTTGAGTGGATGGTGTTTCAGGATCTTCTCTGTCACTAATGGTGCGTTCACTATATCTGTCTTTCTCATAGTGTAGTGGTTGGGAGGGTGCTACTATCTCTTCAATTCCCCCTGCTTCCTTGGTGGCCTCATGAATAATGGCCATCAGTACACCACTGTATCTGATGGTAGAAGCCTTGGCAGAGGACTTCTTGCGGGCTGATCTTGCTGTAGAGGCTGGGGACTCTCCTCGAGTTTTGCTACTACACCTATAGCAAGGGCCTTTGCTACTATCTCAATGCTCTTTATGACGAACCCGTTCCAATCCACTTCCTTAGGGGACCCTACCGCTATGCTTTCCAACACCGAGACACTGATCCTATTCATCAAAGCATTGTATCTCTGTCCTGAGAAGAGGGCATGGACCATCTTTGCTTGCATCTTTACTTCCAGGTTTGGGATATCTACCAAACTTACTCCATCCAATATGCGCACCTCATTCTTGTTCATCCCCAGCATGGCATGTATGTCTCTTCTATGATGCTTCACAATCTTGGGGGCCAAGCCAAGGGCCTTCTCCACCACTTCAGTGTTAAGCGGTACCTCCACCTGGTGGGCAACATCCCCTCTTCTTATTGTCACTATGCCACAGTTCCTACAAGCATCAAAACTCCTCAGGAACTCCGCGCAAGCATTGTAATCCACTGCTTGTCCCACTTTCTCCACATACTTCCAGAGAGTACACTTGTCCACCAACTGCTTTATTGCTGGCTCCTCTAGGATGGCTTTGTCTAGGTTTAGAGTGTGCTTGAAGGTGAACTGATTAAATCCTCATGTCTCCACACCTATCCCATACTTGGCTTGTTCTTCTTCCGTGAACGGAATCTTACCGCCTTTTTCCTGTCCTGCCATTGTAGGTACCTGCCATGCAACAATACCCATAATTAGTATTGATGGGGTAGGCAAGACTAAATTATAGCATTATGAAAGAATTGAACAATTAGAAAAGCTGCACGAGAACGTGAGATTTGAGAAATAACAAACTAAAAGAAAATATATGAATTTTCCAAGTGCACTTTGCTCTTAAGTTTTTATGCGTAGGTCAACTCTTCATTATGTTTTTTCCTTTGTGTTATGTTTTCATGATCACCTTACCCCCTCCCCCTCGTGGAAAGATGAAAATCCTTCCTAGGATTGAATAGGATGAGGCAAGGGCGTTAAATAATAGTGTGGTGTGTTTAATTTGACAATAGCCACTGGTAGAAATTTGGGTTGTATTCCAATTGGGCATGATGGTCAAGTTCATGCGGTCGAATGGATGCTTGCATGATATACGTTAGGACATTGTGTAGTACATTGCCAGATTTGAGGTGGCTAGCAACATATAGCTCTTCTTATGTAAGGACTTGGTCGATGTAAGGATGGGCCAATAAATGGTCATCAAGTAGTTTGCTACATAGGATGGCCATAACCCTAAAAGAAGTAGGAGCTATGTACATGGGGTCATATTCCGTAGCCTTGATTGCGCCTCTGCTCGGAATTCAA
This sequence comes from Lygodium microphyllum, assembly GCF_053477565.2. Lineage (NCBI taxonomy): Eukaryota > Viridiplantae > Streptophyta > Polypodiopsida > Schizaeales > Lygodiaceae > Lygodium > Lygodium microphyllum. The sequence continues at coordinate 1,798,432 of NC_141153.1, read as the reverse complement.
AATAATTTGGCAACCTTTTTGCTCCCATTAGAGGCGTAAGGTGTACCATTGCTGTAAGAATGAAGAGGTCGAGTTTGCAAGACTCACAAGCACTTCAAGCTCTTGGATTGGTGCAGAGCCAGCAGGCTTTCGGTACGAGGTCAGCATCATGCCGATGATTGCTTGCTCCTTTGAGACTTCACCACTAGCGATAAGCTTAGCTGCAACCTTGGGGAATTTGATGGTCATGAGCTTGTACTCTTCCCAGGTGCATGGTAAAGCACAAACTTCAGAAGCAAGTGGCTCATCAAGAAGGCCAAGGTCTAGCTGCTCTCATAACTTCAAGCGAAGGTCGTGAGTGTGTTGTCTAGCATTTTAATGCAAGTAACCAAGTCATCACCTGAATTGGCAGCAAGGTCCTTGGCTATAGCAAGAAATGAGTGTCGCTCATATGAAGGCCTAAGACTTGCTGGTGGCTATGGTGGAATAGAACTAGATGGATGCATTAGCGATGATGTTCCGCTAGATTGCTCCTTGGGATGAGCATCCACTTGGAAGGTTAGTTGGGTGTCCTCGGACTTGAAAGACGTGCAACCTTCATCGTGAGATACTTTGAACATGCAAGAGTCGGTCACCTTAGATGATTACGGGACATCTAGCTGCTGCATAAGTTGATAGGTTTGTGAGATCTCAAGAGACATAGTGGGTTCAAGCTGCACGAGACCGACTGGTTGAGTCTCTAGAGACTTTGCTTTGGAATCAGTAGTGGCTGGTTTAGAGCTAGCGGGGTGCGGCTTTGGCCAATAGATGGGCTTAGGTTTTGGGGTTTCGGCCTTTGTGGTTGTCATAGATTTGACAGCTTGGGTCTTAGGTATGGCTGGTTGTTTAATGAACACGCTACTTGAAGCAGGTGTGGGCGCAAGCTATGTAAGGGGTTTGTTCTTAAGGACTGATGTCTTGGGCACCCAGATCCAGTTGTTGCCCTCATAATATCCTTGAGCACGTAATAGGGTTATGGGGACCCATCGCAGCTTAAGGGTGTGTTTACGGCTTTGGCGTCTAGGCTGCTTTCTAGGCTTTGCATGAGAGTTCCTAGGTCTGGGGGTTGCGTTTGCTTACTGTGGGAAGGCTTGGCTTGATGTTTAGGTACCCATTGAAATGTAGATTGCTTAACCTTAGGAGTGGGTTTGGTGGCGTGGTGTTTTGTGGGTTGAGTGGGGTGTGACACATCACGACCCCCCTCCTTAGCCTTAGGCATGGTCTTCTCTATTGGTGGAGTGGCAATCTTGGAGGGACCCACACTGCCCTTGCTAAAAGTTGTCACAACGCGCACATTTCCTATGGCAAGCTGGATATGATGTAGGTCGTAATCGACATAACAATGCGTTTGTTTTTTGAAAGTGTGCCCTAGCATCGATGCCTTGCCTGCCTCCTTCGTGTTGGAAAAGATGATTGGCAAACTTTCAGACTCAATAGAGACAACGACTTTGCACTTCCAAAGGAGTGCATAGGATTCGCCCCCAAATGGGCTAAGTTTAGCGTTAGCTGGCTGCAACTGGGGTTGACCAATGAGGGTCTAATGAGCATGGGTTAGGATATTGACGTCAGCTCCCTCATCGATCAAATCATCAAAAGAATGTGTCTTTTGGGCACTATGGTCATGATTCATAAATAAGCTGGAGCAATAGCTTCCTCATCATCCTCTATCTCGGTGATGGTTGTTGCGACATAGACATTGATAGGGGCCTCTATCATAGGGGGCTCATGTAAAGGATGTGTGGGAGGGTAGTACTTCTTCATGCAACTTCCATTGAAAAAGCCTATGCCCTCACCTTCCAGTGTTTCAAGTTCGACATTGCTTGTCCTACTGATGGCACACACTCTAAAAGGTCCTAACCCTCAAAACTTCATTTTATGCTTATGGCACTTCACAGAGTACAACAACACAAGATCACCCTAGTCAAAATCACGTTGTTTGACATGCTTATCAAACCACATCTTTCTTCGCGCCTGTTCACAAATGAGAGCATGGGTGGCGATGAGTCTAGTTTTAGTGAGGCATTCCAACTCGATAAGACAGTTAGTCCAAGCCTCTTTCCCTTCCCAATGCTCCTACACCGCTACCCTCAAGCTAGGGATAAAAAATTCTAAAGGCAGGACAGTCTCGGTTTCGTATGTCAGCCTGAAGGGAATTTTTCCCACAGCCATTTTATAGGATGTTCGATAGGCCCATAAAGCTTCCATGAGCTTGTTATCCCACTCACTCCAAGAAGTGGAACCACCTTTGTGAGCACATTGACCAGTATCTTATTTACTGATTCTACCTGGCCATTGGCTCGGGGATAGACTTCCTATAGATGATCAAGAAGGTTGAGAGCAGGTGGGCAATCATCTCATTATTGAAATGGGTGCCCTAGTCACTCACAATCTCAATAGGGCAACCAAATCTCGAGATGACTTGCTCCCACAAGAACTTCATTGTGGTCCTTGTGTTGTTCTTCCTTGTGGCTCTTACTTCAGCCCATTTTGTCAAATAGTCAGTTGCTATGATGATATATCGAGCTTGTGAATACTGGGCCACAGGACTAATGGGTCAGATGAAGTCAATGCCCCATTTCTCGAAAGGTTGCCGTGCTATTACAGGGGTCAATTTCATTTTTTCCTTCCACATGGGGACCTTGGTCCTTTGGCACTCATCACGATGCTTGACAAATCTAGCTTTGTCATAGAATAGTGTGGGCCACCACAGTTGAGAATATAGCACCTTGCGGGTTGTCGTGTCTCCATTGAAATTCCCCCTAGCGATTCCAGCGTGTGCCTCTCTCAACGTGTTGTGCATCTCATGTTCACACACACACCTGCATAGCAACCCATCTTGCCCTAACCTATAGAGTTGGATGGCAATCAGTTGATAGGGTTGGATCTTCACAATAAGCCTCCTAAGCTTGGCCTTCTTGACAGGTCTCTCGGGTAGACTGTGTTCGAGCACGTGGATGACATCGTCAACCCAGTATGGCATTAAATCAGCCTTGAATAATCCCTTGTCACTGGATATGCCAAAGAGATGTGCATTTGGAAGGTTTTCCGTTATGCCTTGTCCACAACGGCTTCACTTGTGGGTATGCGGGACACACGATCTTCCATGTAATGCTATTTCCCTTTGCGTACAACCACAAAAAAGTCAAACTCTAGAAGAAGAAATAACCATCATGTGCAATGTGTCCTGTAGCGCAAGGCTTGTTCACTAGATAGAGCAATGCTTGATGGTCAACAAGAAAGGTGAAGGGTGTGGCCAAAAGATAATGTCTAAATATCTTAATGGCAAACACCATGGCCAGCTCCTCCCTTTCCATAGTGGAATAGTTCATCTCTGTGTCAATGATCTGCCTGCTAGCAAAGCTCACTAGATAATCAAGGTTGTGTTCACCAGGTTGGCACAGAACAGCTCCAATGGCAAACTTAGATGCATCTATATGCACATGGAACGTTCTAGTCCAATCTGGGGCTCGTAAGATGGATGTGGTGGTAAGAGCCTTTTTCAATTCTTCGTAAGCATGTTGGCATTCTTCGGTCCACTCGAATACAATTAGCAGCTTGTACAAAGGTCTTGTGATTAGTGCATAATTCAGTACAAAGCACTGATAGTACCCTCCTGTGTGACCTAAGAAGCACTGAATACCCTTATAATTGTTGGGTGGTGGCAAGTTGTCAGTAACCCTGATCTTCAAGAAATCAATGGTGATGCTATTCTTGGACACCACATGCCCTAGGATGCCCCCGTGTTTCACCTAAAATTGGCACTTTAGGGGGTTCAACAAGAGATTATAGATTCGACACCCCTCAAAGACTGCCCGTAGTTTCTCTAAGTGTTCCGCTTAGCTAGAGTGTAAGCATAGATTGTCCACAAACACCTCTAGCTCATGTTTGAGCATGTCTTTGAAGATCTACACATCAATTGTTGGAAGGTTGCGAGCGCGTTCATTAGCCCAAAGGGGATAACGATGTAGGCAAATATCCCCCACTCTGTAGAAAAGGCTTTCTTTTGCCTATCGTCGGGGTGTACTTGCACTTGATTGTAGCCTGAGAAGCCGTCCAGAAAACTGTAGGCTTCTTTACCTACCACCCTCTCAAGCATGTGCTCGGTGTATGGCAATGGGTAGTTATCTCTCTTCGTAGTGGCATTGACTTTCTTGTAGTTGACGCACACTCGGATCTTTCTGTTTTTCTTCATAACGATCACTATTGGTGATACCCAATCCATGTGCTCTATTTCGTAGATGAATCTTGCTCTCATGAGTTTATCAATCTCCTCTTTTACTACATGGGCATGCTTTGGATTCATGGGGTAGGGGTGTTGTCTTATAGGGACATCGTCAAGGACCATAGGGATGTTGTGGGTCACAACCATGGGGTCAACTCCCTTAAGTAGGCAAACACGTCCACGTGCTCTCGTAGGAGAGCAACAAGGCTAGCCTCCTCATCCTTGGTCAGGTTGTCTTCTATGAATACAGGTCAAGGCTTCTCACCTTCCCTTGCCAAGCTGAATTCCTTGACCTTGACGGGTCCTTCAATAGCCTCACTAGTCTAGCCCTGCCTCTTTGCTCCTAGCAGGACCACCACTCTGTCACCCTTCTTAAACTTAGTCAAGCGTTTGGGTAGGTCTTGTGGTTTCTTATGTTGTTCTGTGTCTGAATCTTTTGTTTGTTTCTTTCTTTCCTCCTTTAGTCGATTGCGCCTTAGGTGGACCGGCAAGTCCTCCCTGGTGCATTTGGTTCTGGATTGCATGGGTATTTTAGGGTCGCTCTCCGTACTGACTTCAAACTCTGAGTTGAACTCACAGCCCTCTCACTGGAGGAAGGAGTCTCCCTGGGTGGTCATAGTTCAGTAGGTGCATCTGTCTTAAACACAAGTACCACTGGTGGTTGGGCAATTCCAGCCTGCTCATAATCCACTACCCCTATGCGTTCCAACCAAGAGTGATCGCAATCCAATCTCATCACTCCTCTCTTGATCTCATATGCATTCCTTTCTCAGGGCCTGGAGTCTGCTCTTATCTGCTCTATCACCCTTCCATCAGTATCATACTCGTCGGTATCCATTTCCTCCTTGATCTTCTCACTGATGGAGGAACAATCCTCATATTTATTGTCAAAACCTTCACTCCCTGACTGCTTGTTGTCTCTTGGGTCCTCCATTCTAGCCTCTTTCTTGTCAGTGACTAGAGCCCAATTGTATAGCAAGTTCAGGTAGTGAACTTTGGTCCACTTCCACTTGTGCTCACCCAAGAGGTCTCTGAGGGGCAAGAGATTAGCGGAAGGATTTCCCTCCAATCTGCCTATCAAATACTCTAGGGTTTCTTGGAGTGCTTATTATTTGGGACATGGAAAGTGATAGGCTTGGACCGACCACACGCACTCCTTGCCATCATGCAGAATGGTATTGAGTGTTCCTCATCTGGTGTACCCATGGCTTGTGGAGCTTGCTTATACTCCTCCTCATCATCTAAGAATGGGAGATCGATGGTTGCAAGGACATGCATCCAATCTCGCTCATCCTCAGGCAAGGGATATACTTGGTCAACAATCCATACGATGTGGTTGGTTGCATGTCACCCCTTAATGTGGCTGAGATGGCATCTAGATCAATCGGTGTTGTCTTCTAGGTATCCATCTCCACCCTTACTGCTTCCTTCCGATTCCCTAGGAAGATTAGACCGTTGCCCCAATCCTTGATGACTCGTGCATTCCTAATCTAGGGTCGGCCTAGCAGGATGTCGTAGTCCACTCCCTTCATAACAATGAAGTGTACAGAGAATTGGACATCTGCAATCTTCATGGCCAATTCTTTAAAACTCTGAACGGCCTTACCTTCATTCCACTTGCTAGTGTGACATTGAACCTAGCAGTCTCGACAAGAGGGTTTTCCCTGTTAGAAATCAAGCTCCACCCGTCAGTTTGTCTTGGTGTGTAACCGACATCTATGACAGCTACTGTGTACAACTGTCTACATGTGACTACATTAAATAAGTCGGGTTAGTAGTTAGTCAGTGACTTGACTAGAGTTAGTTAGTCTCTAGTTTACTTTACATTGTATTATGTGGTGGTGTGTCATTCTGAATAATGAATAAAAGACTTTGAGAGCCTGAAGGCTCATGGATATGGTGTTTCCCTGTCTCTCTCTCTCTCATCTTTGAATATGGTATCAGAGCATCCACAAGACTGGGCTCTGTGGAGTAGAGCACTGCAGAAGAAGACTTCAAGACTAACCTGAAGGGCTGGAAAAAGAAGAGGACTGACTGTCATTTTCACTATTTTGGTCACACAGAGGTATGCATTGTTGAAGGAGAGTAGCCATTGGTCAAGAGGCTGTTGGAAACCCTGCTAGAGCATCTGAAAGGCTCTATTGAGCCTATGCAAGCCTTGTATAGGCTCAGATTAGCCATTGTATACAGCAGCAACCCCTGCTGAATCAACGCAAACTGCGCCTGTTGAGCTGGATGGACTGCAACCACTGCAACCTGTCAAACATCAATGGGGCACTTGGACAAGACTCATAAGGCATGTATGCTCACTCTTGAAGGTATCTGAAGAGTACAAGAGGTAAATGCTTGTGTGGGAGCTCTGTTATGAGCTGAAGTAATAGACACAGATCTATAATCAGTTCTGAACTGCTGTGAACATGAATGGACATCATGCATTCAGTCATCATTGACATAGAGGAGCCTTGTACTACACTCAGAAGGCATCTTTGAAGCACAAGAATGTGTCAAAGCATGTATACATTGGATCAAATGTCTTGGAGCTGAGATTTCTTGCTCAGAACACTCAAATTTGAAAATCATTGACAGGCTAAAAACTGTCATACACAGTGAATAGCAAGCATTGTATCTTGCTGAAGCAATACATGTCACCTTGGAGCTTCTATCACCTATATGAACTGACATATGCATGCTGAATGTATGGAGGATTGTGGAAAGCATTGGATGTTGCTAAATACTCAGATCTGGACCTGAAATAATTGCTTTGACAATGCTTGGGCTGGTTATGAACAGTCGTGTATTCCTTGACAGTGATTAATGAAGACAGGTTGTCTATGCCTACCCAAATGCTCATGTATTGAACCCATCACTTCAAAGTGAATGTATGACATGATTTGAAGACTTTTTGGAGCTGCTTAAAACTTGTTATGCTAATTTTTGGTTGACTGCAACCTGCAACCAAACTAGTTGACATTTGTACTTGCTGGTTATGCACTGCTTTGTGCTTCTATGCCTATGTATGGCTTGACACATGTACTAGCAGCCATCTAGGAAGTCTTGGGACATGTGTGACATGTATGCATGTTGTTTTTGGACTTGAAATTGTTGTTGGTCATACACACTTTACAGTTTTCAGACTGCATCTTTGGTCCCTAGCAGTGAGGTTGTAGGAGTTTTAACTGAAGCAAATACATAGCATATGTATTGACCGTTTTACCTACGGGTTAGACCATTTGTTTTGGGACTCTTTTGGGTTATCAGTGGGCTGAAATACCCGGGTTTTTTACTGCAATTAGTTGCAAAAAATTGTCATAAAATGTTGTGGACTGAACTTGGTCAGTCATACTTATTGGTAGTTAAACATCTGACAAACAGTCTATTGCATCATGGCTAATGCACATGGGACTGATAATATCACCCAGATAGTTGGAGAGAAGTTAGACAACAAGAACTTTGCATTATGGAAATTCAGAATGAATAACTTTCTAGTTGGCAGGGGTTATTAGGATCTATGTACAGGAGATGAGGCTGCTCCTGAATTGCCTGCAATGAATCCAACTAATGAACAAAAAAGAGCTCATAGGCTATGGAATGAGAGAGCATGCAAGGTGCTGCATTGGTTTTCTCTATGTATATCTAATGCTATGGTAATTCAAATCATTGGATGTGAGACTCTGAAGGATGCTTGGGACATACTGATGAAAAATTATGGAACCATGACACATGCACAAAGGATCCAGTTGAAACAGTAGTTCAACAACATGTCTAGGAATGGCCGGAGCATCCAGGTGTATACCATGGAGATTAAGACCATAGCTGATCAACTTGCTACCATTGGCTCAAGTGTATCGAAAGATGATATGATTGTTGTTGCCTTGAATGGATTAGGGAAAGAGTACAAAGCTTTTGACACATCCATTTCTGTTAGAGAAGAACCCCCTACCTGGGAAGAGCTAGTTGCTTTGTTGCTGCATGAGGAGGTCAAGCTTGGTTTGAATACAGGTTCCAGTGTATCTCAGAGTAGAGACACTGTGTTATACTGTAGCCAGCGTGGCAGAGGATTTAGAGGTTGTGGTTCATTTCGAGGTCGTGGTGACACTCGTAATGCTTATGGACAGTAGCAACATCAAGGTAATTGGCATGGTGCAAATACACAAGGCTAGCGTGGATCTAGCGGGTTTAGAGGTAAGGGGAGATCACCCTAAGTTAGAGGTGGTGGATCCGGTTCATGGCAGTCATCTGATCTGTCCAACAGGGACAAGGATTGCCATTATTGTGGCAAGTATGGGCACATTGCAAAGGATTGCTACAAGAAGCAGGGAGATATGAAAGCAAAGGGCAAACAGCATGGGCACTATGCATTGTCAAGTGGTGCTCATGATGAGCAAGTTGATAGACTATTTGCCATGCAGCATGTATCCAAAAATGCATCGAGACATAATAGAGATGATAGATGATACATTGACTCTGGAGCATCGAACCACATGACACCGCATGGAGAGTGGTTTGATGAGATGGTTGTAGGTACACATGGTCATGTATGTATTGGGGATGACACCCAACATGACATAAAGCATAAAGGGATTGTTTCTCTCATGATGCTTGATGGCAAGAAGAAAGGCCTGCATGATGTATTACATGTACCGACCATAACAAAGAATCTTTTTTCTATGGGTCAAATGGCAAAACAGAATCTGTAAGTAAGATTTAACAAAGATGGATGTTTCATTGACGAGTATGGAAATGCCTGCAAGCTAATTGCCAAGGGCAAAAGAGATGGTAGGATGTTTACTTTGGATGCGACCATTCCGGGACTTAAGGCAGCCATGTTTGCTCATGATGAGAGTGCCATTCAGGATGTAGAGATTTGGCACAAGCGGATTGGACATGTCAATGTACAAAAGCTGAAATCTATGCAGCAGAAGGAAGTAGTACTTGGATTACCTAAATTCAAGTATAATGACTTTGTTCATGTATGCCCTGCATGTCAGTTTGGGAAGCAGGCACGATTTCCATTCATGAGACATGTAAAAAAAGCACTAGGCCTTTACAGTTGGTGCATTCTGATGTCTGGGGTCCTTCACATAATGCTTCATTTGGAGGTGCACGGTATTATGTCTCATTTATCGATGATTTCAGCAAGGACACTTGGCTTTATATTTTGAAGCATAAAGATGATGTGTTTGATGCATTCAAAGATTTCAAGAAGCATGCAGAGAATGAGTTGGGTTGCTACATATCATGTTTGAGATCAGATGGAGGAGGTGAATATGTCTCTAATTACTTTGATAGGTATCTTGATAAATATGGGATTAGAAGACAGCTTACTTGCAGCTATACACCGCAACAAAACGGTGTTGCAGAGAGAAAAAACAGGGTCCTGATGGAATCAGCTAGAGCTATGCTGAATGAGAAATGTCTGCCAAATGGTTATTGGGCTGAAGCAGTGATGACTGCTGTCTATGTATTGAATCGAACCCCTACAGCAGGGATTCATGATGTCACTCCATATGAGAGGTTGTATGGTCATAAACCTGATATTTCGCACTTGAAGGTATTTGGTAGCATTGCATATGTGCATATACCAGATGAAAAGAGGAAGAAATTGGATCCTAAGGCAGTGAAGAGTGTGTTTCTGGGATATGCACAGGAACGGAAAGCTTATAAGTGTTATGTACCTTCTACATATGATACACTCATAAGCAGAGATGTGGTATTTGATGAGTTGGCATCCTAGTATGGGAATCCTGTGGCAGTGCCTACTAATGGCTCACCCAGTATGAGTCATGCTGAAATTACTCCTGCAGAGAGTACTTCCATGAGTGGTCAAATAGGTGATGTATCATCTACAGTGAGTCCTTGGACAGGACGATTGCGTAATCACACTACTGCATCCACTTTCACAGATATGTCAGTGAGGGGGAGAACAGATAAGGGAAAAGAAAAGGTTTTTGAAGATGTAACAGGTCCACTCACTACAGGTTATGAGTCATCTAGCAGTGACAACTTAAACAGTGAATTGGGGATTCCATCTATTATGACGCCAAGTGCTAGGTAGAGTCGTTATGTGCCACCTCATGAGAGGCAAGCTCATAGTGAGCCACAGCTGAGGAGATCAGAGAGGGTCAGACGACCTGTTGATAGATACACTTACAATGGATATTCAGCCCGTCATTATGCTTATATGACGAAAGTAACAGGTTTTAGAGAACCAAGTAAGTTTGATGAGGCAGTTGTTGCAGATGAGGATTGGCGTACTGCTATGGATGAGGAATATTCAGCTTTGGTTGAAAATGGCACATGGGATTTAGTATAGTTGCCTGAGGGCAAAACACCTATTGGCTGCAAGTGGGTGTATAAGGTAAAATGTAAATCAAATGGATCATTGGAAAGATACAAGGCCAGGCTGGTTGCAAAAGGGTATGCGCAACAATATGGTCTTGATTATGAGGAGACTTTCAGCCCTGTAGCAAAGATGGCTACAATTAGAACTGTGATTGCTTTGGCAGCAGCTAGAGGCTGGAAACTATGGCAGATGGACGTAAAGAATGCCTTTTTGAATGGAGAGTTACAGGAAGAAGTTTACATGGAACAGCCTGAAGGCTATGTGCATCCAGAATTTCCAGCACGTGTATGCCGGCTGAAAAAGGCATTATATAGGCTGAAACAGGCACCCAGAGCATGGAATACTCGCATCAGCAGTTATTTGCAGCAACATGGTTTCCGAAAGGGTGATGCTGACCATAGTTTGTTTGTGAAGAAGACAGATCGTGGCTGTGTATTCCTAGTTGTCTATGTTGATGACTTGATCATTACAAGAGATGATGAAAATGGCATTGCTGAGGTAAAGACATCTTTACAGGCTGAGTTTAAGGTCAAGGACCTAGGAGAGCTTAAATATTTTTTGGGGATTGAGGTTGTCTCTACAGCTCAAGGCATATGGCTACTACAGAAGTAGTATGCTCAGGACATGTTACAGAAATATGGTATGGCTAATTGCAAGCCTATGGATACACCTTTAGAGCAGAATGTCAAGCTGCAGATTGATGTTGGGATAGAGATTGAGAATGTTAAGATGTACAGATAGATGGTAGGCAGCTTGATCTATCTCACTATCACTAGACCTGACTTGAGTTATGCTGTGGGGCTGATCAGTCAGTTCATGCAAAAGCCTCGCAAACCACACTTGGATGCAGTCAGGAGAATTCTGAGATATGTAAAGAGTACCATAGATCATGGGCTATTTTATGCATATGGAAAACCCCTTGACTTGATGGGGTATACTGATGCTCACTGGGCTGGTTGCACTTATGACAGGAGGTCAACCAACAGCTATGCATTTGGATTGGGTAGTAGCATGATCAGTTTTGGCAGAGTAAGAAACAACCTACAGTTGCATTGTCCAGTACGGAAGCAGAGTATCATGGTGTGGCCTTAGCAGCCTGTGAAGCTATGTGGTTACAGAAGTTGCTGAATGACTTGGGAATACACTTGGATAACAAAGTAAGGCTGTAATGTGACAATTTAAGCAGTGTCATGTTAGCAAGCAATCCTGTTTATCATGCAAGATCGAAACACATTGAGGTCCACTACCATTTCATCAGGGAAATGGTTTTAGTAGATCAGATTGACTTGGAGCATGTGAAGACTGAAGACCAGGTAGTAGACATCTTTACCAAATCACTTGGTAAAGATAAGTCCATTCACTTTAGACAGCTACTTGGAGTGATGCAGATGGTTTGAGTTTTTGGTTTGAGCTTGAGGGGGAGTGTTAGAAATCAAGCTCCACTCGTCAGTTTGTCTTGTTGTGTAACCGACATCTGTGACAGCTACTGTGTACAGTTGTCTCCATGTGACTACATTAAATAATTTGGGTTAGTAGTTAGTCAGTGACTTGACTAGAGTTAGTTAGTCTCTAGTTTACTTTACATTGTATTGTGTGGTGGTGTGTCATTCTGAATAATGAAGAAAAGACTTTGAGAGCCTGAAGGCTCATGGATATGGTGTTTCCCTGTCTCTCTCTCTCTCTCTCTCTCTCATGTTTGAACATCCCCAGGCCTACAAGACTGTGTGGCTCAAGACACTAACCCCTGCACCTGTGTCTACAATTCCTTTCCGCATCATGTCTCCTAGGGCCAAGATAGGTAGCACAGCATGCATCTTGGTGCCCTCCCAAAAAGCATTTACATGTAGAGATTTAGGCATTGAGGGCAGCGTCAAGATTGGTATCTGTGTGAGTACATCATGCTCATGCATGTCAGTAGCAATCTGCTGAGTTGATTCCTCCACCCAGTGCTTCAGTTCTAGCCAAAGCGTTGGATGTTGCTTAAGCAAGTCTCCTAGGCTCAGGGTAACTGGGGTGGTTACTAATGTCGTGAGGAGGTTACTCGTCATTTGTCTCTCCTCCATTCCCACACCTCTAGGCCATTGGCCTTGGGTGTTTTGCTAGCTCGTGGCTCCTAAGATTCTCCTGGGTGGTGCTGCCTGTGGCATAGGCGCATCTCCTGACCTTGGTCGAGAGGGTGAGACTAGGGTGCTCACACTAGAGAAGTCCTCAGTTCTATCTTCTATGATGGCCTCAGCATCCTTCAGATTCTCTTAGGCTTCCTTTACCCACTCCTTGACCTTTTTAATTGCTTCTAATTGGCACTTTGGGCGGGGATACTGCCCTACCTTAGCACTCCCTTTCTCTGCTGTTTTTGGAGCGGTGGTTTCAGCCTCAGCATCAGTTACCTTCCTGCCACTCACTAGCATCATCTCTCTGTCAATTTTGAGAGTGATCTAAGTGTCATTTTTCTTCTTTCTCCACCTATGACTCTTCTTCCCTATTGAGGCAACGTCTAGGTTGCTAGGCCTAGGCAGTGATATGCCGGCCTGCTGCGTTTGTGCATGTGTCATGACATGCAGCGGGATGGGTGCATCCTCGCTATTGAATGTCTCAATGCCAAACAACCCCAAAGGTACTGATGGTACATTGCCTGAGCTCGAGGATGGCTTTTGTCTAGGGCATTCCTTGAAGAGATGGGTGATGCCGCACTCAGCACACTTGAGATCAACTCTCTCCCTACTAGCTTGCTCTTTTTTTAGGCATCCTGTCGATATGTGACCAGGGTGACCACAAATCCAACACATGACTAGGTCTTGGGTTGGCCCTGAAAAACCTTTGCCTCTTCCCCTTCCTAATGCCATCACCAGCACTGGTTGATAGTCCATGAGGACCGGATTACCCTCTTCATCATTTGAGATGTAAGGGTTCACATATGACTCCTCGTCATTGGGCTCTTCCACGTAGTGGATGTGAGCGTCACTCAATGGATGTGTCACGAAGGGTGCAAGTGATTTGGGTATGCCTGTGGGATTGATCTCTAATCTAAAGAAGTTAGATGGCCTATTCCCATAATATGGTGAGTTGTACTACTGTGGGTAAGGAAACTTTCTTGGCAATTGACAATGCATTGCATCGTGGCCTTCCACAATTTGCACAAGGCCTGGATCTTGGATCCTGGCACTCGATAGGGATGTGGTTGCCTCCACAGTGCACACACTGGATATGCGGTCTAGTGGGTCTCTTTACCAACTCTTGCAACCATACTAGCTCCATCCTGACTTCGTCTAGCTCTTGGTCTTGTGCCGTGCTCTTGCCCTTATCCTGCATGTCAGGGGCTGATCTCTCGCTATAGGTTGTGGCTTTCTCTGTGGTTCTTTGGCTAGAGCCATCTTGATTCGAGCTTCTAGTGCTTTTCTCCCTAAGGTGGTCATCTACCCTTATTGCCTCATCAAAAACCCTAGCGAGCACATCTCTCTGCAAGCTTGAGTTACTTGCTAGTGCCTTGCAAAGTTCCTCGCTACGGATTCACTTTATAAAAATGGTAGAGAACACTCTCTTATTTGGTCATTCATTGTTAGGGATTCTCTTAAATAGGCTACATACATGAGTGACGTAGTCTCTAATGTCCTCTTTGTCCTTCTGGCTGACATTCATCAGTCGGACTATAAGGTTGTCCGAATACCCTGTCTCTGAAAATCTCTTGATGAAGAGATCCTTCAGGTGATTGAAGTTTGTTCGCTCTGCTGCGTCTAGGCTAGTGTACCACGTCCTTCCCTTATCAACCAAGAAAAGCTCGAAAGCCTGAGAGCGTTGGGTGAAGTCCGTGAGACCGTTGGCTTTGCAAACCTGCTCAAACTGCTCCACAAAGCTATAGGGGTTGTTTCTGGGCTAGTACTAGTCCCCCTGCGTGACTCCTAAGCCTGTGAGCAAAGAGGTGGCTAGCACAATTGCACTCTATTCTGCAGCTGTGTTGTCTATGAGCCACTTGGTGACAAGCTTGCTCAGCATCAGGTCTACCTCTAGCTCCCTCTCCCTCTCTGTGTTCGGCCCTATCGTGGCCTTACCAACTAAGACTAGAATGCATCGTGTCTCGTGCACCTCTAAGTCTTACCGCAATTTCCTCGTCCTTTGCTCGTGGTTATATGCCGTCATGCTCTATAGCACTTTCCTAGCTGCCTTCCTCTCTTCCTCGAGGCTCGTAACTACTTCCTCAATCGGTTTACCATGGATCACGGTCCTTGTTAGCCGATCGTATTGGCCGACCATACGGTACAATTTGATTGGGAACTCACCCAATTCTAGCTAGTCATCCTCTTGGTCTGCGCCTGCTCTTGACATTTCTGCAGCCTCTCGCTCCACCAGGTTGTTGATTAGTCCAATCAACTCCGGTAGCGACTTGCCCTCAATCCTGTCGTCTTCGAACTCTTTGGGATCTTCACAATCCTATTAATGGGACTCTATGGCACCCAAATACGTCTCAGGGACTGCTCCTACTGGTGGGTTCTTTGAATTATTATGATTCTATGTGAGTTCCTTGTTATTGAAAGTAGATGTTAATTTTATTCACACTTGTGCTTAGTGCTTTCCAGTGCACAGTGCCAAATCAGGCTTTCTCCCTTTTAGTGCACTTTGAATGATGAAATCAGCCTGGGGTGCGAATGCAAAATGAACAATGAAGTTCTCGCTTTTTTTCCCGTTTTGTTCGTAGCCTAATATGGCTCTAAGTGCATTTTCTAGCTGTCCTCTCGTATTGTCTAGGGTCCATGCTACACACTCTACACTCTGTCAAGGTTGGATTGGAATCTGAGGGTCAGTTTTAGCTCTAAGTCTTGTCTGTTCTATGGCTTGCTACTAGAGGTTGACTCTAGGCTGCCCAAGTGTGGTTTCTCTAGTTTCTGGCTTCTGAGAGTCACGTCAGTCTCAGAGGTGTTTGGGGATGTGTTCGGAGTGGCCTTGGCCTGAGGAGGTGGCTCACTTACCAGTTTAAAACGTTCTGCCTTGGTGTTCTGATTTCCAAAATCGGACCATCCGATTCTGGGTGGTCTAACTGTCCAAGTTGGATTGTTCGATTGGACCAAATGGTTCGGCTGGAGTTGGTTCAATTGGAGTCCAACTATCTAATGGCAGTCTGATCGGACCGGGTGGTCGGAGTCTAAGGTGGTGCGCTCGATCAAACCACAGGTGGTCTGACTCTGAGAGTTGGATAGTGCGAGTGTCCGATTCTGGGACTCACACACCTGTAGCCTGGTCCGACTGCATTTTCCACATCGTAATTGCAAGGACGCGAGTGATGAATGCCACGTGTGGGGGTCTTGGTTCAAGCTCCAACTTTCCAGATCAAATAAGCACAACTCAGAGAAGGTCAAGGAATATATGGAATGGCTGGTGGGCGACAGCAAAACGATCGGATCGAACCCTTCTGTACCTGCACTCACACACACTCTCTCAAGCTCTCTCTCTCTCGATGTCTGACTGCAAAATGAGGCTTCCCCTGACCTTTAGAGCTTCTTATTGCCCTACTCAAGTCTCGTTCAATCTTATGATTGCCCCTCTTGCACCCATCTACTCAAGATTTAGATTTTATGACCCTTTCCCCTAGTTTCTAGTTTGTTTTTAGCAGTAGAAAACCCTTATGTTTTCCCTATTTCCTTGGTCCTAATCCTATCCAAGCGCAACAAAAATAAAAAATAGTGGCTGAGGTTGATTTACCTACTTGCCTACTTAACAACAAACCAAAATCCTTGTTCCAAAGATCAAACCACCTAAATCTCCTATCTATCTCAAGCACTAGTTTGGGCTGAAAACCCTACCTCTATGCTCGATTCGAAGTGCACGGCACTCAAGGCTCGATTCCTTCAGTCCCGGCAACGAAACCAAAATGAAGGGAGCTACAAGATCAACCCTCGATACCTACGGACCGCTTATTGATCAAGCGTTTCAAGCCGAGTGGCCATGGCTACCTCTCACATAGTAGACACACCCTCCCTACCTACGGGGTGTAGTGAGCTACAAGATCACCCCCCGATACCTACGAACCACTTATTAGTCAAGCGTTTCAAGCCGAGTGGCCATGGCTACCTCTCACATAGCAGACACACCCTCCCTACCTATGGGTTGTAGTGAGCTTACCTTGATGCCCGATCGAGTACTCTCCTCTCCTGTGCACGCCGGTAGCTCCACGATCCTTGAGGCAAGCTCAAGCAACCTCAATCCCTCTCCAACAAGCTCCATCCTCCATAGCCGTGTGAGACAAGAGAAGAGTAGAGAAGAGAAGAAGATGAAGAGAGGAGATGGGGAGCTTCTTCTCCTCAATCCCTCACTCTCACACACTCACTCACTCCCTCTCTCAAGCACAAGCAAGAAGGCAAGAAGAAGAGAAGAAGAAGAAGAAGCTTTTTGCCACACACAAGAATGAGCTTCTCATTCACTTTTCAACTTTATATACAAAACCCTACTTCCCACGGGCGGTCATCCTCAATTTTTACATGGTGGCCATGGCCTAGGCCCTTTTTCTCCATTCTTTCACTTCCTAGCTAGTCCTACCGCCCTTCTAAGTTTACAATTTGCACAGGAGGGAGCCTGGCGCTCTTTTACAAGGATTTGAGACCGCCTTTGCATTTAAAGGTGCACTTTCTTGCTTTTAACTCCTCTAGACTTTGGTAGCTGCGCCTTCTTGGACTTTTGGTGGTTGTTTCCATGCTTTTGGATTTTTTCCGAACTTATTATTCTTATGGGTGCCTTCTCCATGCCTACCCTATGCCTTTTTCTGCTTCTTAGATTTTTCTATTTTCCCACTTTTTTCCTGTTGCTGGTGTTGCAGTAAACAATGCATCTTACCAATATTCATAGTGAATACTTGTGGTCAATACTTGCAACCAAATCAATCAGTAGTAGAAGGGTAATGAAAAGGTGTGCTCAAGGTCTAGGGATAGCTAGAAGGTGATGAGGAGGGAAGTAGTCTAAGCCATAAGCTAGTAACCCACAAGAGAGTGATTGTGACTTGCCAACCATGTAGAATGCCAACCAATAGTAGAATTGGCCATGTGTCTTCAAGTAGACCATGAGCTAGTTCACTTGTATAGGAGCGGACCGTCTTGCCCCAAGTCCTCATTACCAATGTTATTATGAGGACACAAACACAACAATTGTATAGGTACACATGGCATGTGTGAGAGCTAGGTGGGTGACTATCAAATGACACTCACTCATGGTCTAGATAGCCATTTTTGTGGTTATATGCTTGTTTATCAGCTAATTGCTCATGCGATGCTATATAGATCATGATGAGGATGATGACATATGGTCAAAGATGCATGGTAAGCCCTTAATGAAGATGCTCATTTTACGCTATGTAGAGCTCATCTTTTATTAATCTTCTTGTTGCAATTTGCTATTGAAAGAAGAAGCAAATGGCCACACAATCTAAGTGAATGCTCCCCCCAAGCTAGGTTCTCACCTCAAAACCACCAAGAGAATGTAAACAAGAAAAAGAGAAAATCAATCTTCTCCTTCATGATCCCTCACTCATGCACTCACTTGCATGCACACATAAAGTTGCACACAAACTCTCTATGGTGGAAGCAAGAGAAGGAAAAGAAAGCTTGAACACATAGAGTTGCACACACAAGAATGAGCTCTCGATTCACTTTGTCACCTTCTTTACATTAGGGTTAGGGTTAGGGTTTCTCAATTAATGTTGGGTAGCCCACCCCTTTTCTGGCTCTTGACTGGTCCTATCAATTTATGCATACAACTTAGCTTGATTGGACCTAGTCTAAGGAAAAGAGAGTAAATGATACTTCCAACTAGCTTGATTGGACCTAGTTTGAGGAAAAGAGAGTAAATGCTACTTCCAACTCTCACATCCATTGTGGCTCTTCTAGATTTAACTCCGAGAGAGATTACAACTTGCATGGGAGTGAGCCAGATTCTCATGTAATTTCTACAAAAACATGATAATCTCCCATTTACAAGTAATAGATGGAATGAATTACAACTGCACCTTACAAATAAGTGGTGCCTAAGTTAATACCATGTGGTCCAAAAATCTATCTTCTTTCAAGAATAAATCTCAACATTTAAGAATACTTCCCAAAACTTTGCATCCTTTATTTTCTCCATTTCCTCTTAAGATTAAAAACCAAATTTGACGTTATGATACTCAAAAGCTATAGTTGCAAAGGCTCAATAGAGAGAATCTTTCTTGTATAGCCTCCCATGAGTGAAATGACATGTATGTTGCGGTCTTTGTTAGTGTAACAAGATCCACACTTCCTTGTGATGATGTGCACATTGTGTTATGTACAAGAAATCATAAGGATAGTGCTTGAGAGAGCCATCAAAACTTTAGTTGTTTCATGGACCTAATACTCTTTTGTGAGAGCATGGTTCAAGTTTGTAGTGTAACTATTCTGCAAGTAGGGCACATTATTAGTGCATCGATGATGCTCGCATATCTTGTTGCTTGAGGTGATTCAATATATTTATATCATATAGGCTTGCTACACATAATTTTAGTAATGAATATTCTAAAAGCCATAGCTTTTCTCTCTTAGAGCATTTAATCAAGATTGTGATTCAACTTCCATACAGCTCATTATTATACTATACTATATTAGCATAAGAAGGGTTGTCTTTATTTCATTGCATAAACATGATTGAATGAGTAAATATGGTTTTAAAATATTATTACAATGAAATTTTCAAAATGTTTTAGTTGTGTTCAATTGATGATCCTACCTCAAGGATAACTAGTCCATAGTTTGTTGACATAAGTAATAGTGACTTCATCACACTCGTGATATGTTCTCGAGTAAATGGTCTCATATATCTGTCAAAGAGAGAACTAGGGAGAGAGAAAGAGGAGAGAGAAGACTGCAAAAGGGAGAGAAAGACTGCAAGAAGAGAGAGAAGAAGAGTGATGAGGAGAGAGAAAGACAGGAAAGAGGGAGAAGCCATAGAAGCTGTGAGCAAGATGGGAGAGAAAGACTGTAATTGTATTAATGTGTCAAAAAGATATGAAAAATTACATGTCCTCTCCTTTTATACCAATGTCAGTGTGACATGGCATAATATCAATATTATTTACACTAAATCCTTATTCCCAGCTTCTTACAATCCATCCCTTCCTAAAAGTTTTGTCCTCAAAAACAAACCTGGAAAACTAGAAAAAGATGGATAGAACAGAGTACTACTCTATTTTTACAACTTTACAAAGGGAAAATGAATGAAGTATAACCAACTATATGGACTGAGATTGAAGAACGGAAGTAAGCCTTAGCTATATACATGATCTGGAATACTTCAAAAGTATATGGAGCCATAAAGTCTTCAACAAATAATCTCAAAACAAAGTAGACGGCTTGCTATGTAAACAGACCCTGCTAGGCCAAATCTTCCATAACTTATAGTAGAAGTGTCCAAATGAGACGTACCATATATCAAAACGAAGCTCTTGAAGAGTACTTTAAGCCCATGTAGATATCTTAATTCTAAAAATTAGGCACGATAAAAACTGTTCTAAAACAACGTGTTGTCCTGATCCTGTTTGCATCATCACTAGCTCCATAATCAACAGGCTTCAGCCCCATGTATCACTTAATAAAGGAAACTCATCCAATATAGAATTAGGCCTCCAGGAAGCTTTCTCAGGTGGTAAACCTCTCCATTTGATTAAATATTCCACGATAGAATGAGATCAAAGCTTCTTCTCACGCTGACCTATAACAGCCTCTGGGATGTGCTAAATAAGACCGTCTTCATCAATAGGTGGCAGCTCATCAACTATATCCACTGGATCACCATAAAAGAGCTTGAGCTAACTAAAATGGAAGACATTATGAATCTTTGTGGAAGGGGGAAGCTCTTGTCTGTATGCCAAATCTCCAATTCGCTTAAGGATCCGGTAAGGGCCATAAAACCTGTGGGCAAGCTTATTGCTAGATCCATCGTGCTATAGATCAGAATGTCATCAAAGAACACCAAGACAAACTGAAAGAGGAAAGGTTGTAAAATCTTATTCATCAGGCTTTGCAAGGTAGCCGGAGCATTTGTAAGCCCAAATGGCATCACTAAGAAATGATAGAGCCCACGATCAGTCCTGAAAGCAGTCTTGATTTCATCACCCTCTCGTATGCGAATTTGATGATACCCTGACCTCAAGTCAATCTTCGTAAAAAATCGAGCCCCCTTAAGCTCATCAAGCAAATCATCAATCCTGGGTATCGGATACCTGTTCTTCACTGTGATCTTATTAAGATCCCTGTAGTCAATGCACATTCTGAAAGATCCATCTTTCTTTTTTACTAACAGGACTGGAGATGCATAAGGTGAATAACTTGGTTCAATGAATCCCATCTCAAGAAGTTCATTGATTTGCTTGGCTACTTCCTCTCGTTCACACTTTGATAATCTATAAGGTGGCTTATTGATTGTCTTTGAGTTGGGCTCCAAATCAATGGGGTGATTTACTGCTCTCTTAGGAGGCAATGGAGTAGGTACCTCAAACAAATCTCTATACTCCTCAAGAAGAGCTGTCAAGGCTGGATGGTTTGCTGAATTATTGGGCTGATCTTGTATTTCTTTATTCAAATGCAAAACAAATATTTGTGTGCCTCTTGTACTCCCTTTTGAGTTGTTGAATGGTAATAAGCTGAAAATCTGATCTACTAGGTATTCCCTGTAAATGGATAAGCTATCCATTTAAGATAAACTCCATATACAACTGTGAGAAATCCATAGTGATCCTGCCTAATGTCATCAACCAATCACAACCGAGTACAATGTCTATAGGCCCCATTTTCAAAGTGATCAGGTTTACCTTTACTTCAAAATTTTCAGCCAACTGTAAAGAAACCTGTGGGCATATCTGTGTGCTGATTTCCTCTTCCCCATTGGCCACTTGAACTCTAATGGGTTGCTATAAATCTGTGGGAATACAATTTAGCTTGTCCATGATGGACTTATTCACAAAACTATGAGTACTACCACTGTCTATCAGAATGAACACTGGCTTTCCACATATGCTTCCCTTCATACGGAGTGTATTAGGGCTCTTAGATCCTGTCCAAGCATCCATAGAAATAGAACAATTAGTGGCAGCAAAGCGGCTCATAACAAGTCTCACCTGGATCAAATGGAACACTTCCACCTGGATCAAAAGAAAAAGAGTCGGCTGGATCATAAAAATACTCTTGCCCAACTTCTTCCTCAAGATCTTCATTTTCAACATTAAGTGCAATTGCATTAGCTTCATCCATGTTATCTTCAAAATCCTCAAAAACAAAAGCCTTTGTTTGAGCCGTTGAATCCACCAACTTCTCAATGAAGACTTCGTTTGATCAGTAGACAAAACCATTTGCTCCATTCTTGATAAGATGGCCTCATGTCGTTCCCTATGTCTTTGTTCATGGACGCACAAAGTATTATTGAGTATACTGACTTTCCCTTGTTGTTGAGGCTCTTCAGGGCTCTCTTGATGTGTATCATCCAACATGGAATCCCTGATTTGCTAAGCATAATCTTCCTGGACCTTATTTTTACCCTTATGTCCTGCCATAATAGTGCAGTCCTACAATACCCCCTGTCAGAAAAATGGCTATAACTTTTGCTAGGGAACTCCGATTTCAAAAATTTTTAGTTAAAATCGAAGCCAAGAATGCTCTCTTCGAGATGAGCTATAGCACGCTATAGCAGATTTAGGTTAGAAAATTTTGTAGCTGGATTTCTGAGTCTAAACTGTCTAGGCCTACACCCTGTCTAAACCTGTAAGTGCCCTGTTTTGACACTGTAATGCAAGATAGTAACCCAAAATGGTTACCAAACCCTGTAGAAGGCTGTATAGGACCTATGGGTACCCTGTAGCACCTGCACTTGTACTTCAATAATGAAGAGTGTACCTATAACCACCTGTAAATACCTTGTAAGTGCCCTGTAAATTCCCTGTTTTACCTTGTTTTGATCCTGTAGGTACTTGAGCCTTTGGAAAGTCTTCAATCTTCAATTCTCCACTTTTTGTATCTGTGTGAAGATAAAACGGCATGACAGGCTCCCTACATGGACTCCGAATCACTGAGAGGTGGGCAAAGTTCCCCCCGGGTCGATTGGTTGTACCCCTTCGGGATCTTTGATAGTGAGGGAGGGTCACCTCTCTTTTGTCCCACTATCTCCCCCATCATCCACCTTTTTCCTCGATGGGCATATCAACATGGTAGTAGCTAGTAACCTAATCAACCATCATGAGATGCATTTCTGAAATATTCATTCAGCTTTTCATAAGATGCAATTGAATGGAATCTTGAAAATTTGGATAGGGGAAGGGTCTTACCAATGTAATTCAGTGACTCACTGATTGCTAGTACTTACCCTTTTACATTATTTCAGCTTGGGTAAAAGAATTCAGCCAATCAATGGATTAGAGTGAACAAGTTCATCAATCAATAGATTCAATCAATGGGATTCAATTGTTATGCTGGAAATTTCAGATTGAAGCCTCCAATTCACTGATTAAAACTAGTATGCATAGAACAAGCATTGCATTACATGAATGGATTGATTCAAGCAAAGGTTGGCTGAAATTTGATGGACATCATTCAATTCTTTAATCTCTCAATCAAATGGATTAAGCTCAGCAATTGGATTAATGAGAGAGATTAAGAATTGAAGAAGAGTACCTTTGACATGGTTGATGATGACTTGATCAATCTTCATAATCTTGGTAAAGCCTCTGGTTGTCCAATGTTGCTTAAATAATCCCCAAGGCTTGTGTATTTAGTACTTAAGAACAATCTTGAAGCTTCAAATGCTTGAAATTGAGGCATTAAACCCGTTTTCCCCAAATTTTTGCTCCATGGAAGCTCTTGAGCTTCAATCTTTGACTATTTTGTGCTTAATCCTTGCAATTTGTTGAAGAATCCTTGCTAAAATGATCCCACGGGCTAAAAAGATGGATAATCTTCAAGAAATTGTTAAGAAATGAAAGCTCAGGTTGAAGCTTTCATGGCTGCCATGGACTATTCATCTAGGGTTTAGGGAGAGGCTGAAGAATCTTGAATAGAGCCGAATCCTTCCATTTCACTGGTGGTTTTCACTTGCCAAAGATCAGGGAGAGTGCCAAGGGCTGAAGATGAAGTATCAATTGCAGGGAACAAGCTGGAATCAGCCCAAAAATTGCGCTGCAATTTTCGGGGCTGTTCTTGGCTCCATTGCTGAGCCAATCTAAAGTAAACAAGTACTCATCCTATAGATAGTGAAGCAAGGAATCTATTCCAAGAGGTGCTTGGCCAAGAAAATCATAGGTCTGAGAGATATGAGCAAATATTGATTATGAACTTCCATGAAACCTGCAGGAAACTCCAAGAAAGGGGAAAGAGAACTCCCTCTTTTCAAAGTAACCATAGTTTGTTCCCAAACTAAGCCCGGTTAACTCTCCTTTACTCTAATTACCTCCAATTTTGCATAAAATTTGATAACGACATGTCACTTAAGCCATCCTCCGCCATATCTGACCTTGGATATCTCCAGACATAGTCTCTTACTAACTGTAGATGATCTGCAACACTCCACTAGTCACTGTCTTGTACAATTTTTGTCCGGAATTGATTTTGATAGAGGAAAATAGGACTGAAAATAGAAGAAAAAGAATGGATCAAAGACCAATGCTCTAATACCACTTGTCAGAGAGAGAACTAGGGAGAGAGAAAGAGGAGAGAGAATACTGCAGAAGAGAGAGAAAGATTGCAGGAAGAGAGAGAAGAAGAGTGACGAGGAGAGAGAAAGACTAGATTTGGAGAGAGAAAGACAAGAAAGAGGGAGAAGCCATAGAAGTTGTGAGCAAGATGGGAGAGAAAGACTGTAATTGTATTAATGTGTCAAAAAGATATGAGAAATTACATATCCTCTCCTTTTATACCAATGTCAGTGTGACATGGCATAATATCAATATTATTTATACTAAATCCTTATTCCTAGCTTCTTACAATATCTTTATCAACATTTCAATTATGTTCCCATGCTTAAATATATCTCACCAAATTGAACATGTACATGTTAGACTATGCATTAAATGGATAGAATTCATAGTTATATGGAGCTAATAAGGGTCAATTAGAGGCCTAGCATCCTAATTGTTCTATTGACAAATAGTACCTCGCAAACATAAAACAAGTTACTTGGCCAAAGTCTAGAAGGTAGAGACTTTGATACTTTTATTATTTTTTAGCATATGAATCACATTGTAGCTTTGTAGATACATACACAAAAGTAACTTGTCTAAGAGGTAGCAAAAGTCTCTTCATTGTTTTATGATTACAGGGAAAAGTGCCATTCCCTTATATGCATGTGCGGAGGAGATGCACTTTTGTGTACTATTACCTAGTGCAAATATAATCTTTAGTAAAAGAAGAGTTATGGAAACAAATTCCAACCTTAGCAGGTTGTACTTTTGAAGTTTGCATTCATGTATGATGGAGTCAAGTGTACGATCATGTCAACAAATCAATTTGAAAACCATTAACTATAACTTACATCAAATTTATTAATTAAATATTAACACCTAACCTATTAATGCTTAACAATAGCACCTAACCTATTAACTATTAGCTAACAATATCTAAACTACTAACTTTAAGTTTCACAATTAACTTTAATTAGCTAAAACTAAACTGCAAACAAAACGTTAACTTCAAGTCATTTAAGTAATGCCTAACATGCATAACTAATTATATGAAGTAAAGTATTTGCTAATGCCTAATACTAATGCCTCATTCATTACTACCTAGCACTAAAGGCTACCATTGATAACAAACTATACTAAGATAAGTGTCAACTAATCCCTACTAATAGTAACTATCTATAGTAAATAAAGTAGTAATGATGCCAATACTAATATGTTAAAGCAATTACCAAATAACTAACAACACAAAACTAATAATTAATTAACTAGCTATATTTGAGCTACAAAGTTCATATCAAATCCAATTGATACATATACATTACTGCTAAAATATTAACAATACTAAAACAAAACTATTAACTAGCCTAAGTTATAGCAAAAGGGTTGGCTATAACTCATTCATCAAAACCTTTCAGTCTAGCAAAGCCTAACTAATGCCTCATTGAACTAATGCTTGACACTAGCAACTAACCGTACCATTTGCTCCGTGTCCTATAAACTCAAAATTATTACCTTATAACATTACATTTCAATGCACTTACTAACAAATAGTAAGAGATATTCATGGAATATGGATAATATGCTTCATGTGTTGTGTTTATGTTCCTTACGCCTTCTTAAGTACATCACATTGACTCCCTTTCATTGAAGAATACAACACTACTACACTTGATTGCACATGTCTTCCTAGTTATTACCAACCTTTAATGTCTTGTTTTGGAAGTTTTAAATGCACTTATTTCAAACAAAGAGAGAGAAGATAAATAAAATTGTTTAACCAATATTATTGAATACATAGTCATCTCCCTCAATAGCAATATAAGGAGACAACATCATGGATTCCAATAGGGTTCACATTCTCCCCATCTGGTGTAAACTTTACCTCTTTTTCTTTGAAAAATTGTGCTATAAGAGGCTTTCCATGACCAATACGTTTAATGTCCTTAAGATTTTCTCTCACTCCTTTAAATAATAAGATGAATTGATACTAGTTAATATGTCAAATCTTGCACTATTCCTTGGAGCTAATATTGGTTCTCCATTTTCCATATGTCTAACAAAGCACATCTAAGGTTTGATCTCTCTAACAACATATGTCCACTCCTTGGAAATCCCATAATACTTCATTTTAATTGCATTTGCTTCATTCATTTAGGTAGTGATGGTCTAGAATTTGGATGCAAAAAGTTATCCTATCGCAAATCATGCCTATTTTTTAATTCTAACAATTATGCTACTTGTTTTTGAGTAAATCTCACATAAAAAGCCAACAAGTGATCCTTGATGTCACCATCATGTCACTCTTTTCTTTGTTTTAAGAATTAGTGTTTTGAACGCGTCTACAACATCTTCTACATATTTTATGTTGTCACTAATCAAGGTATAACTGGTGCGCAGATCGGACGCAGAATGCTCACGTGGTGAATCCCGGAAGGTCCCCAAGAACAATGAACTCTACCTTTTTGCACAAAAAACAATGTAAAAGCATGCACGACAAGAGGCAAGAGACAAATTGGGTTCAATCTCCCCCATGCCTTGTGTGAGCGCTTCACAAAGCATGTAATTTTATGTATATTTCAATCTTCATGCTCAATAATAGCCCAATTTACAAAGATATGACAAGCTTTTAGCTTTTGAATTTGCTTTCTACAAAAATAGGAAAATAAAGCTAATGGACGGTGCCCATAGAGTTGGCACGCCCAATCTCAATGTCCAAATAGAAATAACATATCCGAGCGCATAGGCGCATACAAAATAATAATCAATAATGAATGTCTCAATAGATATAACAAAATATAGGCATGGCGCCTATCAAAATATAGTCCAAAGGTCGAATACTCGCTAAACTCCAATGCTTTCCTCCGCCACTGCTGCTATCTCTACACATCAACTGAAGCATTCACAATCGTTAGTAAAATAATACAATTAAACCGACAAAAGTGAATACCTAGCAGTCTTCAGCTACATAAATAAATCAACTGGTTAGGAATAAATCCTAACCTTAATTTATTACGAGTGCGCACTCTAAACTCATAAACGTTTATTAATTTAATATGCATTTTGCGGAATCACCCGCTATGGAATCACCCATGTACACACTAAATTAATGAAACGCCCGAAAAGGACAGGCGTCCCCATCAACTTCTCACACAAAGAATCCTCTTTGTGTATGAGCCCCGGTCATCTAAGTTTACGGAATCCACCGTAAAACCTCACGGAATCCACCGTGAAATATGCCTCCTAGCATCATACCCCCGGGGTGGGATAGCAATTGACCTCAATTGCTATTAGCTCAATGTGGAGCTAACAGAGTGGGGAAAGCATTTAAGTCTCTAGCGTGCATCCATTGTGCTTCCTCTATAGGATGGTTCTTAAATTTTACTAGATATCTAGAATACCTTCGGCCAGTTCTAGTGGTCATGTAGTCAGTGTCTATGATGGCTTCTGGTTCAAGTATTTCAGTCTCTTCTTCTAGTAAAGGTGGATTTTCATAAACAGGGTGGATAGGTAATTGGCCTCTAAATGGTCTCAATAAACTAATGTGAAATGTATTATGAATTTTCCAATGAGATGGCAATTCTAACTTGAATGCATTATCATTAATCTTATAAATAATTCTAAATGGTCCATAGAATCTAGGAGCTAATTTGACAACTGGATGTCTATCGACACTTTGCAGTCTACGCTTTTCTATTCTAAGCCAAACATAATCATGAACTTTGAAATTCATAGCTTGTCTTTTCTTGTTGGCTTGTTTGGTATATGATTGTTGGGCTTTAGCAATCATATCCTTAACCTCATCAAAATACTGTTATGCATAGTAGCAATATCATCAGCACTCTGAATTCTATTAGACAAAGATGCAACAGGTGTAGATAATCTATATCCATAAATGACTTCAAAAGGTGCTTTCTTTGTAGATGTGTGCGGTGTATTGTTGTATGCAAACTGTAATAAATGCAAATGAGTATCCCATGTATGAGGTTTAGAGATAGTATATGCACGTAAAAGATCTAAAATGGTGCTGTTTGTGGCTTCTGTTTGTCCATTTGTTTCTGGATGAAATGCAGATGAGAAATCAATCTTTGTGCCTAGATTTGCAAATAGTGTAATCCAAAAATTATTACAAAATCTAGAATCTCGATCTGAAATAATTACTTTTGGCAATCCATGGTTAGTAAAAACAGTTTTCAAAAGTAAGTGTGCTGCTTGTGATGCTGTTAAAGTTTTCTTACATGCAATGAAATATGCTTGCTTACTAAATCTATCTACAATTGTCCAAACCATGTCATGGTTAGATTTAGTATTTGGTAAACCAGTAATGAAATCCATAGAAATATGTTCCCAAGGTTTAGATGGAATAGACAAAGGCATTAATAATCCATACTGTTTACCATGATGTCTTTTTATTCTTTGACAAATCAAACATTCAGAAACGAAATTAGATACATCTGCATCCATATGCGGCCAATAAAAATCTTCAGTTAACATGCGTAATGTAGATATGATACCTCTATGACCTTGATATGGGGGACAATGAATTTCATTCAAAACAAAAGATCGGAATGGAATAGTAACACACAGTCTCTTTTCAAAAAACATAAATCCATCATTATATGACAATGAATCAACAGGAATGAAATTATTTTGAACTAATTTTTGCCAATCAAAATGAAAAGTAATATCCTGGTGATATGTATCTTTCATAGCAATCAAAGAATCAAAAGATATGATAGAAATATTATGAATTGCAGGTCTTCTACTCAATGCATCAGCAACTACATTTTTTTTTCCAGGTTGGTATTGAATGATAGGATGAAAACTTTGAATGAAGGAAGCCCATTTGATATGACGGTCAGAAATTTGAGGTTGGCTAAGTAGATGTCTAATGCTTTGCTGGTCGGTCTTTATCATGAATTCTGAACCCATTAAATAATGCTTCCATTGTTTTAATGCTTATACAACTGCTAATAGTTCCTTGTCATAAGTGGAATATTTGAGCTCAGAGGGTTTCAGCTTAGAACTAGAATATGCTATTGGATGGTTGTCTTGCATTAGTACGGCTCCTATTCCTGATCCGCTAGCATCGGTCACAACTAGAAAGAATGGTCTGTTAAAGTCAGGCAATTGTAGAACAGGGGCATTGGTTAATGCACGTTTCAGCAAATCAAAGGATTTCTGCTGAGTTTCAGTCCATTGATAAACAATTCCTTTCTTAAGAAGTTTTGTTAATGGTAAAGCAAGTAATGAAAAATTACGTACAAACTTCCTATAAAAACTAGCAAGACCAAGGAATGAGCGTAATTCATGTACATTTTTAGGAACAGGCCAATGCAATATTGCATCAATTTTCTTAGGATCAACTTTAATTCCTTCTTTTGATACAATATGACCTAAATATTCTATTTCTGTCTTAAAGAATTCACTCTTTTCAGGATTTGCAAACAATTGATTTTCTTTCAGTAATTGAAAAACTAATGATAAATGCTCATAATGCTCTTTTTCACTTTGAGACTGAACACCAAAATATCATCAAAGAAAACAATCACACAATATTGATATTTCAGAAAGATACGGTTCATCATTCTACTGAAAGTAGCAGGTGCATTAGTTAATCCGAATGGCATGACTAAGAATTCGTAATGGCCAAACTGTGTTCTGAATGCAGTCTTAAATATGTCAGATTTATCTAGCCTCACCTGATGATATCCAGACTTAAGGTCAATTTTACTAAATATAGAAGATCCTTGCAGTTTGTCCATAAGGTCATCAACTCTAGGTATAGGATACCTATTCTTTACAGTGATCTTATTTAATGCTCGGTAGTCAATACACATACGATAGGTATTATTCTTTTTCTTGACTAAGAGTACAGGTGCACCGAATGGAGAACTGCTAGGTCGAATTAAGCCTCTATTTAGTAATTCTTCAACTTGACTCTGGATTTCTTTTTGCTCTATTTGATTGTGCCTATATGGTGCTTTGCAAGGTGGTTGTGTGCCAGGAATTAAATCAATCTTATGGTCTTCTGGACGTGAAGGTGGTAAACCTGGTGGTAGGTCTTCTGCAAAACAGTCCTTAAAATATGCAAGAAATTCCTTATGCCTAGGATGCATATGATTTTCCTTTGCGTGCAATTCATTCACCCAAATGAGATATGATTTAGTATTCTTGCGTAGTACACGTTTTGCTTGAGTATGCGAAAGCAGTGGAAAAATATGAGATGCATGCATACCATATAATGTAATAGATTTTCCTTGAAAATTAATATTCATTGTGTGCATGGAATAATCTATATTTGGATTATGCTGGTGTCTCCATGGCATTCCTAGAATAATGTCACTTGACTGTAATGGAACAACTAAGAAATTTCTTCTTTCAATATATGAACCAATTTGAATTTCTAAATCTTGTACTTCTTGTGTGCCATTGTACCTAGTGCCTAAAAATGTAGCTTTTATGCGATAATGCGTAGGTACTGTATGTAATTTCAATTCCTTTACCAATTTTGCTGAAATAAAGTCATGGGTACTACCGTCATCATGCAAGATAGTTCTTTCTTTTCCATGCACCATACATTTCATAGTCAACAATGAATGTGGAGTAGGCATACCTGGTAAAGTGTCGGAAGTAGTAGTAGGATCATCCTCATCTTCAGTGAAATCCGGCATATCCTCATGCTCGTCTTCGTCCATGGCTCCAAGATAGTTGATATGTGCTGGTGGCTTCTTTGAATGACAATTTGCTGCGAGATGCCCTGGCTGGTGACACTTGTAGCATACTATTGGCTTGGCTTTGGTTACATTATTTGCAATGGCTGGAAGTCTGGGTACATTTGGATTTGCTTGTGGAATAGGCTTAGAATTTGGATTGACAGTGGATGGTAATGCAGGTGGTTTAGGCCAATTCTTGCGGAAAGATGGTAATGAGAAACGACCTGGATTAAACCTTCTAAAATTGGAATTGAATTGTTTAGATCCATAATTACCGTTGGCTTGGAATTGCTGTGGTCGTCTGTCTCTTCCGCGTAACTTATCTTCAGTGTCATGAGCTAGTGAGATGGCGTCTTCAAGGGTAGCAGGCTTGAACATGTTCACTTCAGCGTAGTAATGTCCAAGAAGTCCAGACATATACTTCCGCTTATGTGTCGTCTCTGGTACGTCTTCAAGCATGCATAGCTGTAGGAGTGCATTCCAAAAACGCTCTGTATACTGGGAAATAGGCTCACGATCCCGTTGTTGAAGTAAATCCCATTGCTTGATAGCCTTCTCATGAAATTGCGGTGGAAGGAAATTCTGCATGAACTTCTTCTTGAAATCTTCCCAAGTAGCAGGACATTCTATGCTCTTGCGTACTACAGTCCACCAAAGTGATGCTCTGTCTATCAAATGATTAGTAACACACTTGATTTTATCTTTTTCTGGATAAGTTTCCTCATGGAAATAGTCATCAAACTGGCTAATGAATGATAAAACAGTCTTTCCTTCTCGTATGCCATTGAAAGTGCGAAATTTGAAACTTCGTTTACTTATCTTGGATTCCTTGCGAATGGTTTGTGCTTCAAGAGTGGCATCGATGGTACGTCGAATCAAATCTTCAGCTTGAGGTTCTTCTTTATCGGTGGACGCTCTTTGTAATTTTGTCAATTGCGCTTGCAATGCTTGCCTAGCCCTTCGCTCTTCTTCCAATTGTAGTATGATTAGATCCAGCTTTTGTTCCATGGTAGGCTTAGGTAGGTCGTCTTCAGCCATAGGATCATCCATATGTGGGGTAGTCATCCTGTAAAATTCAATAAACCTTTCTCACTCAAAATCAGGTTAGCGGGATGAGCGTAGCTCAAATTCGGGGTTACAAGGCTATGTATTTTTGGATATTTCTTTGTCTATTTTCAGAAAATCTGTAATATTTCTGTATCCGTTTGCTGAAAGTACTTCAATGAACTTGTAGATAGGTAGAACACCTTGCCACGAACAACTTTCCAGTTCAGAGTTTTTGCATAGGAACAAGTCTTCTATGAGTTTTAAGCACTAGTCAGTTCTGACTTGCAGAGTTGTAGACTTAACAGACTTGCAGAGTTGCTGACTTGCAGAACTTAGGCCGACTTGCAGAATTTGCAGGACTTGATTCCACTTGACTTGTAGAACTTGACTTTTGCGGTGCAGGACCCGGAGTTTGTGGACTTGTTTGCCCTGTGTGACTTGCAGAAAGCTTTAAGCTTTAGTTGATTAAAGAGATTAAGCTTAATAGCTTAATGGACTACAGGCGACGTCAAATTTCGTGGAGGGGGGGCCGTTTTTTTCTGGCACGGAAAAATCGAAGGCATCCTCTTATACAACGATGAGGATTTATGGAATTTGAAGCTCCTAAGCTTAAGATTAAGCTTTGATATAGTAATTAACTTGATTATGAGGAGAGCTTATCTCTGTTTTCAACGACTTGATGAAGGAGATGAATGCGTGGTCCTCCGCCTGCAGAGCCTGGTCCTTCGCGATCTGACAGTAGAAACAGGGGTTCTTGATCGCCAGAAGTCTGTCTGTATCGACGATTCGCGACGAGATTGACTGTAGAGCCCGTTCATTCCTAGAGCTCCGCCTTCGCCCGAGATTGGTAGCGATTGGAAGCTCTTGATCTCTGCTCCGCTCTGATACCACTGGTGCGCAGATCGGACGCAGAATGCTCACGTGGTGAATCCCGGAAGGTCCCCAAGAACAATGAACTCTACCTTTTTGCACAAAAAAACAATGTAAAAGCATGCACGACAAGAGGCAAGAGACAAATTAGGTTCAATCTCCCCCATGCCTTGTGTGAGCGCTTCACAAAGCATGTATTTTATGTATATTTCAATCTTCATGCTCAATAATAGCCCAATTTACAAAGATATGACAAGCTTTTAGCTTTTGAATTTGCTTTCTACAAAAATAGGAAAATAAAGCTAATGGACGGTGCCCATAGAGTCTGGCAGGCCCAATCTCAATGTCCAAATAGAAATAACATATCCGGGCGCATAGGCGCATACAAAATAATAATCAATAATCAATGTCTCAATAGACATAACAAAATATAGGCGTGGCGCCTATCAAAATATAGTCCAAAGGTCGAATACTCGCTAAACTCCAATGTTTTCCTCCGCCACTGCTGCTATCTCTACACATCAACTGAAGCATTCACAATCGTTAGTAAAATAATACAATTAAACCGACAAAAGTGAATACCTAGCAGTCTTCAGCTACATAAATAAATCAACTGGTTAGGAATAAATCCTAACCTTAATTTATTACGAGTGCGCACTCTAAACTCATAAACGTTTATTAATTTAATATGCATTTTGCGGAATCACCCGCTATGGAATCACCCATGTACACACTAAATTAATGAAACGCCCGAAAAGGACAGGCGTCCCCATCAACTTCTCGCACAAAGAATCCTCTTTGTGTATGAGCCCCGGTCATCTAAGTTTACGGAATCCACCGTAAAACCTCACGGAATCCACCGTGGAATATGCCTCCTGGCATCAATAACCTTGTGAGCAACATGCCCTAAATCCTTCGATGCTACCTCAAGGAGGGGTTGTTGCATAAACTAGAAGCTCATTAAAATGTAGGATACCAAAACAAAACAAAAAAGCTTATTTTCCTCTATGAAAAATGCATTGTTTAATGGGAAAATCTTGGGTGATATTAGCCATTTACACAAAAACATTAGAAGGTTTCTTCAAAATAGTATCATATTTCATTGAGTTTTTTGACACACTTACATTGTGAATCCATAAGGAATACAAGATTATAGAACAATATTGAGGTTAGGCATTGTCAAGTTTCTTCATATACATACAAGCTTTTCCTAAAGTTGATTTGAAAAACCTTCCTATAGATGGAAATATCATATACACTTTTATTGATTGAAATTATGAATTTGAAACCTGTCACGGTGACTTCACATGCTATAGCTATTACGAGGTGAAATCCCCCTCCCCACCCACCAAACCCAAACAACCAAAGCAAGGAAAAGTTACAATATCTAGCTTTGGTTAGTTAATACTTATATAATATTCTATATGTATTGAAAGTTACATGACTTTGAAGACTTCAAGTGCTAATTTTCAAAAAATAGAATGTTTAAATCGTGCAATTTATTAAGAAATGGAATTTTATAAAAGAGACTAAAATGCACTAGTTAACTATACCTTCGCTGGACACTTTCAACCCAAACTGTTAGGGATGGAGGTTGGTTTTTCCATAAGCCAAGTTCCACTCTCCTCATTCCTTGCACGTTAGTTGGTAAAGCTTTGCCTATTTCTCCTGTTAGCCCTCTTGCTTATCTTGATGAGGTGGCTTGGTTGTGTTAGCCCCTCACAACCACCTTCCACCCCAACAGTGCTCTCTTTTTGTCTGATCTAGTAGAGGTGGCGAGGATGGTTCTGATACATGGTGTTCCTACCATTCTCCTCTTTCAAAAGAACAAAAAGAATTATATATATATATATATAACATGGGAGAGAGAAACTTTGATCCCTGTCATGCCGACCTATTCTTCGAGAAAAGGTTGAAACACCTTCGGGAATAGGGAAAAAAGAGAGAGAGAAAAAAAAGAAAAAACATTTAAAATCAAAACTGTTATGGGAGAAAAGGAAGAAATTCCTTGTCATAACAGGCCTCATTCCAAGAAAAGGTGGCACACATCCTTGGACATGAAGCTGGTTATGGAAAAGGTGGTAATACCCCGTAGTCTCAAATAGCCGAATCCCTCCCTAGCAGAACTCTTCCAAAAGCAATTCCAAAGCCACCTCCCTTGGTGTGCTGACTCCTACAATTCCATCAGTGTTTCTGACTCCTACAACAGATGATATTTTTCATATGCAATCCAAGTACCAAATGTGTTGGCTATCTCCTTGGGTATGCCTCTTCATCCACCAATCCAAGTAATATCATCAACTAGACAAAGCTGATCTTCATCAACAAACCTTGAGCATTGTGAGCTTTCATCCTAACCTGATGGGGGTGTGAGTGTGGGTTTCCCTCTGTATTCATCAACATAGTGTGTGAGACAGAAGGTGGGGTGAGTGACTAGTTCTTGCCCTTTATATTCAATAGAGAGGTGAGATGTATAAATGGAGTCTTGCATGTGCCTAGGATGGGCCTCTCAATGCACAAAGCACAAAATTGTTCATGTGCACGGTACTATAAGGCTCCCCGTCATTTCCTTCTCACACCGTATGCTAGCACAGGGTGGGTTACACTATTGCACCATCAATTGCGCACAAGGCATACAACCTTTGCACAAGTGGCCGTGAGGATTTAATTAACGGGATGTGAGAAACTCGGTTGCCCTCTTATTATCATCAACAGAGCATGAGACAGAGGGGGGGCTGAGTGTGATGGATTTCTCCTTTTATCAACTGAGAGGTGAGGATTGAGGGACGTTTCGACACCTAGAGACATGTATGTTCTCGTTACCCTATGCACATATGGGACATACCTCCTCCACCATTATGATACACCTCATTCTATTTGGCACAGTGTACAATTAGGCTCCCTAGCCTTCCTTCTTGCACCTATGCCAAATGGGTTGGGATGCACTGATGCACCATCAACTATGCACATTGGCATACTCCCTCTAAACCATTCCCTTTGTCGATTTCTAAATCAGATGCGAGCTATGGGTTTCTATTATGATCCCTAGAGTGACGTGTGCCATGGGGTGAGCAATTGATCTATCATTTCAACATGAGTGATTGTCGAGATTGCGTGTTGTATACTTCGCCATCGACAAACTAACCAACATTTCATAAAAAAAGCTACCTCCTTGGTTGTTGCTACATGGTCCTTGCCATGCTCGATGAGTGTGATATGGTGATCTGTGGTACCTCCTGTGACAACAATCACCACTCTTCACGAGTCAACGATGGTTCACCTTGACCATTTGCAAAATTGGGCCAAATTTTTCTAACCCTACCCCTTTTGATTTCACGAGTCAGTCATCTTTTAAGTGTGTGGACATACGTGTACGAGTCGTGATCAAGTGTCAGGTCCTTGTTGATCAAGTCAAACCAATCTATTAAGGTTTTAAGTGTGGGGGTGTATCCCTGCGTGTCTGCTTTGCATACCCTCATGGACACATCCCTATTAGACGATTTAAGCATACCAAGTCTTGATCTTGCCCTAATGGGTCCCTTTTCCATTCACCCATTCTCTTTTCAACCTGTCTTGGGATTGTTCCTTGATTGTTTGTCTTTCTCCTTTGTTTTGTTACTTTTCCATGTGAATGCATCCTACGTGCACCAAAAGTTCAATCCGACTACCCTGTTCATCCCTTTGAACTGGCCACTTTTCCTTTTTACAGCCCTTTGTCCCAAGCCACATATCATGAGTTATTAATTTCTAATGCATTTTCTACCACTTTCACGTCTTTCCATGTGAATGTGTCTTTTTTGCTTCGAAACAACAATCTGATGCGATACCCAGATCTACACCTTTCCTTTGATATTTTTTCTTTTTATTACCCATAATTCTGATGTCGAGTTTGTCTGTTATTAATTTTTTCATATTTTCGAGAATTCTCATGCACATTTTTAACCATTTTTCCATACGAACCTGCCTTAATCCCCTCAGAATTCACTTCTAATTTGGTAGCCCTATTTGGCTTCTCCCCTGCCCACTTTTCCTTTTCCCCCTCTTGTTCCGGCCCACCGATTTTATTTTCTTAAAATATCTATAAATTTTTGTGCTTGTTTTTTTTATTTTTTCCATGTGAATGCGCCTTACTGCCCCCAAAACCGTGTTTTACCTTACCCATCATGTCTAACCCCTCCTTGTAGATATTTTTCGTTTTCACTCCTCTCCGTTTCGATTGCTTGATCTTCTCGAATTTATTTTTATTTCTATTTTGGGTGCGCTTTTACGGTTTTCTCCATGTGAACGGATCCTATCCCTATTGGAACCACATTCTAATGGCACATGCCTATCTAGTACATCGCTTTACCTCTTTTTCCTTCTTTTTGTGCTTCATTTTGGTGGTCCAATTTTTTGAATTTTTTTTCTATGAATTTCCATTCCGATATTTTGTGTGTTTGCTCGCGAACGTCCTCGTTTACGTGTTTTGATGTACGTCGCCACGACTGTCATGTTGTCCTCTACCGCGTTTGTCATGCCGTCCTCTCAGTCCTACCAACACAATTTTTTTACCCTTTTCCCACGCACACGTGCAGGAAGAGGGGGATGACGGTCATTTAAAAACAAAACCACACAAAGACCCTACACATGACTTCCCCCCTTCATGGCCCCCCCCCCCCCCCCCCCAAATACTACTCCCCACCTACATGGGCCCTCCCCCTAATGCCCCCCCCCCCCCCATTGTCCCCTCCTCCAACCGTTGCCCCCCTCCCTCTCTGCTCCCTCCTCCCCTCTTACCCTTTTCTCTTGCGCATGTCATTGCCAGTCCGGCTTCTCATCCGTGCACTCGGAGTGCTGCCCCGTGTCAAGAGCACTGCCCGCACCGACACCCAACGAAACGCCCTCCCTGACGTCGTCGCCTTCGTTGGCAGCCGCCGCGCCGACTCCATGGCCTCTCGCCTCGACCAGAACCCCCCGGCCGACCGCCCAGCACCTCCTCTGCTTGCGCCCGCCAAGTTAAACCCCCCAAGCTCCCTACCTCCACAACCTCCTTCGCCTGCGCCCGCCAAGTTATCCCCTCCAACCTCTTTGTCCGGCTGCTCGCCAAGCTCCCTACCTCCCCAACCTCCTCCGCCTGCGCCCGCCACGTTAACCCCCCCCCCCCCCCCAACTTCTTTGTCCGCCTGTCCCTCCCCCCGCCCACCGTTCTTTTCCAAAACAAAACATGTAATAACAACCAACACTATTTTCAATTTTCCCTTAACCTTAACAAACATTATGGCTCTAAATATGTCAAAACGTTTTAATACAAAAAAATCTTTTTTAAAAAAAATAGTTCACACGTAGCTGACATGTAACCCATTCTTGAGTTTTTTTTAAAAAAAATCTATCAAAATTGAAAAACACTAAAGACACATTAAAACTTATAAAACTCCATAAAAATTCCCAAAAAGTGAAAAAATCTTAAAATTTTACTAAAATAATTTTACACTTTTTAAAAAAATTAAGAATTTCTCTTAGCTATAAATGTCAACAAAAAAGTTAGAAAATAAATTAAAAACCTCCAATTTCATGAAAAGTTAGAAAATAAATTAAAAACCTTCAATTTCATGAAAAGTTACCTAAAAATGATTGTTTTTTTTAAATCAAGAAAATTTCCCAAAAATTTCAAAAAACAAGCTCACTTTCCTTTATACTTTTGGATCATTTATATATACTAAAATGATCAAAATTAGTTGGGAATCAATGAATTGAATAATAAACCCTTATTAAATGTGTAAATGTTTTGAAACTTCTTTTTCAACTCCAAAAATTGGCTAGAAATTTTTTGAAAATTTTGAAAAATCTATTGGACCTTTGTGCTTAGTTTTTAACCTACATTGTTAAATGAAAAAAAAAAGAAAAAATATTAATTAGACATTCATATCAAAATTGATGAAGAAGAAATATAAAAACTCATAGAAAAATCCCAAATTGATAAATAAACTAAAACATACATAGTACAAACCGATTCAACACATTTCATGGACATAATTGAATGAAAACATGATAGAAAAACATATCACCATTTATTGAAAATTATTTGCCATGGTGTTTGGTTTCTTTAGCTTATTATGGCAAACTTTTTTAGCTTATTGGATTTTCTTGTTGGATTCTATTGTGGTTGCATAATCTCAAGTTATTGATAGCACATTCAGACTGTACTTATAGACATCCTCCTCCAGATACTCCATTTCTTTCCTTCGTTTCCTTTTTGCTCAAACATCACACATAATTATTAAAAACAAACCAGTTGATCACATTTTCCACGCGCATTCGCGCTAAACACACCTTTTAATTAATTAAAAAGAACTAGCCATTCACGCCAAACACACTTATGAATTTGTAATAAAATAAACACATCGTCACAAGTGCACACACCAAACAAAAAGTGCTATACACACTTTAATTTATAGAAACGAACTTGCATTTAGAGAACCAAAGTTGAGATGTAGTCCAGGCATGTTCATAAGCACTGTCAACTTAATAAATTTTTAAATGGATAAAATAAATCTCTATTTTATTTATTAAGGTTTATCACCTAATAAAAAAATTCACATTTTGATAATTAAATTGTAAAATGAACTTACAATTAAATCCCCTTTCCCCTCACATTGAATATTTTTCCTTTTAATAAACGTGTTACGTGGGGTGGGTGATGCTCCAATTAGTAGAAGTCCTTATTGATCGTCCTAGTCAGTTGAGTATTGGTGAATAATCAATTTGGATTTTTTGTTTGGTGATTTTTATTGGTTATTTGATTAGAGTCGGAGATATGATGCATATTCTTTTTCTTTTCTGCATGATATAGGGATATTGGATGCTTGTATATATGCATTGCATGAAGCTTTCGATTGCATAAGTGTAGAGGTTATACCGAAATTTTCTAGGATGTGGATTACTTGGGATGGTCAGTTAGTTAGTCCACTCCGTATGGGTTTTTGAGGTTGATATCTTATCTCCTGTTATTTTGGTTCTTTTACATGCATTCTTTGTGATTGTGTGTGTATGAGTGTGGTGTGTGTAAATCATCTGAATGGTGCCTTGTACACCTCCCCAAATCCAGTATGTTCCTTTGGTGTCTCGTGACTACTCATTATTACTGGATTCATATATTATCAGTAAGGCGGGTTTAGCCAAGTTTGTAGCACTTTCATTGCCACTTATCTCGGAGGATATTGCTATTTGTGATTAATTTTTAACCTCTTATAAAAAGAGGTCTAGTCCTGTAAGAGAAACAATTATCCATATGAGGCCTAAAAGCTTAGGCAAGGCTCTGTCTTTACCCTATCGAGGAGACTATTTTCTTATTGCTCGATAATTATTCTCTAACATGAGGATATCCTCAAGTTGTTGCAGAAGCAAACATAGGATGTGCTGGACCCTAAGAGGGTTATTACTACCTCTG
This sequence comes from Lygodium microphyllum, assembly GCF_053477565.2. Taxonomy (NCBI): domain Eukaryota; kingdom Viridiplantae; phylum Streptophyta; class Polypodiopsida; order Schizaeales; family Lygodiaceae; genus Lygodium; species Lygodium microphyllum. Next base: position 1,758,139 of record NC_141153.1, on the reverse strand, counting down.
GAATTAGTGTCTCCATGATCTCTAATCCTGTCTAGAAGCAGTTATGTCAATTCTGTCAGGGCAGGTTTATGCGTGCCAAAACACCTTCTAACTACCTTTCAAAGGAGTTATTCCTAGCTTCCCGAATGGTGTTGAAAGGAATTACTATTGATTGGAGTTCCTATCTTTTGTCAAAGATGGATTAACATTTTGTCAGAGCCAGAAGGGGTAATGTGGCTAATATCACATTTGGTTCCTATCTTTTTGTTTTCTTGGCATATGTTGCCCCTCCAAAGGAAGTTCCTACCTTACCAGTTGATCCTCGAGAGGTTTCTCCTCCTCCTACTAATAAAAGCACTGATGTTATCATTGAGAATCTTAATCCCCTTTCTCCTGTGATGATTCAGAGAAAGCGCCTTAAACGAGTTGCTGAATCAATCCTAGCTCCTCCTCCAGTCTACATTCCTATTCAATCTAGTAGTTAGCTGCCAGCTTTCCTCACAATGCCAAATCTTTTCGAAGCACATCGAGATGGTACTCTGGAGATTTCCATTCCCTCTGTATAATGCTTGGTAATAGGAGGTGCAATTCCTTTCTTATGCAAAGATATTCAGAGTTCTATTGAACTCTCGCTGACTGCATGTATCCAAAAACTCTATTTTTCTTGTTACAAAGAAGTCCAACAGACCAAAGAAGAGCTTAATAAAGTGAATAATGAGCTAGCTTCTGCTCAAGAAAGGTTTTCTGATCTTTGTACCTAGATGGAGCAACAAACTAAGACTATTGATGCTCAAAGATTGGAGATTTCTAGTTTGCAAAGTTAGTTGGTTGACACTAAAACCCAAGTGGTTATTGTGACTAAGGAGAGGGATAGATTGTCGCACGAGTCTCAAGACTTAAAGCTTTGATAGTTGCCCATACAGAAGAGCTTAAATTAGCTAATACCACCTTAGAACATAGCAACATTCAGATTCAACAACTTAAGGAATAGTTGGTTCAGCCACGTTCTACTTTGGAGAGTCCTACTGTATAGCCAGTTGCTTCCTTAGCCCTTGTGGATTTCGCGATCCTTCAAAGGAATACTACCTTATGCCCCTTATTCCAAGCTAAGGTGGAAAGACTTCAGTATAGAATGCATTTATTATGGTCTTTGTTTGAGCAATTTTAGGAGTTTGTTCCTCCAGACCACTCTTTCTTTATTCATTATCAGAAACACAAGTTGGCCTTCTATATCAAGCTTTCCACGATGGATTTGCCTCTTCCAAAGGATGGTTGGAGTGGATTTTGGTCTATTGATTTATTGACTAAAGTGGCTAGAATGATTTTTGAAGACTTTGTAATTACAGATACTATGTTGATGTCTTATATATACTTGGGAGGTGATTTATTAATCCCAGATGATGAAGATTTAGCTTGATATATATGGGATGTGGTCCTACAAGCTACGTTATATGTCAGATATTTGGAGTTGTAGATTGATCAAATGTTCCAGGTCTATTCTTCTAAAGTGGTTGATTGCCTTGAAACCTCTTGGTATACAATGATTGACTCTATGATCTTGAATCAACGACAAAACAAAGCCTCTATTCATGTGCAGAACACTAACCGATTGAGGGTGGATCTCTTAGCCCACCTTTCAAAACAATGTCCATTCGATTCATCTTTCTTTGATGCTTACCATCGTCAATCTTCATCAATTCCTAGTTTATCTAGTTATCAACAGGTGGCCTATAGATATGATGCTTATCTTTCCCTTTATAAATCTAACTCACAAGTTATCTTAGCTCTTCTTTTTCACCCTCTAGATGCTCCTCAAATTCCTATTTTTAATTAGTGTTATTTTATTGAGGATTAAGTATTTTTCCCTCCTCCATCTTGTCCTTTCCCATCTATAAATATTCCTTCCACTTTTCTAGCCTATTTATTAACATCATTTTTAATAGATTCTCCCAAGTGTTCAACTAATCTCTCTTTAGCACATTCTTCCTTTTATGATTTTTCTTACCTATCCCTTCATCCTCTTTCATTGGTTCCTCTTCCTTCTCCTACTACTTCTATCCCTAAGCCCCCTAAGTTGGTTAGTGGATATGCAAGTTTTGATTAGAAGCTTCCTAGAAGACAAGGATGGAGTGCAGGAGATTCACTTACAGGATCTTAGATCAATTGGCCATTAATTCCACAAGAGTGGGCAAGCTTTCTAGAATTATCTTTATTTTCACCAGCATTCACAATCTTCAGATCCTTCAGTGAGATTGATTACTCACTTTTCCTGGTATTTGGTGTATATGTATAGGCATTCGCATAATTATTTGAAGTCGATACAAAAGTTGTGCAAGAATGTGAATGTGACTATTGATCCTCAATAGTTGGATATCTTGTACTTTCATACTCTTTGTTTGCCTAGCAGATACCTTGTCTTGGTGGAGAGGATGTGTTGTTTGCAAATTTTCCAAAATCCTTCCAAAAATTTTGTAGACGATCTTTATCTATAGATCACTTCCGTAATCATCAAGCCTTCAAGAGGTATCACCTTCATTGATGCCCATGAATGTAATTTTTGATGATTCATAAAATGATATCTCTCTTTTGGAGGTGCCATTTAGATGGTTGTTTTATACATATGTATATGTGTGTGTGTGATGGTTATTTTGTTTTATGATGGGGTCCTGGTGATTGGAGATTCAATACAGTTCAATAAAATATCTTTTTGAAGATTCATGGTGGTGATGATGTTGAATGGATAGTTCAAGAAGCAAAGATGTAGAAACTCTTATATCCTTGAACAATTTGTTTTGTTTTTATATTTCTAAGTTCTGATAATGGATAAAGGTGTTATCCTTTCGTTGCAATTCTTTATTAAATACTGGTTATGAGTTGGGGTTGTGTTCGGATGGTGTTTATTGAAGATGATATAGAAGATCCAGATGAGCTATATTTTTGAACTTATATTCTCTTTTTCCTAGGTCACGAGGATGCTTCCTGATTAAGTGTGGGGATATGTTGAGGGTTAAAATGACTTGATTTTTTGGCTGATTTTTGTTGTTTTTGAGGACTGGATGGTTGATTTTTGATGGATTTTGTGTGATCTTTAGTTGTTTTGGAAATGTTTGGGAGTGTTTTGGATGAGTTTATTATATTTGAGAAGCTCATGATGGTTTATAATGGAGATATGATGTTCTAACATGTTCTGTTGATGTCATGTTAATGTTTGATTGTGCCTATTGTTTGAGTCTCTTGACCTTCTGTTTTGCTATGTTTTCCTTCTATATGAAGGGTTGGAATAATTATTGATGAAGTTTGAGAGTGTTTGGAAGCTTACTGATTGATTCTTGATGGTTTGAATGATTTAAGTTGAGCTCAAAGCTTTTTGATGCCTTATGTTGACTCTCTATTGAGCTTCTGTAGAGCCTCTATCTTTGTTCTGTTTTGTTTTGTATACCTCTATAAGTGTGATTATGGATGAATATGTAGCTTGGAAAAGTTTTACAATCTTGGGAAGGAATAAATATAATTTCAAATTAGCTCAAAGAAGTTGAAGAAGTAGTTGCGAAGACTTAAAGTAAAGACTGAAGTGACAGTGACATTGTGGAGCTATGAGGAGACACTGTAGTGTCAAGAATCGCATGGTGGGGGGACTTGCTTGAGCTGCAACATCAAACACACACTGTATACACAAGAGGAATCTCACTCAAGAACACAAGAAGAGAGATGGAGGCCAAAACGTTTTCTTATTGGTTTTTTGTTCTTCTTCCACACACTATACAATGTACACAATGTATAGATAAGATACAACATAAAGAAAAGTGGCCTACTAAGTCAAACAATGTATAACCGACTACACTAATCGACTGGTGCTATGTCTTTGCCAGCTGTAGGTAGGTGTAACAAACTAAATATAATAAGTGATAATTCAATGGCCATGTGAGTATCATAATGAACACCAACGTGCTAAGTGTAGACGTGCGGACCCATCTAGCCAGGCGGTCCATCATCAATGTCCGCATGTGCTGAGCTTGCCATCTCAACACTCCCCCTCAAGCTCAACTCTATCTCTGCAAATCCAAGTAAGCTTCGAAACTTTCGAAGCTTCTCTGCACCCAATGCCTTTGTGAAAATATCAGCTATCTGATCCTATGTGCTTACATATACCAAGTCAATTTCTCCTACAAGTACCTTCTCTCTCACAAAGTGGTAGTGCACCTCAATGTGTTTTATCCTAGCATAGAACATTGGATTCCTAGCTAGCTGTATGCTGCTCATGTTATCACAATGAATGACAACTGGACCATCTCCCTGCACATCCAAATCACCTAATAACTTTTGCAGTCATACCACCTCACATGCGGCCATAGCAACACCTCTATACTCAACCTTCGTACTCGGTAAAGCAACTGTAAGTTGCTTTTTACTGCTCCATGTAACTGCTGCACTACTAAGGGAAAACATGAATCCACTTGTAGATTTGCTATCTGACATACTATCAGCCCAATCTGCATTTGTGTATCCAAAGACTTGTACGTCCTTACCTGCCTCATAAAAAAGTTCATAATGTAAAGTGGACTTCACATACCTCAATATACGTCTAACTGCATCCAAATGAGCGTTTCTAGGCATCTGCATAAACTGACTCACAAGGCCAACATCATAGCTCAAATCTGGCCTTGTGATAGTCATGTAAATCAAACTTCCTACTATCCTCCTAAACATAGTAGGGTCTTCAATCTCATCCCCAACATCAGCACTCAACTTCACATTTTGCTCCAGTGGTACTGAAAGAGGCTTATATGCTGTCATACCATACTTGGATAACATATCCAAGCCATACTGCCTTTGGGATAGCCATATACCATCATCACATCTTATCACCTCAATACCAAGAAAGTATCTTAGCTCACCCAAATCTTTCATCTCAAACTTCTTCTTCAAGAAGTCCTTAATTTTAGCAATCCCATTGTCACTGTCACCTGTAATAATCAAGTCATCCACATAGATGACTATGATGGCTAAACCTGCATCTCCCTTTCTCACATAAAGTGAGTGATCAGCATCAGAAATACAAAATCCAATATTGAAAAGATACTCTCCAATCTTGTCAGACCATGCTCTAGGTGCTTGCTTGAGCCCGTAGAGCACCTTCTTTAACCTGCACACATATGTAGGATGCTCTAAATCCTCATAACCTGCTGGCTGTTCCATATACATTTCTTCTTGCAATTCACCATGCAAGAAGGCATTCTTAACATCCATTTGCTGCAAACTCCAACCTTTGGTTGTTGCCAAGGCAATCACACATCTAACAGTTGCCATCCTAGCAACTGGACAGAATGTCTCTTTATAATCTATGCATATGTTTGAGCATAGCCTTTTGCAACTAGTCTAGCCTTATACTTACTAACTGAACCATCTGCATTATGCTTGACTTTGTAAACCCACTTACAACCAATAGCTTTATTACCCTTAGGCAAGGGTACCAAATCCCAAGTCTTGTTGGCTTCTAATGCATCCATCTCCTCATCCATTGATGCATCCCAATGAGCATGACCAACAGCATCCTCAAAACAAGTGAGCTCAACATCATCAACTAGTTTCACCAAATAAGCATAATGGTGAGCTACATAACCTTCAAAAACAAATCTTTTAACAGGGTATCTAACCCTGCTAGATCTACATACCACCGGATCACTCAATGGAGCCTTTACATTACTATGAGCTCTCTGCACACCTGGTGTCCTGACAGAAGGAATACCAAGCTCATCATCCAAGCTCTCCGAACCACTAGAATCTCCATCCAATCCCAAATGACTGGTAGATGCATCATTACCATCCAATACTTTCTTCTTTCCTTTCTCCTTCCCTGCAACACTTATAGATCCACCTGGAGATGTGGGGCTACTCCTTAGTCTCCCAAACCAAGGACTCACTGTAGGTGTAGTACCAGATGATGTTTCTGGTCCACTAAGACTCCCTGATTCTTGTTTATCTTTTTGCACATAACTGTCTTGATCATTATCATCATCCAAAACATCACCAGCAGGTGTATACCAACTTCCCATCTCATCAAAGATAACATCCCTGCTCACTCTGAACTCACCTGTGACAGGGTTATAACAGCGATACCCTTTTTGCTCTAAAGAGTATCCAATAAAAACACATTTTTCTGCCTTTGGATCAAGCTTCTTCCGTAGCTCATTTGGCGCATGAAAATATGTGGCACACCCGAATACATTCAAGTCCGATACATCAAGCTTCTTGCCAATAAAGCATTCTTCAGGAGTCATCCCATGAACTACAGCTGTGGGAGTTCTATTCATAATGTAAACAGCCGTATGGACAGCAGCCTCAGACCAAAAATGTTTGGGCATATTCTTTTCAGCCATTAATGCTCATGCAACTTCTATAATATGCCTATTTTTTCTTTCTGCAACACCATTTTGATGTGGGGTATACTTGCAAATAAATTGCCTCTTTATCCCATGAGTCCTCAAGAAGCCACTGAACTCATTAGAGAGGTACTCTCCCCTTCCATTTGACCTCAAGCACTTTACTTTTAAGCCTCTTTCTGCTTCAATAGCTGCCTTAAAATATTTGAAGTGCTCAAACACATCACATTTTTCCTTCATGAAGTATACCCATAACTTCCTTGAACAGTCATCAATAAATGTGACAAAGTATTTGCTACCACCAAGAGATACATTTTGTGTAGGCCCCCAAACATCTATATGCACTACATCAAGTATTTTTCTACTCACTTCTCTGTCATGCATGAAGGGTTGTCTTGCTTGCTTACCAAACTAGCATGCTTCACAGACTTTATGCAATTCTACAACTCTAAATGAAGACAACCCTGTAACCAATCCTCTGGACTGCATTAATTTCAGCCTTTGCACATTTGCATGTCCAATACGTTTATGCCATACTTCAATATCTGCAACTACTCCTTTTCCTTTAGCATACATAGCAGCATCCATTGCAGGAATTCCAGCATCCAAAGTGAACATTCGGCCAACTCTACTTCCTTTGCGACCAACCTGCACTTATCATTAAAGTCTTCTACAAAACAACATTTTACATTGAATCGGACTTGCAACCCCTGCTCTACCATTTGGCCAACATATACTAGATTCTTTGTAATTGATGGCACATGTAATACATTTGTCAGACCCTTTGTCTGGCCATCATACAAGGACAAGGGACCCTTTCCAATGTGTAAAATTGGGTGGCATGAATCATCACCCGTCTGCACATAACCTGGGTTTTGTAAGTCCTGCATCTCTCCAAACCATTCAACATGACTAGTCATATGATTAGATGCACCTAAATCGACATATCATACATCATCATGTGTCCCCTTTCCTGTAACTGCATTCATCATATGCTGCATAACAAACTGACGCTCATTTTTTTCTTCATTCTGTCGTGAAGACGATACATAGTTTCCTTGCTGCAATTTACCACTGCAAATATCATCCTTCTTTGCATAGCAATGGGCTACAATATGGCATGTTTTGCCACAATAATGGCAAACAATAGCAGAATTGCCAGAACCTCTATTCTGTCATCCACCTCTTCCTCTAGAGCTCCCCTTGCCTCTAAAGTTTCCTTTGCCTCCAGAAACCTGCATTTCACCAAACTGTTGATTAAACTTGTTTTGCTGGTTATTGCTAGCACATCCCATACCACGACCTCTCAAAGAGGATCTACCACGTCCCTTTCTTGAACTCGAGTAAAATTCTTGGACCTATTCACCATTTCTTTCAGACGAATCACCCTGCATATTGATCTCTTCAGTAATCATGAGAGAGATCAGCTCATCAAAATCTGGAAATGGCTTCCGTACATATACTGAAGTAACAAATGATTTCCATGCCTTCTCATTGTTAAGGCCACTCAAAGTGGATGAAACCAAATCATCATCATCCGACATTGCATCAATCGCTGCTAAAGCATCTGCAATGCTCCTCACCTTCAACACATACTCATTGACAGACATTTTCCCTTTCTTCAAGGCATTCAACTCTTGCTTGAGTTGAATCTTTTGTGCCTTTGTATTTACTGAAAACATGCTCTCAAAAATTATCCAAGCTGCATGTGAAGTTTCTGCATTCCTGATATGTCCCAGCATAGTATTATCAATTATTGCAGATAGCCAGTACATCACCTTTTTGTCTTTCTCATTCCACTCTTTCCATGCTTTTAACTCATCTGCAGTCAGAGGGATACCCAGCTCTGGCTCCTTTTCTTCACTTGAGACAAACTCATAAAGACCCTTTCCAATGAGGAAGTTTGTCACACGGAACTTCCATGAAGGGTAGTTGTTCTTGTCAAGCTTCTCAATAATGGGATTTCCACTGTTCTCTGCCATTATCACAAACAAGGATAAAAAAATAGAAAGCTAGTCTTCTGCAATCTTCCACAACACGTGCACAGTAATACACCAAGCAACCTTTTTCATTAATTGCTGAACAGTACATATAATCTGCAACCTGTTTGCAGATAAACCTTATGTTTTCTTCTTGCAAATACCTCAAAAATTACAGATTCGCAATCTCTAACTTGCGCACCCACTTTCGGTCAATACAGTCGAAATCATTGTGTACCCAGAAACTACTGTCCGCAACCTTGCAACTCTAAAACGGGGCCTAAAACGGCCTCAGATGCCCAAAATAACAATGGAAAAGTCATTTAGAGCTAATTCGTAGAATATACAATGATATGCTCGTACACCAAATCTCACAGTAATCTGAGATTTTTGCTCGACCCTGCTTCCGGTGCCTCCACAGGCACTATCCAAGAGAGAGAGTGGAAGAATGGGAGAGCTTCTTACCCATTGCTTGCTTGCTCAAACCTTGCTTCTTCTCCTTTACTTCAGCCTTCGAAATCAGCCTCTCTCAGTGGCGGGCTCTAATACTATGTCAAGAATCGTGTGGTGGGGGGACTTTCTTGAGCTGCGGCGTCAAACACACACTGTATACATAAGAGGAAGCTCACTCAAGAACACAAGAAGAGAGATGGAGGCCAAAACGTTTTCTTGCTGGTTTTTTGTTCTTCTTCCACACACTATACAATGTACACAAAGTATAGATAAGATACAACATAAAGGAAAGTGGCCTACTAAGTCAAACAATGCATAACCGACTAAACTAATCGACTAGCGCTATGTCTTTGCCAACTGTAGGTAGATGTAACAAACTAAATATAATAAGTGATAAGTCAGTGGCCATGTGAGTATCATAATGACCACTAACATGCTAACTGTAGATGTGCGGACCCATCTAGCCAGGCGGTCCATCATCAATGTCCGCACGTGTTGAGCTTGCTATCTCAACATGTAGTAGCTCTGGTGACCTCTCATATTACACATACCTCTTGGAAGGATTATCCATAACCTAAGAGGGGTTATGGATGATTATTCTTGATGATCTCATTGTACAATTGAGAGAGAGCATGTATGTGAGAGAGTGTTTGTGTGTGAGAGATTGCCAAAATTTATGCAAAACATTGATCTAGGAGTGAGAGATTATGAGAGAAAGCTATGGAACTTTTGAAGAAGAATACTATGTGATGATTTCCATTCAAAGTGGTGTATTTTCTCATGTCTTTGTGGTTTCTTGATGAATTCTATGAAGAATATAAAGAGCATAATGAATTTGGTTCAAGTTAAAGCCATGGGAGAATTGTTTCTATGAAGTTGCATGAAGATTTCTTGTTCATGGTGTTCTTTTCCTTGTTGTGGACACATAAAATATTAGAAAGATGATTTTTGATTATATAAGATAGATGTTATTGTAGTATATTCCCCACAGTCTTGTTGAGGGTTGAAATGACTTGATTTTTTGGCTGATTTTTGTTGTTTTTGAGGACTAGATGGTTGATTTTTGATGAATTTTGTGTGATGTTTAGTTATTTTGGAAGTGTTTGGAGTGTTTAGGATGGTTTTGATTATGTTTGAGAATCTCATGATGGTTTATACTGAAGATATGATGTTCTAACATGTTTTGTTGATGTCATGTTAATGTTAGATTGTGCCTGTTATTTGAGTTTGTTGACCTTCTGTTTTGCTATGTTTTTATTCTATATGAAGGGTTGGAATAATGATTGATGAAGTTTGAGAGTTTTTGGAATCTTATTGATTGATTCTTGATGGTTTTGAGTGATTTGAGTTGAGCTCAAAGCTTTCTGATGTCTTCTGTTGACCTTTATTAAGCTTTTGTAGAGCCTTTGTCTTTGTTTTGTTTCTATTCTATATGTCTCTGTAAGTGTGATGATGGATGAATATGTAGCTTGGGAAAGTTTTAAAATCTTGGGAAGGAATGAATATAAGTTCAAATTATCTCGAAGAAGTAGCCACTGAAGACTTAAAGTAAAGACTAAAGTGATAGAGACACTGTGGAGCTACGAGGAGACACTGTAGTGGCTCTGGTGACCTTTCATATCAGACATACCTCTTGGGAGGAATATCCACGACCAAAGAGGGATTATGAATGATTATTCTTGATGATCTCATTGTTCAATTGAGAGAGAGCATGTATGTGAGAGAAAGAGTGTGTGTGAGAGATTGCCAAAATTTATGCAAAACATTGTAACTAGGAGTGAGAGATTGTGAGAAAAAGTTATGGAACTTTTGAAGAGGAATACTATGTGATGGTTTCCATTCAAAGTTGCATATTCTCTCGTGCCTTTGTGGTTTCTTGATGAATTCTATGAAGAATATGAAGAGCATAATGAATTTGGTTCAAGTTAAAGTCGTGGGAGAATTATTTCTTTGAAGCTGTGTGAAGATTTCTTTTCCTGGTGTTCTTTTCCTTGTTGTGGACATATTAGATATGAGAAAGATGGTTATTGATGATACAAGATAGATTTTCTTGTAGTATATTCCCCGCTTTCTTGTTGAGGGTTGAAATGACTTGATTTTTTGACTCAATTTTGTTATTTTTGAGGACTCAATGGTTGATTTTTGATGGATTTGGTGTGATGTTTAGTTGTTTTGGAAGTTTTTGGAGTGTTTAGGATAGTGTTGATTATGTTTGAGAAGCTCATGATGGTTTATACTATAGATATGATGTTTTGACATGTTCTGTTGATGTCATGTTAAAGTTTGATTGTGCCTATTGTTTGAGTTTGTTGACCTTCTATTTTGCTATGTTTTTATTCTATATGAAGGGTTGGAATAATGGTTGATGAAGTTTGAGAGTGTTTGGAACCTTCTTGATTGATTCTTGATGGTTTTGAATGATTTAAGTTGAGCTCAAAGCTTTCTGATGCCTTCTGTTGACCCTCTATTGAACTTTTGTAGAGCCTTTGTCTCTGTTTTGTTTCTATTTTGTATGCCTCTATGTGATGATGGATGAATATGTAGCTTGGGAAAGTTTTACAATCTTGGGAATGAATGAATATAAGTTCAAATTAGCTTGAAGAAGTTGAAGAAGTACTCGCAGAAGACTTAAAGAAAAGACTTAAGTGATAGTGACACTTTGGAGCTACGAGGAGACATTGTAGTGGCTTTGCTAACCTTTCATATCAAACATACCTCTTGGGAGGAATATCCATGACCTAAGAGAGGTTATGAATAATTATTATTGATGATCTCATTGTACAATTAAGAGAGAGCATGTATGTGAGAGAGAGTGTGTGTGTGTGAGATTGCCAAAATTTATGCAAAACATTGTATCTAGGAGTGAGAGATTGTGAGAGAAAGCTATTGAACTTTTGAAGAAGAATACTATGTGATGATTTCCATTCAAAGTGGTGTATTCTCTTGTGTCTTTGTGGTTTCTTGATGAATTCTATAAAGAATATGAAGAGTATAATGAATTTGGTTCAAGTTAAAGCAGTGGGAGAATCGTTTCTATAAAGCTACATGACGATTTCTTATTCCTGGTGTTCTTTTCCTTGTTGTGGACATATCAAATATAAGAAAGATGGTTGTTGATGATACAAGATAGATTCTATTGCAGTAGATTCCTCATTTTCTTGGTGTTTCTCTTGGGGCTCCACATTGACCAAATTTGCTACCCCTTAGACCACACGTTTAGGTTGCAAATAGACTAGAATAAACTAGCTAGAGTGGTCATTTAACACATGAAAAAATCAAGAAAAGTGTATGTTGCATTGTATTATTTTCATTCTATTCACACATTGCATCAATTAAATACTTATCATGCACAGAAAAGCTGAAAGCCTAATTTTGCACAGCGCACTTGGAGAAGCACACCACTAGCATTTGAATGTACAGACATTGAACAATGGCCAAGGATCCAAATCATTGAATACTGAGAGACTTGAATCGTCAAGCTGCTTAGGGAGCAACAACAACAAGCACAATTAGGGACACATCTCTACTCGGCTTGATCAATCTGATCGACATCTTAGTTGCTTAAGAAGTCAACAATATGTCAAGAGCCAACACTAACCCAAAAAATGATGAGCTTGACTTGGGAGAATTCCCACTTGACATCCAACAAACTGATGACCCAATATGACTTGCAAACCAAAATGGAGTATTATGGTAGACTAGTCAAGAACATCATAGCCGATCTAGAGAATGAGAGAAGGTTGGCAAGGAAAGCATTGCAAAACATAGCCACCTACAACCAAGAGCAATGAGCTCAAAAGTTGAGGCTAGAGATAGAAATGTGCGAGGTCCAACGTGTCTTAGCTCTCACCAATAGAACCATGATAGGACCAAACAATGAGAGGGAGAGAGCACTAGAAGCCAATCTTACACTAAGTGAGTTTCTCATGAAGTGACTCTTAGACAACACGACTGCAAGGCGGCAGAGTGGAGTAGCCTTGGCAACTTCAAAGCAGGACTAGGAATCACATTGAATTCTAGGAGCCAAACAAAGATACATGTGGTTGCCAAGCAACTCGAAAAGTATCAACCCGACAATGACCCGTATAGCTTTGTGGAGCAATTTGAGCAAGTACATGAGGCAAATGGCCTCACACACCCTGGTCAACACGCACACACTTTCAAACTTTGCCTAGGAGACAAAGGATGATGTGGTACTCTATTCTAGACAATGCGGAATGCAATGACTTCAATAATCTCAAGAGTCTCTTCATCAAGAGATTCTCTGAGGTGGGACTCTTTGATAAACTCATTGTTAGGTTGATGAATGTCAATCAAAAGGACAAGGAGGATATTGGAGAGTACGTCACCTACATGCAGAGTCTCTTTAAGAGAGTCCCAGCCACCACAGAGCGACCTAGCGAACAAGCTGTCTCCACTATGTTCATAGGTGGGATCTGAAGCAAAGAGCTTTACAAGACCTTGGTGAGTAACTCAACCCTACATAGGGATGTACTAGCTATGGTCTTTGAATAAGGCATATGAGTGGATGATCTTCTCAAGGAGAGGAGCTCAAGACCCACAACCCGAGATGGCACTGCCTCTAGAATCTCAGAAAGAGCTATGACCATTAGTAAAAGATTCAACCATAGTATCCAAGATAAGGGAAAGAGTGTCGACCAGAGCTAGGAGTTGGCAGACATGAAGCTAGAGTTGGCTAGGCTGCAAGAGATGATGAGAAGGCCCACATGACCTCACGTGCAATGCATGCATTGTGAAGGAAACCACCTTTTGGCCGAGTGCATGGATCCTAGATCTAGACCCTATGCCAATTGTGGTAGATTTGGCCATGATTCAATGCATTGTCAATAACCATGGCGGTTGCCATATACACAACCATACAATTAGCCTTACTACCTAGGGAATACATTGACATATTATGGAAGGGGAGCTTCACTAGCTCTTCTAGCACCCAATGATTCAAAGCTAGCTATCCCTGTGGGATAGAAATCAACTCCATAGGAAGCTTCACTAGCTCTTCTAGCACCCAATGATTCAAATCTAGCTATCCCTGTGGGATAGAAATCAACTCCATAGGGATACCTAGACCACTTGGACCCATCGTAACCCATCCATGGAGCAATGCTCTAATACATTACACAGAGGAATTGAATGAGGATGAAGCATACGTAAACCCTTATATCTCATATGACAAAGAGGGTAATCCCATCTTGATGGATTTCACACCACTGCCAATGATAACATTGGATGGGGGAAGAGGTAGAGGTCAAGGAGAATAGAACCAAGAATCCATCGTATGTTGGACTTGTGGTCACCCAGGACACATCTCATCTCGATGCCTCAAAAGGAAGCAAGTGAATGGAGACAAGGCAAACTTGAGATGCCTTGAGTGCGGGATCATACACTTGTACAATGAGTGCCCTAGGTAAAAACCTTCCACTACCTCAGGCATATGTACCATTGGGATTGTTTCAAGTTGAAACACTTGATGGTGAAGCCACACCAATTTTGCTAAATGTCATGACCCAAGCACAGTTAGCAAAGCAGGCCTGTATTTCATTACCAAGACCTAGCAACCTTGATGAAATTTCAATAGGGAAAAGAAGCCATAGAAGAACGAAAAAAGGGGTTGAGGCAAATATTATGCTTAAGACAGATAGTGTCACTATGTTACCAATGGCAAAACAAGTCACAGACACAAAAGTAGAGACATTTGCTTCTAAGATAGCAGAAAAGCAAAGTGCCAAGATTGGAGAATATCCCGATCTGAGGCACCAATTAGATTCAGTGGTTGATAAGGTCAAGAGGCGGGTGAGAGAAGCCCAAGTGCACCTAAAAGATGTAGAACCCGTTATCGAAAATGAAATTGATGAGCTCTCTAGTGTGAGCACACCACTCTTGCTTACTTAATTCAAATCAAGAGATACATCCGCACCCCATGTAGCACCGCATAACATAGCCTAGAAGCCATACGTAGGTAGATTGCCCAAGATCATTGGAAAAAGAGTGTAGAGGCTAACGAAAAGCAAGTGGTTGGCAATGAGAACTGGGTTTAGGACCCGATTTGGACTCGTTCATGAAGCGATGGAGCCCGTTTTTGGAGCCAAAAAGTGTCCGAGAGGTAGTAAAGAGCCAATTGTTATGAAAAATCAAATGATGGTGAATGAGCAAGCTAGAGTTTTCCTAGATGCATTTTAATGTCAGGAATCTAATGCATGTCTCGGTTCGTCGATCGAAGGTTTTTTGACCCCCCATTTAATCCCCGTAAGGGTTGGCGTTGTAAAGTAGCTACTAGATCCAGGAGCCAAAAAGTGCATAACAGGGCCTAAGTTTATAGATTTCGACATCACGAAGCTAGCTGTTCAGTGGGATTGCGAATCAGAGTCCGTTTGCATCCCCAAACAGGCTGAAAACCCTTCCATAGTAGTATGAAAGTGGTTTTTTTTGAAGTGGACATTTTGTAAATGAAATGAAATGAAACTCTAAATGAAGAAAACAAGCAAAAACATGTCGTAATGCAGGGAGGGGCGTTTTTTGATTGACGCTCCATTTTTTGGGGATGTATGTGCCTCTTGGATGCTCAATCATGTAGAGAGAGAAGGGGAGATCCCTGATCTATGCAGAGAGGGCAAGATTTTGATGGTAACCATGTGCAATATGATGAAGGGAATGAAATTCTAATTTTAGGCTTTCTCTCTCCTCCCTCTCTCTCTTGCATAGAGGCACTTCATGTGGCAAGAATCAAGAAGAGAATCGGGTGATGGATACTTGTTTGGGAGGCACAGGATTGTTCCAAGAGGCTGAGGAGGTTGGAGGCTGAAGATCTATGCTAAAATCCATGGCTAGTTGGTCGATACACAGTCCCAATTAATTATTCAAAAAACCTGAAACACGCAAAAAGGTTGTATGCTCTATTTTATGAAAGAATTTTACTTGTTTTTTATCGTTTATGGTCTAAATGGTGTGCACATGGACTGAAATTTTATTTGAATGTTCCTTGCATTATGTTTGAGGGCTGCAATCACTGTTATGTAGAACCCGTATAGATTTACAGCAATTATAAATTTTCAAAACCCGAAAAAACACTAATTTTGATGGAAATTGATAGTTTATTTGCTTTTGAGTAGAAAAAAATGAGTGGACATGGGATAAAATAAGAAAAAATACTGAGTTTCAATTCAAATGATTAGTCATTAAAAAAACCAGAAAATCCCTATTTTCTATTAAAAATAAATAGGAAAAATAGAGAAAATAGGAAAAAATAGATTTCTTACGTTCGAAAACAATGGAAAAGTAAGATCTATGTATGTGAATGTCTGACAGGGCTAAAGGATGAGGTTAAGCCTCAGTTTAGCCCTTGTCCTTTGTGTTAAAGTGTGTATTTATTGCTTTTACATACAAAAAATGACATAAAAGAACCTCTACACCTATACATTGCAGCAAAATTTAAACGGTGAGGGGGAGGATGACGTTATACAATAGTTTAAACGCTGAAATAATAAAAAGTCTGATTTTTCTCTTTATACATAACATTTAGGATGCGGTTTATTTCAAAATGATGGATCTGGCATCACGAGGGTTAGCCTTGGTGCTAGGTTCCTACAACGAAGCATTGTGTATTAGCAGAAATTCATTAAAAGAGCTATTTTTGCATGACACATAGGCTGATTTTAAACCATAAAACTTTATGCACAATCATCCACTTTTGCATGAATCATATACACATGGTATCTATTCCTAGCATGCATAGCACTTGGTTGAAGTATAAATGATCCACACACTGGAGAGAGTAAGGCACCCAAGCTGTAGGTCCAGATGGTGGATCCAAGGGGACAATTAAGTGAGGACTGGTACATTCCTGGAACGATATAATATTGGTACCAAGAGCAGAGTCAGTTTTGTATATGTTATATGTGTTAGCAACGCATCGAGGGACCAATCCCCAAGGTGTAGGAGGGTCACAGTGGGGCCACGTCAATCAGCCGAGGGGTGCCTCCTATGTTGTTCTACATGATGAAATACACCAAAATGTGTAGGGTCTCCCTCTGAGGAGTCTGAGAAGGTTAAGGGTTGGACTACAAAGCATGGTACAAACACAAAATGTATGTACGATGGTAGGGCAATGTGTCCTGTAGACGCTCTTGACCACGAGGCCGTAGGGTTGTTAGAGGTTCAGCTAGTGCTATAGCCAGTGCGCTAGGTCACATCAGTGGTGCATCTTCCAGGAGCTACCTATAAGTGGCAGTCTCCGAATCTAGGTCTGAAGGGACCTATATTTATAATTTCCATTAGGAGTATGCTAAGATAACCATAAAATGGGGTTTGTTCAAGGATGGAAAACCTTGTCTTTCCCTATACAAAACTTACTCATGGACTTAGTTAGTTATGTAGAGCATGAGTCCTCTACAGGAGATAATTTAGGTGATGAGAAGAGTAACCAGTTAGTGGTTACCCCATCCTCTAATGCAATGGCATGGGCCGAGGTTCGCCTTGGTGTGGTCTCTACCCAAGAGAAATCATGTATAACCATCCATTGACTTAGAGGGCATGGAACAAGTATGTTGGAAGCTATGGCAGTCATGGCATCAACAAGTGATTATTCTAAGGCCCTAGTGCCATGGGAAAAAATTGACATACAGTGGAGTGCAGTTATGGGTGAAACATCCCATGTGGTGGGGTATCATGCCAAAATTTTAGGTATCACAAGGATGTTAGAAGCCCTAGCTGTAAAGGGAAAATCATTGCTTAAAAGGGACGGTCCCCAAAACCTAAATACTAAGGATAAGTTTGCTTTTGACAAGGCGCAGAAGCTCCTAGATGAAGCCATCATGGAACTACCTAGGAAGGGGCAAGATATGAAAGATCCTTTAAGAGAGGATCGGAATGACATGCTAAGAGCTATAGGACTCCCTAGACCACTCTGTGAGTTGCCAAAAAGGGATGGCAAGGATAATATTAACCTCCCTACACCAGTAAAGGTGGAAATGGAAGAGGTTGGAGACTCTAAGACACTAGAGTTAGGTTATGATTATGAGGATTTTAATGCCCCAGTGCTTATCCCAAAGGAAAGGACTAAATGCCCTCCTCCTTATAAGGACCTCCTAGTGTTTCATGGGTTGGTTAATGAGGATCCAATGGTGTATTTACAAGAATACGACCTAACTTGCCTTGCAAGTGGGTTCAATGATATTCATTGGATGCTCGTATTCTCAAGTACCCTGAAGGGAGAAGCTAGAAAACAGTACTGGAGCCTCCCAAGAGGGTCGATTAAATCCTTTGATAAGCTATGTGATAAAATTTTAGATGAATATGAGAAGAAGGTGCCTATGACCCAAGTTTTAGGATAGCTTATGCAAGTTAGACAAGAGTCCTATCCTTCTATTAAAGAATATGCTAGAGCCTTTGATGATATTCTGAGGCTAAGAGGAGCTATTGCATTGCCAGGTGATGTGCTATGTGATCTCTTTTTGAGTGGCTTAGAGATCAACACGCAAATTCAAGTGAGAATGCAAAATCCTAAGTTGTTAAGGGAAGTAAAGATGCATGCCATTGATTATGAGGGACATATTTAGAGATGTTGGGAAAACTTTTGGAGTTTTCCCTGCTCAGTACAAGTGCATCCTAGCTTCCAACCATTTCTACAAGGAGATAGCTCACTTGTTGATACCAAGGCAGCCTATGAGGGGAACCTTGGTAGAGCCGAAATCTCCAAGCAAAAAATGGCAATAGTAGGGATAATATACCCCTTGGGGATGAAAAGATTCCAAGACTAGTAATTTCCATCAAGGCTTGAAATGCTCCCATGAGAGGTAGTTGTGATGGTGGCATTGATAGGACCATTGGGCCTATGAGTATGAATAAGTGTGCTATGAGTGGTCCTAGTTGTGCTCCTAGTAAGGCTCCTGAGAAGCCTTTTCAGTTTAGTGATGAATCATGCTTTTGAGTAGATGCTATTCCTTTTAGTAAAAGCATGGTTCCTATGGCTAAGCAGTTTGCAGTGGACAAAAGCAAGTAGAGACCTCTCGTATGAAGAAGATGCATGATGACAAAGGTTCCCCTGTGCTCGATAGAAGTCATAAGGATGTGAGGCCATTTGGCTATAGCAATAAATCCAAGTGAGTCCATGGACCAATGTGGGCAGTCAAGGCAGTCTAAGAATGCAAGAAGGGATGTGAGATGGGTTTGGAAACCCAAGATCTCTCAAAATGTGACTGGTGCATTAGATACAAGGTCAATAACACCATGCGGATATATTGTGATCAATTCCCACGTAGGTGTGATAAAAGGCCATAATGATACATCTGACAATATGCACCACCCTAGGATACAGTCATGTGATGGGTCTCGGATTGAAACCCTACCTAGTTTTGGTTGCAACACTAACTTATGTCAAAACCCAAATAGGGAAGGTTTGAATGAGCACCAAGTTGTGATTCTTTTTGCCAAAGGAGCCTCTAAGCCGCTTGAACGACCAGTTCATTTGGATGACAATAAATGTGGGATATGCGAGCCCAATGATGTCATTCACCTAGCCAATGGTATCCAAGGAAGGATAGGCCATATCAAGGTTCTATTAGTAGAAAGGCTTGGGTTAGTGGATTTGCAAAAGCCTAAGATCAAGCCTTGAGCTATGTGGCATGAGTAGCATGGGGCTAGCCATCCAATTGTTGCTATTCTTGGTATCCTAGTTAGTTTGATAGGATGTGGTGTAAATGTTGGGCCAACGCCTTGTCTTTCGAGGGGTGGCATCTAGCTGGAACAATAAGAATAAGAGAAGGTTGGAGCAAAAATAAAAGTGAGCTTTAGAAAAGGATTCAGTGTCACCTTGCAAGGTCTTGGTAGGTTCTTGGGTATCGAGACAGGACCTGAGGCAGTCAATGCCCTGTTCTCCTTGGGTCACTACGTTTGCTCCCTCCTTTTTACACGCACAAGTATGGAAAATAAGAGGCTAAAAGAGCAATGTGCTAAAAGAAACTATTTCTTGATCAGGCTATAGGAGTTCTCACCTAGTAGAAGCTCCTAGTTGAGTTGTCCTTTGTTAGGTAGGTAGTTCAGACCACCACTTAGGATGACCTCCTTGATAGTTCTTTTTAGCTTGGTTGTGTTGCAGCAGCTGGTTAGTGAGTAGCTTTCGGCCTTCTGCCAGTTTATGCTAGGCCTACTCCTTGTGGATTTCATGCCTTGGTTTTGGCAGGGGGTAGGGTGAGAGCTGTGATGTGTTTTGTTCTGTATTTTCTATATCAGATTGATGCTCTTTATGGTCATGTCTATGTGCAGATTAGTTTGTGGGATTCGACGGGCTGAGTCACCCTATCCCATGGTCGCCAATGAGAGCTGGGTTTAGGACCCAATTTGGACCTATTCTTGAAGTAATGGAGCTTTTTTTAAAAGCCGAAAAGTGTCCAAGAGGCAGTAAAGAGCCAATTTTCATGAAAAATCAAATGGTGGTAGATGGTCGAGCTACAGTTTTCCTAGATGCATTTCAACGTCATGAATCCAACACAAGTCTCAGTTCGTCGATCGGAGGTTGTTTGACCTCCCATTTAATCCCCGCAAGGGTTGGCGTTGTAAAGTAGCTATTGGATCCGGGAGGCAAAAAGTGTGCGACAGGGCATAAATTTATAGATTTCAACGTCATGAAGCCAGCCGTCCAGTCGGATCGTGAATCGTAGCTCGTTTGCACCCCAAACAGGCTGAAAACCCTTCCATAGTAGTATGAAAGTGGTTTTTTTTAAAGTGGACATTTTATAAATGAAATGAAATGAAACTCTAAGTAAAAAAAACATGCAAAAACATGTCATGATACAGAGAGGGGCGTTTTTTGATTGACGTCCCATTTTTTGGGGATGCACGTGCCTCTTGGATGCTCAATCATGTAGAGAGAGAAGGGGAGATCCCTAATCTATGCAGAGAGCGCAAGACTTTGATGGTAACCACGTGCAATATGATGAAGGGAATGAAATTCTATTTTTTAGTCTTTCTCTCTCCTCCCTCTCTCTCCTGCATAGAGGTACTTCATATGGCAAGAATCAAGAAGAGAATCAAGTGTGATGGATGCTTGTCCGGGAGGCACCAGATTGTTCCAAGAGGCTGAGGAGGTTGAAGGCTAAAGATCTATGCTAAAATCCATGGTTGGTTGGTCGATACATAGTCTCAATTAATTATTCAAAAAACCCAAAACACGCAAAAAGGCGGTATGCTCTATTTTATGAAAGAATTTTATTTGTTTTTTATCGTTCATGGTCTAAATGATGTGCACATGGGCTGAAATTTTATTTGAATGTTCCTTGCATTATGTTTGAGGGCTGAAATCACTGTTATGCAGAACCCATATTGATTTACAACAATTATAAATTTTCAAAACTTGAAAAAACACTAATTTTGATGGAAATTGATAGTTTCTTTGCTTTTGAGAGAAAAAAAAATGAGTGGACATGGAATAAAATAAGAAAAAATACCGAGTTTCAGTTCAAATGATCAATCATTAAAAAAAACCAAAAAATAACTATTTTCTATTTAAAAATAAATAGGAAAATAGAGGAAATAGGAAAAAATGGATTTCTTGCATTAAAAAAAATGGAAAAATAAAATCTATGTATGTGAATGTCTGACGGGGTTGAAGGATGAGGTTAAGCCTCAGATTGGCCCTTTTCCTTTGTGTTAAAGTGCATATTTATTGCTTTCATATACAAAAAATGACATAAAAGAACCTCTACACCTATACATCACAGCAAATTTTAAATGGTGAGGGGGAGGATAATGTTATACAATAGTTTAAACGCTGAAATAACAAAAAGTCTGATTGTTCTCTTTATGCATAACATTTAGGATGTGGTTTATTTGAAAATGATGGATCTAGCAGCACGAGGGTTAGCCTCGGTGCTAGGTTCCTACAACGAAGCATTGCGTATTAGCAGAAATTCATTAAAAGAGTTGTTTTTGCATGACACATAGGCTGATTTTAAACCATAATTTTTTGTGCACAATCATCCACTTTGCATGAATCATATACACATGGTATTTATTCCTGGCATGCATAGCACTTAGTTAAAGTATAAATGACCCACGCTGGAGAGAGTAAGGCACCCAAGTTGTTGTAGGTCTAAACGGTGGGACCTGGGTCCAAGAGGACAACTAAGTGAGGACTGGTACATTCTTGGAACGATATAATATTGGTACCAAGAGCAGAGTCTGTTTTGTATGTGTTATATGTGTTAGGGACACATTGAGGGGCCAATCCCCAAGGTGTAGGAGGGTCGTAGTGGGGTCGTAGCAATCAGCTGAGGGATACCTCCTATGTTGTTCTACGTGGTGAATTACACCAAAATATGTAGGGTATCCCTTTGAGGAGTCTGAGAAGGTTAAGGGTTGGACTACAAAACATGGTACAAATGCAAAATATATGTATGATGGCATGGCAATGTGTCCTGTAGATGCTCCTGACCACGAGGCTGTGGGGTTGTCTTGTGCATAGTAGAGGTCCGTCTAGTGCTATAGCCAGTGCTAGCCCATTTTAGGTCCCATCAGGCAACTTGCTCACAATGTTGATATCGGTGCATGTGATTCTGCCCCTTTGAGGCAACTGCTTAGGGAGAATCCAACCTTATGGAAACTATTGAGGTAGTGGGTAGAACAAAAAAATGAGGTTGAAGTGACCGATTTTCTTGATCACAATGTAGTAACACACATACAAAGCTTAACCTTGAATTCATTGCCTAAGTCTTTGCATGTAAATTCCTTTTGGGAATGCACAAAGATGCACATAATCTTGCCTGTCAATGCATTAGGAGTGTGGTGATGAAAGAGCAAGCGGTAAAATAGATGGTTGACCAAGGTAACCTTGGTAAATATATGGAGAAGGTCGACCAAGCTAGAGACTACAGCAAGTGTGTAGAATTCTTGCAAACTTTTGATACAAGTAGGAACCATGCCACTGTGATGGTGAGACAGGGAGGAGAGATTTGCAGAGTAGAAGTGAAGTTGAGCCTTGAAATGGTAGAATGAGCTCTAGAGCTAGTCAACAAGCTCAAGAGGCAGCCCAAAAGAGATGTTTATAGTATGCTAGGGATGGACAAGGCCCAAGTGTACACAAATGATCTATTCTCCAGTCAAAGGTACAATGCCTTGATGAGCACAATTGGAGTGCCATTTCTTGAGAACCTCGCAGCCAAGTCTCTGGAGGAAATCAATTGGAATGGCTACATGTGCAGGACCATGGAATGGCATTATCTATATGAGACAAAGTAGCAGGTGGGGAGTCCATGGCTTCCACAATGGAGACGGCAAGGAAAAAGCTAGCAGTTTAAGGCCTCCAACATAGGTTTTGGAGGTGTGCTCATGGACATCATCCAAGAGGCCGTGGAGGACTTGGAAAGACAAGAAGTTGTAGAAGAAACCCTCGAGCACTCACTAGCCCACCATAGATCACCCTTGCAATCACGTGAAAAAAGGGAAGCTCCACCCCAAGTCTAGTTGCAATAAGAGGCCTCAAGCGAGAGAACTAGGAGTGGGGAAGGGAAGGAGGGCTCACACCCATCAAACCAAGGCACAAAAAGTAAACTCAAGTTGAGCATCTCAGGGAAGAGGAAGACCACCATGGCAAAAGGAGACTAGGAAGTAGAATTTGCACAAAAGGAATCGAGAGAATTAGAAGATGAACAAAGAAGGAAGCATGAAGAGGAAGATGAGTGAGTAAGAAAGGTTAAAGAGGAGTCAAGAAGGGAGGAAGAGGAACGAAGAAGGAAGCAAATAAAAAATGAGGAAAGGCTAAAAAGAAAAGAAGATGAGAAAATGGCCCTAGCTTTGTGGTTGTTGGTAGAGCAAGCCTCCCAACCCAAAGAGCTCATGAGGAGAAGCCTAGATGATGAGCCAAGCTCCAGTGCTACAATATAAGAAAGAGTTCAAGAGCCCATGGTGCTAGGCAAAGGAAAGGCCCCCATGAGCCCACCACCACACTAGCCTTGATGGCTAGACTAGACACCACCTAGGAGACCTCAAAAGGGGGTGTGGACCAAAGCAACATGGTGGTATGGGTGCAGTACTTGCTAGCTAAACTCAGTGTAAATCAGCTTGGCCCAGTGCCCACTAGTGGTGGAGCCCCAATAATAGGGAAAAGAGACTTGCTGATATGGACACAGAATCTAGAAAGGACCTTAAGAAGTCTAAGGTCGAAGCATCCACAATGTCTATGCCATTGCCCATACTGGCAGCAACCAACTACAATGAGTATATGCAAGAGCTCCTAGGCCAACTTGAAAAGATGAAGGAAGACATGAAGGTTGTTATGGAAAATATGGAGGTGAAAAAGGACATGTTCATTGCCTACCAACTAGAGAAGACAAAGTAGATAATCATCTATCAAAGGCAGGTGAATGACCTAAAGAAGGAGTTAGAAGCTAGGTAGAAAATGGAGGCAGAGAAGGAAGAAGAAAGTGTAAAAGAGATAAAAGTGGAAAAGATAGAGGGAGAAATGGGACTAGAAATGGAATTCTCAAGCCTCATACAGGGGAAAAAGGATATGGAGGAGCAATTTCAGCAATTAAAGAACCTAGGAGAGGAGCTCACCACGAAGCTGAAGAGGATATAGACACAAGCTAATGAAGATTTCCAAAAGGAGAGGAGGAAAAAGGAAGAACTATTGAAGGAATTGCAGGAGATTAAGGTCCAAAAGGACATGGAGTAAAAAAAAAAGCTACTGGTGGAGGTAGAGAACCCACTCCTTGGGACCCTTCAAGAGCAAGAACAACTAAAAGAAGAGCTGAATTGCCACAAACATGATAAGGAAAAGATGTTGCCAATATGGAAAGAACATGAAGAGGTGGTGACAACACTATCACAATAGCTATAGCTGAGTCAAGGCAAGATGGACGAGAAGGTCGAGGCGGCCTAGGAAGAGAGGAACCTTGGAAGAGTCAGGGACTTGGCTAAATGCCTTGCCCTAGCCGAAAGCAGGAGAATCATGGAAGCAAGGGCCAAAGTAGTGAAGGTAGGGCTAGAATGCTAGCAATATGCCTTCCTAAACACAATACTTCATGTAACTTAGGCCGAGGATGATGACCCCATGGAAGGGCTAAAGAGGAAGCTTGAGGTCTCAAGGAGAGCCATAAAATATGGGCTCAAAGAGCACACTCTAAGGACTAGTACTAGCCCAAGTTTGGCACAATGAAGGCAACTTTTGCTACAAGCGGGGATCTTGATAGAGGAGTTAGAGCATCTCAGAATTGAAGAATAGGAGCACTGAGAGTTAGAGTAGCCATCCACAATAGCCCAGATAAAACCACCAAGGGACGAAGGGCCCAATTTTGAGCAATGTGTCGATGCAAAGGCACAACCTGGTGAACAAAGCCCTCCCTTTCCTCCTTCAACAGAAGGAGAAGGCCAAGAAGAAGATCATGCCAGTGTAGAAAGAATCATCAAGGCTAAAAGAAAATGCAAAGAGCTGGCTGACTTCATGAGAAGAAAATTTAATGCTAAACCACAATACATGCTTGATGTCTAGATGCTACAAATCAAGGAACAAGTGCCTATCAATTGGGCAGTGGAATTAAACTATTGGGAGTAATGGGAGAATGGGTGCACACCATTTGAATTTGAATTCTTCTATCCTTCTGCCATGAATTGAGTGTTACCCCCTCCAGTGGTTGAAGGAGCCATCCAAGTTGTGAAGAGGCTAGGGAAGCGGTGGCTTGACAAGAGGGCAAGAAAGCCCATGTTATGGAGAAGAGAGCATGCAAGATATTGGGAGGATAAGGTCACGAAAGAGCCAAGAAAGATCAAAGGCTATGAAGCCCAACCTAAATGGCACTAAAAAAATTGGGACACTAATTTTGAAGCATGGATGGCTTTTTGCAACATGCTACCATATGAAAGGGATGACCCCACCTACATGGCTTACCTGAGTTGCCACAGTGTGGATTTTGACCAGGGGAAGCATCGTAGGTACAACTTCCCTTTGATCTACAATGTCAATGCTACCATTCTTGAAGAAAGCCTGATTTTGATTGGGGAAGCATGGCAGGTACGGCTTCACATGGCTTACCCGAGGTGCCACGGTGTGGATTTTGACCAAGGAAAGCATCGTAGGTACGACTTTTCTTTGATCTATGATGTCAATGCTACCACTCCTGAAGAATGCCTGATTTTGACTACAAAAGTATGGTAGGTACGACTTCCCTTTGATTTACAATGTTAATGCTACCACTCCTAAAGAATGCCTAACCTTCCATTACCCACTATTTGGACGAGTTCACAACATGCCTTGACCCTAATTTTCTCACCACTTGTAATTACCTCCACCTCTTGCGACTTCTACTAAAACAAAAACTAGTAGCCCAAGAAGAGCACCTAGAGAGCACCTACCACCCCTCTATTTTGATATCAATGTAGGGATAGATAGCTTTGCCATGACTTGCCTAATGTTAATGAAACAAAATAGAGAGAGAGAGAGAGGGACAATGGTCATGTAAGAAGGAGAGTAGTCATGCTCCCTATCAAACTTCCATTATCTTCCACACTCTAACTTGTGTACATACAACCAAACATACAAAAGTAAAGTGACCTAGATGTAACCATGGCTGAGTCAGTGTGACACAAATCTTATTCAACTAAGATAACCAAACCAAATGAAAGGTATATGAGCTTGAATCTCAACACTCCCCCTCAAGCTCAAGTGTGGTACTTTACTCCAAGTAGCTCTCTAAAATGCACAAACTTATCTTTACCCAATGACTTGGTAAAAATAATGTACCTCAATGTGCTTAGTCCTAGCATGATAGACATGATTACTGGCTAGGAGCACATTACTCATGTTGTCACAATAGAGTGTGATAGACCTGACTTAATGCATGCCCAAATAATCAAGAAGATTTATGAGCCATGCAGCCTCACATGGAGCAATTGCTGCAACACCTCTATACTTTGCTGCAGTACTAGAGAGTGCAACTGTAGGTTGCTTCTTATTGCTCCAATTGACCATACTACTACAAAGGGAAAATGCATACCCACTAGTAGATCTCCTATCATAGGCACTTCCTACCCAGTCAGCATCTGTATATCTTGCAAGCTCCAAAGGGTTACCATGCTCATAGAATAGACCATAATCTGATGTAGCCTTCACATATCTCAAGATCCTCCTCACTATATCCAAGTGAGGCTTCCTAGGCTTTTTCATGAATTAGCTAATCACTCCAACTGAATAGCTAAGGTCCAGTCTAGTAATGGTAAGGTAATTTAGGCTACCCACCATTTGTCTATACATAATGACATTCTCAATCTCATGTCCAACATTTGCAAGTAGCTTAATATTTGTCTATACATAGTGACATTCTCAATCTCATGCCCAACATTTGTCTATACATAGTGACATTCTCAATCTCATGCCCAACATTTGTCTATACATAGTGACATTCTCAATCTCATGTCCAACGTTTGCAAGTAGCTTAATATTTTGCTCCAATGGAGTGCTCAAAGACTTGCAATCCAACATACCATACTTGGTTAACATGTCTTGTGCATATTTCTTTTGTAACAAACAAGTACCATGAGATGTAGAAAAAATCTCAATCCCAAGGAAATACTTCAGTCCACCCAAATCCTTGACCTAAAATTCAGCATGTAACATTTCCTTGATCTTTCCAATTTCCATGGCATCATCACCTGTAATGATCAAGTCATCCGCATAGATGACTAATATCACATAACCAACCCTTTTCTTCTTTGTGAATAGGCTATGATCAGCCTTGCCCATAGTGAAACCAAGCATCTGTAAGCATGCACTTATCTTAGCATTCTAAGCTCTAGGTGCTTGCTTCAACCCATACAATGCTTTCTTCAATCTACACACATGCAGGAAAATCAAGATGTACATAGCCCTCGGGCTGATCCATGTATACTTCCTCAACTAAATTACCATTGAGGAAAGCATTCTTCACATCCATCTGATATATACTCCATTCTCTAGATGCTGTCAATGCAATAAATGTTCTCATGGTTTCCATTTTAGTAACAATGCTAAATGTCTCCTCATAATCAATACCATATTGTTGTGCATACCCTTTTGCCACAAGTCTTTCCTTGTATCTTTCTAATGTTCCATCTGATTTTCACTTTACCTTGTATACCCATTTGCAACCAATAGGCATTTTTCCTTCAGGCAAATCAACCAAATCCCAAGTGTCATTTTTGCCATATATGCATAGTGCCTCACTGTGGAGACACTATATGTAAGACTATCTAGAGGATTTTTGACTCTTTCTGATCTCCTCAATTGAGGTGCAGTATGAGACTCTCCTCTCTCATGAGGTGGTACATATCTATGTCTCACACGAGGAGTCAAATCTAATGGAATGTCAAACTCACTATCCAAGCTATCACTGCTAGGTGAATCATAACCAGAAGTGAGTGGCCCTGTAACATCATCAAGTTTGCCTTTGCCTTTATCCACATTTCTCCCCCTCACTCACATATATGTGTTAGTGGATAAAGATGTTGATCTCCTCAATCTACCTTTCCAACTAATTGATGTAGAAGAATCTTTAGAAGGCCCAGAAATTTCTGCACTCTCATTTGTACCTGCATGTACATAAGTCTCCTGACAAACATCATCATCATCTATCAAGATGGTCTTCTTCTCATGCCATGAATTCAGCTCATCAAATACCACATCTCTTGAGACCAATGTCTCATGAGTAAAAGGATTGTAGCATTTGTAAGCCTTCCTATCTTGTGCATACCCAATAAAGATGGCATTTTTTGCCTTTGGATCAAGCTTCTTCCTCTTCTCATCTGGAACATGTACATATGCCAAACATCCAAACACCTTAAGATGGTTAATGTCAGGCTTTATCCCATAAAGCCTCTCATGAGGAGTCACCTTACTTTCATATTGTAGATGCCCTTGTGAAGGATTTGTTAGGGGTGAAAGGCCACCTATGCCTAGCGCCCTACATTTACCTTGTACTTAATGCCCACATACTTTAACATTGTAGGTGGTGACCACCCATTAGTATCATCTTTATTCTTTATTCTTACTATGGAACAATGAAGGAAAGGAAGGCCACACATTATGACTATTAGAGTTTCCAAACATCGGTATTTCTCTTTTGAGTTCAAACCTCCATAGGCATAGCTCTTGCTTCCACTTTTCTCTTCTCTCTCTCACTCTTGCTTAGCCTTTCAACTAGGATTAGAGTGGGCATTTGAGGAACTTCAGTCATTTGCACTTCAACTTAAGAAAAAGAGCCTCAAGTGAGTGTTTAGAGTAGAGTTTCAACTGAGTTTCTAGGGTAGCCATGTCTTCATCTATTTGAGGTATGCACTAGGTCCCCACCTTCTTCAACATTTTCCCTAGCTCTAGAGGTCATTTTGATCATTGCCAAGTGACCTTTGAGGTCATCCACAACAAAATGAGACCTAAGGGCATCCTTTGCATTTTTCAATGCATTTTTAGGAGGCTACCTTGCTGCTCTTGCATCCCACAATTGATCCAGTCTTCTTCTCTAGTGCTTTGCCTAGCCTTTGGGGGTTCTTTTTGGCATATTAGACTCCATCTAGGAACTATTTGGGAAGATATTGATCAGCCATTGGTTGACAATTGTGAACGTACCTATTGTTCACAGTTTGGGCCAAGCCAACATTTGAATGGAATAATGCATTCATTCTTGGGAATGCTCTATGGATCAATTAGAGCTCATTTTTCTCAACTGTTGGAAGATTTATTGTTGTCATAAACAATGGACAGTAAGCATATGCCTTGAACATCAATGGAGTCCATGCTTTAATGCCATTCAGGAATGCTCTTGGATCATATGTATTCTTAACACAACTAGTCATGTTGGATGTGCTCTTATTTGAGCTTTCAACTTTGATTTTAATCTCTTTTACATTCATTATTGGCAGAGGTTGCATTGGTTAGTGATCTACCATTTACGAGACTAGATGTTTATGTCATTTATATGCCTTTGATTGTATTATTGGAATCATTGGATTATAGATGTTATGATGTATATGCATTGAGCTTGCTTTGCTCTTGGATACTGCAATTTGCTTCCAATGGGAGTATTTTCAAATTTCTCATTATAGAGCTTGAATTTTAGAGACTGTGGGATCTCTCTATATGCTCATTGGTTTATGCAAACACTATCCTTGCAATTTAGTTATCACTATAGACTGATCGTCATTGATCACTATGTATATGTAGGCATTTGAGAGAGAAAAGGAGGGAACAGGGAGTTTACGAGCATGAATAAGGTAAGAAGATTAGTTTATAAAGTGTATCTGTGCGGTTATAAGTGCATGTGTGTGTGTGTGACCCTATATATGTTTCTTTAGTTATACATGTGTATATACAAAAAAGAAGAGGGATTAGGCTAAATAAGACATTCTATGTGTGTATGTGTGTGGGTGGGTGTGTAGAGAGAGAGAGAGAGAGAGAGAGAGAGAGAGAGAGAGAGAGAGAGAGAGAGAGAGAGAGAGAGAGAGAGAGAGAGAGAGAGAGAGAGAGAGAGAGAGAGAGAGAGAGAGAGATGTGTTATTTGTGGTGCCTCCAATAGCTCTCTTGTGAGCATCACATTATTATCTTATCACTTAAAGAATAAAGAATGAGTGTGTACATATATAGCTAGGATTAATGAGTAAGATGGGTGGTTGATCACATTGACCTTTACCCCAACAACCTCCAATAGCTGTCATACTTCACTCACAATCCTACTCTTTTTCTATGTCTAATCTCTAGTCTTCCTACTCTACTATTTCTATTCTATCAAATTGGTCCCCTTTCGATTTGGCCGTCCTAATCTAGCCATATGTGCGGCTCAATAAGGGTCCCTATTCCAACACAACTATGAGAATACAAGCAACCAAAGGAGAGTACAGTGTGCCTTGGTCCAAGCAATGGTAAAAATGTTGGTGCTCTATGAGCTTAATGGATGGGTACTAGTGGAACTCCTATTCTTTCAATAGTTTCCATTCTCTTTATGACTCAAGTTGTCTCTCACATAGCCAACTCATACTCTTTCTATGAACCAACTTTTCTTTCTTCACTCAATTTCATGAATGTAAAATAACAATAGAATGCTCAAATGTATAGAACACTCACCAAAACTTGCCCCTCTCATTCAATACACTTGCGATCTAAACATCCACTCAACCATTCACATCCATATATGCTACATTGAGTAGAAAGGGGAGAAGAAGAACATAGGGAAGAATAATGATGTACATATTCTCTCTTAGCTTAGCGGCTCATTACATGTAGACCCTTGCTATTATGTGAGTTCAAGGCCTAATTTAAAAACTCGTTATCTATAAATCTATCATGAATAAAAACCACCTTTTTCTCATGCAACAAGGGAATATGTTCATTAATTGATTTACTTATGTATGTAAAAATATTCAAATATGGGATTTTAAAATTCTCTTTGTTGGAACTTTAGATAATAGATTTACATATTTTTTAGTGTCCCCAATTTCCCCCCACCCCCTTCTGTGTGTGTGTGTGTGTGTGTGCGCGCGCGCATGCGTGCATGCATGCATGTGTGCGTGCGTGCATGCATACATACATCCAAAAATGGGATTTTAAATTTGTCCTCATTGGAACTTTACATGATACATTTACATATTTTTGAGTATCTCCACCTCCCCCCCACCCCCCTTCCCTAAGTATGTGTGTGTGTGTGTGTTGGTATGGCTATGGTAGCCCCAAACTCTCCATGTAATGGGGGTATGAGAGAAGAAGAAGAAGTAAGAAGTAAGAAGATGAAGTAGAGAGATTCTCCACCTAGTTCCTTATTATCTTACTCTCTCAAGCTTTGGCTATGGTGGAAGTAAGTAGGGAAGAAGAGGAAGAAAGAGGTACCAAGTTTGCACCCACCTAAATGAGGTCTCTATTCATTTTAACACACTATACAGATAGGGTCTTTTTTTGAGTGGGAACCCTTGACCCTTTAGTCCCTCTATTGTCCACTTAGAAAATGATGGCCTTTAGACTATACATTCGCAAGTTGCTTATAGGATTTTAGAATGCACACATGAGATTTTTCTATTTAGCATGTGGAATATTTTTATGAGTACAATATTGTTGGACATTTTAGTTTATCTACAAGTTCATACAATTTGCACGAGAGCAAGCTCAATGTGTGGATAATTAGAATAAGCATACTTTTGTGCTACAAGAATTTTACAAATTGACTTTAAAATATTGTGGACTAGTCTTGAGACTAAAAATTGAATAGATATACAATTTAAAGAGACACCAATGCCTTAACTCTCTTTGAAAATTACATTTTCATGTGTTTGGGCCCTACCTTATCTCTTCTTGCTAGTTGGAGTTGTCGATCATCACTTGTTACAATTACTATCTACGACAAATGCTATTTGTGACAGCTTATGAAAATGATGCTTTTGATAAGTCATGGTGCTTTTGTCAACTTCCTTCACACCTTTGGAATCTAGCAAGTGCTAGTTTGGACAAGTACTATTTTTCAAAACCAGTATTTTTAATAGATCTTGAAATTGGGTGACATAAGTCAATAAGTGAACCTTAGTAATCACTTTGATGTCCTTGTCATCATAGACCTCAATTAATGTGAAACTTCATTTCTTCTATCTCACGTAATAAATGCTTTCTTTACTCAGATGCCTATCATATGGGATGTAGATGACTCTTCCAAGCACCTCTATCTCAAAGCCTTAACTTCCCATTCTATCCATTTAAGAGTGAACAAGGGTGCACTATCATGTGTAAGAGCATTGCTCTTTTTCTACACGCGAGAGAGAGAGAGAGAGAGAGAGAGAGAGAGAGAGAGAGAGAGAGAGAGAGAGAGAGAGAGAGAGAGAGAGAGAGAGAGAGAGAGAGAGAGAGAGAGAGAGAGAGAGAGAGAGAGAGAGAGATCTTTTTTAAAAAGAAAGATAGTTGTACATTTCAAGGCTAAATGGACCACTTAATTGAAGTTAATAGTGGGTAATTTTTTTGGGACTTACTCCACCTTGTCACTACACCATTGTATAAGCATATAGCCTAAAGGGCAATGTTTTCTTTGACAAGTTGCAACACCAAATATGTTGAGCAATTGTTGATAATATTCTTCTCTAATTCCTTTCTAGCTCTCAATAACTACATTCATATCCTTCTTAATCGCTTTCATCATGTTTGATAGTTTCCTTGACAATTTCCCAAACCTTGTCTCCATTTTTTCATTCATCCATCTATATGAGTCACTCTTAGCTGATTCCACAACCTCTACATTTGAATCTAAATCCAATTGACTAGAAATGAGATGTCCTCCACATTTATCACATCAACAGTTGCTAGTTTAACTCACTTTTAGGTGAACTAAAGTTGCTGCCTATGCCTCGTTGATTGATTGTCAATAATATCCCACTTGCCTCACTTCATGTTATCATAAAAATTATTGTATTTGGACTAGATGCAAAAGCTAGACCTCATAATCCAAACATCACTACTCCTTGCACTACATCCCTAACTAAGATGCCTAGAAATCACCTACAATGTAGCTATCACGTCATATAAAGATTGCCATTGGTCATTTCCATATCATCATCTCTACATTTCGATATCCTCCCATAAAAAATTTAAGGTTGTTAGGTGGACACCTTAGGCTAGTTGATTTCATTTACTACTAGTAATATAGGAAATATTCCCTTTTTACTACATTTGAGAATTTCATATCAGTCCAACTGTGGCACACAAGTTCAACTAGTTCAACACAAGTTAATACAACTCATCATGATTTCATGGAAGGAAAAAACCCTAGCCACATCTCATTTGAGGATGAATTGTATTTGTTAAGTATCAGAGTGGAAGAAACTTTGAGATGTGTGCACAAGAGGGAGAGGAGAGCTCAAAGTACAAGAAAAAATCTTGATTATTAAGTTGCTTATGAAAGAACAACTTGAGTCACCTCACTCAATCAAATGATGTAGACCCATGGGCTATTTATATAGCCCCAGATGGCCAGGGTTAGAGTTTCTTCTTCCCCTCAGGACCATTCACACTCACCTACCCTTCTCCTCTCTAGCATAAGGAGGATTCACATGCTTGCACTCTCAACACCCCCCTCAATGCCAAGTGGCATTGGATTACAAAGCATGATAGGATGCCCCTCTTAATCCACAATGAGATTTATAAATCAGGTTACAAAGATGGTTCTAAGTAGAGAGTTTATGGAGCCCCAAGAGGAACACCAAGGAAAAGGGAATTCTCTTGCAAGAAAATCTATCTTGTAACATCAACAAGCTTTTATTTCATTCTTTTGATCAGCAAAACAAAGAAAACAGCAATTCTTCACGCATCATCATAGTAGATATTTCCCACGGATTTGATAGAATCAATCATATTCTCCAACATCTTCACAAAATCCATCAATAGAACAAAGAACACAAAGGAATACACCATCTTTGAGTGGAAATCAATTACATATTATTCATCTTCAATGTCATCATAGTTCTCTCTCTCAATCTCTCATATACAGTTACACTGTTTTGATAGAATTGACTATCTCTGACTCTCTCTCTCTCTCTTCATCAATAGTACATCATATCCTTACTACAATGCTCTCATAATCACCCTCAATAATCCTTCATAGGTCGTGGATGCACCTCCCAAGAGGTATGTTTGATATGAAGAGGCACCAGAGCCACTACAGTATCTTTTCATAGCTCACCATTGTCACTTCACTCCAGTCTTTACTTGAGTCTTCAACAGCTACTTCTTTGACTTCTTTTAGCTCTTTTGAACTTGTATTAACCTCTTTCCAAGGCTAGAAAACTTTCCCAAGCTACACTCTCATCCAACAGAACACATACAGAGGCATACAGAAGCATACCGAAGGTCTACAGAGGCTCACAGAAGCTCAACAGAAGCTATCAGGACCAAACAGAACATATCAGAATATCAACAGAACTTCACATCTCTACTTATAAACATCATGAGCTTAATAAAACCATTCCAACCTATCCAAAACACTCTTAAACCACTTCCAAACCAATCAATCATCTCATAAAATCAACCATTCAGCTCTCAAAAACAACAAAAATCAGCCAAAAAATAGGTCATTTCAACACTCAACATATCCCCACACTTAATAAGGAAGCTTCCTCGCGACCCAGGAAAAAGGAATACAATTTCATTCAAGAGCTCAACTTTGATCTTCAATAAATCTTCAAAAACAGTCCATCCAACCACGACCCCAACTTATAACCTGTATTTGATATAAAGAATACAACGAAAGGAAAACCCTTTATACATTAACACTTCTTATCAAATTGGAAATCACAACAAACTTGTAAAGGATATAAGAGGTTTCTTCTTCTGCATCAGCATCTTCAACTATCCAACCAACAACACCATCACCTCAATTCTCCAAAAATGTTGCACGAAAGAAAATCGAATAGGCAACCACCACGATCTTATCACATAAATTAACCCACAACACAAACACTGCACACAACACAACCATCTGAATGACTCCTCCAAAAAGAGAGATTTATCATTAAAAATCATCCACAATACATTGCAAAGGTATCAATGAAGATGATCCCTTTTGAAGGCTTGGTGATTTCGAAAACGATCCATGGACAAGGATTCATCTACAAATGTCTTGGGAGGATTCTGAAAGAATTGAAGGCAGCACATCCTTTCCAATAAGATAAGGTATCTGCTAGGCAAACAGAGGGCATGAAAGTACAAGACATCCAATTGCTGGGAATCAATGCTCACATTGACATTCATGCACATCTTTGGAATAGATTTTGAATCATTATGGGAATGCCTATGCATATACGCCAGGTACCAAGTAAAATGAGCAGTTAAGCGCACAGAAGGATTTGCAGACTAAGAATATTGCTGAGCAAAATGCAGATAATTCTGATAAGCCTGACTAACACTTATCCATTCTCCTGGGATCAATGGCCAATTGATTTGAGGTCCAGTAAGGGAATCATTTGAACTCCAGCCTCTTCTTCTAAGAATCTTGTGATCAAAACCTTGATACCCACTAATCAACTGAGGAGGATTAGGAATAGAAGTGTTAGGAGACGGAAGAGGGACTAACGAAAGAGGATGAAGCGATGGATAGGTAAAATCATAAAATGAAGAATGGATTAAAGATGGATTTGCTAAAAATTGAGGAGATTCGGTTAAGAAAGGCGTTAAAAGATAAGCAGGAAAAGTTGATAGAATGTCAGGGGATGGGGAAGGACAAGGATCAGGAGGTAGAAAAACTCGATCTTCAATAAAAGAACAATGGGTAAATATAGGAATTTGAGGAGATCCTTGAGGTTGGAAAAGAAGGGGTAAAATGACCTTTGGGTTAGATTGAAAAAGGGAAATATAAGCATCATACCTATGAGCCATTTGTTGATAATGAGTTAGGCATGGTAAGGATGGACCTAAAGCTGATCTACGATGATAGGCTTCAAAGAAAGAAGTATCAAATGGGGGCTGGTTGGAGAGATAGGCTAAAAGATCCACCCTCAGTTGGTTAATGTTCTGGGCATGAGCTGAAGCTTTGACCTGACGATGATTCAAAATGACAGCATCAACCATAGTGTGCCATGAAAACTCAGGACACTCAGCCACCTTTGAAGAATATCCCTAGAACATCTCATCAATCCTCAACTCCAAATGTCGGACAAAGAAGCTTGCAATACCACATCTCCGACATACCAAGCCAGATCTTCATCATCTGGAATCAGTAAATCACCCCTCAAATACATATAGGACAGAAGCATCGTATCTGGAGTGATAGAGTCTTCAAAAACCATCCTCACTACTTCTATCAGCAAATCAGATGACCAGGCCCCACTCCATCCATCCTCTGGAATAGGTAAATCCATCGTTGAAAGTTTTATATAGAAGGCCAACTTCTGTTGTTGATAATGGACAAAAAAGGAATGATCTGGTGGAACATATTCTTGATACTGCTCAAAAGAAGACCATAATAAATCCATGCGAGATTGCAATCTTTCCACCTTGGCCTGAAATAAGGGACATAATGTAGCCTGTCTCTGAAGAGCTGCCAAGTCTGCAGGGGATAAAAGAGAAACTGGTTGCACAGGACTCTGTGCATTAGACCGAGACTGAGCCAACTGATCTTTGAGTTGCTGGATTTGAGCATTGCTCTGGTCTAAGATAGCTTTGGTGGATTTAAACTTCTCTGCTTGGGCAGCTATCACCTCCTTCATCTCTTAACTCTCCTTCTTTAACTTATCCCTCTCCTTTGTTACAACAACCACTTGAGACCTAGCTTCTGCCAACTCAGCTTTCAACTTAGAGATTTCAGCTTTCTGAGTATCCATGAGCTTACTCTGTTGCTCCATTTGCATACAAAGGTCAGAGAATTTCTCCTGAGCAGAGGCTAACTCAGTATTGGTCTTATTCAATTCCTCCTTAGACTGTTGAACTTCATCATAAAATGAAGAATATAATTGCTAGATACAGGCAGTCATCGAAAGTTCAATAGAACTCTGGATATCCTTGCACAGGAACGTAATAGCATCTCCTGTTACCAGGTGGTGAACAGAAGGAATAGTAAGTTCTAGCATCCCGTCTCTATGGGCTCTGAAAAGATTTGGCGTCTGAAGGAATGCAGGCAAGGTGCTGCAAGACTTGGCAGGAACTGTCACTGGAACTGGAGGAGGAGGAATAGGCACTGACTCAGCCACCCTCTTGAGGTGTTTTCTCTGAATGACAAGGGGAGGAGGAGAATCATCATCCTCAATTATCAC
Source organism: Lygodium microphyllum (assembly GCF_053477565.2). Classification (NCBI taxonomy): domain Eukaryota; kingdom Viridiplantae; phylum Streptophyta; class Polypodiopsida; order Schizaeales; family Lygodiaceae; genus Lygodium; species Lygodium microphyllum. The sequence continues at coordinate 1,720,605 of NC_141153.1, read as the reverse complement.
ATCATCATCTTCATTATGAGGCGGAGGAGGAACTTCTGGAGGATCAATTGGAGGTAAAGGAACTTCCTTTGCAGGGGCAGCATGTAGCAAGAAGACATAGAGGAAGGACCCAAATGTAACATTAGTCACATTTCCTCGGCTCGGATAAAGTGGTGATCCATCTTGGAGAGGAGGTAGGTACTCCAATCAATAGTTATGCCTTTCAAAATCATTTGTGAAGCTGTAAACAACTCCTTGGAAAGATAATGAGATGAGGATTTTGCAGGCATGAACCTGTCCTGAAGGAATTGGCATAGCTGTTTCCATAGGGGATTGGAAATCATGGAGACACCGACTCCTGACGTGGTAATGACCTTCTTCGAATCAAGAACATCTTGAGTCTGCTTCTGCAACAGCTTCAAAATATCGTCATTGGCAAATAACTGTCTGGTAGCAGGGACAGACTCCCCATGATATGGCAGACCAAGAGCCTTGCCTAGACTCTTCGGTGTCAGAAGAACAGTAGTGCCACGGACTAGACCAGACCTCTTACTGTAAGAGGTTAAAAACTCGTCACAAATGGTAGGATCATCTGGAACCAGTGGGAACGAAAGGCTCACGAACTTGGACAAGCCCGCTTTAGCGACAACGTCCGAATCCAGTAACGAAGAATAATCATGTAAAACCAAAGGAACATACTGGATCGGGGGAGGAGTACGAGAGGGCGCCATTCAGATGGTTACACGCACACACCACAAACACAGACAAACAAAGAGAATGCCTGCAAAACAACCAAAAGGCTATCAAAAAGGAATCAATCCAAAAGAAAGACACTCATACAAATATAGACATAACTAACCCAAGTACCACCCCAGACAATACATAGCCTAGAAAAATTTTGGCATGACCTCTACACATATGCAACCGAAAGCTTCATGCGATGCAACATGCAAACACCCAAATCCCCGTATCATGCAATAAAGAAAAAAAACTACACACCGTACCCGTAATCGTAACACATGGACAAATCAGACTACCATAAAAAATGGACATCAAGACTTGGACCATAACTTGACCATCAGTGTTAACTAATAGACTTTTACGCGCCCATCCCACGAAGCGAGTTCATTAAAAAGGGGAAATAAGTGCAGTGAGGGGGAATTAATTTAATGAAGGGTTCATTGGAATAAATTATTAACAATGGGTGACATTTTATTAAGTGATAAACCTTAATAAGAAAACGGCGGTTCCTTCTTAAAATTTTAATTACAAATTATTAGGTTGGAGCGGTGCTTTAATCCGAATCCCGGACTTTGATAGCCAGACTGGGTCTCTAAATGCAAATTCATTTATTAAAAATTAAGGTGCCTCTAAAGCGCACGTAGCGCGTGCTAAGTGAACAGCGGGTTGATTTTAATTAGAAAAATGTGTGTTTGGCGCGAGCGCACGTGCCATGGTGGTGTTTAGGATTCATGTTAAAAATTAAGCGTAAATTTTGGGGTAGCGAAAATATATATATATATATATATACACACATATATATATATATACATATATATATGCATATATATATATATATATATATATATACATATATATATATAATACCTGAAAGTGGGTGTATGTGTATGCAATTAATGCGCACTTCTCAATCCCCAAAATGTAGGTCAGCAATCCAAAAAGAAAAACCACAAACTGAAAATAATTGGACACATGACATAGTAAGATTAGTGTATATGAATTTGTTTGGATGACTGATGGCTTATATGTTGTTGTTGTTTTTTTCTTTAAATGTTGTGTATTTTTTATTGTGTATTTTGGTTTTTATGTGTTTTTGTTTGTTATAATGTCTTTTTTTCGTGTTTTTGTTGATCTTTATGGCAAAATTTTGACAATGAAACACATATAAAAATGTTGAAGATTTTCAGCATCAATCCACCACGTGTGACCAAGGTATCTGGATTTTTTCAGATTTTTCATCTTGTGTTTGGAATTAAAGAGGATTTTTCATGAATTTAGGCATTTAATGAACCATTTTCGTCATAAAATAATAATGGAATAAATTGGCATAGCATTTTCAACTTAGGAAATATTCCAAAAATAAGCAAAGAAGTTGATGAAATTTTTAGGAAATTTTCTACAATTAAATTGGTTTTTTTACCAATTTTAATGAATTTTTGCTCATTTTGTATGTATTTTTGAAAGAATTTTTACTTTTAGAAAATTTTGAAATATTTTTCTGAGATTTTCAGTTTGGAAAAAATATTTCAATTGACTACAGAAATATTGGGAATTTTTAAAGCAATTTTATGTAATTTTTTTGTATTTTAATTGATTTTTAATAAATTTTTTAATTTTTAAATGTATTTTTAGGGTTTTTTCGGGTTTGAAAATTAAAAATTTGGGAATATATACCCGGGAATGGATTGCGTGTTAGCTGCGTGTGAACACCTGGCTGGTGCACACCACCGCACGAACAAGCGTACGCGCGTCCCCGCGCGTGAACGGCCGCTAAGCGCGCACGAACCTGCAATCACGAACATGCACATACAACCACGCACACGCACAGCTGCACGTGAATAGCTGCTTGCAGACTCGCAAAAAATCTCAGCACAGTGTGGCTGCATGGGGACCACGGTGTGGAGGCTCGGTTGGTTTGGTTTTTGTTTTGGTTTCGAATTCTGCGTGGCAGGGGGGTGAACAAGGGCTAAAATGGGGGAGGGGGGCTTAGGAAGGGGTGGGGAAAAAAGGGGGGCTTAGAAGGGGTGGGAAGGGGGGGTTGGGGGGCTGGTTGGGGGGGAACCAGGGAGAGGGAGTCTGGTTTGGGGGGGGGGGGGGGGGGGGGGGGGGGGTTGGATTGGTGGGGGGGGAATGGGGGTGTGACCGGGGGCTAAGGAGGGTGGGGGTGTGTGTGGGGGGGTTTGGGGAATTTGGGGGAGGAATGGGGGCTTGTGGGGGGTGGGTTATGAGGTGGGTGGGACTGGTAGGGGGCGGCGGGAGGCGGGCCTAGGGAGGCCAGGAGGGGCGGGGCGACGGCCCCTCAGCACGGTGGGTGGCGGCAACTGCTGAGAGGGCCGAAGAGGAAAACGCCGGGGTGGAGGCGCTGTGGGCGGCACGGGGGGCCGAGGAGGAAACGGCCAAGGGGGAGGCGGAGTGGGAGGAGGGTGAATGGGGGGTGGCGAGAAGGGGAGGACGCTTGGTGGGAGGGGCAGAGGGGCAGGAAGGAAGGGAGCAGGCCAGGGAGGCGGCGGCCGTCATGCGAGGGGAGAGGAGGGAGGGAGGAACAGGTGGGGGAATGGGGGAGGAGATATGGTGGAATGGAGGGAGCAGAGGAGGGTGGAGTAGGGGAGGAAGAGGTGGGTAGGGAGGAGGGTGTCCGGGAGAGAGAAAGGGGGGTGGTTGGGCTAGGGGAGGGTGCCCGGGCGGGGGGGGGGCAGGGATGGAGATAATGAAATTTTAAAAAATAATAATAAATTTTTTTGGTTAAAATAATAAATAAATTAAATAAAAGAAAGGCGTGCCCCCGTCCCGCGCGCATGCATGGGGCAGGGTAAAAAAATTTGCCGTGACGGGATCGGAATGGCACCGAGATGTCGGTATGGGGCACGTGTATGCGACCGGGGCGTATGGAGATGCGTGAAATCGAAAACGGGCGTGTTCACGCGCGGGACGAGGCGCGCGAAACACGTATAAACAACGAAAAATTAATATCTCCCAAGCCGGGCATCGAAACGAAAAAGCGTAAAAACAAAAATTGTGCAGGACGGCATGGGGAAGACAGAGGAAACATGCAACGGGGGTTCCGGGGGAAAGACAGGGTGTTCACATGCAAAAAATGGGTCCAAAAATGCAAACGAAAATGAATATCAGAAGATCCATGCATCGGAACGAAGTGCGAGAAAAAGAAAAAATGTGCAGAAGCACGTGCCCGACAATCCTATCACGTCAAAACATGGTTCCGACTGAGATAAGACGCATTCACATGGGAAAAACCCAAAAAACAGACTCGAAAATGGAATCGGAAATTAATATTGGACGAACCGCTTGTCGAAATGTCATGCAGTAAAAAGGAAAAATATCCGCAGGAAGGGGTGGCACAGGGTTGTCATGTTAGAACGCAGTTCCGGCAGAAGTAGGAGGGGTTCGCATGCAAAAAACACAAAAAATACACTCGAAAACACATTTAAAAATTAATAATTAAAAATACAGAAGTCGAAAGAGGGTGAAGGAAAAAGGAAAAAGGTGGGGGAAGGAGTGTGGACACGGTTGTCAAATCAAATTGGAATTCCGATGCAAAGAGGGCAGGTTCACATGGAAAAATGTCAAAAAGACACACAAAAAAAGTCGTGAAAAACCGCAAAATTAATATTGGACAAACCGTGCATCGGAAGGACACAGAGTAAAAAGGAAAAATGTCAGGGAGAAAGTAGTTGGCAGGGCTATGATGTCAGATCACGGTTTCGAAATAAGAAAAGCACATTCACATGGAAAACTGATCAATTTACGCAAAATCCGTCAAAAATTAATAACTCAAAAACCGTGCATCGGAACAGGGGTAGGTAAAGAGGAAAATTGGACAATTCGAAGGGACGAATAGGGCTATAAAGGTAAATGGGGATTCCGCGGAACGTAGGGTGCTTTCACGAGGAAACACATCAAAATAAGGGAAAAAGAAAAATAGAGGAGGAACAGCCCCAAGGGAGGGGTGACAATGGACGGTTGGGTGGGGAAGGGAACCCAGGAGTGTAATAGAAAATCATGGCGTACATGCATGATCAAAGAGAGGCATATGCAGGGTGGTATGCAATGTAGACGCGTAGGGACGCGTCCCCACACTTAAAACATTAACGGGTAGGGTTGACCGAGCAACAGGGACCTAATACCACTCAACAGACCAACCACTAACGTCCCCACACTTAAAACATGACCGTCACTGACCACAGAAGGTGTAGGGTTAGAAAATCTTGGCCCATGTTGTCGAGAATCAAGGTTGACTGTCGATGGCACATCCATTGTCGTTGTCGGCTGCAAGAGGTACCAAGGCATCTTCACAGCACATGTCCTTCGTGGCAGGGACCACACGGCAGCACCCAGGAAGGTAGCTAGTTGATGAATTGCATCGAGTCAATGTCACTGACGAAGGAGAGTCACTCAGCTTACAGCACTCAGATGGGATGAGAGAACAGTCACTCGCCCCAGTACTGACATCACTCATGATGAAACCCATAGCGCACACCCGATTTTAGAAATCGACAAGGAGGATGGTGCAGAGGGAGTATGCCAGGGTGCACAATTGATGGTGCATCAGTGTGTCCAACTCGTCTGGCATAGGTGCAAGCAGGAAGGCAAGGGAGCCTTATAGTGCAGTGTACAGAATAGGGTGGCGTGTCCTGTGATGACGGTAGAGACCCACCTCGTGGGTGCATAGGGAAACGAAAACATACCTTGTGCCAAAGGTCGTAATGTCCCTCAAATCTCGCCTCTCAATAAGTGATTGAGGAAACACCAGTCACACTCAGCCCCCCCTCTGTCTCACGCTCGTTTGATAGTTACAGAGGGCAGCCCTTTCCTAAAACCCATTGATGTAATCCTCATGGTCACTGTGCACAGGTTGTATGCCTTGTGCGCATTTGATGGTGCAACTGTGCATCCCGCCCCGTGCCGGCATACAGTGCGAGAAGGAAGGCCAGGGAGCCTTATGGTGCAGTGCATTGAGAGGCCCATCCCATGCGTGCAACACTCCGTTCACACTTCTCACCTCTCATTTGATTTGAAAGGAAAGACTGGTCGCACCCTCTGTCTCACTCTCTGATAGATACAGAGGGCAACCATACTTACTTCCCCATCCGGTTAGGATGAAAGCTCGTGTCACTCGATTGTTTGTCGATAAAGATTGCGTTGTCAGTTGTTGAAAAGGCGTACCCAGGGAGGTAGCCATCAGATCGAACGTGGGGTTAGATAGGACATGGCGTCTGCTAGAGGACTGTCAAACACTCTGCAGAAAGGCATAGGACACAGCGTACCAAGGGAAGCAGCTTCGGAACTGGATCCTGGGGATGTCAACTGATGAATCCACTTTCTGGACTGCTGGGTGTTGCCACCTTTTCCACATCCAGCTTCCCGCCCAAGGGTGTTAAACACCTTTTCTTGGAACGAGGCGTGCTATGACAGGGAATTTCTTCCTTTCCTCCCATAACAGTTTTTTTTTTTCCTTTTTTCTTGTTTTGTTGTTGTTTTTTTTCTTTTTTTTCTCCTATTCCCGAGGGTGTCTCCACCTTTTCTTGAAGAATAGGTCGGCATGACAGGGATCGAAGGCCTTTTCTCCCATGACCGATATGTATATTTTGTCCTTTCTTTTTTTTCGAATTAAGCAAGGGAATGGTGGAAATACCGTTTGTCAAAACCCACCTCAACACTACCGCTAGTGGAAAATAGAGGATAAGAGATCAGGGCTGGAAGGTGGGGCTGAGGGGACAGAGGGTTGCGTCCACCTCATCAGGAGTGGCTGAAGAACGGCTATCAGAAGTAGCATCATAAGAGTTATAGTGCCACGCCAATGGGGGAAAGGATCAGGTGACCGTGATTGTCAAGATCCCCAAGGAGGGAAGTACTTCTTTAGGCGATATCCATTGATCAGGAAGGGATCATCAGAGGCATCAACGGTCTGCACTTGGACAGAGCCATTAAGGTTGACAGCAAGTACCTTATATGGGCCCATCCACCGCTGTTGGAGCTTGCCAGGAAACTTGAAAATCTCGAATCATAAGCCAAGACAAGGTCACCTTCCTTGAACTCCTTGTGCTTGATGAAACTGTCATGGTAAGCCTTACGTCGAGCTTGCGTGGCTTCCATGCACTGTAGAGCCATCCTGCGAGTTTCATCCAAACATTCCAAGTGCAGGAGATGATGTTGCAGTGAATCATCGTCCCCCAAACGCTCTTTGATAGCCACTCGCAAAGAGGGAAATTCCAGTTCAACAGGGAAAACAACTTCTGTACCATACACCAGCTGGAAGGGTGTCTGTCCTGTTGCTGCTTTATGGGAGGTTTTGTACGCCCAGAGGACCTCTGTAAGTCGATCATCCCAATCACGACGATGTGCGGCAATTGTTCTTGTCAGAATCGAGCAGAGGATGCGATTCATGACTTCGACTTGGCCATTGGCTCTGGGGTAATAAGGAGTGGACTTGCGATGGGGCGGATCTTATACAGCTCTGTCAACTCTTCCATGACTTTATTAATGAAATGAGTGCCTCTGTCACTTACCAGCTCTAGGGGACTGCCAAAACCGGTGATGATATTCTCGTACATGAACAGGGCCATGCTATTGCAATCGTCCCGCTTTAGGGCTTTAGTTTCACACCACTTAGTAACATAATCCGTACATACCAGGATGTATCTATTCTGTTTTCTTCTAGTGGGTGGATTGATTGGGCCAACAAAGTCGATGCCGCACTTCTCGAACGGCTTCAAAGGAAGGACATGTTGCAGTGGCATAGCGCTTGTTTTGGTGGGTTTCCCCATTCGCTGACAAGCATCACATCGCTTGCAGTAGTCATAGGCATCCTTGTGGATGGTCGGCCACCGGTATCCTACTAGCAGAGCCTTCCTGGTTGTAGCTTCTCCTGCAAAGTGGCCTCCATACGGCTTGTCATGGTAAGCCTTCAAAACAATCCCAATCTCATCTCCTGCAACACATCTTCTAAGCACTTCATCTTTGCCCTTCTTATACAGTGCATTGCCTAACAGGGTGTAGGGGGCTGATTATAACATAAGCTTCTTCCTTTCCCGACTAGAAATACCAGGAGGGTACTGTTGGGTTGCCAGCAGATTGGCAATGTCTGCATACCAGGGGGTTAGAGTTTCTACCATGATTAGGGAAGCATCACGGAGGTCTGGATCATCCTGCTCCTCATCTGCAGTTTGTGGGATACACGAAAGATGATCAGCCAGAACATGGGAACGACCAGGTTTGGTAATTACCTCAAAGTCGAACTTCTGGAATAGAAGGAGCCATCTCATCATTCGTCCTTTCACATATGCTTTGTTCATCAGGAAGGACAGGGCCTCGTAATCCACACAAAATTTAAAGTGGGTAGACAGTAGGTAGTGGTGAAGCTTCTCTAGGGCAAACACCATTGCCAAGCACTCCAACTCTGTCACTGTATAGTTCCGTTCCCTATCAGTGACTTTTCGGCTTGCATAATATATCGGTTGATCTAATTTCGAGGGGCCCTTTTGACATAGGACAGCACGTAGCCTTTCAACTGATGCATCAGTGTATACATGAAACTCCTTCATCCAATCAGGAGGTTGCAGAATGGGTGCCTCAATCAGACACTGCTTCAGAATGTTGAAGGCTTTGTCACATTCTTCCATCCAAATAAACTCTGCATCTTTCCTCAGAAGCTTGTGCAAGGAGGTTGCCTTTGTTGCAAAATTGTAGTAACCCACATGGCCTAGGAATCCCCTCAATTGTTTGAGGTTGGTGGGTGCTGTTAGAGCTGCAATCTTTTCGATCTTTGCAGGGTCTGTTGATATCCCTTGTGCAGAGACAATGTGGCCCAACAGAACTCCAGAACAGACCCCAAATATGCATTTGTCGGGGTTGAGGGAAATCCCATACTCCCGACATCGGTCAAAGCACTGTTCCAAATGTCCCCAGTGTTCACGAATCAAACTATAGACACAGAAGTCATCCAAATATACCTCAATAAAGTCGTGCAGATGATTTTGGAATGCGGCCATCATGACTCACTGGAAGATAGCAGGGGCATTGCAGAGCCCAAACGGCATCACTCGGTAAGCGTAGGTCCCCCATTCTGTGGTGAAGGTTGTTTTGGATTGGTCTTCTTCTGCTATTTGCACTTGGTTATATCCACTAAATCCATCCAGAAGGGAATAAAGCTCATGTCCTACCACTGTGTCCAACAGTTGGTCTGTGAAAGGGATAAGAAAGTGATCCTTCTTCGTCTTGGAATTCAATTTTCGGAAATCCACACATATACGAAGCTTTCCATTCTTCTTGGGTACAACCATGATGGGTGAGACCCATTCACTATTTGCCACTGGATAGATGAACTCGGCTTCTAGAAGCTTCAGCAGCTCTGCTTTCACCAATGTGGAATAATTCGGGTTCATTCGCCTCTGTCGTTGCCGTACTGGCTTGGCATCAGGCTCCAAGTCAATATAATGTTGACATATTGTGGGATCAATCCCCTTTAGGTCTTTGTAGGACCATGCAAACACGTCCAAATTCTCTTTCAACAAGTTGTACAAAGTTGACAACTCCTCTTCTGGTAGGCTGCTACCCACCTTCAAATGGCGTTCAGTGCCATCTACATCCACAAAAGTTAACTGCCTTTCACCTTCTACTTCGTGGATGAAGGTCCCACGGACTGCTTCTGGATACAGATCCGACTCCTTAAAGGGGGTGGTGTCCTCTTCTGATGTCCCACTAGACCCAACTTCTTCTTTTGGTGGAGACTTAGGTTGCCCCTTGAGATGTTGAAATGGGATTAGATTCGTTTCGGGTTTGGTTTCAAGATTAGTTACCTCTTGGCTTGAAGACTCATCTTCTGATGACGAGTCCAAGAACATCACATAACAGGGACCCTCTGATGCCTGTTGGAATCATGAGACTAGTGCTTGTTGGCACGGTGCATCATCATCGTCTTTTCTTGGCAAAGGTGGGTGAGGGCGGCATGAGCCACTGCTAAAAGATGGCTTGGTCTTCTTTAACCATTTCTTATAAAGATTTTGCATATGAGAAAATCCATTTACTAGACCAAATGGTACCATTGTCATTCTGTCCCACAGCATGAGCTCGTCTGCTTCTGATGCTTCTGGAACTTCTTCTTCATATATATCCTCTTCGGGTGGGATAGACTCGTCCGTCTCGCTTTCGTAACCTTCTTCTTCAATATCATCTCCATCCTCTTCGGACTCTGTCTCTGTCTCTGTCTCTGTCTTTGTCTCTATAGGAGCTCTGTAAGAGAAGAACAGGTTCTTTGTTTCATCTTCTGCTTCTGTCTCTGGCTCTACTGTGGCCATGTAGTAGGGAGAGCAGTACATCCATGCTTCTATCTCACTGTCAGAAGTGATTTCAAAAATCGTTCCTGGTTCAGGCAGGAAGTATTCACCCATTAACAGGGACTTTGCATCTTTTGGGAGTTGGCTTACAGTATCCACTGTTAAGGAACATGCCACTGTTTTCTTGGGAAGGATCTGTTTGACAGCATCTTCGTCTGCTGATGTTCCATCTGTAGCCTCATTAGGGGAGTCAGAAGATAATTCCAAGGAGGTGGATCCATGTCCTTTTTGAGCACCATATAGCTTTAGCACCACTTTATTGGGCCCTCTACCCAAGGTCAAGGTTCCTTTGAACCAATCCGTCCTTGCTCTGGCTTCAAAAAGCCATGGTCTGCCTAGTAACAGAGGGTAGGATGTACCATAAGAGTTTGGCTTCACCACCAGATAGGTTAGCCAATAATCTTTTCCAGCCACTATAGTCTTCACATATGGGAGAATGCCCAAAGGCTTGATTCTGCTCTGATTCGCCAGCCTGATAAGCCATTGGATTGGTTGCACACCTTGTAGGCCTAGATCCTTCATTGTCACATCCGTCATAATGTTCACTGATGAACCACCATCAATCAATGCATTTGCAATAAAGCAGCAGCCTTCTATCCACACGCCAGTCTCTGGGGTACCCGGATCTAGGAAGGCGTTAGCCACATCCACTTCTTTTACAGGCTCTGGAGCTTTGTTGAACTTTGTTGCCGTTGAGGGAGCAATCCTTAAGCCACGTCTTCTTGTCAGTATACTTTTGAACCTTTTTCGGCAAATGGGAGACAATATCAATAATTGTCAGAATGTGAGGTTTGGTTTAAAGGTATCTACCGGTTAGGGAATGGGGCAACACCCATTTTCATTTTCCTTTTTTCTTCCAACAGGGGCATCATGGGGACTTCTTCTGCCACTTGTGGCACCTCCTCCTCTTCTATCTCCTGGACCTCTGGTCCTATATCTGGAATTGTCTCTGTGACTCTCTGTGGCACTGTAGTGCTCTGTACGTCACTGTAAGGCTCTGTTCTATTCTGTTCTTCTAGTGGAAGATTGAACTTCACTGTTTTGGCAGGAGGATTATTTTCTTTCTGGATAGGTGGTTCCTTCTTCTTTGCATGCGTGATGGCAGCAACTTCCAATTCCACTAAATTGGAAGTAGGCTCTTGGGCCTTGTCCGGATTATCAGTCTTTTGCAGTGTGGCCTTCTCCTTTGCATCGACTGCATAAGGGCTTGTAATCCACTGACCTTCTGGGATTTGGACAATTTGGTGAAATGTGTCCCTTTTCTCCGCATCTGTAACACTCTACTTCTGATCTTAATCAATCACATATTATTCATCTTCAATGTCTTCATAGTTCTCTCTCTCAATCTCTCATATACAGTTACACTGTTTTGATAGAATTGACTATCTCTGACTCTCTCTCTCTCTCTCTCTCTCTCTCTCTCTCTTCAGCAATAGTACATCATATGCTTACTATAATGCTCTCATAATCACCCTCAATAATCCTTCATAGGTCATGGATGCACCTCCCAAGAGGTATGTCTGATATGAAGAGGCACCAGAGCCACTACAGTGTCTTTTCATAGCTCACCATTGTCACTTCACTCCAGTCTTTACTTGAGTCTTCAGTAGCTACTTCTTTGACTTCCTTTAGCTCTTTTGAACTTGTATAACCTCTTTACAAGGCTAGAAAACTTTCCCAAGCTACACTCTCATCCAACAGAACACATACAGAGGCATACAGAAGCATATAGAAGGTCTACAGAGGCTCACAGAAGCTCAACAGAAGCTATCAGGACCAAACAGAATATATCAGAACATCAACAGAACTTCACATATCTACTAATAAACATCACGAGCTTAATAAAACCATTCCAACCTATCCAAAACACTCTTAAACCACTTCCAAACCAATCAATCATCTCATAAAATCAACCATTCAGCTCTCAAAAACAACAAAAATCAGCCAAAAAATAGGTCATTTCAACACTCAATAGTTTACAAGACTCAAAAGAGTCAATCATCAGATGGTTGAGAGGCAAAGTTAGCCTCCAATTCTTTAAGTGGTTTTGGCACACAAGGACACTTATTGGGGTAATATGCCCAATCTTCTTGCATTTATTGCATTTCATCTTTTCTGGGCACTTCTTTCAGCAATTACTAACCATATGCCCAATCTTCTTGCATTTATTGCATTTCATCTTTTCTGGGAACTTATTCCAGCAATTACTTACAATATGCCCTTTTGTATGATAGAAAGAACATTTTGTGGAAGTTGTATGGATCAACACTTGATCACAGGAAGTAGATGTTGAAGTGCCCTCCTTATGGTTTTCTCTTCCCTCCATCCAAGCATGACTGGATGGTACTTTCCAAGGTGGGATTTGGGATGTTCATTAATGATGTTACAAGAGTAGGAAAAACTTTCTTAACAGCCTTCAAAAGGATAGCAATAGCATCAGGTTTTGACCACTAGTGCTTGTATGGAAGGCTACTTGGGCCATAAGCCCCTCATATGGGAAATAAATTTTCTCAGATCATCCCCTTGGCTGAAAAACTCAAATTTAAGAAAAGTTTGTGAATTTTTTCCATGGGCACCATAGAGTTTTTTCAACTCATCTCATTTGGCCTTAGCAATAGAAACCTGATCTACATGGTGTATTAAGGATTCATCAAGGTGAAGCATGATAATAGCCTGAGCTCCTTGATTGTCTTCGACATCATTTGAGTTTGAAGGATCAATAGGTCTAGTCCCTATAATAAGAGACCAGTAACCCCTCTCCATCATCTTGTATTTGATAATTTTTTGCCATGGATGGATGTCATTTTTGGCAAATTTTAGAATTTTTGGATATATGTCAGCATAGGTTGAGGCCATAGGAAGGTCTTACTTCTTCTTAAATGCAAGTAGTAGTGTCTAATCCTTTACAATAAGGGCCAATAGATTCAAATCAAATGAAGGAAATGGTCTATGTGTTCATAGATGCCACATAGCCTCACAACATTGTAGACTTAACAATTAAAATTGCAAGGATGAGAAAGGTTGAAAGTCATAATGTGGAGTATTTCAAAATAATACTTTGTGGTCCTTTCCTTTGGAAAACCCTTTTTTGAGGTTTGATTGTCTTCCTCCTCAGATTTAGTGAAGGGAACATGGATTGAACTTCTGGTCTCATGGATGAGTATTTGGTTGAACTAGGTCAATCGAGAACTTCAATACTTGTAGAGGAGTTCAAGGAGATTTCGATTACATTCATATTTTTATTTTATCATAAAATAACAGCAAATAATGACAAGAAATGCTTTTTAGTGCTAAGAAGCACTCATCTCAAAGTTGAGACTACTTAAGATGATAAGTATCCATCTTGGCAAGCTTAGGGATGCCCACCAAAATAAGAATCACCATTGAAATGAAGACTACATATCATTAATTGACTCTGGAGAGTGACTCAATTATTAAAATCATTGTTATGATAGTGGAAGGTGAAAAAAGCAAGAAGGTCAAGCTTTTAAGCTTGTGGCTATGGTTGCCATTGTGACCCATAGCTAGGGTTTTTGTCTACAGTAGGCAGTAGAAAGAGAGTTGAGCCAATCCGTTTTAGGGGGAGATGGCCCACTAGGGGGCTAACAAAGCCCCACCATAGTTGCTAAGATTGCATTGTCTACCACAGTCATACAAATCTGCATGCTATCATCTCAGATTGGGCCCGTCCGCATTTTTCTGCAATGCCACCTTCTAATGTTGACAATGTCGATGTTTTAGGTGATGGGTAGTTGTGCCAGAAGATAATGAGTAACTCCATAGAAGAATGTAGAGCATGATATGTTGAGATGGCAAGCTCAACACGTGCGGACATTGATGATGGACCGCTTGGTGGCTAGATGGGTTCGCACGTCTACACTTAGCACGTTGGTAGTCATTATGATACTCACATGACCACTGACTTATCACTTATTATATTTATTTTGTTACACCTACCTACAGCTGGGAAAGATATAGCACCAGTCGATTAGTGTAGTCAGTTATGCATTGTTTGACTTAGTAGGCTACTTTCCTTTATGTTGTATCTTATCTATACTTTGTGTACATTGTATAGTGTGTGGAAGAAGAAGAAAAAACCAGCAAGGAAACGTTTTTGCCTCCATCTCTCTTCTTGTGTTCTCGAGTGAGCTTCCTCTTGTGTATACAGTGTGTGTTTGGCATAGCACCTCAAGCAAGTCCCCCCACCACATGATTCTTGATATGGTATCAGAGCCATGCCACTGAGAGAGGCTGATTTCGAAGGCTAAAGTGAAGGAGAAGAAGCAAGGTTCAACAGGTAAGAAGCTCTCCCATTCTTCCACTCTCTCTCTTGGATAGTGCCTGTGGAGGCACCGGAAGTAGGGTTGAGCAAAAATCTCAGATTGCTGTGAGATTTGGTGTGTGAGCAGATCACTGTATATTCCGTAGTTATTTTGGGCATCTGAGGCTGTTTCAAGCCTCGTTTTAGAGCCGCAAGGTTGCGGACAGCAGTTTCAGGGTACACTGTGATTTCGGCTGTATTGACCAAAAGTGGGTGCAGAAGTTACATATTGCAAATCTGTATTTTTTGAGGAGTTTGCAGGAAGCAAACATAAGGTTTATCTGCAAACAAGTTGCAGATTACATGTACTATTGAGCAATCAGTGAAAAAGGTTGCTTGGTGTATTGCTGTGCACGTGTTGTGAAAGATTGCAGAAGACTAGCTTGCTGTATTATATCCTTGTTTGTGATAATGGCAGAGAATAGTGGAAATCCCATTATTGAGAAGCTTGACAAGAACAACTACCCTTCATGAAAGTTCTGTGTGACAAACTTCCTCATTGGAAAGGGCCTTTATGAGTATGTCTCAAGTGAAGAAAAGGAGCCAGAGCTGGGTATCCCTTCGACTGCAGATGAGTTAAAAGCATGGAAAGAATGGAATGCAAAAGACAAAAAGGTGATGTACTGGTTATCTCCAGTCATTGATAATACTATGTTGGGACATATCAGGAATGCAGAAACTTCACATGCAGCTTGGACAATTTTTGAGAGTATGTTTTTAGTAAATACAAAGGCACGAAAGATTCAACTCAAGCAAGAGTTGAATGCCTTGAAGAAAGGGAAAATGTTTATCAATGAGTATGTGTTGAAGGTGAGGAGCATTGTAGATGCTTTAGTAGTGATTGATGCAATGCCGGATGATGATGATTTGGTTTCATCCACTCTAAGTGGCCTTAACAATGAGAAGGCATGGAAATCATTTGTTACTTCAGTATATGTATGGAAGCCATTTCCAGATTTTGATGAGCTAATCTCTCTCATGATTACTGAAGAGATCAATATGCATGGTGATTCTTCTAAAAGAAATGGTGAACAGGTCCAAGCATTTTACTCGAATTCAAGAAGGGGACGTGGTAGATCCTCTTCGAGAGGCCGTGGTATGGGACGTGCTGGCGATAACCAGCAAAACAGGTTCAATCAACGGTTTGGTGAAATGCAGGTTTCTGGAGTCAGAGGAAACTTTAGAGGCAGGGGGAGCTCTAGAGGAAGAGGTGGATGGCAGAATAGAGGTTCTCGAAATTTTGCTATTATTTGCCATTATTGTGGCAAAACAGGCCATATTGTAGCCCATTGCTATGCAAAGAAGGATGATATTCGCAGTGGTAAAATGTGAAGCTGAGTGCTAATGTTAGAGATGAGATAGAAGACCTTACTATGTTCAGGAGGATAGTAGGGAGTTTGATTTACATGACTATCACAAGGCCAAGCTTGAGCTATGTTGTTGGCCTTGTCAGTCAGTTTATGCAGATGCTTAGAAAGCCTCATTTGGATGCAATTAGACGTATATTGAGGTATGTGAAGTCCACTTTACATTATGGACTTTTTTATGAGGTAGGTAAGGATGTACAAATCTTTGGATACACAGATGCAGATTGGACTGGTAGCATGTTAGATAGAAGATCTACAAGTAGATTCATGTTTTCCCTTGGTAGTGCAGCAGTTACATGGAGCAAAAAAAAGTAACCTATAGTTGCTTTATCGAGTACAGTGGCTGAGTATAGAGGTGGTGCTATGGCAGCATGTGAGGTGGTATGGCTACAAAAGTTATTAGGTGATTTGGATGTGCAAGGAGATGGTCCAGTTGTCATTCATTGTGACAACATGAGCAGCATACAGTTAGCTAGGAATCCAGTGTTCCATGCTAGGACACAACACATTGAGGTGCACTACCACTTTGTGAGAGAGAAGGTACTTGCAGGAGAGATTGACTTGATATATGTCAACACACAGGATTAGATAGCTGACATTTTCACAAAGGCATTGGGTGCAGAGAAGCTTCAAAAGTTCCGAAGCTTACTTAGAGATGCAGAGATAGAGTTGAGCTTGAGGGGGAGTGTTGAGATGGCAAGCTCAACACGTGCGGACATTGATGATGGACCGCCTGGCTAGATGGGTTCGCACGTCTACACTTAGCACGTTGGTGGTCATTATGATACTCACATGGCCACTAACTTATCACTTATTATATTTAGTTTGTTACACCTACCTACAGCTAGCAAAGACATAGTGCCAGTCGATTAGTGTAGTCAATTATACACTGTTTGACTTAGTAGGCCACTTTCCTTTATGTTGTATCTTATCTATACTTTGTGTACATTGTATAGCAAGAAAACATTTTGGCCTCCATCTCTCTTCTTGTGTTCTTAAGTGAGCTTCCTCTTGTATATATAGTGTGTGTTTGGCGTAGCACCTCAAGCAAGTCCCCCCGCCACTCGATTCTTGACATGGTATGGCTTCTATTTCACACACCAAGTCCTCCAAGCACTAATGGTCCAAAAATGGCTATGGTGAAAAAGAGGATAAGATGAAGGAGTGACAAATCATGTGCACTTAGCTAAAATGTGGATGACAAAATCTAAAAGGATTAGAGGAGGCTCTGATACCATGTTAAGAATTAGAGTGCAAGAAACAAAGAGATGTGTGCTCAAGAGAGAGAGGAGAGCTCAAAGTACAAGAAAAAATCTTGCTTATTAATTTGCTTATGAAAGTACAACTTGAGTCACTTCACTCAATCAAATGATGTACACCCATGGGCTATTTATATAGCCCAAGATAGCTAGGGTTAGGGTTTTCCCTTCCCCTTAGGACCATTCAGAGTCAGCTATCCTTATCCTCTCTAGCGTAAGGAGGATTAACATGCTTACACTCTCAACAATATTCAACTTGGGTGGCTAGAAGAGCCCATCATCCCTCCAATCTTAACAAAGCTCTTTGTTGAGAGTGGAAAAAGATTGAATTTTTGACTGATTTTGTTGTTTTTGAGGTCTGAATGATTGATTTTTGATGGATTTAGAGTGATGTATAGTTATTAATGGAAGTTTTTGAGAGTACTTTGGATCTGTTTTGGAAGTTCATGATGATTTTCAGTGGAAATATGAAGCTCTGTGATGTTCTGATAGGTTCTGTTAAGGTTCTGATTGGTCCTAATACCTTCTGTATAGCCTCTGTTTTGTTTTGATTTTATTCCATATGAATCATGGATTGATGATTGATGGAAGTTGAAATATTTTGAAAGCTTATTGAATAGTTTTTGATATTTTGGAATGGTTTTAGTATGAGTTATGAGGATTTGATGTTCTCTGATGACCTTCTGTAACCCTCTGTAAACCTTCTATAGAGCCTCTGTGTCTTTGCTCTGTCTCTATTCTGTATCTGCTCTGTTCCTATTCTATTCTCTTCTATAGAACTTCTGTAAGTGTTTTGTAGAATGCATGTGTGACTTTGGGAAAGTTTTTTAACTTTTGGAAAGGATGAATCTAAGTTCAAAAGAGCTAAAACAAATGGAAGAAGCAGCTGCTGAAGACTGAAGAGAAGACTGGAGTGACAGTGACAATAGTGAGCTATGAAGAGACACTGTAGTGGCTCTGGTGTCTCTTTGCATCAAACATACCTCTTGGGAGGTGCATCCACGACCTAAGAAGGATTATTGAGAGTCATTATTGAGTATTGTAGTGAGGAGATTATGTACTATAGAGAGAGAGAGAGAGAGAGAGAGAGAGAGAGAGAGAGAGAGAGAGAGAGAGAGAGAGAGAGAGAGATAGCCAATTCTATCAAAACATTGTATCTATATATGAGAGATTGAGAAAGAACACTATGAAGACATTGAAGATGAATACTATGTGATTGATTTCCATTAAAAAATGGTGTATTCCTTCATGTTCTTTGTTCTATTGATGGATTTTATGAAGATGAAGATTATGGTTGATTCTATCAAATCCGTGGGAGATATCTATTATGATGCTGCGTGAAGAATTGTTGTTTTCATTGTTTTGATCATCAAAAGAATGAAATAAAATATTGTTGATGTTAGAAGATCGATTTTCTTGCAATAGAATCCCCTTTTCCTTGGTGTCTCTCTTGGGGCTCCATGTTTTTGGTGTGCAGCCGGGGAAACTTGCCATTAACAAGCATTAGAAGAGGCTGAAAATGAAGGAAATGGCATCGCCAAGAAGAAAATAATTCAATGGATGTTTGCAAAGTTCCTTCTTGCATTGAAGAGTTGGAGATTCTCATTGTCAAAGCCACTTTCCACAAGAATTTCATCCCACAATGGCGGAAACATATTACCATCATGATGCAAGCTCTATGCGGTGGACTATTTCCTCTTCCTGTTGAGGCAACAGAAACTTGCATCTTGGTGGCAAATTGTTTGGGAACAAACTAAAGGACAGAAGCAGAGAGAATGACTATCTATGGAAGATTTGGTATTCATTGAGAAGTTTCCAGACATCATCAAGTGGGAGATCATGAAGAAGCTTCAGGATTCGTGGTTTGTGGAGGTTCACGAAAACAAGAAGGAAAAGAGTTGGAATTTGTTCGTGGATGCTCAACAGCAAGATACATGGGATGCTTGGTGCACTGACAATTTTCTGTTTGTCCAATTAGCAACCCACTGGAAGTTGGTAGACAGAGTGTTTTTCACAACATACACTGTTAAAACCATCAGAAGTTGGCATTATTATGATGGCACAACAACGATCCTAAGAAGAATGAGTTTTGATACTTTCAGAATGGAATATCTCCCCCTCTGTAGTGGTTTGAAAGCCGAATTCAAAGATGTTGAAAAGAAGGAGGTAGAGGAGATGTTGGCCAGAGAATCCCCCAGAGATTGAAGTCCCTCTCTAATACTATTTTGTTGAGTATAGACCAATTGGTTGGAGCCAACCCCTTGATGAATGACGCAATCAGGAGGCAAGCATTAGTGATAACCCAAAATTTATGCAAGAAAAAGGCACAAAATGTGGTCTACAACGGCAAAAAGAAAATTCAAGCAGCTATCATTGATAATATTCTTTGTAATTTGCCATGGTATTTTATAGGGTCCACATTGTAAAGCCATGAGCATGAGAAGTAGTGTGTGTGTTTGCAAAAGTTGAAAGGTTTTAATGTTTCAATGTTTATAGACCTCCTTTATAAGGTCCAAGAATGCTCGTGTAAAAAAAACCCTTAAAGGAATATGAAAAGGTGGAAATGAAGAGCCATGCAATTTGTGGGAAAAGGTGGTTTGGGGAGTTACAACTTCTTTTCCTCTCCTTTATCTAGCTTCTTGCATGTATCTTCTTTTCTGTCTTGCATTGGCACAACTCTTGCTCTCTTTCCTTTCTTGTGCTCTCTGGCTCTATTTCTTCCATGGAAGAAGGAGAGAGTGAGGATGAAGATTATGGTCATATTTCTTATGTGCTAGATTCTTGTGTGTGTGAGCATGGTTTCTTGTTGAGAGGAAGGGTGTTTCTTGTAGGTTTTTAAGGGCACGAGCATTGTAGATGCCACCATGAGGCCTGCTCTCTTGGTAGACTAGGTGTTGTCCTTGGGCTGTTCATTTTGGCGATCTTGCCAGGGGGCTACTCATGGATGCTCTCGAGCTTCTTTGCAAGAAGAAAATGAGGAAAATGTATTGCAACCTGTTGTGTGGAGAGAGACGAGAAGTTGAAAGCTTGATGTGGCAACTACTATGACTTGCAATAAGAAAAAGGAGGAGGACATGCGTTGTTTCGTTTTATACTTTGCCAAGAGAAAAGAAGGTGGTTTCAAGGCTTCCAGAAAAGAGTATCGGAAGGTTGCTGTTGTGATTTTTACAAAGACTAGTGCAGGTGAAGCAGATCGATGGTGTCTGGTTGGCAGGAAATGATGGAGGAGAGGATGTAGGTGGTGCAATGGGAGAGGTAGGGGCAGCATTTGAGGCATGCATAGCAAGATGCACTGTGGGTGAGAGGCAGCCACGGCAGTGATTGACAAGGAAGTACTTGCCTTTCATGGCTCTTCATTTCCACCTTTTCATATGTGCTCATTCAATGCGCTCATTCTCTTGCAGTCACTGCCTCTTTTCCTTCTGCAGTACTTGCCTCTTCACACTCTTCTCAATGCCTTCCTCTCAAAAGGACTACAATCAAAGGTGAGTAAGATTATGACCTCTTCTCCAATCTCTTTATCCGCTGACAAAATCATCTGCACAAGCACGCATTCGAACACTGATCATGCGATGATCGGGAGAACTCAGTAGTAGCAACAGCTTCTACTAGTATGATGGATGCAAACATCCCACAGGAAGCATACCACCAGGTCGATTCTGACAATAAGACCAGCGCATAGGAAGAGTTAGAAGCAGTAATAGGCATGGCAACAGAGGCAGATGCTATTCAATTAGACCTCGAAGAAGAAGATGATGCTGAGAAGAAGAAGAGGATGGGGGAGGAGCTTCTCTATGCTTCCATCTCCTCCAAGAAGACGACGGGACGACGACAACTCTCCCACTCCCAATCTTTGCCTTATCCCTTTGCACACATGGCATTTCTTGACCGATCATAACATCTATTACGAATAAGATCCTTAATATTTTAACCTTTAAAATAGAAAAATCAATCCCTCTCTAGTCTGTTCACATGCCCTTATCCAGTAGTTTTTCCTAATGTCATTCATGAGCCTTAATTCCTCACACAAGCATCATACTAGACTCTAGCTATTAGAATAGTTATTTTCCTTTTATAAATAAAACCACACTTCTTTCCTTTTATACCAAACACACACGAATACATCAACCTCGTGGAGCTCTTCATTGGAAAATCTTTTGTGAGGGTGCACTTAAAGGAAGATTCTTTTGCGGGTTAAAGTTCCATGGTACTTTCCATGGATCGGTCTACAATGTGTTTCAAGATGAAGGTGGTTCTCTTTCCTTCTTTGCTAAAGATTGTGGGTAGATTTGTGTTCCTTTGGAGGGTGTTTTGCCTAGTGTTTTTCTTAAAGTCAAAGTGGAAGATTTTTGAAAATGTTGGTGTGAAGAAAAAGTTAGAGATGAGATTTGTAGTGGAAGTATGTGAGGAAGCATGGTGTTTTTGGACGGGTACCGATTGAGGTGGTCCATTTTGAAGTGAAGTGAAGTAAAGAGATGCAAATTCTTCATCAACATAAGGTGCTTATTCCAAAGCAAAGTGTCTTTCCAAAGTGTTCGCGAGGATGCTCACAAGATTGGAAGAGGAGGAATGATAACCCAAAATTTATGCAAGAAAAAGGCACAAAATGTGGTCTACATCGGCAAAAAGAAAATTCAAGCAGCTATCATTGATAATATTCTTTGTGATTTGCCATGGTATTTTATAGGGTCCACATTGTAAAGCCATGAGCATGAGAAGTAGTGTGTGTGTTTGCAAAAGTTGAAAGGTTTTAATGTTTCAATGTTTATAGACCTCTTTTATAAGGTCCAAGAATGTTCGTGTAAAACAAACCCTTAAAGGAATATGAAAAGGTGGAAATGAAGAGCCATGCAATTTGTGGGAAAAGGTGGTTTGGGGAGTTACAACTTCTCTTCCTCTCCTTTATCTAGCTTCTTGCATGTATCTTCTTTTCTGTCTTGCATTGGCACAACTCTTGCTCTCTTTCCTTTATTGTGCTCTCTGGCTCTATTTCTTCCATGGAAGAAGGAGAGAGTGAGGATGAAGATTATGGTCATATTTCTTATGTGCTAGATTCTTGTGTGTGTGAGCATGGTTTCTTGTTGAGAGGAAGGATGTTTCTTGTAGGTTTTTAAGGGCACGGGCATTGTAGATGCCACCATGAGGCCTGCTCTCTTGGTAGACTAGGTGTTGTCCTTGGGCTATTCAATTAGAACGAGTCCAGAGGTACATGAGAAGAGAGAAGGAAAAAATCAAGACTGAGAACGAGCTCGCAGCAGAAGCCTCCTTTGACGCCTTAAAAGCACTCTTTACAGAAGTCCCCATGGCAAATCAAGGTCCCCTTCCTAGTCAAATTCGTCCTGGAAATATTGATGACATGCCACCAAATGTAGTCCCATTGCCAATTTTTAAGGGAGAGTACAATGAAGAAAACTACGAGAGGAGCTACGTCGACCAATTTTGAAAAAGGAGTCCTTTACTATTAAAACAACATCAATGAATTTTCTACCCTAATCTTCATATAGCAGAATTTATGGTAGCATGTGTGGCTAACAATGCCAAAACCCCTGAGCATTGGTTAGCGATATTCCCCGCCACTTTCAAAGGAACGGTGTTTCAGTGGTATGAGAGACAAGTAGCAGGAACTTTTGGCACTTGGGACGACTTGAAGTTGGCCTTCCTCACTAAATTCAAGCGTGAAGGTTTTGAAGAGCGGACACAAGAGGAGGTCATGAACCTAAGTTAGTCCTTTGGAGAAAGAGTAGAAGCTTATGTCTCGCGAATGGAATCCATCCTGAAGAGATGGACTAACCATCATTTGGACGAAGGTATCCAGAAAGGAGTGTTCCTTAGAGGCCTACAACCAGAAGTTCGCAAGTTTGTGGAATTGAGAAGACCAGTCAATCTGCAAGCTACAGTGGAAGGTGCAAGATTGTATGACGAAGTTGAAGCAAGGCTGTCAAGGACTCCAGGAAGAGGAGTCTTACCTCCTCCCATGCTAGGAATGGTATACCCACCAAATGCAGTCCCAGGGATAGTTCCCTACCCCTATCCCCAGATGCAAATAGTGCCACAGTATACTGCACCTAATCCACTATGGTCACCACAGACGACAGTGCCTCAAACGATGGTTCAACCACAACAACAGTGGCCTCAAACAGTTCCTCCAATGGCGACTCAACAACAGTGGAACCCTACCAACTGGAATCAACAATCCCAAGTCTCAGCAGGAGCTCTGAATCAAAACCAGAACAGAGGACCTTCTGGATCAACCCAATCAGTGTATGCATAATTACAAAAGCTTCCCAAAACCCTAATACAAGTACTTTAGGAGGTGAAAATCTGAAGGACTACTTATCCACCAACTCAGTTGCAAGTATCAAGAAAGAGCTTATGGATATGATTACAGAGCAGCTACAGACGCTGAAGGTGAATATCGCCAATATATCCATCCCTACGGGAGCTGGGAGGGGAGATGTGATGCACTCTAATACATGGTGCGGAAAGTGTCATCAAGCGGGACATTTAGCCATTGAATGTACCCGAAAACCAACCATTCGTGGAGCCTTCTGTTCCTACTGTTTGAGAAAGAACCATATAGAGGATATTTGCTATCTGAAAGAAATACACAAACGAAGACAGAAGGATGAAAATGAAAGATTCAACTTGCTAGAATCCAAAATGACAACACAAGATATTGGACCAAAGCATAGGGATTTGGGTCCTAATTTCGGTCCAAGGAGGTTTCCCTCTCAAAGTTACAGAGGACGACAGTCTACTGGCGGTGGTTAGAGATCAGAGATGGAATGTTATATGTGTGGAGAAAAGGGTCATATCTCCCCGAATTGTCCAAACCCTAGATGATATGTGGATTACAAGCCCTTATGCAGCCGATGCAAGGGAGAAGGCCACACTGCAAAGGACTGTCCAAGTCCAACCCTTGTAAAGGCCAATGCCACTGATAGCCAACAAAAGTTACAAGAGCCTGCCTCCAATTTGGTAGAATTGAAAGTTGCCACTGTCACGCGCACCAAGAAGAAGGAACGAGTTGTTCAGAACGAAAATAATTCTCATGCTAAGACTGTGAAGTTCAACCTATCAACAGAGGGACAAAGTAGTATAGGACAGAACAGTGCAGTACAGAGCACTATAGTGCCACAAAGAGTCACAGAGACAGTCCCAAAATTAGGATCAGAGGTCGAGGAGATAGATGATATAGAAGCACCTCCAGAAATAGAGGAAGTGCCGATGCTGCCATTGGTAGAAGAAAAAGAAAAGATGAAAATGGGTGTAGCCCCATTTCCCAGCAGACTAGAGAAGCATGTGGATCCTATCAAAGAATATGACTTGGTAAAAGACCTAGACACCCTTAAACCAAATTTAACATTCCAACAGTTGCTGATGCTGTCTCCCAACTGCCAAAAGAAATTCAAAAGCATCTTGACAAGAAGACGTGGACTAAGGATCTCTCCTTCAACAACGACCAAGATCAATAAGGCCCCGGAGCCTGTAAAGGAAGTAGATGTGGCTAACGCCTTCCTAGATCCTGGAATCCCTGAGATTAGTGTATGGATAGAAGGATGCTTCATTTCAGATGCATTGATTGATGGAGGCTCATTAGTAAACATAATGATGGATGTGACAATGAAGGACTTAGGGTTGTAAGGAATTCAGCCTACACAGTGGCTTATCAGATTGGTAGACCAAAGCAGAATTAAACCGTTGGGCATCCTCCCATATGTAAAAACAACCCTTGCGCAGGAAAAGATTATTGGCTGACCTATCTGGTGGTTAAACCAAATTCTTATGGGACCTCATACCCTCTACTGTTGGGAAGACCTTGGCTTTTTGAAGCAAGAGCTAGGACGGACTGGTTCAAAGGAATCCTAACCCTAGGCAGAGGACCCAACAAACTGGTGTTGAAATTGTATGGATCACAAAAAGGCAATGGATCCACATCCATCGAAGTCATAACTGAATCCTCCAATGAGGTAACAGATGGTACATCAGGAGACGAAGAGGCTGTTAAACAGATCTTTCCCAAGAAAATAAAGGCACAGTCCCTAACAATGGGCACTGTAAGCCAACTACCAAGGGAAGTAAAGTCCTTGTCCATGGGAGAATACCTCTTGCCTCAACTAGAATTGACTTCTGAAATCACCTCTGACAGCGAAATAGAAGCATGGATGTATTGTTCTCCCTGTTACATGGTAGTAGCAGAGACAGTAACAGATACAAAATAGAGATAGAGTAGATACAGAGCAGAGACAAAGCCAGAGACAGAAGCAGAAGCAGAAATAGACACAAAGGCAGAAGATATGTTCTTCTCTTACAGAGCCTCTACAAAAGCAGAGATAGAGCCTCCAGAGGAAGAGGATGAAAATGATGAGGAAGAAAACAAAACAGGTTATGAAAGTGCAGTTGAAGAAGATCCTCTGAGATAGTGGAAGATCTTGTTGATGTCCCTACAGAGACCTCAGAGACCGAAGATCTCAAGGTGTTGGATGGAATGACCATGCTTCCATTTGGATTCACCAATGGACCACAAAGTATGCAGAATCTACATAAGCAATGGATCAAAGGCATAAAAATTAAGTTCACCAGTGGCTCTTGTCACCCTGACTGTTCAGTCCAGAGAAAAGATGATGATGATGCCCCCTGCCAACAGAAGCCAAAGCTATCAAAAGCCTCGGCTTCTAGAAGGTCCATGCTATGTGACATTCTTGGACGCATCCTCTGAAGATGAATCCCTAAGTCCCGAAGAAATCACCACTCACATAGAAGCAAACAAAGCTCTGATATCCTTCCAGCAATCTCAATAGACAAATGAGTCATCTGTTCAGAAGGAGGACACTGGTTCTAGTGGAACATCAGACGAGGACACTACACCCTTGAAAGAGTCAGACCTCTATCCAAAAGCAATCTGTGGGACATTTATCCACGAAGTGGAAGGTGAAAGACAAGTAACGTTCTTGGATATTGATGGTACTGAACGTCACCTGAAAGTAGGTCTCAATCTTCCAGAAGAAGAACTAGTGGTCCTGCGAGACTTATTAAAGGAGAACTTGATGTGTTTCCTTGGTCATATAAAGATCTAAAGGGGATTGATCCCATAGTATGCCAACATCACCTTGACCTAGAGCCTGATGCCAAACCTGTAAGGTAAAGACGAAGGCGTATGAATCCTAATTATTCTACTTTGGTGAAGGCTGAATTATTGAACCTTCTTGAAGCCGAGTTCATTTATCTCATGGCTAACAGTGAATGGGTTTCACCCATTGTGGTAGTACCCAAGAAGAAAGGGAAACTTTGAATATGTGTAGATTTTCGAAAGCTCAATTCAAAGACGAAGAAGGATCATTTCCCTATCCCTTTTACAGACCAACTGTGACACAGTGGCAAGCCATGAGCTATATTCCCTCTTGGATGGATTCAGCGGATATAACCAAGTTCAAATTGCAGAAGAGGACCAATCCAAAACAACCTTCACCACAGAATGGGGGACCTATGCCTATAGAGTAATGCCATTTGGGCTCTGTAATGCTCCTGCCACTTTCCAGTGAGTAATGATGGCTACCTTCCAGAATCATTTGCATGATTTCATTAAGGTGTATCTTGATGACTTTTGTGTCTATAGTTTAATCCGTGAGCACTGGGGACACCTAGAGCAATGTTTTGACAGATGCCAAGAGTATGGGATTTCTCTCAACCTCGACAAATGTGTATTTGGCGTCCCATCAGGAGTTCTTTTGGGCCATATTGTCTCTGCATAAGGGATTGCAACAGACCTGGCGAAGATTGAGAAGATTGTTGCCTTGACAGCACCAACAAACCTCAAGCAATTGGGAGGATTTCTTGGCCATGTGGGCTACTATAGAAGATTTATTGCACATTTTGCAACCAAGGCAGCCCCTCTACACAAACTCCTAAGGAAAGATGTGGATTTCCTTTGGATTGATGGACTGTGAAGAAGCCTTTAATACCTTTAAAAAGTGCCTTATCCAAGCACCTATCTTACAGCCTCCTGACTGGACGAAGGAGTTTCATGTGCACACAGATGCATCAGTCGAAGGGCTAGGTGTTGTCCTATGTCAAAAGGGCCCCTCTAAATTAGATCAACCAATATATTATACAAGCTAGAAGGTCATTGATAGGGAACGAAACTATACAGTGACAAAGCTTGAGTGCTTGGCAATGGTGTTTGCGCTGGAGAAGTTTCGACACTATTTATTGTCAACGCATTTCAAGTTCTATATGGATCATGAAGCCCTGTCCTTCTTGATGAACAAAGAAGATGTTAAAGGACAACTGATGAGATGGTTGCTCCTATTCCAGGAGTTTGATTTTGAAGTGGCCACTAAGCCTGGCCGTTTCCATGTTCTAGTCGATCATCTATCACGGATCCCTCAAACTGCAGAAGAGAAACAAGATGATCCAGACCTTCCTGATGCTTCTTTGTTTCTAGTTGAAACAGTAATTCCTTGGTATGCAGACATAGCCAACCTCCTGGCAACTCAACAGTATCCTCTTGGCATCTCAAGCCATGAGAAGAAGAAGCTTCTATTAGAATCAGCCCCCTGCACCTTGCTAGACGGTGCACTGTACAAGAGAGGCAAATATGAAGTGCTGCGAAGATGTGTTGCAGGGGATGAAATTGGCATAGTATTGAAAGCATGCCATGACGAACCATTTGGTGGACACTTCGCAAGAGAAACGACAGCCAGGAAGACTCTATTAGCAGGATATTGGTGGCCAACCCTCCACAAGGATGCATATGACTATTGTAAGAGATGTGATGCTTGTCAATGAATGGGAAAACCCACTAAAACAAGTGCCATGCCACTTCAACCTATTCTTCCCCTAAAGCCATTCGAGAATTGGGGGATTGATTTTGTGGGTTCCATTGATCCACCCACTAGACGAAAGCAGAACAAATACATCTTAGTATGTACGGATTATGTCACAAAGTGGTGTGAAGCTAAAGCTCTGAAGTGGGACGATTGTAATAGCGTAGCCCTGTTTATGTATGAGAATATTATCACCCGTTTTGGCAGTTCCCTTGAGTTGGTAAGTGACAGAGGTACTCATTTCCTTAAGAAAATCATGGAGGAGCTGACAGAACTGTATAAGATCCGCAATCGTAAGTCCACTCCTTACTATCCCAAAGCCAACGGCCAAGTTGAAGTCACCAATCGCATCCTTTGCTCGATCCTAACAAGAACGATTACCGCACATCGTCGTGACTAGGACGATCAACTTACATAGACCCTCTGGGTATACAGAACCTCCCATAAGGCAACTACAGGACAGACCCCTTTCCAGCTAGTGTATGGTATAGAAGCCGTCTTCCCTATTGAACTGGAATTGCCCTCTTTGCGAATGGCAGTTAAAGAATGATTGGGAGATGATGAGTCGCTGCAATTGTGCCTCCTGCATTTGGAATGCTTGGATGAGATACAACAGATGGCCCTATAGTGCATGGAAACCATTCAAGTGTGACGCAAGGCCTATCATGATAGTTTCATCAAGCAAAAGGAGTTCAAAGAAGGTGATCTTGTCCTAGCCTATGATTCGAGATTTGGCAAGTTTCCTGGAAAGCTTCAACAACAGTGGATGGGCCTGTACAAGGTACTTGCTGTCAATCCTAATGGCTATGTTCAGGTGCAGACTATTGATGCCTCTGATGATCCTTTCCTGATCAATGGCTATCGTCTGAAGAAGTACTTTCCTCCCTAGGGATATTGACAATCATAGTCGACCTACCCTCTCCCTTTTGGGTGTCGCACTGTCCTTCTCTTTGTGTTTCTGATAGCCCTTATGATTCTCCTCATGAGGAGGTCTTGTTCTGCTAGCCCCTCACAGATACCTCTCAACCCGACCTTGTTCTCTTCTCGTCTGATCCAACAATGGTGGCGAGGATGGTCCTGACACATGGTATTTCTACCATTCTCTTTCTTAACGAAAAAAAAGAACAAAACAAAACAAAACAAACAAAACTGTTATGGGAGAAAAGGAAGAAATTCCCTGTCATAACAGGCCTTGTTCCAAGAAAAGGTGGAAACACCCTTGGGTGGGAAGCTGACTGTGGAAAAGGTGGTAACGCCCCGCAGTTCAAGATCGTTGATTCATTAGTAGCGCACCTTTTCAACAAGTAATTTGAAGCCACCTCCCTTGGTGCGCTGTCTCTGCAATATCAGTCTGTCTGCCCTTCTTAATAGACGACTTTTCTTACAAGTCATTGAAGTCCCTGGGTACGCCTCATCTTCAAGATCCTGATGATAACCACAATCGACTTGTTGGCTGCCTCCCTGGGTCCATCTGCCCTTCTTAATAGACGACTTTTCTTACAAATCATTGAAGACTTGTTGGCTACCTCCCTGGGTACGCCTCGTCTTCAAGATTCTGATGACAACCACAGCCGACATGATCTTCATTACCAACCACTTGAGTGATGTGAGCTTTCATCCTAATAGGATGGGGACGTGAGTATGGGCTGCCCTCTATATCTTTCAACAGAGCATGAGACAGAGGGTGGGGTGAGTGACCATTTTTTCCCTTTAAATTAAATGAGAGGTGAGATGTGTGAATGGGGTATTGCACGCATGGGATGGGCCTCTAAATACACAATGCACAATTTGTTCCTGTGCACTGTACTATAAGGCTCCCTGGCCTTCCTTCTTGCACTATATGCCGGCACAGGGCGGGATGCACAGTTGCACCATCAAATGCATACAAGGCATATAACCTCTGCACAAGTGACAATGAGGATTACATAAATGGGTTTCAAGAATGGGCTACCCTCTGTATCTTTCGACAGAGTGTGAGACAAAGGGTGGGCTGAGTGTGACGGACGTTTCTTCAATCAATTATCGAGAGGTGAGGATTGAGGGATGTTACGACACTTGGAGTCAGGTATGTTCCCGTTTCCCTCTGCACCCACGGGATGGGTCGTTGCCATCATCACAGGACACGTCACTCTGTTCTGTACACGGTACTGCAAGGCTCCGTGACCTTCCTCCTTGCACCTATGCCAGAGGGGTTGGACGCACTGATGCACCATCAATTGTGCACCCTGGCATACTCCCTCTACACCACCCCCTTGTCGATTCCTAAACTAGGTGTGAGATTTGGGCTTTTATCAATATTAACTCGAGTGGTGTAAGTTATGGGGCGAGTTACTGTTCTCTCATTCCATTTGAGTGCCCGTGAGTTGAGTGACTCTCCTTTGTCAATGACACCTCCCCCTACGGGCTTTATCAACCAGCTACCTCCCTCGGTGCTACTGCATGGTCCGTGCCATGCTGGCTGAACGTTGGAGAGAGTCGTGGTACCTCCTGCAACCAACTCCAACCCTTCTGTAGCAATGACGGTTCCTTCGACCATACGCGAAATGGGCCAAGTCTTTCTAACCTTATCCTTATGATTGCAAGTGTGTGTTATGTTTTCAATGTGGGGACGCCAGAGTTCAGTCAGCTGACGAGTCCTAGGTTATGTTGTTGCATCTACCTCTGCCCAGTAAGGTTTTAAGTGTGGGGACACGTCCTTGCGCATCAGTTCTGCGTATCATCATGGAAATACATCTATCCACCTCCAAATGAAAAAATTCATTTTTTATGCTCTGATGGGGTCCCTTCCCCACTCCTCCGTTTTATTTCACCCTGTCCTTAGTACTGCTCCTTGTCCGTTTGCCTTTATCCTTTGTTTTTTCATTTTTCCATGTGAACGCACCCTACGTTCACTGAGACTCACTTCCAACCTTACAGCCTTGTTTGTCCATTTGAACTGCCCATTTTTCTTTTTACCAATAGCTGTTCCAACCGATGGTTCTTGAGTTATTAATTTTTGAAGTAGTTTCCGTAAATTGGACGATTTTCCATGTAAATGCGGCTTTATTGCTTCGGAATTGTGATTCAACATGCCCGCCCTGACAACCCCCTTCCCCTTAGTACTTTTTGTTTTTAATCCGTGACCTTCCGATGCACGGTTGGTCCGCTATTGATTTTTGCGGGTTTTCGGGTCCTTTTCATGCTTTTTTTTCACATTTTTCCATGTGAACATGCCCTATTTTCACCAAAATTCCAGTTTAATTTGACAATTGTGTCCCGCAGCCTTTCCCCCACTTTTTTATTTTTCCTCCCTCCTCTTTCGACTGCCAAATTTTTAGTTATTAATTTTTCCATGTGTTTTCGCGTGTCTTTTTTGTGTTTTTTGCATGTGAACCCCTCCTCTCTCTGCCAGTAGTGAGTTTTGACATGACCATCTTGTGCATTCCCTTCCTTCAAAAATTTTTCCTTTTTAGTGTCCTCTATTCTGGTGCACGGATCAATCCATATTAATTTCCGAATCCCTTTTCGGGTACGATTTTTGGGTTTTTCCCATGTGAACATGTCCTCTCTTGATCAAAACCATGTGTTGACGTGATAGCTTTGTCGAGTACGTTATTTGACACATTTTTCATTCTTTCCGCTGTGCGTTCCGACGAGCGAATTTTTCCATAGTACTCCCCGTATATATTTTTGGCACCATTTTTTGCATTTTTTCCATGTGAACACCCTGATTTTGCCCCGAAACCTGTGCTGCATTTTTCTATCATCTTTCCCTTGTCTCCTAGCACGTTTTTTCTTTTTACCATTTTTTGATCCAATGTATGGTTTGGGTTTTATTAAATTTTCTTTCTTTTGCCATGTGGAGGTGTTTCTCGTGTCGCACGTGAACGCGCATGTGTTTGGTTTTCAGCGCCTCGGGATGCTTCGTGGCCTCGGTGCCTTGCATGTCGATGTCTCTGCCCCGTCTGCTCCCGCCGCTGTAAATTTTTTTACTCCTGCCCGCTCATTTTTTCTTGAAAAAACACACACAACACACAAATTTTATAAAAAAAAAAACAAACACTAACATTAAAAACAAACAAAAACCAAAAAAAAAAACCCAAAAAAAAACCCAACACATAACCCCACAACAAATAACCACACCTCAATAAATTTTAAAAACAAAACTAAAAAAAAAAAAAACAAAACCAATAACACACAAAAAACAAAAACAAAAATACATAATAAACCACAAATAATTATTTTTAAAAAAGCCCTAATCATAACCCCACAACAAGAAAAAGAAAAAGAAAAAGACCAAGAAAGCGAAAAAGAGACAAAATAAAAAAGAAAAATAATAAAATAAAATAAAATAAAAACTTACCTGTTCATTGTTCTGCGAACGTCCTCCTATCCCTCCCTCCTCCCTTGGCTACCTCCTATCCCTCCTCTCCTCCTTTCCGCCGCCACGCAGCACCCCCCTCAGCCTTGCTCTTCCACTGCCGTGGTTCTCCTCCTCTTCCTCTCCCGCCGCCACACGCAACGCCCCCTCGCCCTTTGCTCCGCCGCCACACGCCAGCGGCCCCTCGCCCTTCGCTCCTTCACCTGTCGCGGCGCCTCCCACCTCGCGCGAACCTCCTTCCTTCACGACAACCCGCCGCCTACCTCCCCGCTGCCCATCTCTCCTCCTCCTCCTTCCTTCAGCCGCGGGCCGCCGCCTACCTCCCCTCCTCCTCCCACCACGCCGCTGCCCACCGTCTCCACCCCTCCTCCTCCTGGTTAGGTCCCTAACTCCCTTAACTTAACTTAATTAACTTTATTACTAACCTAACTTAACTAACTCACTTAATCAACCTCACTAACCTAACTAACTTAATCAACCTACTCAACTTAATTAACTTAATCAACCTCACTAACCTAACTAACTTAACTAACCTAATTTACCTAACTCCCCTAGTTAACTTAATTAACCTAATTTACTTACCTCACCTAATTAACTTCATTCACCTAATTTACTTAACTCAACTAAGTTACTTAACCTAACCTAATGCACTTAGATCACCTAATTCACTAACCTCCATTAACCCCCCTTTCCCCCCGTTTTAGCCCCCTTTCCTGCCCCTTCTCCCCTCTACCTCCACTCTTCACACAGCGCGAGCGCGCGGACAGGAGTGGCCAGCAGGTGTTCACGTGCGAGGACGCGCGTTTGGTCTTCTCCGTACGGTGGTGCATGCCGTCCCCGAGCACACACAGCTGTTCACACACAGCCCGGGTATCTCTTTTGATTTTCCACAAACTCGTGAAAAATACTTTAAAAATACCTTAAAAACACTTAAAAACATTAAAATTTTCATAAAATTTTAATTAAAAAACAAAAAAATCTTGAAAATTTCATTGCTAAATTGGGTAATTTTTTGGTTGATCATGCTAATTATACTATAAAGAATAAATTGCCAAAAAAATCCTTTTAAAATTCATTAAAAATTAAGAAAAATTCATTAAAAATCACTAAAAAGCATAATTAAATTCAAAAAAATCACAAAAAATTCCATCAATGCATTTGACTGCTTTTGGAATATTTTAAAATAAAATATATACTTTAAAAAAACATAAAATACAAAATCCAAACACACCTAAATTAAAATAAAAAAACATAATAATAACAATTTCACATAAATACTAATCAACATTGCCTAAACCAAATGTGAACCCCCTAATATTGCTTTGAGATTTATTTTTTTATTTAAAAAAACTAAAAAAAAACTAAGGTGCTTTATTTTTTACAGTCGGTGGTTTTTACTTTTTTGTTGGATTCCTTGCATTTGGGACCACTCAGTGCGCCCTCAACCTCTTGCATACACACCCCTACCAGGTATCTATTTTTCGTGCTTTATTTATTTTAGTAATCCCTTAACCACAGTTAATTGTTAAAATGAACTTTATTTACCTACTTTTTCACGCGCGCTCGCGCTAAACACACATTTTTCTAATAACTTAAAATCAACCCATCATTCACTTTACACACGCTACATGCGCTTCAGAGGCACTTTAATTTTAAATAAAAATAAACCAACCGTCACAAAATAATATGCGCTGAAAAAGAAGAGCGCTTCAAACACATTAAATTTTTAATTAATGAATATGCATTTAGAGACCTGAGTTTGGAGATTGTAGTCCAAGTTTCGTTAAAAGCACCGTTTCACATTAATAAATTGTAACTAACAATTTAAAAATGAACCGCCGTTTTCTTATTAAGGTTTACAACCTTATAAAATTTTCAACCATTGTTAATAATTTCTTTAAATGAATCCTTCACTAAAATCATTCCCCTCACTGCACTTTTTTCCCTTTTTAATAAATACACTTCATGGGATGGGCATGTATAGTCCTTTAAGTTGATATTGTTTATTAAAGTTCTGGTTATGTCCTGATTAGGTTTTTGAAGTATTATGGTATGATTGTGTGATACGATTACGGGTGCGGTTTGTAGTTTTTTTCTTTTTTGCATGATACGGGGTCTTGGGTGTCTGCTTGTTGCATAGCATGAAGCTTTCGGTTGCATATGTGTAGGGGTTATGCTGAATTTTTTCTAGGATGTGGGTTGTTTGGGATAGTCAATTGGTTAGTTACGTCTGTGTGTGTGGTTCTTTTGATCGATTTCTTTTTTATAGCTATTTTGTTGTTTTGCAAGCATTCACTGTGATTGTCTGTGTTTGTGGTGTGTGTGTATTTCATCAAAATGGCACCTCAAGCTCCTCCTCATGTTCAGTATGTCCCATTGATCAGTAGGGATTATTCTTCCCTACTGACTTTTGAGCCTATCACGAAAGCAGGCCTTGCAACTTCCATGGCTGCTTCACTTCCTTTGATTCCAAACGATTCAGCCCTCTGTGATGAGCTTCTTGCGTCATATAGTAAGAAATCGGGTCTGGTTCGTGGTACTTCCATGGTTTTGACACCTAGAGGGTTAGGGAAGGCTTTTTCTCTTCCCTACAAAGGAGATCCCTTTGTTACAGCCAGACAGTTATTCTCAAATGACGAGATTCTCAAGCTGTTACAGAAGCAAACCAAAGAGGTCCTTGATGTCAAGAAGGTGATTAACACTTAAGGAGTGTCTTTCTCAATGATTACTGATCCTCTTTGGAAGCTAGTCTGCCAATTTCTCCAAGATAGGTTCATGCCTGCCAAGACACCATCTCACTATGTTAAAAGGGGTTGCCATTGATTGGAGTACTTACCTTCTTACAAAGATGGACCAACATTTTGTCAAAGTGACCAGAGGGAATGTTACTAATGTACCTTATGGTTCATATTTATATGCTTTCTTGACATACTCGGGCCTTAAGAAGGGTGTGCTTCCTCCTCCTCCATCTGATCCAGTTCCTCCCCCTCCACCTTCAGAGGATTTAGAGCCCATTGACATAGAGGATCTTGATTCCCCTCCTCCATTGGTCATTCAACGGAAGCATTTGAAGCGTGTGGCAGAGAAAGTTCCACCAGTCATTCCTTCAGTAACAGTTTCTACTATATCTGGAAGTGACCTCCATGCCTACCTCACATGCAACAACTTATTCAGGACATCGAGAGGGGTCTTTGGAAATATCAGTTCCTTCATTGAACAGTTTAGGGGATGCCATTTCTTTCCTTTGTAATGACATTCTGAACTCTCAGTGACAGCTTGTGTTCAATAGTTATATGCTTCTTTCTATGGCAATCCAAAGACCAGATGCATAAGGCAACCATAGAGTTAGCCTCTGCTAAAGACACTCTTGCCGATCTGTTTAAGCAGATGGAGCAACAGACCCAAATGATTGAGACCCAGAGAGAAAAAATATCTTCTTTGAAAATTCAATTAGCAGAGGCTTAGTCAGAGGTCACTAGAGTTTCGGAGGAGAAAGAGAAAATGTCCAAAGAAGCTCAAGAGTTTCAGACTCTTTTAGATACGAACCTGTCAGCTTTGCAGACTGCTCATAATACATTGGAAACCCAAGCTTCCCAGATTAAGCAGTTGCAAGACCAACTGGCGTAGTCACGGTCCATTCCTCCAAGCCCCAATGTTCCTATGATTCCTTCTATATCTCAGCAGGACTTGGCAGTTCTCTAGAGACAGGCCACATTATGTCCGTTGTTTCAAGATACAGTGGAAAGATTGCAATCCAGGATGGATTTATTATGGTCTACATTTGAGCAATTTCAGGAGTATGTTCCTCCAGACCATTCCTTTTTTGTCCACTATCAGTTGTAGAAGTTGGCCTTCTATATTAAGCTCTCAACGATGGATCTCCCTCTTCCAGAGGATGGTTGGAGTGGGGCTTGGTCTTCTGATTTGCTAACAGAAGTTGTCCGTATGGTCTTTGAAGATTCTGTGACGACGGATACCATGTTGATGTCTTATATGTATCTACGAGGTGATCTGTTAATTTCAGATGATGTAGATCTAGCTTGGTATGTGGGGGATGTGGTCTTACAAGCTACCTTATATGTCAACTATTTGGAGTTGAGGATAGATGACATGTTCCAGTGCTATTCTTCTAAAGTGGCTACTTGCCCTGACACTTCATGGCATTATTGATTGATTCTGTAGTCTTGAACCAACGTCAAAATATAGCTTCTACTTATGTTTCCAAGAACCATCCATTTGATTCATCCTTCTGTGATGTGCCTACCATAGACAATCTATTTTAGGTCCCTCTATTCCTAGCTTATTGTATTATCAACAAATGGCCCATCACTATGATGCTTATTTTTCCCTTTATAAATCCAACTCAGCAGCTATCTTACCTCTCCTTTTCCAACCTCAGGGTTTTCCTCAAATTCCAATATTTACCTATTGTTCTTTCATTGAAGAGCGAGTCTTTTCCCCTTCTCCGCCATGCGCTTCTCTATCTATCCATATACCTTTTACTTTTCCTACTTATCAATTGACAGCTTTCCTAACTGATTTGCTTAAATTTTCAGTCACTCCTTCTTTAGCTTATTTCTCATTTTATGATTTTTCCTACCCATCTCTTCATCCTCTTTTATTATTCCACTTCCATCTCCTGCCACTTCTATTTCTCAACCCCCTCAATTGGTTAGTGGGTATGAAGGATTTGATCAGCAGATTCTGAGAAGAAGAGGATGGAGCTCAAATGATTCTCTCACGGAACCACAGATTAATTGGCCATTAATTCCAGGGGACTGGACAACTGCTAATCAAGCATACCAAAATTACATCCATTTTTTTCACCAATATTTACAATCTCTAGATCCTTCAGTGAGATTGACAGCCCATTTTGCTTGGTACTTAGCATATATGCATAGGCATTCCCATAACGATCAAAAGGCCATTCCAAAGCTTTATATGAATGTCAATGTGAACATTGATTCCCAACAGTTGGATGTCCTATATTTTCATGCCCTTTGTCTACCTAGCAGATACCTTGTTTTGCTAGAAAGGATGTGCTGCCTTCAATTCCTTCAGAATCCTTCAAAATCCTTTGCAGATGAGTCTTTATCCCTGGATCGCTTTCAAAATCATCAATCTTTCAAGAGGGATCATTTTCATTGATACCCCTGGATGTATCTTCTATGCTTTTTAATGAGACTTTTTTTTCGAGGTGCCATTTAGATGGTTGTGTTTGTGTTTATGTGTTGTAATAATTTGTATATGATGAGTTCATGCTGGTTGAATAATTTGTTCAAGAGCTCTCTTTTCAACTATTGATGGTGATGGTGGATGGCAACGAAGTTTTCCTTTAGTAGTATTCTTTTCTATCAGATACAGGTAATAAGTTGGGGTCGTGGTGGAGTGATTATTAAAGACACTACAGAAGATCAAAATTGAGCTCTTTAGTAAACTTATGTTCTTATTTTCCTTAGGTCGTGAGGACACTTCCTTTTTAAGTGTGGGAATATGTTGAGAGTGAAAAAAGATTGAAATTTTGACTTATTTTTGTTGTTTTTGAGGTTTGAATGATTGATTTTTTATGGATTTAGAGTGATGTGTGGTTGTTAATGGAAGTGTTTGAGAGTGTTTTGGATGATATTGATTATGTTTTGGAAGTTTATGATGATTTTCAATGGAAATATGAAGCTATGTGATGTTCTAATAGGTTCTGTTAAGGTTTTGATTGGTTATGATACCTTCTGTATAGCCTCTGTTTTGTTCTGATTTTCTTCCGTATGAAGCATGGATTGATGATTGATGAAGGTTGAAATATTTTGAAAGCTTATTGAATAGTTTTTGATAGTTTGGAATGGTTTTAGTATGAGTTATGAGGATTTGATGTTCTCTGATGACCTTCTGTAATCCTCTGTAAACCTTTTGTAGAGCCTCTGTCTCTGCTCTGTCTCTGTTCTGTATGTGCTCTATTCCTGTTCTATTCTATTCTATAGATATTCTGTAAGTGTTTTGTAGAATGCATGTGTGACTTTGGGAAAGTTTTTTAACCTTTGGAAAGGATGAATATAAGTTCAAAAGAGCTAAAATAAATGGAAGAAGCAGCTGCTGAAGAGTGAAGAGAAGACTGGAGTGACAGTGAGTAGTGAGCTATGAAGAGACACTGTAGTGGCTCTGGTGCCTCTTCGTATCAGACATACCTCTTGGGAGGTGCATCTACGACCTAAGAAGGACTATTGAGAGTCATTATTGAGTATTGTAGTGAGGAGATGATGTACTATCGAGAGAGAGAGAGAGAGAGAGAGAGAGAGAGAGAGAGAGAGAGAGAGAGAGAGAGAGAGAGAGAGAGAGAGAGAGAGAGAGAGAGAGAGAGAGAGAGAGAGAGAAAGAGAGAGCCAATTCTATCAAAACAGTGTATCTATATATGAGAGATTGAGAAAGAACACTATGAAGACATTGAAGATGAATACTATGTGATTGATTTCCATTCAAAAATGGTGTATTCCTTCATGTTCTTTGTTCTATTGATGGATTTTATGAAGATGTTGAAGATTATGGTTGATTCTATCAAATCCGTGGGAGATATCTACTATGATGCCACATGAAGAATTGTTGTTTTCTTTGTTTTGATCATCAAAAGAATGAAATAAAAGCTTGTTGATGTTACAAGATAGATTTTCTTGTAGTAGAATCCCCTTTTCCTTGGTGTCTCTCTTGGGGCTCCACTCTTCATTTGTAACTTTAGGCATGTTGAAAAGTCAACCATGCATAATGAGCTAGTGCAAATCTCAAATTGTGAGTGGAAGAAGAGTATCTTTGAGCTACTATCCAACCTACCCAAAACCATGAATGAAGATATTTTCTACAATTGAAGGGATGCCATTAGTTGCCCTAACTAGACCAAGTTGAATGTAGTTCTTTCTCAAATTGAGGCTTTTGCATGAAGGCTTACCCAAGGGTAGTGGAAGGACTAGATCATTGTGATATTGAGGGATTTTTCCAAAAACACTCATTCTTTATAGATTGATGCCAAGGATAAGCATGGCACTGAAACTCCAAAAAGAAGCCAAGACTAGCTTGTGCTCTCAATTGTTGCAGGAGGAGACATTTAGCACTATCTAATTGCCTCTAAAATCTTTCCAGTAGCTAACATGCCTAGCTCCATGTCTACTCATGATAGAACATAGGCTCTCGATGAAATTGACTTGTCATTATTAATTGGCATGACTATGTAAGTCACACTTTAGATACTTAAGCACCATTTGATCATAAGGTGATACGTAAAACTCATGTTTGAGTAGTTTTAGCATTGTTACTTGCATGCAGTGTATTTAATCATCAACTTTTAATGAGCAGTTTAAAAGCAAAGCTTGGATACTAGTTAATGCTCTCAAGGCTCAATGCATAATCTAAACTAGACCTTGGATCTTCAATTGAATGCAATTAATCCTTCACAATCACACCAAAGGACTTACACAGTCCCAGAAAAAGGAGCCTACACATGTAGAACAAAGGTGCATCCATGTGAGATTGTAGAAGTTAGACCTTGAAAGCCATGCTCATAGTGCATCGCACTTCAACCCAATACAATAGAAAGTGAGAGCTATGTGGCCTTGTGCAGTGCTTTCCCAACCAAGGAATTGATATGCAAGGTAGTAATATTTGATGAGACTTTGGATCAAAGCTTTCATATTAAGGATTGAATCAAAGAAAAAGATGAAGCTTACACATTGAATGCAAGGAAGTTTCTTGAAAGCTCAAATAGAAGCACTTTGTTGCATGCGTGGGGAGAGAGGGAGGCC
Organism: Lygodium microphyllum; assembly: GCF_053477565.2. Taxonomy (NCBI): domain Eukaryota; kingdom Viridiplantae; phylum Streptophyta; class Polypodiopsida; order Schizaeales; family Lygodiaceae; genus Lygodium; species Lygodium microphyllum. Next base: position 1,680,621 of record NC_141153.1, on the reverse strand, counting down.
AGAAAATTGATAGGATCTTTGCTACATGCATGCCGTAGCTTTGATGGCCATGAGATAGATCAACTTCACATTCAATTTATATATGCAATAGGCCCTTCAATCATGAGTGTAGATCTACAACTCATGTCGATTGGCCTTAATATAAGAGACCAATCATGAGGCATCTTCTCCAAAGCAAGTGTCCTGTAGATGGCCTTAAATAATTATGTTCCTCTCCATCCAAAAAAAAGGTAAGGATGATGCACACATTATTGCACAATAGCTTCCTTATTAGCCTCCCTCACATGCTATTATTTGCTCACTCTCTTAGAGCTTAATTTTAACTCACGGGAGTACTCTTCTATCTCTCTTTCAGCCCAAGACCAAGATTTGGATGTGAGCCATTGAGCTATGCTCCCTCCTAAGCCATCTTAGGCAAGAAACCTAGATATAAAAGATACTATTATTGTTTCCCCATGGTGCACACTCCTTGCCCATCATCCCACACATGTGATGCCAATCCATCATCTTCATGAAAAATAAGTGCATACTTGCGGACTCGGGGGGGGGGGGGGGGGGGGGGAGGGGGGCATAGATCTTTAGGGGGGGACTAGTAGCAGTGCTACCATCATTGTCTCTTTGGCTATGGTCTTACTACCTATCACATCTAGCCTAGAAGGAACAATAGGAGGATTCCAAGGGCACACTATGGTACACAAGAGCATTGCTCTTTTTAGAGAGAGAGAGAGAGAGAGAGAGAGAGAGAGAGAGAGAGAGAGAGAGAGAGAGAGAGAGAGAGAGAGAGAGATGAGTATATTTTTGAAGTTATAATTAGATACAATTACTTTGAATGAAATTGGAGAAGTCGTAGTAGCAACATTGGTGTTTATAGGAGTATTAGAGTTCATATATTCTTGGGCCTCAATTGATGCACTAATAAGTGTTTATGAGCATGAGAGTGAATGGTTTTTGATTGAATTAAGAGTCTATATGCCATATCCACAGAGTTATGATTGTGACCCTCTATTTGCACTCACATGCAATTACAACTACAGTTTCTCCATACACTAGTAATCGATCATCATGAGTGGCCCTAAAAATCCCAAATGTGACTATGAGGTTTAACTAATATTAATCAATCAAAGACTCACAAGTATGATCCTCAAGTGTTTGCATGAACACTATTAATTAATCAGCATGAGTGATTCTAAAAAATCACATATATGACTATGAGTTTTAAGTAATAATTAACCAATCAAAGACTCATGAGTGAGATCCCTTGTTTGCATGAATGCATGATGAACTGAGAAATATGGCAAAAACTAAACATAATATTCCCTCTCTACACTGACAAAAACCCTTTTACCAATTCATTTTTCATTTAAATCTTGCAAAGATATTAATTGGCTAACACTATAAAGCAACATGTACCTATTTCAATTTTAAGGCTTGTACCTTAGTCCATGTAACTTCAAATTTAATTGGCTAGTACTATAAAGCAACATGTACCTATTTCAATTTTAAGGCTTGTACCTTAGTCCATGTAACTTCAAATTTAATGAAAAGTTGTGGATTATCGGTAGTGGGGTGAAGGGGTGTGTCTCCTCTTCCTCTTCTTCATCCTCGATGTGCATCTCATCCTACACACTCCCTTTCACGTTCAATTTTCTCTCTCTTTCTCTTTATCTTTCTCTTTCTCTCTCTCTTTTCAATGGCTATTTAGAGTGATGATGAAAGTGAGGATGTAGATGATAGTTTCTCTTTTCTTTCTCGATGATGATGCTTGCCGTGAGCATAGATTTTGCTCCTTGGTTGTTCTTCTGTGGGATTTCAATGCACATGCTAACTCATTGGGTTTATGAATTAAGGATCAAGGATGTGAATTTTTGTCACACCAATTGTGGATAACTGTTGACTAACATACAATCATAATGGTTCCTTCTTATAACTAGTAAATAGCTAACTCAAAGAATACTTTTAGAGTGTAATGCTCCTTTAATCAATGCATCAATTTTTTCTTGAGACATGATTTTACTAGTTTTTGGAGTTGTGAATGAAAAGTTTTAGTTTCTACCATGTGTAGTCACTTGTGACTAATGAAAAAAATGGGTGTTATACTATATTTCCAACCATGACCACAGGTTTTGCTTGATTTTTCAATTTGATCTTGCCACAATGTAATACATAGATCAACTATTAAATCACTCTCTTAGTGTATTTGTTCAAGTCTCGGTATACATCAATCATAAGAGGTACTAGTCAATGCAATAGTTTTTTATTATTTCCTTTCACAAACACTAGCTTTTCTATCTAAATCTATATCAATTCAAGGTTTCAAAACATCCGCCTATTCTACCCTTCCCTAAATGGATACTAAGTGCAATGACTCTTGTTGTTGGGACCTAAAATAGTCCCAACACTGGCTATAGGCACTAGCCAGGCCTCTCTATACTCAAGAAACCACACCCCCTCGGCCTCGCAGCTAGCAGCATATAAGGGACACAGTGCCCTAACCTAACATGAATCTTGAATTTGTTTTAAGTTGTAGTCCAATTATTAAACCCCACACTCCTCAGAGGGAGTCCCTACACATAGATGGGTATAGAAAACTGCATTGTCATAAAAAAAAGGAGGCACCCCTCAGGCTGAATGTCATGGCCCCACTACAACTCTCCTACACCTCAAGGATTGGCCCCAAGATGCACTGATAACACAAATAATACAAACATAACAAGCTTCACTCTTATTTTAAATGATTGAGGAGATAAAATTTTCTCACTTGACAATTTTCCAAAGAACCCCAACATCTAGACCTATAGCTTAGGTGTCTCACAACTTAGCATGGGTCATGTATATTGAAAACCAATTGCAATGCATACAAGAGTTACCATGTGATATGCACAATGAAATTGTGGATGATACACCTTGTGCTCAAGAATTTTATGATAAAAACTTAGCAATGTGAGGTGCAAAGACAATACTTTGATGATTTCCAATCTACTCGCAATTGCGACGTTGTTAGAGACTAGCATCGAGTTTCCTCGTGTTACTAGTCTCTTTTAAAATTTAAAGGGTAATCGGCATGTATGCTATGCATAATCAAATAAATAACAATTTAAAACATTTTCAGTGACCACTCACTTTTACAACCCCTCTTTCCTCCTATCGTTTAGGTTTTGCATTCGTTGGATAGGTGTAGCATTCATTTTTGTGTAGTTTTTCATGTAAAAATCGATAAATACCATACTCTGACATAGGAACAAGGTTGAACTAAGGCGTATCTCTCATGCTCTAGCCTTGTTATATGTTCATGGACCTAAAGCATATTTTTCCTTAAATTTGTAGATACAAAAACCTATTTTTCTCCCCATTTTCCCTATTTTCCCTCTTTTATTTATACATAAAAATGTGGTATTTTCTTATTTATGTTTCTTGACTGATCATATTGACTAAAAAATAGATTGTATCAGTATTTTATTCCATATGAACTTCATTTCCCAACCAAAATGGAAGAAACTCTCATTTTCCCTCTTAAAAAATGTATTTCGAGTTTTAAATGATTTATTACGATCATGTGTGACTACGAGTTCTACATTTTATCGTGTGCAGTCCTCAAACATACTTCAAACATGATTCATACAAATTTTCTTTCCATGCACACATCATTTAAGTCATCAAACATAAAAACAATAAATTTTTCTTTGTAAAAAAATGAGCATACCACTTATTTGCGTGTTGCATGTTATTATAAATAGCTTTGGGGTAGCCAATGGACCCACCATCAATCCCCCAATAGTGCCGGACATCGCCTCTCAACATCATCTTGGCCTTATAGCAATCTGATCCATGTCGGACAAGCATTCTTTATCCCCTTTTCTTCTTGATTCTTTGCATGTGATTAGCCTCTTGGAGGATAGATAGAGGAGAGAGAAAGACTTAGTTTGGATCTCTTTGATTAGAAGCCATTGCATGAGTGGAGATTGGCAATGGGAAGTGAAAAAATGTGGGAATCCATTGCCTAGATCTGTTGTATAGCTTCTTCTCTGCCTAACAATGCCCCCCTCCACAAATTCGTCACCATGGAGAAGGAGGGCAGCACGTTCTACAGCTCACCATTTCAAACGATGCCCCCCCCCTCCCCCCATAATCACGATTTTTTTGGTTTAATTAGGGGGCCAATGGTCCCCCCAAAACGTATGCCCAAAAAGTTTCAACTCTTGGCCATTTTTCCCTTTGACCTGTCTGACTTCATATCTCGACCATCCAACAAGAGAAAAACATAGCTATGATAGAAAAGTGCATGTTCGATGAAGCAATGATATGTTCACATGAAAAGACAAGAAAAAGAGGAAAATGGCCATAGGGGGAAGGGAAGACCGCGAGTAGGGAATGCAACAAGATGGGTGGATGGGGAAGGAACCACAATAAGATATAGAAGAGACATTGCATCAATGAACAATCAAATAGCAACATTTTCATGAGTGTATGCACAAGAGACATGTAGGGACATATCTCCACACTTAAAACTTTTCAAATTGGTTTTGTCTAATCAGCAAGGGTCTAACTCTTGACAATAGACTGACATGGCATAAACATATAAACACAAGAAGTAGGGTTAAAAACACTTAGTCCATTTAATAGATGGTTGAGGTGGACAATCATTAACACGCTCGGTGCTTGCCACATCATGCTTCAATCATGGACAGGACCATGTAGCAGTACCCAAGGGGTAACATTGTTGATGAATTCTACTAGTTTTGAGGACAAAGAATACAACACTCAACTCAATAGTCACTCATGCAGGAATGAGAGATTAGATGCTTGCCCCATAACTTACATCACTCAGAGAAGAATTGAAGGGAACCCATATCTTATAGCTAGTTAAGAAAATGAGAGAATTGAGGGGCTCAGAGGGAGTATACCAATGTGCACAATTGATGGTGCATTAGTGTGTCCGAACCCATTTGGCATAGGTGTGAGTAGGAAGGCCAAAGAATCTTGTAGTGTTGTGTAGAAAATAGAGTGCCATGTCCTATTGTAGTGATAAAGACCTATCCTAGGTATGCAATGGGAAACATAAACGTACCTAATCTCTAGATGTCATAATGTCCCTTCATCTTCATCTCTCTCTTAAATGAAGGAAGGTCTAGTCATGCTTTGCCTCCCCTCTATTGCACGCTCTGTTGATAGATATAGGAGGGCAATCAGATTCCTCATATCTATTGATGTAATCCTCATTGCCACTTGTGTAGAGGTTGTATGCCTTGTGTGTAATTGAGGGTATAGTAGTGTATCTTGCTTTGTGCCGACAACTCAAGGGATTATTGATGAAGATCACCTTCATCTTGTCAAGGATGCCAAATAGTGTCTGTTGATAAAGAGGTGTACCAAGAGAGGTAGCCGATATATCTGAAACTTTGTTTGAATGTAGGCACTTTTGTCTGTTGGAGGAGTCCCCAGACACTTGCAAAGTGATAGGACATAACACACCAAGGGAGGTGGCTTTGGGACTAAACCTTGGAGAGCTCAACTGATGAGTCCGCTAATTTGGAGTGCAATGTAGTACCACCTTTTCCACAGTCAACTTTTTGCCTTAAGATGTTTTCCACCCTTTCTTGGAGCAAAGTTTGTTATGATAGGGAATTTCTCCCTTTTCTTCCATAATAGTTTGTTAGATTTTTTTCTTCTTTTGACTGCCAAGGGTGTTTCCACCTTTTCTCAAAGAGAAGGTCCATATGGCAAGGACCAAAGTCCTTTTCTCCCATAGCCTATTTTTTTTTTTTAATAAAAACTTCAATAACAAAAATCCCAACGTTCAAGACTATGCTCACCATATCTTTTAGATTGTAAGGAAAGGAAATAGAATAGGGGTAGGAGCTAGAACAAAAGGTACAATAGAAATCATTCGCTTCGTCAATAGAATCCACACTAAGATGACTATCAAAAGTAGTAGAAGAAGCATTAAAGAGCGATGCAAAAGGGGGAAAGGGACTATCGGTTGTGATTCTCAAGCTCTCTAAGGAGGGTAATACTTCCTTAGGCAATAGTCATTGATCAAGAAGGGATCATGAGAGGCATCTTTAGCTTGGAACTGAACAGAGCTGTTAGGGTTGACTGCAAGAACCTTGTAAGGGCCCATCATGCATTGTTGGAACTTTCCAAGGAACTTACCAAAGCATGAGGATGAGATCACCTTCTTTGGATTCTCTCTATTTGATGAAGCTGTCATGGTAGACTTTCCATCGAGCATTGTAAGGCCATCCTGCAAGTCTTGTCAAAATATTCTAAGTGTAGGAAATGGCACTACAAGGACTCTACATCTCCCAATCATTCGATGATAGCCACTCTCAAAGAGGGCAATTTCAGCTCAATTGAAAATATGGCTTCTGTATCATAGACCAATTGGAAAGATGTTTATCCTATTGTGGCCTTATGGGAGGTTCTTGTGTCTAGGGGGCTTCTATAAGTCAGTCATCCCAATCATAGTGATGTGTGGCAATTATCCTTCTTAGGATCAAACAAAGGACGTGATTGATGACTTCGACTTGGTAGTTGGCTCTGGGGTAGTAGGGTGTGGACTTATGATGGCAGATCTTGTAGATCTCTGTTAGCTCTTCCATGATATTGTTTAGAAAGTGAGTGCCTTTGTTACTAACAAGCTCTAAGGAATTGCCAAAGTGAGTGATAATGTTCTCGTACAAGAATAAGGTCATGCTATTACCATCATCATGCTTTTAAGAGCTTTTTCTTCACACCACTTCATCACATAATTAGTACATGCTAGAATGTATAATCCAATCAGGAGGCTATAAGATAGATGCTTTGATGACGCATTAATTCAACTAAAGGCTTCTTTGCAATCATTTTTCCAAATACACTCTACATCTTTCCTCATGAGCTTATACAGGGGGATTGCCTTTGTTGCAAAATGTGCAATGAACCTCCTATAGTAGTCTACATGGCCAACAAATCCTCTCAATAGTTTTGGGTTGGTTGGTGCAGTTAGGGATGCAATCTTCTCAATTTTGGCAAAGTATATTACTATTTCTTATGTAGAGACAATGTGGCCCAAAAAGATGCCTAAAGAGACTCAAAAAATGCATTTTTCAAGGTTGAGGGAGATCCCGTACTCCTGGCATCGATCAAAGCACTTTTGCACATGTTCCTAATGCTTCAAAGTGGACTAAAGACATAGAAATCATCTATATATACCTCAATGAAATCATGTAGGTTTATCCAATGAATCCATCCAATAAGGAATAAAGCTCATGTCTGGCCATTGTGTCCAACAATTGGTCTATGAAAGGGATAGGGAAGTGTTTTTTCTTTTTCTTGGAATTCATCTTGTGAAAGTACTCATATATTTGAAGCTTTCCATTTTTCTTGGGTATTGCCACGATGGATGAGACCCATTCACTATTGGCCACTAGATAGATGAACTTAGCTTCTAGAAGTTTCAACAACTTTGCTTTCACCAGGGCAGAGTAATTTGGATTCATGCACCTTTGATGTTTCTGTATTGGCTTGGCATTAGGCTCTAGGTCGATGTGGTGCTGACACATAGTGGGATCAATCCCCTTCAAATCTTTATAAGACCACACAAACACATCCAAGTTCTCTTTCAATAGGTCATGCAGGATCAACATCTCCTCTTTTGGAAGGCTACTACCAACTTTTAGATGACATTTAGTGCCATTTGTATTATTAAAAGGTAGTTGTTTTTCACCTTCCACTTCTTGAATGAAAGTCCCACAGACTACTTCTGGGTATAGATCTGACTCCTTCAAGGGAGTGGCCTCCTCGTCTGATGCTCTGTTGGAAAGAAAAGAGTCATCTAGCTCTTTGGGATACTGAAATGGCATCAAGATTATTTTGAATTTTGTTGGAGATTTAATTACTTCTTGACTCAAGAACTAGTGAATGAAAGGAAAAGAGTTGTGCCACCAAAAATTCCCCAAAAAGAGAGGGCTAACCTTGAGCACATGCTCATGCATTGTCCCAAAGGGATCTCAAAGTCACATAAAGAGAGAGAGAGAGAGAGAGAGAGAGAGAGAGAGAGAGAGAGAGAGAGAGAGAGAGAGAGAGAGAGAGAGAGAGAGAGAGAGAGAGAGAGAGAGAGAGAGAGAGAGAGAGAGAGAGAGAGAGAGAGAGAGAGAGAGAGAGAGAGAGAGAGAGAGAGAGAGAGAGAGAGAGAGAGAGAGAGAGAGAGAGAGGATTGATACAAGCTTGAATGTATGCTCAAGATCTTTCTCACTATCTTGCCAAGCTCCCCCAAGAAAAGAGAGGTTTGATATGCATTTGAGAAAGCATCATGCCAACATCCTTGCCCATAGAGCTCGAGTGTCGATACAAGCTCAAGCTCCATCCATAAAACATCTTATAGAGACATAATAAAGGAGAGGGTTGATACTAGCATGTGTCCAAGATCTATTGTGACACCTCTCGGTAAAATATAGGGTAGATATAAGCTTGAGTGCACATGGTCAAGCTTTGTCCCAAAGAGATCTCAAAGTCATGAGAGAGAGAGAGAGAGAGAGAGAGAGAGAGAGAGAGAGAGAGAGAGTGTGTGTGTGTGTGTGTTTTTGAGTGAGTGAAAGTGAGTGAGTGAGGGTTGAGATGGGCTTGAAAACATGCTCAAGCTCTTTCTCATAGATGCCTCAAAGGTAGAGGTCACACTAGAAATCTATCTTGCAAAGCTCCTCCCTAGAAAGAGAGGGTTGAGATAGGTTTGAGCACATTCTCAAAGCTCTATCTAACATACATATTAAAAGGCCATATCCAATAGTTGACGCAAGCTTGAGCATGTGCTCAAGATTTGTCTCATAAACATCTCAATGGGGCAAGAGAGACAACCTTGCCATGGTCTATCTCTCTCTCTTAAACTCTCCTCAAACAATATATCAAAAATTCATATAAGAAAGATAATTTTGATACAAGCTTGAGCACATTCTTGAGCACTGTCTCATAGCCATCTCAACAAGAGAGGAGAAATTACTATGTTGTGCTCAAAGGTAGAGGGGAAACAATATTGCTAAGCTCTTCCTTCCCTATAGAGAGGCTTGATACATGCTTGAGCACATACTCAAGCTCTATCCAAAAGAGATCTTAAAGATACATGAAAATTGAGGGGGGTCTATATAGGCTTGGGTGCATGCTCAAGCTCTATACTAGTATCTTGCCAAGCTGCCTCCCCTCCCCCCATCCCTTTCCCCCTAAAGAAAGAGAGGGTTGATACAAGCTAGACCATGTGCTCAGATCTTTTCAAAGTTATCTTAAAAGTCTTAACAAAAAGAGATGGTTGGTACAAGCCTATGCACATGATCAAGCTCTATCTCAAAGGCATCTCAAAGTCAAAGTAGAAGTCAAGAGACTATTGCCAAGGTCCTCTCCTGTAAAGAGAGTGTTGATACAAGCTTGAGCATATGTGGTGAACCTCTATCTCAAAGACATAAAAAAATTTATATCAAATAGATAATTTTGATACAAGCTTGAGCACATTCTCAACCATAGGCCATCTCAACAAGAGAGGAGAAACTGTTTTTCTATACCCTCAAAGGGAGAGTGAGGAACTGTCATGACAAGCTTCTTGCTCCTAAAGAGAGGGTTGATACAACCTCAAGCTTCAACCATAAAACATCTTAAAGTGACATGATAAAGGAGAGGGTTGATACTAGTTTGGGCATATGTAAAGTCTTTGTTGTTTCTCTCAAAGTCATATATATATATATATATACATATATATACATATATAGAGAGAGAGAGAGGATTCATATGGGTTTGAAAACATGTTCAAGCTCTTTCTCACAAATGCTGCAAAGATAGAGGAGAGACTAGAAATCTATCTTGCGAAGCTCCTCCCCAAAAAGAGAGGGTTGAGACAAGCTTGAGCACATTCTCAAAGCCATGCCTATAAGGGATATCAAATAAAATGTATTGATGCAAGCTTAAGCACGTGCTCAAGCTTTATCTCATAGACATCTCAATTGGGGAGGAGAAACTAACTTACGATGGTCTCAATGAAGGGAAGAGAAAAAATTGTGCCACCACCTTCCCCATAAAGAGAGGGCTAGCCTTAAGCATGTGCTCAAGCATTATCCAAAGGGATCTCAAAGTCACATAGAGAGAGAGAGAGAGAGAGAGAGAGAGAGAGAGAGAGAGAGAGAGAGAGAGAGAGAGAGAGAGAGAGAGAGAGAGAGAGAGAGAGAGAGAGAGAGAGAGGGTGTTGATACAAGCTTGATTGTGTGCTCAAGCTCTTTCTCACTACCTGCCAAGCTCCCCCAAGAAAAGAGAGGTTTGATACTTGAGCATGTGCTCAAGCTCTACCCCAAGGATATGTCATACGGAGAAGAAATGGTTGATACAATCATTAGCATGTGCTAAAGTGCTATCTCAACAAAGACATGTTGACATGGTCAATTGGGTATATTTTGATATTTTATATATGTTCATCTAAAAATTTTGCATAAGAGATTAATTTCATGCTATCATAGTCTAAGACTATTATTTTTGTTTTGTAGATTATATTTTGCAAGGTGGAGACAAGGTTCATTTGTTATTGGATAGTGTAGAAATTGGTTTTGGTTCCACATGTTCAATGTGTCCCCATATATAGTTATGTAAGAGGTAGCCATACCTACATTGTGAACTAGTTGAAACATTAAGCATTCTGTTAAATCCTGCATTTATGGCTTGTGAAAGTGACAATATTTTGGTTCAATTGTCAAAATTAACAGAATCAAGAAACTAGGTGCATACTCTCTATGCTATGTGATGAATAGGAGCTTATAGTTCCATTGTCAAGATTAACAAAATCAAGCAACTAGGTACATACTCTTTATGCTATGCGACAAATAGGAGCTTGCAATTCGAATGGGATTGTCAGAGCTTCGGAGCTCATTAGTGGACATCTAGACTACAATATGGCGAGTTCTCTTCATCCAATTATTTTCTTGTTTCTTTATTCTTACTTGATGAGTTTCATAGAGATATCCATGGCTAGCTTATATGTGAGATTAGATGGCAGGAGAGCTTATGGAGTGAGAAACCATGAGAAAACTCAGCTTGAGAGGGTGTATGATCAATATGTGTGTTTTCATCTAGATCTAACAAATAGGCAAAGTGGTCCTACACCATTTGATAAATTCCAATTTGATGTCCAAAAAGAGTGGAGGAGCTTGATGTAGGTGGTGATGGAGGGGGTTTGGGTAACTAGTGAATTCTCTTGCAAAATGAGTAAAGAAAGGGACTAGGTCAATGGGTTGAAATAGATAGGTCTTATTGGCATGAGTCACTCTGATATTTGGGATCTTTGGAAATTTTATCTACTGTGTTTATTTTCTTGATACTCTTGGACATGCCTTCTTGGATAGGGACAAAAGAGTGGATATGCTCGCTCTTCCTTGTAGAAGTAGATGAAGGCTTCCTAAGCCCTCTTATTACCTTCCAGAATGGAGCAGTGCTATTCTAGTAGTCTTGGTCATACTTTCGTAGGCTTTAGTTTCAAGTATCTCCCCTTTCTTCCTTGGAATCTACACGACTTTTGATAAGTTTCACATCTAAAAGGGTCTAGCCACTTTATAGCAATATTCTCAAAATGTTTGTATAAGTAGCCATATAGTGCATAACAAAAATGGCTTCTTAAATCTAATCTCCTTATTGACTTTGAAATAAAACTTTATAGAAGGGCCAATCTTCTGCTTTCCCTAAGACTTTGCACTGTCTCCTCTAGTTTCTCTTCCTCTTCCTATGGTAGGAGCTCAATAGGAACGAGATGCTCTATTATTCTCTACGGTGGCTGAGCTATAAAGTCTCAATCATGGCCATATAGACCTCTTTTTTCTTTTAGTCTTCCTCTTCATCTATTGGGTGCTCTTCTGACTCCCTTGTGTCAAAATTTGGTATGTCTAGCATATCCATAAGGAGTGCCTTAACTTTGGGTGGCTCTAAGGCAATGGGAGAGGTCGTATAGGGTGTTTTGGGCATCATCAGATTGATCCCTTGAATATTTTCCATACTTTCCAAGGTATTAGAGAGCAATCCTTATCGGGATTTAAGTTCTTTTGGATCTTTAGACTGAGGCATGCAAGCTGATATTATAGCTTCCTCGAATAGCTCTTGCTACTTAACCATGGCCAATTTGCAAGCCTTCTATTGGACTTTGTGCTAACTCTCACTATACAAGGCCACTCCTGAGTCATTTTAAATCTTCATTAGGGATGTCTTGTAGAGCCTTTGTGTGTCATTTTCTTTCATGCTTATAGCCCTTGACAAGCTAGTGGAGATGGTCTCCTAAAAACTTGCATATGAGACACTCCATTGGCCTTACATCTCTAATGCTCCAAATTTTGTCTTTCACGTAGATAGATTTTGGCCTTCTCCTAAGTCAGTTTGATTATAGCAAGGGTGAGCTGGTAATTGGTGTTAGCTAGTTGCATGCTTAATTCAATAGTTTTTGCTCTATAAACTTTGAGAGTTTGGTCTTACTCGATTTTAACTTAAAGCTTATTCATGATGACCTCTCCTTCTTTGAGCTTGTCTTGGAGATTTTTAAGTACTAAGTCATTCTCCTTCAATTAAGCATAAAGTTCTTGCATCTATTTTTCTTGAAGATGTTTGAGAACCATGTCATACTTCTCTAGCTAGTTTTGGAGATCCTTGAGTGCCAAGGTGCGCTTCTTCAGTCAACTTTAGAACTCTTGCTCTTGCTTCTCTTGTATTCATTAAGCACTCTATTATGTTCCTTCAAGTGAGCTTGTGAAGCTCCTCAACTTGATTTTCATATTCCATTAAGAAGCTTTTGTATTTGTCTTGTGTCCTTTCTAACCTACCTTGGAGTTCTTGGTTGGCCTTGAGTGCATTGGCTTTGCCTTCTTTAAGCTCTTCACATAACTGCTCAAGAGCTTCTATTCTTCCTATTTCATTCTGTCCCTTGGGATATTCTTGTGTATTTTTTGTGCTATCTATTGGGTGAGAGCTCTTTGTTAGATTAGTGATGATAAATCTAGGTGTAGATCTTGCTTTTGTCAATATATTGATCTATGTGTGCATGGTTCCTATTTGATCCATCAACTCTTGGAGGGTCACTAAATCAGTATTTTCTTGCTCTGTCACCTTCTCCTTCTCTCTACTGGAGATGCTTTTTCCTTTTTAGGGTATGATATTTGCCAGTTGTTGTGCAATGGTCTATTCCTTGCTATGCATGGACTCTTCTATAGATGCTATGATGGCCCTTTTATACTCTTCTTGTGATTACTTCATTCTAGCTTATAAGTTCTTCCATTCTTTCTTTGACATCTTCGTAGTAGCATAAACAATCAGTTGCTTCGCTTTAGTGTCCCCTTCATTGGAGACCTCTAAGGATTATCTTACTTCTTTCTCTTCTCTTTGCTTTTTCTTCTTCTTGCTTGGGTTGTTACAAGGGCTAGGATTCCCTTCCTCTTCTCTTCACCCCTTTTCTCTTTCTATGGTGTCTTCACTTGAATCCTTGGACAATGTAAGTGGCTCTTTGCATGGTGGTAGGACCTCATTGGAGGGACATTCCTACAATGACAACAATGATTCAAGTAAGTGTACTACCATAGTTGATTATATTGAACCTAGCCTTCGTGCAATTAACCTTTACTTTGGGGCTCTTTAAAAACAAACATGTGTGCCTTGGCCACATATTTAGTGACTATAAGAAGCTAGAAAGACATATTTTATTGAGAGATTATTGATAATACCTTGTCACACTGACATAGGTATAAAAGGTATGAGACATATAAATTTTATCATTTTTTGCAATAATACAATTACTCTCTCTCATCTCACCTTCTTTTTCATAGTTTTCATGGCTTCTCTCTCTTCTCTCCCATCTTTCTAGTATTTATCTCTCCTATTTTCTCTCTCTTCTTTTATTCTCCTTTCTCTTACCTCTTAGCCATCTTGTTGACAAGTGGTATCAGAGAATTGGTCTTTTGATCCATTTGGTTCAATCTTTCTCTAGATTTCTTTCTTAGACTAATTGCATTTTGGTTACTCAAGGACAAGATGTCAGCTTGAAAGTGTACAAGTATAGAGAACAAGGACAGCTAAATGGATTATATGAAGGAAGGCAGCATGGAAAAAATGGAAGGTCGTGGTCAAGAAATATACTATTTTGAAGGTAAAATGGTAAAAGAAAGGAAAAGTAGAGTTAGTCTAGGTTAGTAGTCCAATTACTTTTCAAGACAGGCTTTCGCTTTCCTCTTTCTTTTAAGCTTTTGGGGAAGCTTTCATGGTGGACAACAAGAATCCTCTCCTATTCATTAGTAACCACTCCATTTCTCTCTAAAAGCATAAAGCATTGATTCTTCAACTCTCACTGATCATTCCAACTACAAATGTGGAAGTATGACACTGCATGAACACCAAAAGCAGGCCCGAATTTTGTGCCACATTTTACACAAAAAAATTTCTCCTCTTCCATAATCCACAGTAGCCATTCGTCACTTACCTACAACTGTCATACTCTTTGGACAAGTGTTTGGCATCATTCTATTAGCAGGATGATTAACTTCTTTAAGCCTTTGATCTTCATTCTTCTTCTTTGAAACCCTAAAAACCAATAGGGTAGCCATGAGCACTCGTCTGAAGCTTCAATTTCTTCAATATTTGGCTCTTCCCGACTTCTAAAGCTTCTTTATTGCCATTATCAAGCAAGATTGGCTTCAAGTTTGAAGACATTTGCAAGATTTTAGCATATCAAGCTTCTTGAAGTGCATAATGAAGCTACATTATGGGGCTTCAATTTTGAAGACATTTGCAAGATTTTAGCATATCATGTCAGAGAGAGAACCAGGGAGAGAGAAAGAGGAGAGAGAAGACTGCAGAGGAGAGAGAAAGACTGCAGGAAGAGAGAGAATAAGACTGACGAGGAGAGAGAAAGACTAGATTTAGAGAGAGAAAGACAAGAAAGAAGGGGAAGCCATAGAAGCTGTGAGCAAGAAGGGAGAGAAAGTCTGTAATTGTATCAATGTGTCAAAAAGATGAGAAAAATTACATCTTCTCTCCTTTTATACCAATGTCAGTGTGACATGGCATAATATCAACATTATTAACACTTATTTGTTATTCCTAGCTTCTTACAATCCATCCCTTCCCAAAAGTTTTTGTCCTAAAAAACAAACCTAGAAACAACTAGAAAGGAGATGGATAGAACAGAGTACTACTCTGTTTTACAGCTTTACAAATGGGAAATGAATGAAGAATGACCATTACAAAAGCTGAATTTGAAGAACGGAAGTAAGGCCCAACTATATACATGATTTGAAATACTTCAGAAGCGAATGGAGCCATAAAGTCTTCAACAAATAGTCCCAGAACAAAGTAGACAGCTTGCTAAATAAACAGTCCCTACTGGACCAAATCTGCCATAACTTTTGATAGAAGTGTCCAAATGAGATGTACCATATATCAAAACGAAGCTCTTGAAGAGTACTTTAAGCCCATATAGATAGCTTAATTCTGAAAATTAGGTACGATAAAAACTGTTCTAAAACAACGTGCTGTCCTGAACCAGTCTGCATCATTACTAGCTCCATAAGCAATAGGCTTCAGCCACCAATGTCTCCCTCAAGTATGGATACTCATCCAATATAGAATCAGGTCTCCAAGAAGCCTCTTCAGATGGTAAACCTCTCCATTTGATCAAATATTCCACAATAGAACATGATCGAAGCTTCTTTTCACGCTGACCTATGACAACCTCTAGGATGTACTGAACAAGACCATCTTCATCAATAGGTGGCAGCTCATCAACTATATCCACTGGATCACCATAATAGGGCTTGAGCTAACTAACATGGAAGACGTTATGAATCTTTGTAGAAGAGGGAAGCTCTAGTTTGTATATCAAATCTCCAATCCGCTTAAGGATCCTGTAAGGGCCATAAAACCTGTGGGCAAGCTTATTACTGGATCCATCTTTTAACGTAGAGTACTTGGATTTGGGCACCTTCAACAAAACCAACTCTCCTTCTTGAAACTCTAAAGGCCTTTTCTTCTCATCAGCATACATCTTCATTTGATCTTGAGCCTTCCTTAGATTCACCTTGCATTGCTGAAGAAGGGTCTACATTCTTTCCCACTCCTCCTTCCCATGAGGATTGATCTTTTCATTAAAGATGACAGCCAGGTGTAACCAAGAATCCCATGAGGTTTGGACATCATAGCAAAAATGGCGAAGATAAGTCTCCAACCATTTATTAACTCTCTCTGTCTGTCCATCATTTTGGGGATGATAAGCCGTGGATGGAGCCAACTTAGTATCCATAGATGTAAATACCGCTTGCCAGAAGTTACTCATAAACTTTGAGTCCCTATCATGGACAATCACCTGCGGTAATCCATGTAGTCTAAAAATATGCTTCATAAACTGGTTGGCCACTTGAGAAGTAGTAAACTGAATTTTTGTTGGGATAAAATGAGCTGCTTTGGTGAGTCTGTCAACCACCACATAAATACTATTCCACTACTAAGGATATGAGTCCATTTACCCATAGGAATAGGCAATGGCTGTAACAAACCTCCTGGCTTATGGGTGCTATCCTTATTTTGCTGACAAGGCATACACTTCATAACGAAGTCCTTGACATCTTTCCACAGTTCTTTCCAATAAAAGCTTTTGCTGATCCTGTCATAAGTCTTGAAAACTCCCAAATGTCCAGCTAAAGGCGAAGAATGTAACTCCTCCATAATTTTCCGCTTGAAAGAAGAAGTAGAGGGAATAACAATCTTGCCTTTCCACCAAATAAGACCATTTTTAAGCTGGTAATGCGAGTTTTCTTCCATAAGACCTTGCTGTAATTTCTGAAAGATTTGGCCGAATTCCTCATCTAAAAGATAAGCCTCCTGTAGTTCTTCAATCCAATAATTATGTAGTTCTGTCATGGCTGACACTTTGCAGGCCCACATATGAGAAAGAGAATCAGCCACTATGTTATCTTTTCCCCCTTGTATGAGTGATGTCAAAGTCATAATTCTGTAATGTAGCTACCCATCGACGTTTCTTTGGAGTGAGATTTGACTGAGTAAGGAAATACTTGAGTACCCGGTGATCACTATGTACTCTGAATCGGCTGCCATATAAGTAATGGTGCCATTTCTTGATTGCATGCAGGATAGCCAACATTTCCTGGTCATAAACATTCATGGCCATCTCCTTATCTATAAGCTTACGGCTCTCAAATGCAATTGCTCCATGCTCCTGAAGCAAAACAGCCCCAATGCCACGGCCACTAGCATCACACTGTATAGTAAACTCTTTGGAGAAATCCGGGCATACTAAGATAGGAGCAGAAGTAAGGAGTTCCTTTAACTGGTTGAAGCTACTATCTGCAAGAGCATCCCAAAAGAAAGCCTCCTTATTCAACCTGTCAGTCAAAGGAGCTGCAATTGCCGCATAATGCTTTATAAATCGGTGATAGAATGAAGATAGACCAAGGAATCCTCTAAGAGAAGTAGTAGTAGTAGGCGTTGGCCAATCTCTTATGCATTGCACCTTCTTGGGATCAGCCTGTATTTCTTTTTCACTGACTATATGTCCCAAGTATTCCACTTCACTCTGCATGAAAGAGCACTTCTTCTCCTTAATAAAAAGCCTATGATGTCTCAACACATCAAAAACCTTCCTCATATGTGCCAAGTGATCCTGTAAAGTCTTGCTATAGATCAAAATGTCATCAAAGAACACCAAGACAAACTGAAAGAGGAAAGGTTGCAAGATCTTATTCATCAGGCTTTGAAAGGTAGCTGGAGCGTTTGTAAGCCCAAATGGCATCACCAAGAAATGATAGAGCCCACGATCAGTCCTAAAAGTAGTCTTGACTTCATCACCCTCTCTCATGCGAATCTGATGATACCCTGATCTCAAATCAATCTTCATGAAAAATCGAGCCCCCTTAAGTTCATCAAGCAAATCATCAATCCTGGGTATAGGATACCTATTCTTCACTGTTATCTTATTGGGATCCCTGTAGTCAATGCACATTCTGAAAGATCTATCTTTCTTTTTGACTAACAGGACTGGAGATGCATAAGGTGAAGAACTTGGTTCAATGAATCCCATTTCAAGAAGCTCTTTGATTTGCTTGGCTACTTCCTCTCGTTCACATTTTGATAATCTGTAAGGTGGCTTATTGATTGTCTTTGAGTTGGACTCCAAATCAATGGGGTGATCCACCGCTCTCTTAGGAGGCAATGAAGTAGGTACTTCAAACAAATCTCTATACTCCTCAAGAAGAGCTGTCAAGGCTGGATGGTTTGCTGAATTATTGGGCTGATCTTGTGTTTCCTTGTTCAAATGCAAAACAAATATTTGTGAGCGCTTCTTGTACTCTCTTTTGAGTTGTTGAATGGTGATAAGCTGAAAATCAAATCTACTAGGAATTCCCTGTAAATGGATGAGCTGTCCATTAGAGATAAACTCCATATATAACTGTGAGAAATCCATAGTGATTCTTCCTAATGTCATCAACCAATCACAACCAAGTACAATATCTATGGGCCCCATTTCCAAAGTGATTAGGTTTACTTTGACTTCAAAATTTTCAGCCAACTGCAAAGAAACCTGTGGGCAAATCTGTGTGTTGATTTCCTCTTCACCATTAGCCACTTATACTCTAATGGGCTGTTGTAAGTCTGTGGGAACACAATTTAACTTGTCCATGACGGACTTATTGACAAAACTGTGAATAGTGCCACTATCTATCAGGATGAACACTGGCTTTCCACATATGCTTCCCTTCATACGAAGTGTATTAGGGCTCTTAGATCCCGTCCAAGCATCCATAGAGATAGAACAATTAGTGGCAGCAAGCGACTCATCACAAGATCCACCAAGGTCAAATGGAACATCTCCACCTAGATCAAAAGAAAAAGAGTCGGCTGTATCATAAAAGTACTCCTGTCCAACGTCCTCCTCAAAATCTTCATTTTCAGCATTGATTGCCACTGCATTAACTTCATCTATGTCATCTTCAAAGTCCTCAAAAACTAGCATACTCTGAAGCTTTGGCTTGACATTTTTGTATACACACTTTGAAGCATGATCAGGAGTATACTTTCTCCACACTTGAAGCATAAGCCCTTGTCCTTCCTTTCCTTGTAAAGATCCATGGGAATAGATTTGGGATTTGTATTAGCTGAAGTGGACTTAGGCTTGTTGTCACCCTGCTTAAATTCAACCTTTGGATTGTTTGCTGTCCTGAAATTACTTTGAGACCTAGAAGCATTGAATGGAGGATAAGTTGGTACCCGTAAGCTCCCACTAGGCATATGATTGCTTCCATAAATGTTACCAACTTGTCCCCGCTTTAAAACAGTCCTTGGCTGTCCATAACTTGGCTGAAATGAAGACTCTTTCCTATACTTTCTTCCATAGCGCTCCACAAGCTCAATAGCCTTGAAAAGTGAAGTAGGATTTTGCACCATAACATCAGCTGCAAAGATGGCTCTAAACCATACATAAACTTGTGAAGCTTGGCCTCATCACTGATGCCTTCCACATACATGGTCAAGTTGAGGAATTGGTTTGTATACTCTCTTACACTTAGGCCCCTTTGTTCCAAACCATACCATCTCCGTGCTAACTTCTCTTTCTCAAGAGGCGAAACAAAGACTTCAGCCATAAGTGCCTTGAAAGCTTCCCAATTCTCAATAAGTACATTCTCTTTCTTGATATACCTCCACCAAGTATGGGCAAATCCTTCTAGATGCAAGGAAGCAAAGTGAATCTTCATATCATCAGTTTTAGGGTATATATCAAAGTAAGACTCCATCTTAGAGGTCCATTCCTCTAATTCTAATGGTGAAGATGACTGGCCATTAAATTTGGCTAAAACAATTTTGTCCTTGAATTCTCTTTCATGAAAGGGTTGCTGTCCCAAAATTGGCTGATCAGGATTTCTAAGTACAGAACCTCCAAATTGAGACTGAAATCTTCCAACAGGTGGCTGAGAATTACCATGTAATCTTCCTGTTGGTAAAGTACCCCTGGAATTTTGAGTATGCAGTCCAAAAGCTTGAGTATTGGCCCCATTCAAACTGCCCAAATAGTCATCATGCCTTTGTGAAGCTTCTCCTACTTCATACTGACTATTTGGAATGCCTCTTCTTCCAATGATCCCATTTCCATGACCATTTTGGTTGGATGGCTGAAGTGGGGCTGAAAGGCCACTGTTTGAACAAGCCCTCTCATTGGCTTCTCTTGATCCCATTTGCAACTGCATTAATTGAGAAAATTGTGCCATAAGTTGAGCATTAGATTCTATTAACTTATCAATGGAAGCCTTGGTTTGAGTAGTTGAATCCACCAACTTATCAATGGAAGACTTCGTTTGATTAGTAGATAAAACCATCTGCTCCATTCTTGACAAAATGGCCTCATGTCGTTCCCTATGTCTTTGTTCATGGGCACACAAAGTATCATTGATTAAACTGACTTCTCCTTGTTGTTGAAGCTCTTTAGGGTTCTCTTGAAGTGTGCTATCCATCATGGAATCCCTGATTTGCTGAGCATAATCCTCCTGGACCTTATTTTTGCCTTTATGTCCTGCCATATTAGTGCAGTCTTGCAGTACCCCCTATCAGTAAAACGGCTATAACTTTGGCTAGGAAGCTCCGATTTCAGAACTTTTTTATGCAAATCGAAGCTAAGATTGCCCTCTTCGAGATGAGCTATAGCACGCTATAACAGATTTAGGACAGAAAATTCTGTAGCTGGATTTCAGAGTCTGAACTGTCCAGTCCTGCACCCTGTCTAGACCTGTAAGTGCCCTGTTTTGACCCTGTAATGCAAGATAGTAACCCCAAAATGGCTACCAAACCCTGCAAAAGGATATATAGGACCTGTGGGTACCCTGTAGTACTTGCACCTGTGCTTCAGCAATGAATGGTGTACCTGTAACCACCTGTAAATACCCCGTAAGTGACCTGTAAATTCCCTGTTTTACCCTGTTTTGGTCCTGTAGGTACTTGAGTCCTTGGAAAGTCTTCAATCTTCAATCCTCCACTTGATGTACCTGTGTGAGGGATAAAACGGCATGACAAGCTCCCTACACGGGCTCCGAATCACCGGGAGGTGGGCAAAGTTCCCACCGGGTCGGTTGGTTGCACCCCTTCGGGATCTTCGATAGTGAGGGAGGGTCACCTCTCTTTTGTCCCACTATCTCCCCCAGCATCCACCTTTTTCCTCGGTGGGAATATCAACATGGCAGAGGCTAGTGTGCTAAGCAATCAGCATGATATGCAATTCAGAAATATTCATTCAGCCTTTCATGAGATGCAATTGATTGAGATTAGAACAATTGGGATAGGAGAAGGGTCTTACCGATGCAATTCAGTGACTCACTGATTGCTAGTACTTATCCTTTTACAATATTTCAATTTGGGCAAAAGAAATTCAACCAATCAATTGGATTAGAGTAAACAAAGGCATCAATCAATGGATTCAGTCAATAGGATTCAAGTGTTATGCTGAAATTTCAGATTGAAGCCTCTAATTCACTGATTGGAACTAATATGCATTAAGCAAGCATTGCATTCATGAATAGATGGATTCAAGCAAAGGTTGGCTGAGAATTTGATGAATAATGTTCAATTCTTTAATCTCTCAATCAAATGGATTAAGTTCAGCAATTGGATTAATGAGAGAGATTAAGAATTGAAGAGAAGTACCTTTGACATGGCTGAAGATGACTTGATCAATCTCAAATGCTTGATAGAGCCCCCGGTTGTCCAATGTTGGTAAAATAATCCATAAGGCTTGCTTATCCGGTGCTTGAGAGCAATCTTGAAGCCTCAAATGCTTGAAATTGAAGCATTAAACCCGTTTTCCCCAAATTTTTGCTCCATAGAAGCTCTTGATCTTCAATCTTTTAACCATTCCGTGCTTAATCCTTGCAATTTGTTGAAGAATCCTTGCTGAAATGATTCCACGGGCTAAAAGGATGAAGAATCTACAAGAAATTGTTAAGAAATGAAAGCTTGGGGTGAAGCTTTCATGGCTTCCCATGGACTGTTCATGTAGGGTTTCAAGAGAGTGAAAAGCTGAGAAATATAGCTCTATTTTGGAGTAAACACACCAAGAACTTGAAGGAATCACTGCCAAGGATGAATTAGAAGCTCCATAGCTGAGGATTAACTGAGGGAAGATGAAGAACAGGCTGAAAAAAATCAGCGCAATTTTCGGGCTGCTGTCCAGGCCACGTGGCAGCTTCTACAGGGCATGAAATGGTGCTCTACTTGTTGCATTTGATGTCTAGAGTGCCATTATGCAAGCCATTGTTGATGGAGAGCAAGGATCAGTGAGAAAAGAAGAGATCTCAGCCAGCAAACTCCATGGAAGCTTGGGCAGAGCTTGAAGAAAGAGGAAAGGAAGACCTCTTTTGAAAAGTAACTGTAGTTTAGACTCTAACTAAGCCCGGTTAACTATCCTTTACCCTAGTTACCTCCATTTTTGCATGAAATTTGATGACGTCCAGCCATTTAAGCCTTTACCCGCCATATCTGACCTTGGATATCTCCAGATGTTGTCTCTTGCTAACTGTAGGTGTCCTGCAGCACTCCACTAGTCACTGTCTTGTACTATTTTTGTCTGAAATTGAAGTTTGCCTCTTCCACTAGAGATTCATTGGACAAACTTAGTGCTCAAATCTCTATGCTTGTGGCAACACAAATGGCAGATAAAGAGAGTAGAGACAAACAGTCATTTCAGCCATTGAATAATAATCCTCAACCAAGTATTATTAGAAAGAAGGCTATACCATCTACCACTTATGATATTGAAGAGACTTTTTTAGGATTGATGAGCTTGTTTTTAGTTTTCATGGGTCTAATCCTCCTCTAAGAGCTAAAAGTCTACCACCTTATCCTCCAAGTAGGTTCCAAACCAATTATCATAGGAGTGCCTCTAATCTTTAAGCCCCTATCAGTAGTTTTATGGATATGCAACCCCAAGCATCTAATGGGTAGTAAGGCTTTGTTGACAGGGAACTCCTTGATAAGATTGTTGACAAAATATAGTAGCCATTCATCTAATCACCACTGATTTGGAGGAGTGGAATTCAAAGTTAGAGACTTATTTTGATATTTTCCCTCTGTCATTTAACCTAAATATTCACTTTTTTGTATTTCACCTTGAGGGCTTTGCTCATATGTGGTGGAGGTACATAAAAATGAAAAATTAGCAGGTTGACTATTGGGAGGATTTTAAATCTAAGATATCTTAAATATTTGTCTCTCCCATTGACAAAGAGAATTTAGATAGAAGATGGTATCAGTTGGACAAAAGAAGCCTATTAGTTAGAGAGTATATCAACTAGTTATTGAACCTTACCATGTATGTGGATGTAAAATTGCATAAGTACATCTATGGTTTGGAGCCTACTTTGCTTGCTAATGTTATGGCTCATAAACCTACCACACTATTCCAAACTATTGAGCCAGTAGAGAGTAGGTCACAAGTACAAGAAGGATATATCCATATAGGCTTCTTTTGGACAGCAAAGGGATATTTGTAAATAGGGAAACTTTGATGGCAATTATAGTAGGTCCAGTACTTCATTTTGTAGCCCCAAAGTCTCTACATACCCTACTTAATATCTCAAGATAGAAAAGTGATTCAAAACCAATAATTAGCCACCATAAAAGGGTGATAGCAAACCCATAAGTATTTCAGCAAACAATGGCAAGTTTATACCTATGGATATTTTTAGAGAGCACAAAGAGAAAGGTCTATGCTTCAAATGTGGTAAAAAATACACAAATCATCTGTACTTACAAGAATGACAAAGCCAAGAATTACAACATGATAGTACTTGAGATGTGGATGAAGAAGTCATTAAAGAACCAACTTTGAGTACACAAAATGAGTTTGAAGAGCATGATGAGGATCTTAAGCCAGATTAGTCTTATGAGCTAGTTGATGGATTTTCATTTGATCTTGGTGTATTCCCTTTTATTATGATGGAATAGATTTACCTACTGCTACCACTACCCCTTTTTCTATTTCCATGGATACTTGGATAGGTTCTAAGAGGCCTAATATACTTTATATGAAGGGTACCATTCATGGGAAGGATGCACTTATCTTTGTAGATAGTGGCAATATCTCTAGTTTTGTGAATAAGTTAGTTGTGGATAGGTTGCATTGTTTTCCCATCAATTCACAATAGGCTATAAGAGTTCATGTAACTAATGGTAGAGATGAGATCATCACTCAAATTATCCAAAGATTCCCATACAATTGGCAAAAATTTATGAAGAAAAGGTGAACTTGTTTACTTTGAAAATGGGATCCATAGACATTGTACTTGGGTGTGATTGGTTGATGACTTTAGGGAAGATTGCTATGGATTTCTCACAACTGTACATGGAGTTTTCCATTGGTGGACAACCTACCTATCTACAAGAAATCCCTAGTAAAAATCTAATTTTCAACTTATCACCATAAAGTAGCTCAAGAAAGAGTGTAAGAAGCGCTCTCAGATTTTTGTTTTACACTTGAATAAAGAGGTTGAGGAATAGTTCAAGGATTTAGTTGAGTATATAGCTTTAAAAGCTCTACTTGAGGAGTATAGGGATTTATTTGAAGTGCCTACTTCATGGGGGAGATTTATGGAACCTCCCCTCTCCTCCACCATGTGAGCCATCTCCCTTCCCCCCTTAAATCATCCTTCCTTCCTCTCTCAATACAATTCCTTCCCTATGTAGTCAAACAAAATATCTTCCCCCCAATAATGATTAAGAATTAATATTAATTTAAATTATTCAATGAAACCAAGAGGAGAAGTCGAGAGGCTATTGGGAGGAGAAGAGGGAGAGAGAGAGAGAGAGAGAGAGAGAGAGAGAGAGAGAGAGAGAGAGAGAGAGAGAGAGCACATGGGGATCACATGAAGGCGACCGGCAAACAAAGAGGAGAGTCTTTCTTTATCTCTTCTATCCTTTCACTCCCTTTAACAATGCCTCCATGCAAGCATGTAAATGTGGTGGGTCTTTCTTGGATACGATGGGTCCATCTTCAACTACCAATGTCTCACAATTGCACATGCGAACATCTTAAATAATGAATAGATGCTCTTCATGCTTGGCTTTAATTGATTATCATATATAAATGATAAAAAAGTGACTTAATCAATAAGTTAGAATAACTATTTTATATGAAATAATAGAAAAGTGTGAATGCGGTATATGAATATAATAAAGTCTAAAAAGTCTCTAACAAAAAACGTAAATTGTGAAAAATATGATTTTCTTACTTTTGAAAATAATTAATTGATTGGTTAAAGATGTTAAAAATAATCAATTTTTAGATAGATGAAATTATTTAGAAAACAATAATATTCTTGAAAGATGCATAGATTAAAATATATATTTGATAGATTAATCATGAAATAAGTTCTAAAATACTATCACACAATCTCCAATGAAAAAGATGATCCAAATGTAAGAAAATTCATGTAGAAAACTTAAAAGTTCATATAAATTTTTACTTAGAAGAATTATTGATAGAGCTTTAGGAATAATAATTAGGTTGAAACTAGTCCTAATAGGATAATTGGAAAAGTATCACTCGAAGAGAAGTTAGTGAATAGAATATTCAAGAATTTGCCCATGTGTGATCATGAAATTAAGTAAAAGAATTAGTAGTTTTCAATATTCTCTAACAAAATAATATTAACACCTACATGAAATGCTAGCCAAACTTGCCTTAGAGCAATTAGAAAACATCTAGATGCATTGTCTAGATTGTCATTGAAAATGCTATCACTTTACATTGTTGAAAATTGCTAGCACTAGTAAGAAAAAATTGTTGGGAGTAAAGGCACCTCCACCTAGTCACCCGCGTATTACTACACCGACAGTACCCACCACTGCACACTGCAGGTGGCGGGTGCCCATCACAGTCACTTATTTTTTATTCTTTTAGTGACAGTTTGAATAAAGGAAGGCCCAGCCACACATTGTGGTTGTTGGAGTTCCCACTTTTGAGTCTCTCTCTCTCTCGGCTCTTGCTCTCCATCTGCCATAGCTCTCCCCGCCAAGCTTCTTCCTCTCGGGTTCCACTTCCCTTTCAACTTGTATCAGAGCAAAGGCATTGGAGCTTGCATGGCATTCTCTTCAGCCCAGATTTGAAGAGCTTCAACCCGAGCTTCAATGGCAGCCATGGCACCTTCATTTGCAGGCATGTTTTGATCTCCTGCCTCCTCCTCGAGCTTCCGGACCTTCATCGGCCTCTTCCTAGGCACGTTGGAGCCCCTTTGACATTGCCAAGTGCCCTAAGGGTTGTTGAAGATCCCCCAGTCCCCAAGAACATCCAGTGCAATTTTTTACGCATTTTTAGGGGGCTAGGCTGATTTGCTCCCCGGCATTTCCCTGCTCCTCCTCGGCTTCCTGGCACTCTTGGCAACCCTCCCAAGCATTACTTGACTCCCTGTCATTAGTGCTTGATTTCGATGATCGATTTGAGTGCTTTCCCCTTCATCCCTTTGCTGTATACACAGTCCCAGTACTGTCAAAATAGGGCAGCACTTGACATTTACTGTTTGATGCTTCTTGGCATTGCCCGTTTGATGCCTATTGATGCCCGATGATGCCCGATGATGCGTGATGATGCTCGGATGGCATGGGATGCTATGTCTATTCTTTGGGACTGATTTGGAGCAGATTTGAGCACCGTTTGAGCTTTGTTTAACAGTAAATTGTTTGCTGTAATACAGTGGGCTGAAGCTCATTTACTTGGTGTATGCATTGGTTCATGGATACGGGGTGGTGCTTACTAGAGGTTTGAATGATCATACCAATGTATTTGGAGGTTGTCAAATGCTTCTTCTTGGTTTTGGAATGCTTTCGAGCTTGCATTAAGCTCAGATTTGGTTATTCTTCACTAGCATTTGGCTTCAGTTGGTAGGCTTTAGACCGGTCTATGCCTATCGTCTCATTGCTTGACATTTAAGCCTCTTGTATTTATGCTTTGGTCAGATATGGATGCCACTTGGTTTGCCCATGCTTGACAATTACTCGGAGCTTCATCTTCAGATATATTTGAGCATTTTGGATCTACTGGGCATTACATTTGTTTGTCAGTTACATGCTCTTTGAATACTTTCAGGCTTATGCTTTACGGGTTTGAGATAGCTTGGGATTTATGCTCCGGATATACCCTACTGGGATTTGGCATGTTTGATGCTATGTATTTGATGTATTAGAGCATTTCTTACTCTCTTTGCATCTGACTTCACTTCTAGTGGGAGCCTCTTGGTATATTCGGATGTACACATAGTTTTATTTACAGATGGGATTTAGCTTGTGGAATGGTTACATGAATTTGCTCTCTTGAGAGCTTTATGTTTGCAGTTTGTCTGTAGTGGGATGATTTGATACGCCTATTGGGCCAGGCACCTATCTTTGTCAGAGGTTTGTGAGTTTTGTATGCATCTTGGATGGTTATGTATTGAGCTTCTTACTCTATCAGTTGTGCTGGTGCTTGGTCTCTTCTCTTACCCCGAGACCCATTACATGCATGAATTCTAGACCTATGAGATGTCTCTTGCCTGACAGGTTATTGGTTTGACAATTCTTGGTACCTTCTTGCCCCTGGAAACTTACTGTTGGATGTATCTTGCTACCTGGCAGTTGCAGTGACATATGTATCAATGATTGCTTCATTTTGGGACAGTTTTACATACTACTATAATTTATTATAACAAGCTGAAATCCGCAGATTTTGAGCACTTCTATTTAATGTTATCTTGGTCATATTTGGTGGATATGTGCTTCTCTTGGTAAAATCCACTCTTTCAGCCAGTTTTAGCAGTGGTTTTAGTGCATTTTCTGCTAATTACAGCAACCTGCAATTCTACTTTTTTGCATTGATTTGGGATAGTATGGTTGGTCATCTAAAAGACACAGCTCTCTTTAACATTGCCAAGTTGGATGGTACCAACTATGGGTATTGGAAGTCCCAAATATGGCAGGTTTTGGTGCAGTTGCAAATTAAACCCTTGCATTTCAAGGGTGTCAAACCTAAGGATATGGATGATGATGTTTGGATGGAAGCTGATGAGCTATGCAAGTCTGCCATTATTTTGTCACTCTCAGAAGAGGTCCATCATAATGTTGTTGAAGATAAGAGTCGGAGTGCATGGGATTTATGGGAGAAGATTCAGGAGCTCTATGCGCAGTAGAGTCCTGCATCACAGATGTATTGGCTGAAGCAGTTAATGGACCTTCGCATGAAGGAGGGGACCTCCCTTTCATCTCATTTTAGTCAGTTTCATGCTATCATGAAGAGTCTGTTGTCACAAGGTATTGAGTTCAAATACAACTTGCACCCGTTGTTTTTGCTTGGCACCTTGCCTGAATTGTAGGATGTCTTCCATACTACCATATGCATGAACAAGCTTGATGGGCTGAAAATTAAAGATGTTAAGAGTGCTTTATTGACTGAGGAAATCAACATGATAAACAATGATGCTTCCCGCTCTTCACGTGCATTGACTGTTAGAGGTAGCAGACATGGCAAGAATGATAATGATCATAAGGGCAGGGACTCTTAGAAGTCCAGGTCCAAGTCACGTGGTCACAGTAAGTCCCGTGGATGGAAGTCTAATCTTACATGTCATTATTGTGGGAAAGTAGAACATATTAGGCCACAATGGCATAAAATGCGCGATGATAAGTGCAAAGAAAAGGGAAAAGAAAAAGTGCAGGAAAAGTCTTCTGAACGTAGTATTGTACCTGCAAAGTCCAGTGTGAAGATAGAAGAGGTTAATGTCATGCAGGCCACTGATTCAGATGATGATTACATACTTGCAACTTCTTCATGCAATGCCTTACAAACTTCAGAGATACATTATATGTATGCGCAGCGCTGGCTCTTGGATTCGGGTGCATCCTTTCATGTGACACCCTGTAGAGATTGGTTTCATACCTATCGTACCATGTTTGGTTCTGTGCGTCTTGGTGATGACATGCCTCTTGACATTGTGGGAATTGGAGATGTTAGGCTGTAGTTTCCTTCTGGTAGCTCTTTTGTTTTGCATAATGCATGCCATGTACCTGCATTGACTCGCAGTCTTGTGTAAGATGGACAGCTTGATGATGCAAGGTATTTTGTGTCTTTTGGAGACTCTGCATGGAAGGTTACTCATGGCAGGCTTGTGCTTGCAAGAGGTGCCAAGTCTGGCAGCCTCTATCCCTTACTTGTATTTGGAGCTACATTGGATCATGTTTTTTCTGTGGGTTCTATTCCCCATGTATCCCTTTGGCATGCTCATTTGGGGCATACATCTCTTAAAGGAATGAAAATGCTCCGTGCTTTGCAGTATCTTCCGCCTTTTGACTCTTCACATTTTGATTCTTGTGATCATTATTTGTATGGCAGGCAAACTAGAAATACACATAAAAAGTCTAGTAAGAAACGCATGGGTGAGCCCTTGGCTCTTGTGCACTCAGATGTATGTGGGCCCATGCCCTGTCAGTCACTTGGTGGGGCAAAGTACTTTGTTACTTTCATAGATGATTACTCACGTAAGGTTTGGGCTTATCCCATAAAGAGAAAATCCGATGTCTTAGACACATTTCAGCGTTGGCTTGCATTGGCAGTGAACAAGTCTAGGAAAAGGCTAAAATGCCTAAGGTCAGATAATGGGGGTGATTATGTATCACATGATTTTGAGCAGTTTTGTGATGAGTGGGGTATTAAGCATGTCATTTGACTGCCCCTTACACCCCTCCCCAGAATGGTATGGCTGAACACATGAGTAGGACCATTCAAGAAAGGGTCTGTAGCATGCTTAGCCAGGCTAGCTTACCGCAACACTTTTGGGCTGAGGCAGTTACTACTACAGTGCATCTCATTAACAGGTCGCCTAGCAGTGGCATTGACTTTCAGGTTGCAAAGGAGGTATGGGCAGGCAAGCCCCCATTTTATGATCATTTACATGTCTTTGGATGTGAGGCATTCTGCCATGTGCCCAAGGACAAATGCAATAAGCTAGATCCTAAAAGTGTCAAATGTATTTTCATTGGCTATGGAGATGCAGGAGCAATGGGTTACCATCTATGGGATCCAAAGGTGCGAAAAGTGATCCACAACCATGATGTCATCTTTCATGAGGACAAAATGCATATGCAACCTGAGAAAGTGGTTGAGGTACGCAGAGTTGTCTTTCAGGAGGAGCCACCTACTCAAGTTCAGTCCGCTCCATGGCCAGCTAGACAGCATGCAGCATCACTTGATGCTCATGGCTCAAATGTTAGACATGCTAATGTTAGACAGGATGTCAGTTAAGAAGCAGAGCCGGGGTTGAGGTGTTCTACTAGAGATAGACAACCTCTTGACCGTTTTGCACCCTCTATGGATTATGTACTGGTTACAGATGCAGGAGAGCCTCTCACTTATGATGAGGCTATGCACAGGGGTGATTGTCACTCTTGGGAGAGGGCTATGCAATCTGAGCTTAACTCATTGCATAAGAATCAGACTTGGGATTTGGTTTCCTTGCCTCAAGATAAGAAGGCTTTGCCATGCAAGTGGGTATACAAGCTAAAAAGTACCCCTGGACACCCCAAGCTGCCATACAAGGCTTGATTGGTTATTAAGGGTTTTAAGCAGGAGTAGGGTGTTGACTTTGATGAAGTCTTTTCTCATGTGGTCAAGATGATCACCCTACGCTTACTCTTGGCCTTGGTTGCACAGCTTGACCTGGACTTGTACCAGATGGATGTCAAGACAGCTTTTCTACATGGGGACTTGCATGATGAGATTTACATGGAGCAACCTATGGGCTTTGCAGACCCTGGCAAGGAACACCTAGTGTGCAAGCTAAAGAAGAGTCTATATGTCTTGAAGCAGGCACCTAGGGAATGGTACCATAAGTTTGATGCATTCATGCAGTCATAGGGCTACAGTCGCAGTGCTATGGATCTGTGCTTGTACACGAAGAAAGCCCATGATGGTTCTTTACTGATTTTGGTACTCTATGTGGATGATATGTTTTTAGCAAGGACAGCTCATGAGGAGCTAGATGCTCTTAAGGCTCATCTCAAGAAGAGCTTTGAGATGAAATATTTGGGACATGCCTCTTATACACTTGGTATGTGCATTACGCGCATCGATCTCAGGGACTACTCTATTTGTCAGAGAAGGAGTACATTCATAAAGTCCTTGAGCACTTCCGCATGTAGGATGTTGAGCCTATTGGCTGTCCATTACCTTCTCATGTGAAGGTTTCGCAGGCTGATTGTCCGCAAACAGATGAGAAGAGGGCCGAGATGGCCAAGATTCCCTATGCATCAGCCATGGGCAGTCTTATGTATGCCATGATAGCCACCCGTCCAGATATAGCTTTTGCAGTTGGGGTTGTGGCACGTTATATGGCTACACCTGGCAAGAAACATTGGGATGTCGTAAAGGGTATCATGAGATACTTGAATGGCGCAGTACATATGTGCCTTTGCTATGGCAGCCATGATACAAGAGTCGTGGGGTACCTTGACTCTGGATATGTAGCACATGTAGATAGTAGGAAGTCCACTTCTGGCTATGTGTTCACTTATGCTGGAGGGGCTATCTCTTGGATGTCTAGGGTGCAAAAGTGTATGGCTCTTTCTACTACAGAGGCCGATTATATTGCAACCACATAGGCTTGCAAGGATGCTATCTAATTAGGCCATTTGATTGCAGACCTTGGTATGACAGATGCTATGCCTACACTGGATTTGGATTCTATGAGTGCCATTCAATTGGCCAAGAATTCGGTCTTCCATGCGAAGATGAAACATATTGAGGTGAGGTATCACTTCATTCGTGAGGTCATTGAGGATAAGTCTGTTGACCTTGTCAAGAATCCGGTCTTCCATGCGAAGACGAAACATATTGAGGTGAGGTATCGCTTCATTCGCGAGGTCATTGAGGATAAGTCTGTTGACCTTTTCAAGATTTCGACTGAGCACAATCTCACAAACTTGCTCACAAAAAGCCTCACTATCGAGTGCTTTGCCTTCCTCAGGAGATTGATGGGCATTGGATGAGATGACGTCTTTTTCCTCATCCTGTTGTACATGTGTACATGTTGTACTGTCTTTTCTTTTTCTCTCTCATTGGGGCAGATTCTCCTTTAAGTGGGGGGTAAAGGCGCCTCTGCCTAGCCACCTGTATATTACTACATTGACAGCACCCGCCACTGCACACTGTAGGTGGCAGGCGCCCGTCACAGTAACTCATTCTTTATTCTTTTGGTGACAGTTTGAATAAACGAAGGCCTAGCCACACATTGTGGTTGTTGGAGTTCCCACTTTTGAGTCTCTCTCTCTCTTGGCTCTTGCTCTCCATCTGCCATAGCTCTCACCACCAAGCTTCTTCCTCTTGGATTCCACTTCCCTTTCAAAAATGTTGGCAAGACTTTTGTGAAAAGAAAGAATGAAACTAAGCAAAGATCCATGAACTTCCTTAGGAGAAATGCTATGCGAATTACCAAGCTTGGAGATCAAGGCAATGAAAAATATATAAGTAAAATTAATTAGTTAAATATCCATTCGTATAGGATTCCTTAATGGTTGTCCTTAGGATCTAAATAATTTAGTGCCTAGGTGGGATACCAAATGAAAAAAATGTGAACCTTGAGATGGTTAGAAGTGGTCAAATCACAAGTTTGCGAGCACCCACAACATAATTTATAGGCACTCTTTATTCTTTATTTGGTAATTGGCCAACTTATGTTGTGGTAATACAACTTCTTTATTTTTTTTTATAAAAGGAGGAAGTGTGACCATGGTCCATTATCCATCCATTCATGTACCTGGAGGCCCTTGGTGTGGAGAGGGGGAGCTTGTGGAGTGTGACTCTGCACTCAACCATTGTGCTCTTGTCATAGTGGATTCCTATTCCTAGTTACATCTTGCACCTTGTCTCTTTCATTGATATTGTGTCTTTCATCATTCTACTACATATTTTGCTCTTCTAACATGGTATCAGACATTAAGGTGTGTTGCTTGAGATATGCTCATTAGTTTGGGTACTTGGCCACTGAGTTTTGATGTTGGTTGTCTGTGTTTTCTTTGACTGTTACATGATTGATGTAGGCTGCTCACCATCATGCTTGTGTTTCTATGTGTGACCTTTTGCATGGTTGACTTGGTCATTGGTGTTACCCATGTGCTCACGTCCAATACTATACATTGACCTAGTTGTGATGTGTCTGATGCTTCGTTGATGATCGGCGTACTCCACGTGTTGACCTTGTCAATTGTTGTCACACTAGCACTCTTGTTATCCTTGAGCTTTGCTTCATTTTTATTATTTAAGCGTGCATACTATGCATGTTCATGTGCATGCACGGCATCCCTCTACAACAGGCCTCTCAACCAATTCCTATCGACTGTCGTTTCTTGGGGTTACAAAGAACTTTAGACACTAAACTAGATGGTAAATAGACTTATATCTAGTAAATGCACAATTTTTTCTAGTTAGTAACTAGGGTTTTTTAAATTGGAACTAGGTTTTTAATTTTACTAGATAGATGTGAAGCTATAACTAGTAAATAAGTGTCTATACGGTAAAGAAAGGTGAATTTCTCCATGTTTATTGGATAAAATTATGAAGCTATGGATAGGATAATGTGCATCACAATAAATCAAAACAAATTTGTATATAACATCTAACATAATCATGCTTATATGGTCATGCTAAGTAACACACATCACAATTGATAGGCTTAGACATCAGCCATGTAGTCAATCTCAAATAAGATAATGTCGATATACACTTGTAATGGATATGTTTGTATGCATCCAAAATGTACATGTGATGTAAGATACACTTGTGCATTTTGATAACTTTTAATTCCTACTCACATAGCACAAATAGTTTACACATCCACAAATAAAATATCATTTTTAACAATATAATATTTCCTTGTCACATTAAAACAAAGAAGAATCTCATTCAATTCAACTCAATGCCATGGCTCTAAATCTTGAAATTCCCCTCAAATTCCCCCTGAAGTGTGGGATATACCTAGCATCCATACAAGCACAAATAGTTATCAAAAGTTATTTGAGACCCTTACAAACTAGGAGCATATCCATCCATTACCAAAATAGAAACAATTCAAATTTTAATAGCCTTTTCCTTAAATGAATGACATAGAACCTCCTGAATATGTGGAAACTTGAAGAGGGGAGCTCTCAATAGATAGTCATGGCACGTGGTCTATTAAGTAGGGTAGTTGTATTAATTTCATTAAAAGTAACATTTTCTACCAACAAGTGGCATATGCTCCCTCTTTCATGCATGTAGCATATTCAGGATGGGTGAACAAGGAGTAAGAGATGATGGAGCATATAGCACAAACATGAAGCAATAGAAGCAAGACAATGGGATGGAGATGGATTATGCTAACATTGTCATTGCTAGCATGAACATGGAAGAGCTAGAGAAGAAGATGTGGGGTGACCAAAAATATTTCAATGAGAATTAGAAGAGAGTCATAATAGAATTTGGGGAGCAAGTGCTATGTGTATGAGTGGTATCCTTGTTGCCATGCATTCGACAAAGCAATGCTAAGTATTCTCTATGCAACATGTACATGTATTTTAAGGGAAGGTCCCCCTGAAGGATGACCTTGCTAGATTTTCTTGGCTCACCTCTAGATATAAGTGGTGCTCACATTGTTTTGCTTGTCATGAGGTTTCTTTTGGGTCTTGCTTTCATCTAAAGAAAAAAGAGATTGGGCTTTGGGTTTAGTTGTTTGGCTTAAACTGAGCCTTGTTTGTTAGAATATCAAGCTCTGGGTGTGTTGACCGACATGAGCTGGACACAGCTAGTCTAGCCATAGTAGTTAGATACATTAAATAAGTCGGTGCCTTTGGTGTGAATGGTCTTATGACCGTAGGTTGTATCTTTCACTATTGAGTGTGGTTTGAATATAGTGTGAGAGAGGAAGCTGGTTGCTTCACTCTGCCTTTCATCACTCTACCTCTTTGAACTTGAACATGGTATCAGAGCCATGAATAGATGAAGACTGGGTGCCTGGGAGTGTGGCATTGGACTTGCAGGAGCTGAAGTCAGAGAAAAGGTTATTCTTCTTCAAACAGGCTGAAGCCATTGGACAATGGAAGGTATGAAGTGTATAGTGGTATGCTTAATGATCAATGGCAGTGTCAAAGGCTTGTTTGTAGCCTTGAGAGGGATGTATTGAGCACCTTAGAGTGCTTCATTGCCCTGGTTAATAGACACGTGAGCTGTGCTGTCCATCCAACCAGTCTGCGCTGTTGTGCCTGGTTCAAATCCATGTCCTACAGCTACTAAATGAGGCATCATGCATCCTCTACATGCTCTAAACAGTGTATGCTGACCCTGGGTGTGACCTTGAAGGTCTGATATGTCAATGGAAGCTTGGGTGATGAGAAGCATGGACTGTTATGCAGGTATACAGGTCTGAAACTGAGAGTACACTGCTGAATACAGTGATTTACATCAATGTTTTTTGATTCTGAAGAGCACTTGAAGCTCCCTAATAGGCTGGGAAGATTGCATTGCAGACAATACAAGTCAAGAAGCTATATGTACTTGATGTGAAGTACTTGAGCTAAATTTTTCTCAGTAAAATATTCAGATCTGAGAACTGTTCACTGCTGAAAACTGTCATGTACTGTCAGTAATAAGCATTAGATACTACTAATGCAATACATGTCATTTCTAGAGCTCTATCACCTATGAGAGCTGTCACATACATGCTGGATGTTTGGAGGCTTGAAACATTCAATGAGTATCATTGAAAACTGAAGTCTGGAGCTGAAGTGAATGCAGACATATTGTCTTGGTCAAGTACAAATGGTTCATGAGGTCTTATGCTTTGGTCAGTGAAAACAGGTTGTCTATGTATACCTAGATGCTCATGTATTGACCTCACCATTACGAAGTAAATGTATGACATGATCGGGAGACAAATTGGGGCTGATTGGAACTTGATATGCTGAACTTTGGTTGATAGTAACCTGCAATTGAATTTGTTGACACTTGTATGTGCTGTCTATGCTTATGTCTGAAGTGGCATATGTACCAGCAGTCAACTAAGCAGTTTTGGAATATGCATTACGTGTATCCAGGTGGAGTTTGACTTTGGAAAGGCTGCTGTAATTGCAGTTTACAGGTTTGGACTGCATGCTTTTGGAACCTGGCAGTGGATCTGCAGGAGTTAAATCTGAACCGAACATCAGACATATGTATTGGCAATTGTCTTTATGAGTTGGATCAACCGATTGGGACGTTGTTTGGGCTGATATTTGACTGAAATTTACTGGTTTTTTCCTGCAATTAATTGCAGAAAACTGTCATAAACAGTTCCGGGCTGAAGTTGAACTGTTAAGAAAATCTTGGTTTGCAGGTAGTCAGGCAAGGTCTGCAACATGGCAAATGCTGATAGAACTGATAATGTAACCCAGATTGTGGGAGAAAAGCTTGATAGCAACAATTATGCAATATGGAAGTTCCGCATGGAGAACTTTCTGATAGGCAAAGGATACTGGGACTTAGTGACAGGTGTTGAGGCTGAACCTGAAGTTCCAGATAGGAATCCTATAGCTGATCAAAGACGAGCACATCGAGCTTGGACGGAAAGAGCTCGCAGAGTTTTACATTGGCTGTCATTATGTATCTCGGATGCTATGGTGATGCAGATCATGAACTGTAAATCCCCAGCCGATGCATGGAACATATTGGTCAGGTACTATGGCACAACTACGAGTGCCAGGAAGATACAACTGAAGCAAAAATTCAACAACATAGAGAGGAAGAACAGATCCATACAGGACTATGTCACGGAGATTAAAACCTTAGCAGATCAGCTCGCATCTGTTGGCTCACAGGTAGAAGATGAGGATATGGTTGCAGTGACCTTAAATGGTTTGGGTCCGGAGTATAAGTCCTTTGACACTTCAGTATCTGTGCGGGCTGAGATGCCTGATTTTAATGAGCTGGTTGCATTGTTGATTCATGAAGAGGTGAAGCTTGGTTTAGTTACAGGGTCAAGCAGCTCAAAGAATAAGGATGCAGTTTTTTATTCGAATCAGCGTGGTCGTGGTGGCCGTGGTAGAGGCTATGGATCTGGCAGAGGAGGCCAGCAGAATGCATCCTATAGTAATAGCAATCAGCAGTCATCACATGCAAGAGGTAGTGGCAACTTTCGAGGAAGGGGGAGATCTAACTCCCGTGGCAGAGGCTCATGGCAGCAGTAGCGTCAGTCAGACAATCCAAATAAAGATAAGGATTGTCACTACTGTGGAAAGCATGGGCATATTGCAAAGGATTGCTGGAAGAAGCAGGGAAATCAGAAGGGCAAGCAGCATGGACATTATGCTACGTCCAGTCAGACAGATGACTCTGGTGATAGACTGTTTGCCATGCAATATGTCAAAGATAAGGCTGCTGAAAAATCATCTGATGATGCAGTGTGGTACATTGACTCGGGGGCGTCGAATCACATGACCCCTCATGGTGATTGGTTCACGGATATGGTGGCTGAAAAGCATGGCTATGTATGCACAGGTGATGACACGCAACATAGCATTGAGCATAAAGGCAAAGTGCCTCTGGTTGTACATGATGGCATGAAGAAGAATCTTCATGATGTTTTGCATGTTCCTTCGATTACGAAGAACCTATTGTCTGTGGGTCAAATGACAGAGCAGAACTTGCAGGTTCGCTTCAATAAGCATGGCTGCTTTATTGAAGAGTTTGGCAATGGATGCAAGTTGATCGCGAAAGGCCACAGAAATGGAAGAATGTTCACTCTTGATGCTACACTGCCAGAGCTGAATTCCGCTATGTTTGCTCAGGGTTCTGGCACTATCAGGGACTTAGAGATTTGGCACAAGAGAGTGGGGCATGTCAATTTGCAGAGGTTGCAGACCATGCAGAAGAAGCAGCTGGTAACAGGGCTCCCTAGATTCCAATATTCAGATATTGGTAATGTCTGCGAGGCTTGCCAGTTTGGTAAGCAGTCACGATTGCCGTTTGTCAGGCATGTAAGACAGAGTACACGACCACTGCAGTTAGTGCACTCTGATGTTTGGGGACCAGCTCATAATGCATCTATGGGGGGTTCCAGATACTATGTATCCTTCATTGATGACTACAGTCGATATACCTGGCTTCACATATTGAAAACAAAAGATGAGGTCTTTGCTGTTTTTCAGAAATTTAAGGCACAGGTTGAGAAGGAATTTGAGTGTTACATCTCTTGCTTGCGATCTGATAGCGGTGGGGAGTATGTCTCCAATGAATTTGCTGATTTTTTAGCTGAAAATGGCATTCGTAGGCAGCTAACCTGCAGCTACACTCCGCAGCAAAACGGAGTAGCTGAAAGGAAGAACAGGGTTCTAATGGAAGCTGCCAGGGCCATGATGAATGAGAAGCATATGCCGCTTTACTATTGGGCAGAGGCTGTTGTGACAGCCGCATATATTCTGAACAGGACTCCCACTACAGGCATTTATGACATGACACCGTTTGAGAGGCTCTATGGCTATAAGCCGGATGTAAGACACATGAAGGTCTTTGGCTGCCTTGCTTATGTGCACATTCCAGATGAGAAAAGGAAAAAGTTGGATCCCAAAGCGCATAAGAGTGTGTTCATTGGATACTCGCAGGAGAAGAAGGCATACAAATGTTATGATCCCTCTACCAGGGAGACTTTGGTAAGCAGGGATGTCATCTTTGATGAGCTAGGCTCTTGGTATGTCTCACTAGTTGCAATGCCATCCGATTTGCCTTCCACTCATGTCTCTACAGTTGATATGCAGCAGAGCACTGCTATGACAGGACCTATCAGTCAGACAGTATCCCCATGGACAGGGAGATTGAGGAGCTCACCGTCCACTGACACGGGTATGTCAGTGAGGGGGAGACATGATGTCTTGGACAGCAAAGGAAAAGAGAAAGTTAGTGAGGATGGTATGATGACACCTGGCAGAATGACTTTGGGCTATGAGTCTAGTGATACTTTAGACAGCGAACTTGGTATTCCGACTGTCTATACGCCTGGCACGAGGCAGAACAGGTACATTCCGCCTCATGAGAGAGGTGAATCGAGTAGTGCACCACAGCCTAGACGATCGCAGAGGGTCAGATACCCTGTTGACAGGTTGACGTACTCTGGTTATTCTGCAAAGCATTATGCATACATGACAAAAGTGATGGAGATCAAAGAACCAGGTACTTATGCTGAAGCAGCGAAGGATGAAAACTGGTGCATGGCTATGGACGAAGAGATGAAAGCCTTGGCTGAAAATCAGACTTGGGATTTGGTACCACTGCCTGAAGGGAAAAAGCCTGTTGGCTGCAAATGGGTTTATAAAATCAAATGTAAGTCTGATGGCAGTGTAGAAAGGTACAAAGCAAGGCTGGTCGCTAAAGGATATGCTCAGCAGTATGGCTTGGATTATGATGAAACATTCAGTCCGGTTGCAAAAATGGCAACCATACGAACTGTTATTGCCTTGGCTGCTGAAAAAGGCTGGAAATTGCAGCAGATGGATGTTAAGAATGCATTCCTCAATGGTGATTTAACAGAGGATGTATACATGATTCAGCCGGAAGGGTATGAGCACCCTGATTTTCAGCATTATGTGTGCAGGCTGAAAAAGGCACTGTATGGGCTGAAGCAGGCTTCGAGAGCCTGGCATGCTAGGATCAGCAGTTACTTGCAGAGTCTTGGATTTGTTGTTGGCAGGGCTGATCACAGCCTGTTTACAAAGAAGACTGACAGTGGCTTGGTAGTGCTGGTCATATATGTTGATGACCTGATAATCACTGGAAATGATGACTTGGGAATTCAGCATGCTATGAAGATGCTGAAATCTGAATTTGACATGAAAGATCTGGGAGATCTGAAGTATTTCTTGGGTATTGAGGTCGTACCAGCTGAAAATGGCTTATGGCTGATGCAGAAGCACTATGCCATGGAAATGCTTAAGAAGTATGGCATGGCTGAATGCAAACCACTGGATACACCTCTGGACCAGAATGTAAAGCTAGACATGAACACTGGGGCTGAAGTAGAAGATGTGACTATGTACAGGCAGATGGTCGGCAGTCTGATTTACTTAACCATCATTAGGCCTGATTTGAGCTATGCAGTAGGGCTGATAAGTCAGTTTATGCAAAAGCCGAGAAAGCCGCACTTGGATGCAGTTAGACGCATCATGAGGTATGTTAAGTCCACTGTAGACTATGGGCTGTTCTATGTCAGAGATAAGCCCTTGATACTGATTGGATACACAAATGCAGATTGGGCAGGATGCTCAACTGACAGACGATCTACCAGTGGCTATGCCTTTGGCTTTGGTAGCGGCATGATCAGTTGGAGCAGCAAGAAGCAACCTACGGTTGCTTTATCCAGTACTGAGGCAGAGTACAGGGGGGCTGCATTGGCAGCATGTGAGATTGCTTGGCTGCTCAAGCTTATGGCTGACTTGGATATTCAGGTTGATGCTCCAGTGAAACTGTTATGTGATAATCTGAGTAGTGTACTCCTGGCCATGAATCCAGTTTACCATGCCAGGACAAAACACATAGAAGTACACTACCACTTTATTCGTGAGATGGTCCTTGCAGGAAAGGTTGATCTTATGCATGTGAGGACTGATGAGCAGGTAGCAGATATCTTTACCAAGTCTCTGGGTAAAGATAAGTTCTGTGGATTTAGACAGCTACTTGGAGTACATATGCTGTCTTGAGCTTGAGGGGGAGTGTTAGAATATCAAGCTCTGGGTGTGTTGACCGACATGAGCTGGACACAGCTAGTCTAGCCATAGTAGTTAGATACATTAAATAAGTCAGTGCCTTTGGTGTGAATGGTCTTATGACCGTAGATTGTATCTTTCACTATTGAGTGTGGTTTGAATATAGTGTGAGAGAGGAAGCTGGTTGCTTCACTCTGCCTTTCATCACTCTACCTCTTTGAACTTGAACATTGTTTGCATGCTTCCATGGCATGTTGATTTTGTTCCTGAGGAGGTCTTGCAAATTTAATGCCCAAAATGGGCTAGTTTTCATGGACTTCCTACTTTGCTATATGGAGAAGTTAATGTGCTAGTAGAAGTGCTAGGTAGAGTGCTCTATGTTCTTACAATAATATCAACTAGTGGAGCAAGTGGCCTCTCATACTTTGGGATAAGAGGAAGAAGATCCTTGAGATGCTCTAGCTCTTTGATCCTAATGGGATTGAGTTGTTGGTCGATGTCAAATTCTCCCTCTTCTTGGATACATGCTTCGTATGCAAAGAAGATGGGTGCTTTGCAAAGGAATGCCCAAAAAGGAATTGAGCTAAGAAGAACCCAATGAGAAAATAGTGGATATAAGGAAGATATTCAAAATAAGAAAAAATAAAAAAAGATTATAGATTGAGAAGGGTAAATTCAAGGAAACAAACAAGCCTCAGAAGGAGGAACGCAAGGAGCAACCTAATTATTAGTCATGATCCTAGAGACGTTGAAGTTAAAGTAGGATGGAAACAACCACCAAATTCTTTGAAGTCTAATGGAGGTAAGAAATAAAAACTTTCCCTTTAAAATCATCTTGTAAATGTTTTGTTGACAAGACTATTTTTCTATTTTGGATTATGGAGGTTCAAACAAATATATTATGTTAAGTAGCTGGCTCACAATGATCTCTTGAAATGTGAGGTGCCTAGGAAGTCCATCCAAGAAGGATGTGTTTAGTAGGAGAAAGAAATGGAATCCCCTCTCTTTCAACACATCCTTTCTAGAAAGGGAAGGATTCAACCTATAGCTGAAGGAGGCTTGGAAACAAACTAACAATCCAATGGCTAATCCAACATAGAACTAGATGACATCCATAGCTATCATCACTGAGATTGCCAAGATGTATGGCAAAGATCGTGATAGACTTCAAAGAGGGTTGCATGTTAGTAGTTAGCAATGTAGGGAGTATATTATTATGAATCTTGCTAAGTATTTTGTTAATGGGATGTTTTATCAACTTCTCAAAGAAGTGGAGCATTACATGGAGGATTTGCAAAAACATAAAGGTGAAGTTGCCAAATTTTTGTCTAAGGGAATGGTATCTTATGGGGCCGGTGCTTTGACCAATTAATTTTATATATTGATGAAACAAAAGAAGCAGCAAGAGTTCATTACTATGATAGATGATTGAGGAGGAATTGTGGAAGTTCTGTAGGGATGTTTCAATCTCTTTAGAATGTATTTGTAAATGGTCTATGCTTAGCTCTATTTGAGGTAAAGAGGTCGATGCGA
Organism: Lygodium microphyllum; assembly: GCF_053477565.2. Classification (NCBI taxonomy): domain Eukaryota; kingdom Viridiplantae; phylum Streptophyta; class Polypodiopsida; order Schizaeales; family Lygodiaceae; genus Lygodium; species Lygodium microphyllum. Next base: position 1,638,345 of record NC_141153.1, on the reverse strand, counting down.
AAAGGTGTCCCATTGCCCCATTACTCTTTGCCACTATAATCACCAACCCTTTGCTTAGGAATTTGGATTTGAAGGTGCAACATGGAGTAAGCAAGGGGCTTCCTATACCATTAAGAAAACACTTGGTCTCCCAATTCTTTACCAACAATAACTGACCAATATTGTGCAAGTAGAGAAGCAACTAGTAGATGTATTTGATGAAAGTGTACGAAAGTTTTCTAGAGCTATCTAGGGTTGTGACTAAAATGAGAAAAAGCAAGCTTATTTACCTAGGATTGAATGAGTTAGCAAAGTTTCTAACGGAACCACGCTTCCAAGTTGCAAAATTGAAGCAATGTTTTAGGTATTTAGGATGCCCGTTGGGCATAGGTAGTAAGACACATGTAAAAGGTCACTAAACCTTGGGCAATGTAAGAGAAGAAAAAGAAAGATACAAATAAAACTAGCCATTTTGTTAGGACTTGAACTTCACCGTATATTTAGTACTATTTTACACCTTAGTATTAGTATGCATGTAGTCTTTTGGATCAGCATATGTAAAGCAGTCCTTATACATCATATGATGTTTCACCTGAAAGTTAGGGCACATGTAAGAAACGTCAGGTAGTTGTATTCGAGTAGTTTCTTTTCTGATCATGAATGGAATATGACTAAGTACAGTGCCCAGAAATGGTAGCTGATGTTTGATCCCATTATCTTTTTATTGTCTCTTGAATGTTACTGTTATTCTCTTTCAAGTTGTTCAATCAATGATGGCTATGGTGATAGGACACAACGTAGTATTTTATGATCAACAATTCTATGTTGCTGAGTATAAGTGTAAAGGAAAAAGATAAGCGGAACTAGAGGTCAACAAGTTTGATCAAATGATAAAACAGAAGCTAAAAGATTTGGGTATTTCTAAAAGTAAGAAGAAGGAAAAGCATTGTGAGATATGCCAGAGAAAGGGCCATGGGACTAGGACTTGCTGGTATAATCCTAAAGTCAGGATGGCATAGCAAATGCCAGCAATGCAGGCTAGGCCAAGACCTATTCAACCAGCTGCAGTAAATTAGATTATTCATGACACCATGTCACAGAGACCCTTCAGAGGACCTAGAAGAATGCAGGCTAGACAGCCTTGGGGAAAATTTCAAGCACAGCAACAAACTACCCAAACAGGAGCATGCCACTATTGTGAAGGTCAAGGACACTTTGTTAGGCTAAATTTTAAACTTTAGGCAAGGCATAGGACTGAGAGACAAATGCCAATAGCAAAGTCCCGCAATGACAGAAGACCTGCAGGAGCATCTCATCAACAGCATCCACCTACCCCAATTGCAACAGTCCTTATAGGGTTACTTGATCAAGATGAGAAAAGGCAATTTCTTGATGGTACAGGAACGGCTAGCTATAAGAAAATTCAACAAGAGAAGGTTCAAGAAGAGGCAAAGGAGGTGTCAATTAACACTAATGCTATAAGTATGCATGTTCATTGTGATTGTTATAATTGCATTGAAATAGAGGAATGTCAAGAGGAACCAATGGTCTTAGCAGTAACCAAAAGTCAAGGTGGTATGAATCTTGATTGGCAGGAACAAGATGTAATATACCCCCCCCCCCTGTCTCCCCCCATGAAACCCCCCCCAAAAAAAAATTTCAAATTAAAAAAAAATTTTACTCCCTCTCTCTCCCCCTGCCAATTGCATGGTGGGGAGAGAGAGAGTGTGTGAGTAATGAAGAGAGAAGGGCATGTAGCCCCCCAGGTGGGAGGGGTGGTGGCTGCTAGACGACAGTCTTCCCCCCCTTACCACCTCCCCCTCCACCATATAAGGTGGCCCTCCCCTCCCTCGTCGGCTACTGGAGCAAGCTCCCCCCCCTGTTGAGATATCGAGCTCCACTCATGATATACCAGGGTGATCGTTGTGCATTTATGTCACCGACTTGTTAGCTGCAGATGCGGTTGGTACACCGGCCATGAATAATAGCTAGATGACAGTTATCCTTATCTACTCTAGTTCGTGGCTCAAATAGTATACCACCTTAGTTAGTTGAGTTTGGTTTGAGACCCACATATAGGGTTCTTCTATTTCTTTTGTACTTGAGTTCTTTTGGCTTACACAACTAAGAAGAGGAAAACTGTTTTCAGCCTCCACCTGTGTGTGTATTCCCCCATTGTGCAAGCAAGAAAGCTACAAGTGAGACTCCTTCCTTCTCTCCCATAATCTTGACATGGTATCAGAGCCTTATTCGTGGTAAGGAGCTCAAGAAAGCAAACCAAGTTCGCGGTGTTCTGGTAAGAGAACCAGTGTTGCTTTCATTTTTTGAGTTTGGGAGCAAGTCTCTGCTGGTAGCATAGCCAGAAGTGCAAGAGTGTATTGTCTCAGATTGAGATGCCCTTCACGGTGCAGCAAGAGGGCAGTATATGCTGCGGGATAAGGGCTTTAGCCCTTGGTTGCCCTGTTTTTTTGATTTGAGGCCATTTTGGGACCTGTTTTGGAGGCAGAAGTTTTCCACATGCACTAAGGAAAAGGCCCTGTTTTTTGTTGTGCAACCACCGTTCTACAGGTCGGTGAAAAGTTACCGTAGAAATTGTATCGTATGCTTGTGCACAGAGACATTGGGAGTTACAGAATCATCCTTGTTGCCTGTTGATGCAAAATCGTCACTAGGAAGTGACTGTGTGGTCAAACACCACTTTCGTCAGTTTTGCAGATTTGCCCTTGTGAGGCTAAAGCTGTGTTTTTTGCAGTGATAGAATTTTTTGCAGTGTTCTGTAATGGCGTTTGATTCTCTTTCACAGATTGTCACTGAAAAGATTGACAAGAACAACTTCCAAGCATGGAAGTTTAGAATGACGAATTTCCTTATGGAAAAAGGATATTAGGAATTTGTTGCAGGAAATGAAGAGGAACCAATTCTTCCTGATGTTTCCAATCAACAGCAAATGCAGGCATTTAAAGGATGGCATGAGAGAGCCAGGAAAGTTATGTACTGGCTGTCTATTAGCATTTCAGACTCTATGATTGTGCATATTCAGGATGCAAGTACGCCAAAGAAGGCATGGGATACTTTGTCAAAAATGTATAGCACAAATACGCAAGCCAAGAAAATGTAGCTCAAGCAAGAGTTGCACAATGTGCAAAGAGAAAGTATGAGTATCAATGACTACCATATGAAGGTGAAGAAGATTGCAGATGCACTTGCTTCCATTGGGTCACCAGTGGAAGATGATGATTTATTTTCTGTGACCTTGAATGGTCTAGGAAAGGATTATGCATAGTTCCGAACATCGATTTCCGTCTGTGAAAGATTTCCTAATTTTGAGGAGTTGATTGCTCTTCTAATTTCTGAGGAGCAGAGAAATGGTGGTGCATCTTCTTCAGGAGGAACTTCAAAAGAAGTTGTCTTCTACTCAAATGCTAGAAGAGGTAGAGACAGAGGTAGAGGAGGCCGATATGGAGGCCATGGTAGAAATCAGAATATGCAGCAAACTCAAGAAAACCAGTCCTATGGAGGAGGACGTGGTAACTCTAGAGGCAGGGGGAGCCAAAGAGGTCGTCGTGGATGGCAAAGAGGCCAAAATCCAAACAACAATGTTGAATGCTACTACTGTGGTAAAATGGGTCATATGGCTAAAGACTACCATAAAAAGCAGAATGCCATCATGAATGGAAAATTGCAACAAGGGAATTATGCATCTTCTAGCAGACAGGGTGATGATAGAAATGAGCATTTGTTTATGGTGCAACACATGACCAATTCTGTGACAAGTGCAGAAGAAAGCAACGATGTGTGGTATGTTGACTCAGGTGCATCAAACCACATGACAGATCATGCAGAATGGATGCAGGATGCAAGGAAAATGGAAAAAACAGGATTTGTGGAGACTGGTGATGATACTACACATCCTATTGTGCAGATTGGAAAATTTCCTTTGTCTATGCAGGATGGGAAAAAGAAATACCTGTCGCATGTATTTCATGTCCCGAATATCACCAAGAACCTGGTTTCTGTTGGTCAAATGGTTGAGCAGGGCTTGCAGGTCAGATTTAATTCTCATGGATGCTTTGTTGAGGATATGAAAAATAAAGGTCGCTTGATAGCAAAAGGAAAGAAGAAGGGCAGAATGTTTACGTTGGATGTAGATATGCCTGAATTGAGTGCAGCAATGTTTGCACATGGGACCGGTGTAGTTGCAGATATTGATATCTGGCATAAACGCATTGGTCATGTTAATGTACAACGACTTAAATCAACGCAAGCCCAAAATATTGTTGCAAGATTGCCTAAATTCAAGGTTGCAGAAATGCATAAGGTATGTGAAGCCTGTCAATTTGGAAAACAAGCAAGGAAACCATTTCCTAGACATGTTCAAGAGAGTAAGAAGCCATTGGAATTAATCCACTCTGATGTGTGGACTACTAAAGCTGCATCTATTGGAGGTTGTCATTATTTTATCACTTTTATTGATGACTATAGCAGAAAAGTTTGGGTGTATTTTATGAAAAAGAAAAGTGAAGTTTTTGGGCATTTCAAAACTCTTAAAGCTATGGTTGAAAAAGAAACATGCCTGGAAATAAAATGCCTAAGGTCAGATGGAGGGGGAGAGTACCTCTCAAATGAGTTTGCAAGGTTCTTGCAGGAGCATGGCATAAAGCAGCAATATTCATGTAGTCATACCCCACAACAAAATGGAATTGCAGAAAGAAAAAACAGGCATATTGGAGAGGTATCTCGTGCCATGCTCAATGAAAAAGACCTGCCAGATTTTTATTGGGCTGAGGCAATTGCTACAACAGTCTACATAATGAACAAGACTCCCACTGCAGCAATACATGGCATGACTCCAGAGGTGAGGTATACTGGTAGGAAACTAGATATTTCTCATTTGAAAATTTTTGGTTGCATTGCCTATGTTCATGTGCTAGATGAGTTGAGATCCAAGCTGGATCCAAAAACTGAGAAGTGCATCTTTATTGGTTACTCGATGCTATAACCCTTCTACTCGTAAGTTTACAGTGAGCAAAGATGTCATTTTTTATGAGATGAGTAGCTGGTATAAACCAGTAAGTGTGATTGATAATGTAGATGCAAAAATGGTAATGCTGCACAGAATTCACAGCAGCAGTCACAAGATATTAGTGGACCTGGAGCATCCTCTAGCAGTGGTTCACATTCTTTGCCATGGATAGGCAGATTGAGATCAAGAGAATCTTCTCAAAGAAATGCAGATAGTGGTATGTAGGTATCACGAAAAGGAAAAGAGAAGGTAGATCAGTCCATGTTTGATGTGAATGCAGGTCACTCTTATGTGGATGGTGAATCCAGTAGCTCAGAACAGAGCATTGATGATGAGTTGGGTATTCCTTCTATTGTTACACCTGGAGTAAGGAAGACCAGGGATGTTTTGAGATCATCTAGGAGTGAACCTACTTTGCGCAGGTCTACTAGAGCTAGGTATCCTGTGGATAGGCTGAAATATGATGGATTTACAGCCATTCACTATGCCTATATGGTCAAAGTGATACAGGAACCAGAACCCACTTCTTTTGAGCAAGCCATGGGAAAAGAAAAATGGGAGAAAGCCATGGATGCCTTGGAATCAAATGCAACATGGGAATTGGTACCTTTGCCTAAAGATAAGAATGCAATTGGTTGTAAGTGGGTTTATAAGGTGAAACACAATGCAGATGGTTCTGTGAATAGATACAAGGCAAGATTAGTAGTCAAGGGGTATGCACAAACATATGGCATTGATTATGAAGAAACATTCAGTATGGTTGCAAGGATGGCAACCGTAAGAGCAGTCATTGCTATGGTTGCATCAAAGGGATGGTCTTTACATCATATGGATGTAAAGAATGCCTTCTTGCATGGTGATTTGCAAGAAGAGGTCTATATGGAGCAGCCACCAGGTTATAAACATGCTGTTCATCCTGAGTTTGTTTGCAGGTTGAAGAAAGCCTTCTATGGCTTGAAGCAAGCACCTACAGTATCTTGTCACTATTGGCTTTCAGATTTCCAAGGCAGATTTCTCACTTTATGTGAGAAAAACAGAGAAAGATATTATGCTGCTTGTCATTTATGTTGATGATTTGATTATCACAGGTGATAGTGATGAAGATATCCTTCATGTGAAAATGCTATTGAAGCAAAAGTTTGAGATGAAGGATTTGGGAGAGCTGCATTATTTCTTGGGCATTGAGGTGATTAGATCACCAAGTGGGATACGGCTCTTGCAGAGGTAGTATGGATTGGACATGCTGTCCAAATATGGGATGACAGGCTGTAAGCCTATTTCACTTCCTTTGGAGCAGAATGTGAAGCTGAGCGTAGATGCAGGTGAGCTTCTGGAAGACCCTACTATGTACATACGCATAGTAGGAAGTTTGATTTATATGACTATTACCAGGCCAGATTTGAGCTATGTTGTTGGATTGGTAAGTTAGTTTATGCAGGCTCCAAGGAAACCACATTTGGATGCGGCTAGATGCATACTCAGGTATGTGAAGTCCACATTGCAGTATGGACTATTTTATGAGACTGGGGTTCAGATACAGTTGCATGGATACACTGATGCTGATTGGGCTAGTAGTATTTCTGATAGACGATCTACCAATGGATACGTGTTCTCTTTTGGGAGTGCTGCAGTCACTTGGAGCAGTAAGAAACAGCCTACAGTTGCCTTGTCGAGCACAAAGATTGAGTACAGGGGTGCAGCAATGGCTGCATGTGAGGTAGCTTGGTTGCATAAGCTACTTTATGATATGCATCAGCCTACAGATGGGCCAATTGCCATTTATTGTGACAACATGAGTAGTATACACTTGGCAAATAACCCAGTCTATCATGCTAGGACAAATCACATTGAGGTGCATTATCACTATGTGTGGGAGAGGGTTTTACTAGGTCTTATTGATCTAGTTTATGTCAGCACAGAGGATCAGGTAGCTGACATATTCACGAAGGCATCGGGTGCAGAGAAGCTGCACAAGTTCAGATACCTACTTGGTGTGTAGGAATTGGGATTGAGCTTGAGGGGGAGTGTTGAGATATCGAGCTCCACTCGTGATATGCCAGGGTGATCGTTGTGTATTTATGTCACCGACTTGTTAGCTGCAGATGCGGTTGGTACACCGCCCATGGATAATAGCTAGATGACAGCTATCCTTATCTACTCTAGTTCATGGCTCAGTTAGTATGCCACCTTAGTTAGTTGAGTTTGGTTTGAGACCCACATATAGGGTTCTTCTATTTCTTTTGTACTTGAGTTCTTTTGGCTTACACAACTAAGAAGAGAAAACTGTTTTCAGCCTCCACCTGTGTGTGTATTCCCCCATTGTGCAAGCAAGAAAGCTACAAGTGAGATTTCTTCCTTCTCTCCCACAATCTTGACAACCTCCCCCCCCCCCGTGATAAAAAATAACGCCGCCCTGCTGCCCAGAGAAAGAAGAAGAAGGAGAGGGAGAGAGAGAGAGGAGAAGAAGAGAAGAAGAAGAAGAGGAAGAGAGAGAAGGAGAAGAAGAGAAGAAGAAGAAGAGGGAGAGAAGAAGAAGAAGAAGAAGAAGAAGAAGAAGAAGAAGAAGAAGAAGAAGAAGAGAGAGGGAGAGAGAGAGAGGGAGGGAGAGAGAGAGAGAGAGAGGAGAGAGAGAAGCATCTGGAAGCTTCTTCACCCCCTCCTTAAAGAGAGGTCACACACCCCTCTCGACATCTCCGAAAATACGCCCTTCCCCCTTCAATCTCTTCCTCCACTCAAGGAGAGGCGGCGAGGATCATTCTTGCATAGGAGAGTGCGAGAACTCTATCACTCATACACGCGTCTTCAAGTATGGCCTTGAAGCATAGTTCCACAAAGATGGTCGGAAACCCTGCAAGTGTGGATGGAGGTTTGAAACAAGGTGGCACTGTAACCGCGAACGGTTCATCAGGCATCAATACCACCGAAATCACGGCATCACTCCAAACCCAGGTTGTTCCGTTATTAAATCATAGGTTATAAATATTACGGTGGAAGAAATGTATTCACATGCATCACATTATTTGCGTGTTTGATAAATTCCTAGGTATGAACATAGTTGTGATGTATGTAACGAACAAGATAATCTCCGTTGTAAGATGATGTCGTATTAGGTGAAATTGATTAGAAATTACATCGTAAATTACCAAAAATTATTGCATAAATTATTGCATAAAGTTCATTACCCCTTGCACAAGTTCTTGCTTAAAATGCATTTCAGAGGACATTGAAAGAAACAAAGTGCATGTCCGTATCGCAAGAAGGATTCTAAGGTACACGTAGTAATTTGCTGAAAAAGATTAAAGTGCAGCTAGACTCATACAATGATCACATAAAGTTAGATCATTCAAGAAGGTTATAGATCGTGTAAATAATTACATAGAGGATAATGTTAAGATTGCATGCATAGAAAGCACCTTCGCATGTGTGGCACAAAATATCAAAATTGTAAGCATTGAAATGAAGGCATGGCATTACGTCACGTGCATTAAAGTTGTTGGAAAAATTCAATGTTGTTGTAATTTACCAAATGGAACTGAGATCCATGAATCCCATGTCAAAGTCCTTGGTGACTTCAAGAGGGATAGGGAAAAGCTTAAGCACCTATGAGCATTATTAAGAGGGCTTAAGAAGATTATACTTTAGGAAAGAGTAGGAACTATTCTAAACAGAACCATCTTGACCACAAAGGGATAGACAATCTTGATCAATTAAGATCAAACATAAAGGTACATAGGTACTTCAAGGGACCTAGGAGATAACCAGCAAGTTGACCAACCGAGGACAATGGGGTTGTCCATGGTCTATTTTACAAGAGACCTAAGGTAAGGATAATTAGGGTTGGCAGGGTACAAACCCTAACCCAAAGAAAAAGGGGAAACAAGCAACCTAGCTTGCCAAGCCCTTGGAATCTCGCCAAGTTGCGAACGATCCGGGATCGGATGTTAGGAGCATCCGAAAAAAAGGGATCACACCTTAGCAATTGGTCGTACAAATGACCTTTGAAATGATCGTGATTGTACACTTAGGTGTTGAGATATCGAGCTCCACTCGTGATACGCCAGGGTGACCGTTGTGTATTTATGTCACCGACTTGTCAGTTGCAGATGCGGTTGGTACACCGCCCCTGAATAATAGCTACATGATAGCTATCCTTATCTACTCTAGTTCGTGGCTCAGTTAGTATACCACCTTAGTTAGTTGAGTTTGGTTTGAGACCCATATCTAGGGTTCTTCTATTTCTTTGTACTTGAGTTCTTTTGGCTTCCACAACTAAGAAGAGGAAAACTGTTTTCAGCCTCCACCCTTGTGTGTATTCCCCCATTGTGCAAGCAAGAAAGCTACAAGTGAGACTCCTTCCTTCTCTCCCACAATCTTGACATGGTATCAGAGCCTTGTTCGTGGTAAGGAGCTCAAGAAAGCAAGCCAAGCTTGCGGTGTTCTGGTAAGAGGAGCAGTGCTGCTTTCATTTTCTATTTTGGGAGCAGATCTCTGCAGGTAGCACAGCCGGAAAGTGCAGGAGTGCATTGTCTCAGGTTGAGACGCCCTTCGCGGTGAAGCAAGAGGGTAGTTATGCTGCGGGAAAGGGCTTTAGCCCTTGGCGACCTTATTTTTTTGATTTGAGGCCATTTCGGGGCCTGTTTTGGAGGCGGAAGTTTTCTGCATGCACTCAGGAAAAGACCCAGTTTTATGCTGTGCAGCCACTGTTCTACAGGTCGGTGAATAGTTACTGTAAAAATTGCATTGTATGCTTGTGCACAGAGACATTGGGAGTTACAGAATCATCCCTGTTGCCTGTTGATGCAAAATCGTCACTAGGAAGTGACTGTGTGGTCAAATACCACTTTCGCTAGTTTTGCAGATTTTCCCCTGTGAGGGTGAAGCTGTGGTTTTTGCAGTGACAGAATTTTTTGCAGTCTTCTGTAATGGCATCTGATTCTCTTTCACAGATCGTCACTGAAAAGCTTGACAAGAACAACTTCCAAGCATGGAAGTTTAGAATGACGAATTTCCTTATGGGAAAAGGATATTGGGAATTTGTTGCAGGAAATGAAGAAGAACCAGTTCTTCCTGATGTTCCCAATCAACAGCAAATGCAGGCATTTAAAGCATGGCATGAGAGAGCCAGGAAAGTTATGTACTGGCTGTTTATCAGCATTTCAGACTCTATGATTGTGCATATTCAGGATGCAAGTACGCCAAAGGAGGCATGGGATACTCTGTCAAAAATGTATAGCAAAAATATGCAAGCGAGGAAAATGCAGCTCAAGCAAGAGTTGCACAATGTGCAAAGAGAAAATATGAGCATCAACGACTACCATATGAAGGTGAAGAAGATTGCAGATGCACTTGCTTCCATTGGGTCACCAGTGGAAGATGATGATTTAGTTTCTGTGACCTTGAATGGTCTAGGAAAGGATTATGCACAGTTTCGGACATCCATTTCAGTTCGTGAAAGATTTCCTGATTTTGAGGAGTTGATTGCTCTTCTAATTTCTGAGGAACAGAGAAATGGTGGTGCATCTTCTTCAGGAGGAACTTCAAAAGAAGCTGTCTTCTACTCAAATGCTGGAAGAGGTAGAGACAGAGGTAGAGGAGGCCGATTTGGAGGCCGTGGTAGAAATCAGAATATGCAGCAAACTCAAGAAAACCAGTCCTATGGAGGAGGACGTGGTAACTCTAGATGCAGGGGGAGCCAAAAAGGTCGTGGTGGATGGCAAAGAGGTCAAAATGCAAACAGTAATGTTGAATGCTACTACTGTGGTAAAATGGGTCATATGGCTAAAGACTGCTATAAAAAGCAGAATGACATCATGAATGGAAAACTGCAACAAGGGAATTATGCATCTTCTAGCAGACAGGGTGATGACAGAAATGAGCATTTGTTCATGGTGCAGTACATGAACAATTCTGTGACAAGTGCAGAAGAAAGCAATGATGTATGGTATGTTGACTCAGGTGCATCAAACCACATGACAGGTCATGCAGAATGGATGGAGGATGCAAGGAAAATGGAAAAACCAAGATTTGTGGAGACTGGTGATGATACTACACATCCTATTGTGCAGATTGGAAAAATTCCCTTGTCTATGCAGGATGGGAAAAAGAAATACCTGTCCGATGTATTTTATGTCCCGAATATCACCAAGAATCTGGTTTCTGTCGGTCAAATGGTTGAGCAGGGTTTGCAGGTCAGATTTAATCCTCATGGATGCTTTGTTGAGGATATGAAAAATAAAGGTCGCTTGATAGCAAAAGGAAAGAAGAAGGGCAGAATGTTTACGTTGGATGCAGACATGTCTGAATTGAGTGCAACAATGTTTGCACATGGGACCGGTGTAGTTGCAGATATTGATATATGGCATAAACGCATTGGTCATATTAATGCACAGCGACTTAAATCAATGCAGGCCCAAAATATTGTTGCAGGATTGCCAAAATTCAAGGTTGCAGAAATGCATAAGGTATGTGAAGCCTGTCAGTTTGGAAAACAGGCAAGGAAACCATTTCCTAGACATGTTCAATAGAGTGAGAAGCCATTGGAATTAATCCACTCTGATGTGTGGACTACTAAAGCTGCATCTCTTGGAGGCTGTCATTATTTTGTCACTTTTATTGATGACTATAGCATAAAAGTTTGGGTGTATTTTATGAAAAAGAAAAGTGAAGTTTTTGGGCATTTCAAAACCCTTAAAGCTATGGCTGAAAAAGAAACAGATCTGCAAATAAAATGCCTGAGGTCAGATGGAGGGGGAGAGTACCTCTCAAATGAGTTTGCAAGGTTCTTGCAGGAGCATGGCATAAAGCAGCAATATTCATGCAGTTATACCCCACAACAAAATGGAATTGCAGAAAGGAAAAACAGGCATATTGGAGAGGTATCTCGTGCCATGCTCAATGAAAAAGACTTGCCAGATTTTTATTGGGCTGAAGCAGTTGCTACAGCAGTCTACATAATGAACAGGACTCCCACTGCGGCAATACATGGAATGACTCCAGAGGAGAGGTATACTGGTAGGAAACCAGATATTTCTCATTTGAAAATTTTTGGTTGCGTTGCCTATGTACATGTGTCAGATGAGCTGAGATCCAAGTTGGATCCAAAAGCTGAGAAGTGCATCTTTATTGGTTACTCTCTGCAGCAAAAAGGGTATAGATGCTATAACCCTTCTACTCGTAAGTTTACAGTGAGCAGAGATGTTGTTTTTGATGAGATGAGTAGCTGGTATAAACCAGTAAATGTGATTGATGATGTAGATGCACAAAATGGTAATGCTGCACAGAATTCACAGCAGCAGTCACAAAATATTAGTGGACCTGGAGCGTCCTCTAGCAGTGGTTCACATTCTTCGCCATGGACAGGCAGATTGAGATCAGGAGAATCTTCTCAAAGTAATGCAGATAGTGGTATGTAGGTATCACGAAAAGAAAAAGAGAAGGTTGATCAGCCCATGTTTGATGTGAATGCAGGTCACTCTTATGTGGATGGTGAATCCAGTGGCTCAAAACAGAGCATTGATGATGAGTTGGGTATTCCCTCTATTGTTACACCTGGAGTAAGGAAGACCAGGGATGTTTTGAGAGCACCTGGGAGTGAACCCACTTTGCGCAGGTCTACCAGAGTTAGGTATCCTGTGGATAGGCTGAAATATGATGGATTTACAGCCATTCACTATGCATATATGGTCAAGGTGATACAGGAACCAGAACCCACTTCTTTTGAGCAAGCCATGGGAAAAGAAAAATGGGAGAAAGCCATGGATGAAGAAATGGATGCCTTGGAAGCAAATGCTACATGGGAATTGGTACCTTTGCCTAAAGGTAAGAATGCAATTGGCTGTAAGTGGGTTTATAAGGTGAAGCACAATGCTGATGGTTCTGTGAACAGATACAAGGCAAGATTAGTAGTCAAGGGATATGCACAAACATATGGCATTGACTATGAAGAAACATTCAGTCCGGTTACAAGGATGGCAACCGTAAGAGCACTCATTGCTATGGCTGCATCAAAGAGATGGTCTTTACATCAGATGGATGTAAAGAATGCCTTCTTGCATGGTGATTTGCAAGAAGAGGTCTATATGGAACAGCCACCAGGTTATGTGCATGCTGTTCATCCTGAGTTTGTTTGCAGGTTGAAGAAAGCTTTGTATAGCTTGAAGCAAGCACCTAGAGCATGGTCTGACAAGATAGGACAGTATCTTGTCACTATTGGCTTTCGGATTTTCAAGGCAGATTTCTCACTTTATGTGAGAAAAACAGAGAAAGGTATTATGCTACTTGTCATTTATGTTGATGATTTGATTATGACAGGTGACAGTGATGAAGATATCCTTCATGTGAAAATGCTATTGAAGCAGAAGTTTGAGATGAAGGATTTGGGAGAGCTGCGTTATTTCTTGGGCATTGAGGTGATTAGATCACCAAGTGGGATACAGCTCTTGCAGAGGCAGTATGGATTGGACATGCTGTCAAAATATGGGATGACAGGCTGTAAGCCTATTTCAGTTCCTTTGGAGCAGAATGTGAAGCTGAGCGCAGATGCAGGTGAGCTTCTGGAAGACCCTACTATGTACAGACGCATAGTAGGAAGCTTGATTTATATGACTATTACCAGGCCAGATTTGAGCTATGCTGTTGGATTGGTAAGTCAATTTATGCAGGCTCCAAGGAAACCACATTTGGATGCGGCTAGACGCATACTCAGGTATGTGAAGTCCACATTGCAGTATGGACTATTTTATGAGACTGGGGTTCAGATACAGCTGCATGGATACACTGATGCTGATTGGGCTAGTAGTATTTCTGATAGACGATCTACCAGTGGATATGTGTTCTCTTTTGGGAGTGATGCAGTCACTTGGAGCAGCAAGAAACAGCCTACAGTTGCCTTGTCGAGCACAGAGACTGAGTACAGGGGTGCAACAATGGCTGCATGTGAGGTAGCTTGGTTGCATAAGCTACTTTATGATATGCATCAGTCTACAGATGGGCCAGTTGTCATTTATTGTGACAACATGAGTAGTATACACTTGGCAAATAACCCAGTCTATCATGGTAGAACAAAGCACATTGAGGTGCATTATCACTATGTGCGAGAGAGGGTTTTACTAGGTCTTATTGATCTAGTTTATGTCAGCACAGAGGATCAGGTAGCTGACATATTCACGAAGGCATTGGGCGCAGAGAAGCTGCGCAAGTTCAGAGACCTGCTTGGTGTGCAGGAATTGGGATTGAGCTCGAGGGGGAGTGTTGAGATATCGAGCTCCACTCGTGATACGCCAGGGTGACCGTTGTGTATTTATGTCACTGACTTGTCAGTTGCAGATGCGGTTGGTACACCGCCCCTGAATAATAGCTACATGATAGCTATCCTTATCTACTCTAGTTCGTGGCTCAGTTAGTATACCACCTTAGTTAGTTGAGTTTGGTTTGAGACCCATATCTAGGGTTCTTCTATTTCTTTGTACTTGAGTTCTTTTGGCTTCCACAACTAAGAAGAAGAAAACTGTTTTCAGCCTCCACCCTTGTGTGTATTCCCCCATTGTGCAAGCAAGAAAGCTACAAGTGAGACTCCTTCCTTCTCTCCCACAATCTTGACATTAGGTACATTGTTTGAACTTCTTTAATCAAGGAACTAATTCAAGGCAAAACACTTAATGCTTCAGGTTAAAAGCCTGGAGGGAGAGGTAGCTTCAGTTACCTCTGATTGTCTGCCTGGCCCTATTCAAGGGGGTTGTTAGCCACGCCGGGTATATGGACCTAACCCACTGCGAGAGATATCTCCGTAGGTGCTGCTTGGAGCGGGAGGACGCTTGGGTGCCAGGGGAGGCTCTGGCTATAAATGCCTTGCCTCCGGGTCCCGCACAAGAGGCCGACGTGACTCGAGATGGGATCTCGAGGCTCGTGTACTAGTATACGGGCGGAACTTGGAGCAGCAATCCTGTAGATTAGCTGGGATAGCCTTCAGGTAGGATACTTGATGTATTCCGGGACTATGATAAATAAAGATTAGATATTTGAAAAAGGAACTTGCTTGACATTGTTTTTGTGTGAGTGCCTAAGTTACATGAAGGAACCGCTGTTTAAATTGATTAATTAAGGAATCTGCTTTTGCATGTCAAACATAATGTGGTAGGTAATTAGATAACTAAGCAAACCGATGAAAGTGCGGTGGACATGACTTGGGTCCGTCCTACTGAAGGGTGGTCCCGGTTAGCTGGGAACTTTTCTCTAAAGACGTGAAAATGAGACTATGAAGACCTAGCATCTGTAGAGTTAGAATCCTAATTTATGCTATTTTAGGGGAACGGAATGGGACTATGCCTTATGGGCAAAGAGGTTACGCTTCGTGTTCCTCTTGTTTCCCATTCTCCATGAACCAAGTGCAGCGTAAATCCACTTCGACTCTATTGTTTCTACGCAAAGTGGTTCATCTGGAGCTCAATGCTAGGAAAGGAACCCCGACTTCAAGTTGATCCTAAGTGAAAATAGCCATACATTCCGCTCAGGGGGTAGACTCGGGAAGACCTAGATTGCAAACCCTGTGACATTCCTTGCGAGTGCCAGGCGGCACTTTCTAGACTCTCTTTCCGATGGGCTACTAAGACGTGTCCCACAAGCAGACGAGCGGACACGTTACACAAGAAAAGATAAGGAAAAAGGAAACAAAGCAGGTGAGAAATGTGCAAAAACTTGCTGAAAAAGGTGAAGCTGATCAACTTGATGATGTAGGGAATTCATGTCTACAGAGACTTGAATTGCAGGAGTAGTTTCCTAAATTTCAGGAGTATGCTCATGAATAACAGAACGAGTCTCCTAATGATCACGAGCAGTTTCCTGATAGTATTGTTGCTCAAAAATTAGAGCAAGGAGGCTTGGAAGAGCTATTCCAAGCTTTAGCAAAGTATTCTCTACATTTAACTTTGGAGAAAATCTTGGATCTAATATCGGGATTTAAGGAGAAGTTACTCTTGAAGATCAGGGAGAAGCAACAAGAAGACCTTGAAAGTATAGCAGCTCAAGATCAAATAGTTCCCTGTCAAGCAGTTATATCAACCCAATAGGAAGTGGTGCATTATCAAGTACGTACCATGCAAGTTGAGTATGTAGGTAGTAAGCATGATGATGTTCTGTTAGATGGAGGTTTAGGAGTTAATATACTTCTTGACCATACATATTTGGCAAATAAGCAAGAAGAGTTATTGTCAGCCCATTTTAGGTTTGAATGGCAGACCAAAGGAGGTTACAACCTTTGGATATTCTTAGAAATCAACAAATTTGAGTAGCTAGCTTGAAGTTTAGGGTCAGTTTTGTGGTCTTGAGAATGTCAAAAATTGGGGATTCTTATACAATGCTTTTGGGGAGGCTGCGATTTAGATTGGCTAAACTCAAGCAGGATTGGGAAAATGATGATGACAAACTCTTAACCTTGTAGATGAAGTAGAAGATGATGAGGAGGAATTATATCTTCAAGTAAATCCTTCTGTAGTTCCAGTTTTTGAGATAGATGTTGATGCTATTATACAAGGGTATCAAGAGCAACCCAATATGGCTGGAGATGTATTTCTAGAGCACCAATCTGTTAAAACTGCAGGTCAAAATCAACCTACACAGCAATGAGAAGGTTTTCCTGAAGGTCAAGAGCATCCTCAATTTCAAGACAAGTCAGGGCATGAAATGAATAAATTAATTCAAGACCGAGGCACTACTCATCCTGAAGTTTTGCAACAAGAAATACCTGATAAACAACAAACTGGTATGGACATTTTTATGGACAGTTCTGGTACATTGGATGAGGAAGGACAAAAAGCTATTGTTCAGGCCAAAGTAAGATATGAGCATACAATGAGAACATTGGCAAGAGTGATTGAAGATGAGGTTCAAGAGGTTAACTTGAATGTAGAAGAGGAGCTTAAACCCATCAAGGTAAGTATTTTGTGGAAGATAATTTCAAGCAGGATCTAATTCAATTGTGTAGAGAGTTTCAAGATTATTTTGCTTGGGATTATACAGACATGAAGGGATTCGATCCAGCTGTGTGTCAGCACAAGATAAACTTGAAAAAAGATGCTAAGCATATTGTTCAGAAAAGATGTATAGAATGAATCCTAATTATGCCAAACAGGTCAAGGAAGAAATTGGCAAGATTTTGAGAGTTGGGTTTATCAAACCGGTTAATGATGTTACTTGGTTATCTCCTATTGTTGTGGTGCCAAAGAAGAATGGGAAGATCAGAGTTTGTGTGGATTACAAGAAATTAAATGTAGCTACCATTATTGATCCCTTTCCCATTCCTTTTATCGATTCTCTTCTAGATGATGTAGCAGGACATGAGATGTATAGTTTCCTGGATGGTTTTTCTGGATATAATCAGATCAGGATGCATCCAGAAGATATGGATAAGATAGCTTTCATTACAAAGTGGGAAGCTTATGTCAGCACAGTTATGAACTTTGGGCTAAAAAATGGACCGCCTGAATTTCAAGGAGCTGCTCACAAAACCTTTGAACCATATCTAACAACTTTTATAAGAGCATTCATTGATGATTTTTGTGTTTTTGGCAGCAAAGAGGAACACTTTAAACACCTCAAACTATGCTTTCAGAGATGCAGAATGTTTGGTATGTCATTAAATCCTTTCAAGTCAGTGTTTGCAGCCAAAAGAGGTGTGCTGTTGGGTCATATCCTGTTTGAAGAGGGTATGAGTATAGACCCCATGAAGATTGCAGTTGTGCAAGAAATCATGAGGTTTGTGGGGCAGGTTAAGTGGCATAACAGATACTTAAGGTACCTATCACATATATATTCTCCTCTTACAACTCTCACAAAGAAAGGGATGTAGTTTGTTTGGAGGGAAGATCAGGAGAGAGAGCTTTTAGTGTTTTTAAAAAGATGTTGGTGGTGGCTTCAATTTTACAATCTCCAATATGGGATTTACCTTTCCATATTTTTGTTGATGCATCTGATTTGGTTGTGGGAGCTATTCTTATGTAGGATATAGTGTCGGCTAGTATAGACCAATTTATTATGCAAGCATGAGATTGAGTGCTGCGGAGAAGAACTATTCAATAACGAAAAGGGAAGCACTTGGAATGGTCTTCTCGGTGCAGAAATTCAGACATTATCTATTGCAAAATCATGTTGTTTTCCATGTGGTTCATCAAGCATTGTTGTTTTTTTATTAATAAGCCTCAGTTGACAGGTAGATTGGCTAGATGGATGTTGCTGCTGCAAGAGTTTGATTTTAAGGTTATTCATACCCCTGGAAAAGAGCATGCCATTGCTGATTATCTAAGTAGATTGCAAAATGATGAGCCTGAAGCATGAATTCATGATCAGTTACCTGATGCTGAACTTTTTGAGATTCAGGTGCTTGATCCTGATTCATATTATGACCGGATGCTGCATTTCTTGAAGTCAAGGATTATGCATGCAAACGTTTTAGAATATCAAAGAAGGTTGGCATTAAAAAGTAGATTATTTCAGGTCATTTTGAACACACTCTATAGAAGGGGAGTTGATAATGTATTGAGAAGATCTGTTCCTAAGTTTGAGCAACCAATAATATTGCATGAAGCTCATTCTAGATTATCAGGAGGTCATTTTTTAGGAGAGATTACAAGCATGAAAATTTTGCAGGCATGTCTTTGGTGCCCTACTATGTTGAAAGATGCTCATCAATATGCCAAAGAGTATTTGCAGTGTCTGAAGGAAGGTCAACCACTTGATAGGGATAGGATGCAAGATCATCATGTATTGCCACTTAAACCATTTCAAAAATGGGGAATTGACTTTGTCAAGCCAATCTAACCAGCAGCTAAACAAATAGGTAATAGATACATTTTGGTTTGCACTAACTATGCTACAAAGTGGGTAGAAGCTCAGGCATTAAAGGATAATAAAGCAGCAAGTGTGGCCAAGTTTTTATACTCTAACATTATGACCAGGTTTACTCATCCTATTGAGCTAATTAGTGATCAGGGAAAGCATTTCTTGAATCAAGTAATCAGAGAGTTGACTGTCAGGCATATGATTTTGCATAAGAAATCTACTCCATATCACCCTCAAGCTAATGTTCAAGCTAAAAGTTCCAACAAGATTTTACTCTACATCTTGAAGAAAATTGTCAAGAATAATAGGGAGGATTGTGATATTAAACTTGATTCAGCATTATGGGCCTTCAGGATAGCATATAAAGTTGCAACATGGCTTACACCTTTTAGGCTGATTTATGGTTTGGAATTTGTAGTTCCAAGTCTGAGAGTTGCGGTGCTTCCTATGGAATTTGTAGTTCCAAGTCTCTGAGAGTTGCTATTATGTACAAGATGGATCCTGAAGAATGAGTACAGTATAGACTAGAACAACTTTTGAAATTTCAAGAGGACCGGATATTGGCAGCTTATATTACGGGTGTCACATAATAGAGGAGACAGGCATGGGTTAATAGTCATGTCAAGAAGAAAATTTTTCAAGAGGGAGATTGGGTTGTAGTATATAACTCTCACCTTGGCAAGTTTCCCAGTAAGTTGAAACTCAGGTATGCAAGTCCCTTTGTCATTTTCAAGGATATGGGTCAAGGTACTTTTTCGCTACAAGACTTGCAAGGAAAGGTTTTACACCCTGTAGTGAATGGGTTTAGGCTTAAGAGGTTAATACAACCCTATTATTCAAATGTTCATGTTATCATTCAAAATGGGACAAAGGAATCAGTTATTGGTAGTTACATGTGTGAATGGTCTAAATCCTATGATGTTGAGGTGACACCTAGCACAAAACAGGGTGGGACTGAGAGAAGACTTGGACTTTGGCATGCAAATGGAAAAGGGCATATGTTCTTTTGGGCCCACTCTTGACTCATTCTCGGCTTGCAACTCTCACTGCCATGACACATACTCACCACTCTTCAGCTCAAAACCTATCCATGACCAAGCATGGCCATCAAGAGAATGACGATGATGAGCTCTATGTGGTCAACGATGACGATAGGTCTGTGCAATAGGGAGATGAAGAGGTAACACCACCGAAGGCTCCAGTCCTAGTGCTATCTATCTGTACTCCCTTTGTGGACTCCACCTTGTATTTGAACGTTGAGAAAATATCAAATTGTATGATTCTGCTCATTTGCCATGGGATCATTGGGCATCAAATGTGCATGCCTCCATACAAATGGATATTTTGAGGCATTCAAATTGCAGAATTGCAGGTCATCTTGAGTTGACTCCTGCCATTGTCAGTCAAGTGTTTGCACTTCCTATGAATGATAATCCAATTGCATAAATCGGTGCATGGAAGACTAGATGCATTATGTCTTCGATGACCCAATAGGGCCCAAGAATGTTTATGTGTTAAAACACATTGATGGTGTCAAGAAATTGCAATTGTGTTGGTTTATGGAACACTTTATGATGTTCATCAAGATAGATAGCATTGCTAGAGATACTTATGGGATTATTTAGTATGCAGAGAATTTAGAGATGCCAAATTGGGCAGGCCTTATGTTTGAGAGGCTTATGGCTGACATTAAAATTTCAAAAACCAAGAAGGTTTTCCAGAAATCTCGAATGGGTTGTTTTCTAGCAGGATTGTATGAGCATGCACGGGTCTTGTATCCAGAGCTTATGTGGCTGAAGATTTATTGAAAATGGATGTTACTTCTTTGGCCAAAGATGCAGTGGAAGCTAATCATAAAGTTGATGTTTCTCATGAGCTTAAAAATGACAATGATGCTCATGATATGTTTGATGGTGATGTTGAAAAACATGCTATTTATTGTGACTTGAAACAGGTTGGATATGATCAGGCATATGCCAAGTAGGTGGCTTCCAAAGTTTTTAAGAGAGACCATAGAGATGTAGGTATTAAAGATGTACTTCATGTTGCTAAGCAGTATGATGGGAATGCTTCTAAAATGGATGGTAATTTTTATGCAAAGAAAAAGCAAAAAATTGGGAAGATATGGTTGAGGAGTAAGTTTGCATCAGAGGAGAAAAAGAAAGATGCGAATCTTGATGCTCGGAATCATCTTGGCAATGACTTTGGTGATCAACATGTGGTTGAAGGTCCAACAGAAATGCCTTTGGGTTCAACCGATTTTCGGATGTATGATGGTTTGTTTGACAGTCTTTTGGATGCTATTGGAGTTATGCAAAAACTCATGGCATACTTACAGGATTATGATAAGCGGAATTCTTAGATTGTTGTTCAAGTTATTGAATTGCAGGATCAGTTGGCTACTAGGTAGAAGACAATTGAGGATTTGATTCACAAGCTACAGCAAAAGCTGTCAGAGTATGATGCATTAGAATTGGATCTTGGGGTTAAATTCACAGGTATGCAGTAAATGTTGGATAGAAACAAAATTTCTACTGCACTTTTTGAAAAATGGACTAGTGAACTTAGGACTCAATGCTTGGAGGAGATGCAGTCTTTTTTGAGGAAACATGTTCAACTTCAGGTTGATTATCAAATGCCATTGGAGAGATTTCAGTCATTGCAGGGAATGGAAAAGAAATTTTTGAGCAATGTTGAAGTTGAAGTGGATGCTTCAATGATATTGAAGTTTGGCTTTGAGGATATTAGAAATGCATTGGTGGATGATGTCAAAGTTGCATGGAAAATGGTTGCAAATAGGTTTGATGGCATGATTTCTCGGCCTTATCATATGCTTAAAAATGTCTTTATGTCAAGAGATTATGAGGATCACATGCATGAGAGAGATGCTTTGAGATTGAAAGTGGAAGAATTGGAGACAAAATGCATGGATGTAAATGCAAGCTTGGAGAAGGCTTTGGATGCAAAAAGAGCAAGTGAAGAGCATGTGGCTTCTTTGTTGCATCATAGAGATTTTCAATCTGATGAGCATGATTCTGTCATTCAAGAGGTGGTTCACAAACTTCATCAAGATTTTTCTATCATGGATCATGGGATAGTTTAGAATCATGATGTTGATGCCATGGCATGTAAGATATCTTCATGCACAGACATTGTTCTTTATACTTCTAGATCTTTCTAGTTGTTACTTTGGATGTAGTTTTGTTTTGTTCATGACATCTTTGGATCATCCCACTGACTCTTAGAACCAATTATGCAACTGCATAAGAGGATTATGAGTATCCTAGAGGGGCTATACTCATGATAGCTCAGTGTGGTTTATCAAGGGGTGCAAGGCCTATGACAAGGCATAATTGTGCTCTCTGAGTAGTTCTTTATCATTAGTTTTCATATGTTCAGTTAGCCATCTACATGCTTGTGGGTTTGAGTCATGACTGGCCCAGTCCTCCATCGGGCTATGCCAAGTGTTAGGACTTGAACTTCACAATATATTTAGTACTATTTTACACCTTAGTATTAGTATGCATGTAGTATTTTGGATCAGCATATGTAAATTAGTCCTTACACTTCATATGATGTTTCACTTGAAAGTCAGGGTGCAGATAAGAAACGTCGGGCAATTGTATTTGAGTAGTTGCTTTTTTTTATCATGAATGGAATACGACTGAGTACAATGCCCAAAAATGGCTGGCTGATTGTAATAAAGCACAAGTCACCTTAGTTTAGAGTAGGCTAGGGTTAAGTATAAAAGGTGGAGATGTAACTTGTGGGAGATCTTTTTGCCATTTCAAGCAATACACACTTTGAGGTTCCTTCCTCTCACCAACTAAGGGGGTGCATGCTCTTAGCCACCAAGATATGGGGTGCATACCATGTCCCACCTTGACATCAGGTGAGTATTCATGTTGCAGCTTACATCTATGATTCTCATCCTTCCATGGAAATATTAATTGATGCCTAGCTACCTTGGCTATGGCTTCCTTACAAACATGGTGTATTTCTTTGCAAGCAAGGTGTAATTCATAAATTTCTAGTTATTTGACTTGATGTGAGAACTAGTATATTACACTGATGTTTGATCCCATTATCTTTTGATTGTCTCTTGAATGTTAGTGTTATTCTCTTTCAAGTTGTTCAATCAATGATGGTTATGGTGATACGAAACAACGTAGTATTTGATGATCAGCAATTCTATGTTGTTGAGTATAATGTGTGCTTTGTGTTTGAATGTATTTCTTGAACGTTATGTAGTGCTGATGGCTATAAATCTATTCAGGAAATTCTCTGTAGTATTGTGGTGTTTTTTCTCAGGTAGAACATTGTGTCTAAATTGTTATGGTATTCTAAGATGCCAAAACACATTTTATTAAATGGGAGCTAAACATTCCTCCAAGATTCAAGAAAGGTCCATTCTCTTGCACACGACCAGGTCCCAACAGCTCACATGCACACAATATTATTGTCCATTCTCTCACGCAACATGACCAAGTCCAGCTTGTTGCATGCACACAATCTCATACTTCACCACACCCCTTGATTGCTTGGGATGCATGCCCACGTTGTAGTCATCACCTACTCAGTACAAGTTTTGTTATCAAACATTGCAGGACACTTTTTGTGGCAATGCTCCAATTATCAACAAGTAATCAATCACTTGTATTGCATCAGAGAATTGTAAGCCGCAACATGATGGCAATTTTGAAACATTTGTTTCTCTAAAAGCTACAACATGAGGGCAATTTTGAAACATTGGTTTCAAGTTTTTGTGGCACTCCTAAAAGATCAAGTGTATTTGATCAAAGACTATAAGTGTTGTTTGACTCCATGCTTTGGATTTCTACGTCAAAGTTATCTGTTTTACCTTTCCCTATTATCTAGCTTCATAGTTGCTTGATTCTAAAGAATTTGGGTGATTTCAAGATTTCTAGCATCAAACTTTAATTACTGAGCATATGATGGAGGAATTTATTTGATTATCTTGTACATTCTGTATGTTGTGAGTCAAGTAACATGCAACAATGACCAATTTCATTCACAGGAAAGGCCTAATTTTGACATCACAAATCCAATCAAATTAATAAAGGCTAAATATCCATAGCCCACATTATCATATAAGACACTAGAAGTGAAGTAGGACTATTGTTTCCTGCATTGTAACTAGAGTAATGGCCAACAATGAGAGAGGGACGGTCAATGCCAACTTGAGTTGATCAAGACCTATAGATGGATACACTTGAATTTGTGTGTTATCTTAAAGATAAAAACCAAAAACGTTAATGATGCCCTTTATGTAGTGATTATGCTTGCAAATCTAAAGCCTAACATGCAATTATCTATATCTTTTTCTATCAAAATTGTTTGAAGAAATTCTAGTAAATGACTAAATCATGTGTACAATTCTAGATCACTTTAGGAGAAGAGTTAGTCCCATTGCATAAATTCATGTAATGCATTTTTCACCACATAGTCCTCATCATACATGATATCTTCCTTGCATAAGATGACCATTATCAAGCCATGTGGTTTTGTGATGTTACCTTCATTATCCTTCTCATGCAAGAGAGCCTTCCCTACATAAGACAACCATGATCAAGCTAGTTGGTACATACAATGTATTGATTGTTGAGCTCCATCCTATCACAAGAATTAGAGTCCTTATTTGTGATCCACCAAGCCTCATTTGTGAATTTTCTAAAACTTAGTTGGTAGTATGAAATCTTGAGATGTGGGATTCTCATGGGTTGCTACACCAATGGGTTTCTGAATCATGTTTTGCCCCATAGTGACTTGATTAGGAGAAGATACTTCAACCTGAACCATGTGGCAGTGGAGACAATAGAGCTCCAATTGGTACTAGAACAATTATCCTAACAACAGGAGGTGCAGCCCAATACTTATGTTTAAGATAGATTTGAATGAGTAGAGCATAGAAAAAAAAGAAATTCTCAGAGTAGTTCACCGCAGATAGCCTACCTACTATTTTCAAAGTAGGTGTAGTAAGAGGAGAGACAACTGTTTTTAGAGGAGGAAACCTAGGTGTGATGATGAGTAGATGTTTAGAGTGGAAAATCTTAAAGCAAGCAACTTGCCTACTATTTTAGAGCAGGTGCAGTAGAGGAGAGACAATTGTTTTTTAGAGTAGGTAGCCTAGGTGTATATTTTGGAAAATCTTTTATTTTTCACATTCTTGATAGTTCAGTGGTTCATATTGCAATTTATCTTACATAAGGTTCATATTGGTCAAATAGTAACAATTCAATGGTTGATCAATTGAATAATTGGGACATAATTGATGAATTATAATTGGATTATGAGGACACTGCATTTGGTTCAATTGAAGCATGATTATGATACTGCAGATCTGTTGATGTGTGAATGATGATTATGATACACACACACACACACTCTCTCTCTCTCTCTCTCTCTCTCTCTCTCTCTCTCTCTCTCTCTCTCTCTCTCTCTCTCTCTCTCTCTCTCTCTCTCTCTCTCTCTCTCTCTCTCTCTCTCTCTCTCTCTCTCTCTCCCCCAACATAATCAGAATACATTAGAAATGTAATGTTCACACCTTTTTTAAATCAATGTCAATTGTTGTCAAGTGGACTTCAACAATTGTCATAGTGCTCATGTTTAAGTGGAGCTCAATATCAGTTAAGGAGGATTTTCTTATGCAAATCAAGTCTTTCCTTGAATTTATGTTAGCTTTACAAGATAGGTGGATCCACAATTTTAAAAGTGCATTGGGTGGATCCATTTAAATTTGATGGCTAGCCCATTTTAAAGTTATGGGACTAGGATGGAATCGATGAAATTTGAAGGCTAAAAGCACTTGCATATCCACCACTTATGCATAGTCCTCGACAAGAAGTACCATAACTATCATTGATATGACAAGATGAAGGGTGCCTACACCAAACTCTCATAGATGTTTCTAGAAAGAACACGTCAACTTGCTAGAACCATATTGGGGGGATTGATATAGAAGCATTAGAGGCTTTGGTGGTGTTGTCTTTAGGATAGGAGCAACATCAATATGAAGGTTGGATAAAGCATCTTACTATGAGGCCACAAATTGGGAAGCCTTGAGAGCTCTTAACAAGGTATGACTATGGCCATTTGGCTTCCTTCTAGCACTAGTGGCCTTGAAAGCATATTTGAAAACTTATAAAACCATTTTGAAAGAAGCATTTTAAAATGTAGAAATTATGTAGAAATTCAACTCCTTTCATTTGGCCACATTATGATGGCAAGTCCCCTCTTAAGCAACATTTGGATGTTGATGGATCTATTTGGCCATTACTAGAAGCATAGAACGTCTGAAATTGTGAGGAGTTGATTCTAGTACTGAACATAGTCTCTTGGACTACCTTGATTTGCTACTAGTTAGGTTGATAGATAGACATGGTGATGGAGATTTGAAATGCTTTGGGAAAAATTTAGAGAAAACCTCTTCCTAGAGATGCCGTCACCTCTACTTGCATTTAGAAATCTTGTAGCAACATAGGAGCACTAGAGAAGGGCAAAAAGATACACATTGAGGTACATCTAGTGGTGAATCATCATATTGAGCTAGGCAATGTATCCTTGGTTTATCTATCCTAAGTGTGGTGACCTCGAAAAAAGCATAAGAAGTGTTTTTATGAACTTCTTGCACAAGATTTAGTATCTTAGATTGCACCAAGTGATGTTTCAAATAAACATATAGCATAGTGGTATGGTAATCTAGTTCTACATGATAGAATTCAAAAGAGAAGTAGAGGGCTCATGCAGTGAGAGGATCATGTCAAGATGACTCAATTGTGTGATACCTAGCTAGGTAGTGCTGTCTTGGTGAGGGGGGAGAAGAACTAAGTTGGTGGGCATGATTGTATATTCATAGACTTTAGGAGTAAAACAACCAAAAAAGGGTGGGAAAGGTATCCAATGCTATTTTGGATCATTATGTATGCCTGTACTTTTTAGGAATGGGAGAATAAGACAATGATGGGAATGTGAGAGACCATGTAGAAGAAGTTTAGTAGACATGTGAATGTGGAGAGAGCTCCAACAAAGAGAGAGGAAATTAAAACATACTTGTATGTTAGTTGCTATTAGATGAAGGTGAGTGTAGACTAATACAATTTTTTTGTGTGCCATGGTACATAACATAATACATGTATTTTTCTTTTCATGTAGAAGAAGAGTCTTGAGACCAATAGTGAGAGGATAGATTAAAAGACACTCCTTCACTTATTGTTTTGGATCTCTTGGAATTTTCCTAGAGCTACCTAGTAGTAGTTGATACTTTGTCTTTGACAGAAGTAGAGTTTGTAAGTGTTCACCCTTCCATACTTGCTATGATCACCATCTACTATGCTTTGGAATGAGTATAGACTAATGACTTCAAGCTATTATTTGTTTTGATGTCTCCACATTGATTTGCTCTAGAGTGCTTTTGGGCTTTAGTAATTCTACCATCATGTTTGTTGTCTCCATGTTGATATGCTTTAGAGTGTGTTGGGTTTTAGTAATTTTACCATCATGTTTAGATTCTAATCACAATGCATCTTTGTTTAAAACTTAGCATGTATGTGATGCTTATTGGTGCATTGAGATATCTACATAGATTCTAAATGCATGTTATGAGCATTGCATTAATGCATTCTAAATTTTGTGATTTTCTTGACGGAGATTTTTGCTGCACTAAAGGCATTGATTCACAAATGAGCTTCTTTGGAGGAAGTAAATGCTTTTGATCTAGGGGAGCCCACTTGCTGGAGTGTGAGAGCTTATGGGTAGCAAGGTGGATTTTGTGGCTAATAGGCCATGATACTATAACTATTGGGCAATTGATAGGAGGGAACCCTATTTATACTTAAGAAAGAGAGATAAAATTAGATCACAAGGAAGGGTATGCCATGAAGTAGTGCTAAAAGCTCCACCATTCACTACTATTGTAGGTCATTGATGGTGCTTAGTAGGAATGTCTATTCAAAACAAGTTGGAAAACTCACAATCTACTGCATTTTGGATCTCTTATGATAATGTGTAGGTTGTACAAGGTTGATGCATTTGCAGGTAATGTCTTTGCTGAAATTTGAAGTGTTTAGTGCAAAATTTTAGACCTAAATTTACATAACCAGGATTCTTTTACATAACTAGTATTCTTTCTTGTTCCCATCATCTTTACCAATGTAACAAAATCATTTTCTTCTATTATTTCTACTATGAATGGATTGTTACATGCCAATCTTGCCTCAATCATCTAGTCACAATGGCACTAACTATCCTTGTCACGTGACCTTGGGTTGAATATGAAACAAAGATATACATATATACAAACAAAAATTTATTTATTTATGGCTTCATATTTCGGTTCACATATAAAGCCAGAAACGTTAAGATTTTATGATAATGCTTTACTATGTTAGCTTTTATACATTGGTCCTCAAAGTCCACTTTTCATTACAACTGTCCCACTGGTAAAATAGGCAATGCATGAGAAAGAAGTATCATTTTTATGTTACTAAGTAACTTGTAGTATAGTTTTGTTGAAACTATTAGTGCTATATAAGAATATTTTGCTGCATTAATGATTTTGACTAGTTTTCTTGTATAGGAAAATTTTACTATATCTATGGTTTCAACTAGTTTTCTCATCTACGAATGTTTTACTAGATCATCAATTAGAATTTCAAAAATTTCCTATGTAGAAATGTTTTACTACATCACTAACTTGTAAAGTGTTCCACTTTTACCAATTGAGACTTTTTCTAGATACTTTGATAAGTATCTAGAAAGTCTCTCTTTTTTTACTATATGGGAAAGTGTTTAAAGTTCCTTGTGGGTGCAGAGGTAATGATGTTGCATCTTGATGGAATAATTCCAACTTGATTAGCCACTCGTGCCAACGTATAGCAGTCACAAGGCCATGTGAAACCAATAGCAAGCTCCCAAAAATCAAATATGCCATTTATTGCTCCCATCAAATAGGTCATTCATTGCTCCCATCACTTCCAATCCTACCCACCATCTTTACCTGTGAGGTGCCCACCCATCGGCTGTCCAGGCACGCTTTTAGAGGTCTATCGAGAAAAGAATCTAAGCGTCATTGCCCGGCACTCCCATGGAATGTTTTGAGTTTTTTCACCTAGGGTTTCCCGAATCCGCCTCGCGGAACATTCATGGCCAAACCCACTAGGATCGACCTAAAATTTGGGCTCTTAGTGGCCAAGGTATCCTAACAACATTCTAGCGTCGAATCCTAAGCATCCTACTTTATGCAGAGATACCCAAGCCAAAGTAGACCCATGTCGCACTTGGTTCAAAGAGAATGGGAAACGAGAGGGATGCACTGCTCAACCTCTCTGTCTGTAGGGCATAGTCCCATTCCGGTCCCCTAAAATGACATGAATCAAGGTTCTAATCTAACAATTCCTAAGGGTCGTCGGACATCGGTAAAACCTTATGAGAAGCCTCCCGATTCCCTGGGACCACCCTACCGTAGGACAGACCCATCGGGGGTTCCGCCCACCCGCATCCCTTAATAGCTTTAGTTTTCTAATTAGGTCCTACCACATTTATGTATGACACCTAAAGTCAGCTTCATTAATTAAGCCTTTTAGGAAATCGGGTTTGTTCGCATAACTTATAGCACAGACATGAAAACAGAGCAAGCAATCTATTCGCAAACAAGTTCAAACAAGTTTCTTAACTTATCTTCAAGTTAATCTTTGTCTCCCACCCACACATGAGAAATTATGTATCCCTTCTGTCTAATAGAAGTATCTCTTCTACCCTGCAGAAGGAACTAGTCCAAATCTCATGGCACCACAAATTCAATCCTTTTTATCTAGAATAGGATCTCCCAACATGCCTAGATGTTGGGGGCCACGGAGGTCTTCAACTCCGTTCTAGACCTAGCAAGGGGTGCCCAGAGCTCCAACTGACCCGCAAGCTATCTAGGAGCAAAACATCATTCCCGTAGTTGGCCTTTTCACCACTCGATCTTCAGCCCATGAATCGAGAAGTGCCCTCTTTGGGTTAATCAGCGGTGCGATCATGGAGGTAATCCAACCGTGCAATATATCCTTCCTTAATTAAATCCTTTAAGAATCAAGCACAAACAAGGCATTCAACCCTAATATCCTTTTCCAAGAAAACATTCATTTATTCCCATGGCAACTTGTCATCACAGACCTTTGCCATGCATTTACCATAAATCACAAGCACTTGGAATAAACATCCAAACAACAAAGCCACAACCAGTGAATGTAAAAGCATTTTGGATGTTGTTCAATCAACCAACAAAAAAACCAATTGTATTCTTTCCAAACAACGCAAGAATAGATGATATAACATTTCCATTGCATATTTGCTTTTCCCCTTGGGATCTAAGAGCGATACTATGCAAAATGTTTCTTAATACTTCCTTCGGCTAAGGCATATGTTAAGGGTTCAAACACTATTCATGACGTCAATTCTATAGGTCACTTATATTGATCGATAACTCAACCCTGAATTGGATTATAGTTATCCAACGGATCTCAAAACATCTTAGTTTTAATCCTTATGATTAATTTCTTTTACTAGCTCTTAGTCAAGTCATGAGGAAAACAGGAAATTATTCTCATATATCAAAACATGTTATAGGCATAACATGTAAATACTTGATAAGATAAGTGCGAGATGATCTCAAGTAATTAGACTCCAACAGGCCTTGCCTTGAGCTAGAATCTAGTTCTTCTTAATATTTGGGCTCTTAAGCTAAGTACTTTTGAAGTGTCTAAACTTTTAAACTAGTACTCTCTATTCATGTTTCTTAATGTCATATTCTTTGTAATGAGCTATAGGACCCCTCCCCTAAAGGAAAAAGGGAAAAAAAAATTCATTAAGCCCAATTTTTTTTACTCCCCCCCTCTCTCCCCGCCGACAGCAGTCGAGGGAGGGGGAGAGAGAGTGGGAGTGGTGGATTGGGAGGGGAGGCATGCAACCTCCAGGTGGAGGGGTATCCATGCCACCTATCTCCTCCCCTCCCCTAGATAATGGGAGGGCTTCTCCCCTCCCCTGGAAGGAAGAGAGGAGGCTAGATATGTCGCCACCCTCCCCCGTCTGTTGTTGTACAAGGCCCTGGGCCCTCATCCGTAGCCGCCCCGCCGCTAGCTGCTGTACTACCCCGGACGACCGAATGGTGTTCTCCTCCTCACTGTGGCCTACTGCATCATCACCTCCCCCCTTGGTCCGACGTGCTAACGCTCCGCCACCCCAATTCCCACACATCATCTCCCCCCACCCGTTAGCACTTTCCAGGGCCATCTAGGCCCTCCGACTAGTGTTTCCCCCCCATCTACGAAAATGGCCTTGGGCCTATGACCAAGGTAGCTGGGGTTGGTGCTCGACTCTCTGAGCTCCCAACAATCATTCCGCACCCTCTAGAGTCCCGTCCCACTTTTGGCATTGCCTAAAGCCTCAACACCCTCTAGAGTCCCGTCCGGCTTGGGGCTGGGTGCTCGGCTCTCTGAGCTCCCAACGATCATTCTCCCCCTCTCCTCACTGGCGGTGCTACGAGCCCTCCCAAACACGCCACCTCCATCCTTGGTTGCCACTTCCAAACCCCCCCCCCCCCCCCCAAAACAATTCTGGGGCCCCAAACAAGCCACCTTTCTGGGCCCCCCCTGGTTACTTCATGCCATGGGGAGAAAAGAAAGAAGGAGAGGCTAAGAAGGAGAGGGTGAGGGAAGAGAAGGGGAGAGGGAGAGAGAAGGAGAAGGTGAGAAGAAGGAGTGGGTGAGAGAAGAGAGAAGAATAGGGAGAGAAGGAGAAGCAGAGAGGAAAAGAAGGTGTGGGAGAGAGAAGTAGAGGGAGAGAAGTAGGAGAAGGAGAGGAGAAGAAGGAGTGGTAGAAAAAAAGGGAACTAGGGGGAGAAAAGAAAGGAGGGAAAGAGAGAAGAGGAGGAAGAGAGGGAGAGAAGGAGAAGGAGAGAAGAGAAAGAAGGAAGAGAGAGAAGAGGAGAAAGAGAGAGAGAGGAGAGGAGGAAGAGAGGGAGAGAAGGAGAAGGAGAGAAGAGAAAGAAGGAAGAGAGAGAAGAGGAGGAAGAGGGAGAAGAGAAGGAGAAGGAGGGAAGAAGAAGGAGTGGTAGAGAAAAGGGAAGTAGTGGGAGAGAAGGAGTGAGGAGATAGAAAAAGGAGTGAGAAAGAGAAGAGAAGAGAGGGAGAGAGAGTAGGAGAGTAAGAAAAAAAGAAGAAGAAGAAGAGAGGGAGAAAGAAAGGAGGAGAGGAGAAGAAGAAGAAGAAGAGAGAGAAAGAGAGTAACCGCCGCAAGTCACCCAAACCACTCTCTCAGCAACAAACCCCATCCAGCGGTCTTTCCCAACCGAACGTGTTAAACCAAAACCGTCAAGGTTCGGACTACCCAATCTTTATGAGTGAATAGCTCCCAAGAAGAAAGTCGCGGGAAGCATAGGTGCCCAAGCCACCGGTAATGCTGGAGGGCCGAGCATTACCGGTGAGCCAAGCGGAACGACCAACGCAACACATACGAATCAAGCCCAGGTTCTAAGCATTAAAATTTTTTAATTTAGGAATTATTTCTCGTGAAAGGGATGGAAGGATTAATGTTGTGCATAAGGTTTTGTTTATACTAAGAACTAAGTTGCATGCAACGGTAGGGTTGAATTCGCATAAGATTTTACTCACATAAAATGATAAGATTATTGCCTTACCTCACATGAAATGATAGCTTCTACACACATAAAATGATAGGGTTATCGCCTTACTTCACATAAAATGATAGCTTTTTAACCAGTTGAGTGCATGAACAGTCATTTAGAATTCACGTTTCGCAATCATGGTTAACAGAAACACATGAAATGTTAATTTTTGTTCATAAGATACACTTTCATCATTAAACAAAACCCTAGACTTTCATAGATGCAAGTCACGTGTGATCCGGTGCATTAGACATAAGTACTCATTGCCAGGAATAAAGAGAGATAAAAGTCGATTAGGGGTACAACTATACTAAACGCACAACGTGCATGATGGTTGGGAAATCCTGCGTAGAACCGCTCTAAGAGAATTGGAAGAATCACATGCATCTAGACCGGATCTTGAAAGTTTAAATGAAGAATCATGTGTTGCCATGTGTGTTAACTGAGCTTGGTTGGAATTAGAGATTAAAACACCCTTGGTTGTGTTGCGAATAAGGCATGTCTGTTGCCTTGACCGACCAGCTAATGCTTGGTTAGGGACTAAGATACCCTAAGGTAAAACCCAAGGAAAAGGGCAAGTATAAATCAACTTACCAAGACCATTTGATCTTGTTGAAATTATTGGAATCTCGCCAAGTCGTGAAAAGACCCAAGATCGGGTGTTGGAAACATCCGGGAAAAAAAGAGAGTCACACCTTAGCAGTCGGTCGCTCAAGCGACTTCCAGAATGTTCGTGCTTGTACTTAGGTGCATTATTTTATCTCTTTTCTCAAGGAACTAATTCAAGGAAAAACACTTAATGCTTCAAGTTGAAAGCCTGGAGGGAGAGGTAGGAATAGTTACCTCCGACTGTCTGCCTAGCCCTATCCAAGGGGGTTGTTAGCCGCGCGGGGTATATGGACCTAACCCACCGCGAGAGGTCTCTCCGTGGGTACTGCTTGGAGTGGGAGGATGCTTGGGTGCTAGGGGAGGCTCTAGCTATAAATCCCTTGCCTTCGGATCCCATACAAGAGGCCAATGTGACTCGAGATGGGATCTCGAGGCCCGGGTACTAGTCTACGGGTGGAACTTGGAACAATGATCTTGTAGATTGCTGGGATGGCCTTCGAGCATGATGTTGGATGTAATCCATAAGTATGATAAATAAAGAACAGATGCTTGAGAAAAAGGAACTTGCTTGACATTGTTTTTGTGTCAGTGCCTAAGTTACGTGAAGGAACCCGTGACTAATTTGTCTAATTAAGGGAGCTGATTTTGCATGTCAAAAGGTAATGTGTTAGGTAATTGGATAACTAAAGCAAACTGAGGAAAGTGTGGTGGACGTGACTTAGGTCCGTCCTATGGAAGGGTGATTCCGGTTAGCTAAGACCTTTTCTCAAATGTTGAGATAATAAAGACCTAATATCAGTGGATGTAGAATCTTTGGTTTATTCTGTTTTAGGGCAAAGGAATGGGTCTATGCCATTCAACAAAAAGGTTGAGACTTTGCTGGTAGGAAAGGAACCCTAACCTCAGGTCGATCCCAAGTGGAAATGGCTGGACACTTTTGCTCGGGGCAGACTCAGGAAGACCTAGATCGCAAACCCTGTGTCATTCCCTGCGAGTGCTAGGCAAGGCCTTCTAGACCCTCCTCCCGATGGGCTGCTAAGATGTGTCCCGCAAGCGGACAAACGAGCACATTACAGTTGGTATTAGAGAAAACCAATGGGACCTAAGATTTATAAAGAAACTTATTGAAGGGAATAAGGGGACAGCCAGGGGAAGGTGAGTGGAATAGAGATGTGTTTGTTATTGAGAACATTTCCTTACTCACTTATGGATGCTGGGCTACAGAGTCATGAAGCATGGAACAAATTCTTGGTGTTCCAGGTTATGTTTATGACTGCAATGCGTGCTTCGGATTATCGACAGAGGCTAGGCATGATGAATATTTTGGACCACATCTATAATCCTTCACCCCTGTATGCGGAACAGAGATGGACGGGAGAATCAGGAATATATTATATAGTAGCCCACCGACTCACGTATCTTCAAACCAACTTGAAGAGAATCAAGTGGATGGAGGATTTAAAGATCGTGAAGCTGTTCATCTTTGTGGAAGCTCACGCAAACACAACCCTGCATGTTGGCGGTCAACAAGTCAAACAAAACAAGTATGTGTATGAAGAAGTGACTCGGGTGATCCCTGCCGGACAGAATCAAAGTGCTAGGGCATTATGAGAAGAACGGGTATCAAAGGAAGGGATACCCCAAGCTTCCTATGACTTATCATTTCCTAAAAATCCATGACCTCACTCCATATTATTACTCAGTCCCTGTAGCCGATTGTAACACAATCCTATTTTCCCTAAACTAATGTACTAATCACCTTGTTTTACTTCCCCAAAATAAATGTATTTAAAGAGCTATACCCTTATGAATGAATAAGACTTCTTACTATTGTCTATCCTGATTGTAAATGTTGGCAAAGGAGTTAAGAGATTAGGTCACTTGGCTAAAAGTTGTGCTGGTCATGTTAACGTAATATGGGGAACGCTTGATAAGTCTTTTTTAACATAAAGAATCTTATTGTCCAGGCGCAACACCAAGTGCAGGTTCCAAGTCCGACCCCTGCACTAAGTACAACTGTGATTTAAGAGAAGAAGTTTCTTCTCAAACAAATCAAGCCACCTGAATTCGATGGCAAGGGAAGGACTGTTCAAACTGATGCCGAGATCTGGATCGAGTCCATGGAGGACTATTTTGAGGCAGCAGGAACTGCACCTGCTAACCAAGCTATGCTCTCCAAACTTAAGCTTACAGGCGAAGCAAGACTTTGGTGGAAATAGTGGTGCAGAGACCAAGGGATCTCAGAAGGGACAGTCACTTGGGAAAATCTTAAGGAAGTTGTGCGAGGGAGGTATTTGCACCTGCCTACCGCACACAGAAGATGAACAAAATCTATGAATTGAAGCAGGTTGGACTATCCCTTGATGCATATTATTCAAAGTTTGTCTCTCTCTTAAAATACGCGCCTCCAATGAATATGACACAACAGGTGTCAAAGTTTTGTGATGGGCTAAATCCCCCATAAACACCCGCTTGGAATCAATGCGCCCAACGGACCTACAAGACGCACTCATTCGAGCTGCACCAATAATATAGGAGGTGCAAACCAAGACAAGGAACAACAGGACTTGGCCTTACAGGGATCAAAACAAAGGAATGTATAGGGCTCAGGCTAAGAGAGCGCAGGGTCAGAGTCAGGGACAAAGGAAGAAAGCTAGGACCAATTATGTCAACAACTTTGTTTCTACACAAGGTAATGGCCGCAATCTCCGTTTCTTCCATTGCAACGAGCCTGGACACTTCAAGAGGAAGTGTCCCAAGCTTAGCAGAGGAGAACGACAAGGGCCATTCCAAGGACCCACCCATGGCCAAGGAGCCACCGTTATGGCCAGAGGGAGAACCTCCAATGTTGCCAACAAGGAGCTGGGTGATGAAGAAGATCCATCCATGGATGCTGACATTGAGAGGGCAACGGTTCACGCCACTCTTCACAAGAAGGGACCGAATCGCCAATTCTCGGTGATCCAATCTCCATTGGATTATGAAGATAAAAGCTTCAAAACCCTAATCGATTATGGCAGTATACATTCCTTCATTTCACCAATTTGTGCAAAAAGGCTAGGGATAGCCACAATAGACGCACCTACTTTACTTGTGGAATTGGCAAATGGTCGTGAGGTATCTTGTACTAGGCAAACTGCTAAGGTGAGATTCCTATTGAGTGGAAAGTCGACTTTGGTGAGATTCAGGGTGATGAATCTAGGTGTCCACGAATGTTTGCTCGGAATGGATTGGCTAATACCCAATGATGCCCACATCCACTATGGTAACGGCCAAGTCTCCTTTTGAAATTCTGAAGGGGAACTAGTTACAACTCAGGGAGATGTTGGTAAGCCAAAAATTCAGCTCTGGCAAAAGCAACATGGATAATAAAAGGAGTTAGAAAGGGTCTACCTGTCTATCTGATTAAACTAAATAAGCTAGATCAGAATCAAGAATCTGGAGAAGAACCCTCATGGTTAAAGGAATACGTAGATGTATTTCCTGAAGAGCTGATAGAACTTCCTCCTCAAAGGGAAGTCGACCACGAAATCAAGCTGGCGCCAGGAGCTACACCAGTCACAAAGAGACCATATAGGATGTCCATCCCGGAAGCTATTGAACTGAAAGAGCAACTCAAGCAACTGTTAGACCAAGGCTATGTCCGTCCTAGCAATTCACCATGGGGAGCTCCAGTGCTGTTCCAAAAGAAGAAATATGGAACGCTTCGGATATGCATTGACTCTACAGAGGGTTGAATCAATCAACCATTAAAAACAAATACCCCATTCCAAGAATAGATGAACTACTTGACCATCTTCAAGGTGCGAAGATCTTCTCTAAGATAGATCTCAGATCTGGATATTATCAGATAAGGATCAAGGAAGAAGATATCCCGAAGACTGCATTCAGTACAAGGTATGGACACTTTGAATTCCTAGTGATGTCATTCGGGCTGACAAATGCTCCTGCTACCTTCAACAGGTTAATGCAAGATATCTTTAGGCCCTATCTTGATGACTTCGTACTCGTCTTTTTTTACGATACCCTAGTCTACTCTAAACAGGAAAAAGATCATGAACCCCAGCTTCGCATTGTTCTTGAAATAATGAGAGCACACAAGCTTTATGCCAAGAAGAAGAAGTGTGCATTTTTCAAGCGACAGATAGAATATATGGGATTCATTGTATCAACGGAAGGAATTTCGGTAGATCCAGCCAAGGTCAAAGACATTCTGGAATGGCCAACACCAACTTCTATCAAGGAAATACATAGCTTTCTTGGATTGACAGGATGATATAGGATCTTCGTCAAAGATTATGCCTTGATTGCAGCGCCTCTAACTAATCTACTAAAGAAGCAAGTAGCAATTGTATGGTCACCTGCCGAACAGACCAGCTTTGACAAGCTAAAGCAAAGCTTAGTATCAGCACCCATCCTAAAAATTCCTAATCTTAGTAAGGAGTTTGAAGTGGTAATAATTGATGCTAGTGCACTTGCCTTAGGATGTGTGCTTATGCAAGAAGGTCATCTTGTAGCATATTCTTCAAGGAAATTAAAGAGCCATGAAAGGAATTATGCTACCCACGATCTGGAGCTGTTGGCTGTCACCCATGCTCTCAAACTTTGGAGACATTACTTGCTGGGCAACAAATTTGCCTTAGTGACGGACCACAAGAGCCTTAAATGTATCTTTACCCAGAATGAGCTTAACATGAGGCAACGTCGATGGATCGAAGTGCTGGAAGAGTATGATTTTGAAATCAAATATAGGCCTAGAAAAGAGAATGTAGTTGCCGATGCACTCAGTCGCAAGGCATTTCTAAATTCTCTTATTTTGCAAGATCCATCAACAGCAAGATCTCTAGCCACAAAGGTATCAATGCCAAACAACCCAATTCTTGAGCTAGCTAGAGAAGAGGCATGTCATAACCCAGTCTATCAAAAATTGCTAAGGGAGATCCCCATCAAAGATCAAGACCCGAAGCTAAAGATGAAGTATCAAGAATTCTCTGTCAGTAGTGGACTTGTCTAATTTAGGACAATATTATGTATCCCCACAAGCCAATCTCTCAAGTAGAAGATACTTTGGGAAGCCCATGACTCCCCTTTCTCAGGACATCCTAGCTATGCCAAGACCCTTAATGCGGTCAGGAAGAGCTATTATTGGGATAGGCTCAAGGGTGACGTTCTCAAATATGTCACGGAATGTTTGTCTTGTCAACGCATTAAGGCAGAACATATCAAGATGCTAGGGAAATTGCAACCACTTGACATTCCCCAAATGAAATGGGAATTCATTAGTATGGACTTTGTTGTTGGCCTACCCCAAGTTCAGGGAGGATACAACTCTATTATGGTTGTAGTAGATATGCTCACCAAGGTTGCACATCTTATCCCTGTCAAGACAAACTATAAAGCCTCAGACATCACAAGATTATTCATCAAGGAAATATTCAAACTACATGGGTTACCCAGAAGAATCATTAGTGATCGTGACTCTCTCTTCACATCATACTTTTGGAGGGCTATCTTCGAGGCCATTGGGACTCAACTCTGTTTCAGTACAGTTTACCATCCCCAAACTGATGGTCAAACGGAATGATTCAACCAAGTCATTGAAGATATGCTTAGGGCATACTGCTATCGCAAACCCAAAAAGTGGATTCAATATTTGCCTAGTTGAGTTTGCCTACAATGCTTCTTACCAACAAAGTATTCAGATGACCTCTTTCCAAGCATTGTATTGAATCGAGATGTCCTCTAAGGGGGAGAGAATGCAACCTCCACGTGGAGGGGTAGCCATGCCACCTATCTCCTCCCCTCCCCTATATAAGGGGAGGGCGTCTCCCCTCCCCTAGAAGGAAGAGAGGAGGCTAGATACGTCGCCACCCTCCCCCGTCCGTTGTTGTACAAGGCCCTGTGCCCTCGTCCGTAGCTGCCCAGTTGCCAGTTGCTGTACTACCCCGGACGACAGAACGGTGTTCTCCTCCTCACTGTGACCTGCCGCATCGCCACCTCCCCCCTTGGTCCGATGTGCTAACACTCCGCCACACCGATTCCCACGCATCATCTCCCCCCACCCGTTAGCACTTCGCAAGGCCATCTAGGCCCTCCGATTGGAATTTCCCCCCTGTCTGCGGAAACGGTCCTGGGCCTACGACCAGGGTAGCTAGGGTTGGGTGCTCGGCTCTCTGAGCTCCCAATGATCATTCTGCACCCTCTAGAGTCCCGTCCCGCTTTTGGCATTGCCTAAAGCCTCAACACCCTCTAGAGTCCTGTCCGGCTTGGGGTTGGGTGCTCGGCTCTCTAAGTTCCCAACGATCATTCTCCCCCTCTTCTCGCTGGCGGTGCTACGGGCCCTCCCAAACATGCCACCTCCATCCCTGGTTGCTACTTTTGAGCCCCCCCCTCAAACAAGCTACCTTTCTAGGGCCCCAAACAAGCCGCCTTTCTGGGCCCCCCTGGTTGCTTTGTGCTGTGGGGAGAAAAGAAAGAAGGAGAGGCTAAGAAGAAGAGGTGAGGGAAGACGAAGCAGAGAGGAAAAGAAGGTGTGGGAGAGAGAAGTAGAGGGAGAGAAGTAGGAGAAGAGAAGGAGGAGAAGGAGAGGAGAATAAGGAGTAGTAGAAAAAAAGGGAAGTAGGGGGAGAAAAGAAAGGAGGAGGGAAAGAGAGAAGAGGAGGAAGAGAAAGAAGGAAGAGAGAGAAGAGGAGGAAGAGAGAGAGAGGAGAGGAGGAAGAGAGGGAGAGAAGGAGAAGGAGAGAAGAGAAAGAAGGAAGAGAGAGAAGAGGAGGAATAGGGAGAAGAGAAGGAGAAGGAGGGAAGAAGAAGGAGTGGTAGAGAAAAGGGAAGTAGTGGGAGAGAAGGAGTGAGGAGATAGAAAAAGAAGGAGTGAGAAAGAGAAGAGAAGGAGAGGGAGAGAGAGTAGGAGAGTAAGAAAAAAAGAAGAAGAAGAGAGGGAGAAACAAAGAAGGAGGAGAGGAGAAGAAGAAGAAGAGACAGAAAGAGAGTAACCGCCACAAGTCACCCAAACCACTCTCGCAGCAAGGAACCCCATCCAGCGGTCTTTCCCAACCGAACGTGTCAAACCGAAACCGTCAATGTTCGGACTGCCCAATCTCCGCGAGCGAATGGCTCCCAAGACGAAAGTCGCGGGAAGCATAGGTGCCCAAGCCACTGGTAATGTTGGAGGGCCGAGTGGAATGACCAACGCAGCACATACGAATCAAGCCCAGGTTCTAAGCGTTAAAAATTTTTAATTTAAGATTTATTTCTTGTGAAAGGGATGGAAGGATTAATGTCGTGCATAAGGTTTTGTTTATACTAAGAACTAAGTTACATGCAATGGCAGGGTTGAATTCGCATAAGATTTTACTCACATAAAATGATAAGATTATTGCCTTACCTCACATGAAATGATAGCTTCTACACATATAAAATGATAGGTTTATTGCCTTATTTCACATAAAATGATAGCTTTTTAACTAGTTTATTGCATGAACAGTCATTTAGAATTCACGTTTTGCAATCATGGTTAAAAGAAACACATGAAATGTTAATTTCTGTTCATAAGATACACTTTCATCGCTAGACAAAACCCTAGACTTTCATAGATGCAAGTCACATGTAATCTGGTGCATTAGAAATAAGTACTCATTGCCAGGAATAAAGAGAGATAAAAGTTGATTAGGGGTACAACTATACTAAACGCACAACGTGCATGATGGTTGGGAAATCCTGCGTAGAACCGCTCTAAGAGAATTGGAAGAATCGCATGCATCTAGACTGCATCTTGAAAGTTTAAATGAAGAATCATGTGTTGCCATGCGTGTTAACTGAGCTTGGTTGGAATTAGAGATTAAAACACCCTTGGTTGGGTTGTGAATAAGGCATGTCCATTGCCTTGACCGACTAGCTAATGCTTGAGTTAGGGACTAAGATACCCTAAGGTAAAACCCAAGGAAAAGGGCAAGTATAAGTCAACTTACCAAGACCATTTGATCTTGTTGAAATTATTGGAATCTTGCCAAGTCGTGAAAAGACCCAAGATCGGATGTTGGAAACATCCGGGAAAAAAAGAGAGTCACACCTTAGCAGTCGGTCGCTCAAGCAACTTTCGAAATGTTCGTGCTTGTACTTAGGTGCATTATTTGATCTCTTTGCTCAAGGAACTAATTCAAGGAAAAGCACTTAATGCTTCAGGTTGAAAGCCTGGAGGGAGAGGCAGGAATAGTTACCTCCGACTATCTGCCTGGCCCTATCCAAGGGGGTTGTTAGCCGCGTCGGGTATACGGACCTAACCCGCCAGGAGAGGTCTCTCCATGGGTACTGCTTGGAGTGGGAGGACGCTTGGGTGCCAGGGGAGGCTCTGGGTGTAAATCCCTTGCCTCCGGATCCCGTACAAGAGGCCAACGTGACTCGAGATGGGATCTCGAGGCCCGGGTACTAGTCTACGGGTGGAACTTGGAACAGTGATCCTGTAGATTGCTGGGATGGCCTTCGAGCATGATGTTGGATGTAATCCGGAATCATGATAAATAAAGAATAGATGCTTGAGAAAAAGGAACTTGCTTAACATTGTCTTTGTGTCAGTGCCTAAGTTACGTGAAGGAACCCGTTGACTAATTTTTCTAGTTAAGGGAGCTGATTTTGCATGTCAAAACGTAATGTGTTAGGTAATTGGATAACTAAAGTAAATTGAGGAAAGTGCGGTGGATGTTCCTATGGAAGGATGGTCCCGGTTAGCTGGGAACGTTTCTCAAATGTTGAGATAATAAAGACCTAGTATCAGTGGATGTAGAATCTTTGGTTTATTCTGTTTTAGGGCAAAGGAATGGGTCTATGCCATTCGGTAGAAAGGTTGAGACTTTGCTGGTAGGAAAGGAACCCTGACCTCAGGTCGATCCCAAGTGGAAACGGCTAGACACTTTCGCTCGGGGTAGACTCGGGAAGACCTAGATCGCAAACCCTATGTCATTCCCTGTGAGCGGAGCCTTCTAGACCCTCCTCCCGATGGGCTGCTAAGACGTGTCCCGCAAGCGGACAAATAGGCACGTTACATTCTTTTAGCAATCATGCTATTTATAACCCTTGACTATGCTTTAACCTAGTACTTCTATGCACAATCTTTTAATATCGTTCTTTTGACGACTATACCATTCATAACTCTTGACTTATTCTTCCTTGTAATTGCTCTACCAGTAAATAAGCCATATGCAACTAGGTGCAATTAACTTCCCTTGATATATGCACTTCACAAAATCCATCTTTCAAGGAGGCTTTCAAGTAGGTGAGATGAAATGTATCCTTTCCGATGGCCTATACTCGAGCATCATAGTATGGGACCTAATGTATCTCACACAAGAATCAAAACAGGCATCTATCAATTTGGAAATACATTACTTACGACTGGTACCGTAGTTAGATTGGCAGTGATGCCTTCACCCAAAGCTTCATTGTTGGTTATGGGATTGCCATCTGCATGTGACATTCTTCACTTGGGGGCCATCGTCCGCAAGTAGGCTCAAGAGATTAAGAATGTGGAATAGATTCAAGATGGGAGAGCGTAAGACAAGATGGTTAAGTTGAGGAGATCGAGATAAAGGGAATTGTGCAGCCTCTCGGGGTGACTCTTCTCTCTCTCTCTCTCTCTCTCTCTCTCTCTCTCTCTCTCTCTTTCAAGAGCTCTCTCACAATCTCTTGGAGGGTATCCTTCTCTCTACCTCTCTCTCACAGCCTCTTGGGGTCTCCATATGCTTCCTTGTGCCTCTCCCATGCCTCATATTTATAGTAAATTAGAGGAGAGGGCTTGTGGCTGAGAAGTGGAGCTCTTTGTGGTGGAGGGGGATCTTGGAAAGATCAATGATCTAATGCTCAAATCATAAATTTGATGGTTCCATTGGCTCCGAAAGGGGAGTAAAACCCAAAGACACTTGATTAGAAAGCTCTTAGTTCACTCCTTCTTCTTTTCTCTATTCAAAGTGTTGTTTTCTGTCTGTGGACTACGATCGCAGCGCACGTGATTTCGCAAATCCTCTCTTTATTTCTTTCCTTTTATAAAATCTCCAAACTAACTAAAACATCACTTGCCTTTTCTTTTAAATAACATCTAGTTCTAGAAATCTCCATATCTTTTTTAGGATAATATCTAAAATATCTAAAATAAACTAGTTTTGGCCAAATCTAATATTTTTGGACCATCCCAAATTATACACATTAAAACTAGTGATTAATATAGCTCATAAGTCTCGTTCACGTT
Source organism: Lygodium microphyllum (assembly GCF_053477565.2). Lineage (NCBI taxonomy): Eukaryota > Viridiplantae > Streptophyta > Polypodiopsida > Schizaeales > Lygodiaceae > Lygodium > Lygodium microphyllum. The sequence continues at coordinate 1,594,983 of NC_141153.1, read as the reverse complement.
GTAACTCACATGAAGGGTGGCTACAGTCCTTGTCAATCCGAGAAAAATATCGAATTTACGACTCTCGATTTTTCTAAATAAAATATTTTTAATTAAATAAAAATTATTAGTTATTAATTTTAGTTAGTTTTTACCTTAGTTAGTCTTTAGTTAGTAATCTTACTAACTTATTAATTGACTAACTAACTTTCAAACTAACCAACTAACTTTTATTGTGTGGAAATATTACATTACCTTTCCCAATCAGAAGCCAGCTACATGCTTTGCTTTTGATTTTGTATTTCACTCATCTTTCATGCACACGTCATTCTTCGAGTCCTAACCATGGTTCCTATGTGGTTACACATTTGAGTTTATTGTGATTGCTCACATGCATTTGCTAATTATTTGTTTGTCTTGCATGCATATGTTTGAGGACTTGTTCTATGCTCAAGTTCTTCACAGGCTAATTACACTCAGTTTGCTACTCTCTCATAACCAAGGCAATGTGCAAGTACTCTTCCTTCTCATTTCACATGAAGGTTAAGAGACAAAATGGTATGGCGTGGTGTCACATTTGCAAACAAAGAAGATACGAAAGACATGTTGCTACTTCTTGCAGTGGGGGATACCTTGGTCGTGCTTGGTGGAGCACAAGTTCACATACATGTCTACATCCTCTTGGCTCACTTGGGGCCTATCGATGGCTTGGGTGGATGATTCTTCTTGTCTCTAGTGATGTTGTATGCCCTCATATGCTCCTAGTAGTTAGAAGGGACAAGTGTGAGGGTGGAAAGAGGGCATGTCAATGCTCTTTCATTATTGGTGGATTTTATCTGTGTTGTCAAGTTCACATCTTCTAGCAATCCCGTTGGTGTGTCTAGTGGCAAGTTCATGCTGGGATGAGTAACATAATGTGTTCCTATGGACTTACATGAGGGGACCCAAAGGGCATGCATGTGCTCTAATAGAGGAATCTTCGTATCATTGTGAGCTATCAATGGAGCTTGTGTGGCTACATGAGGTATGAGGTGGCTAGCTTGACTGCTTTGCTTTCAAAGAGGGATTATGGCATTTGGACTTCTTCTTCAGGGTGCTTTCTTACCAAGGCGCATCCAACATAGTGCACATTGTTGGAGTATCCATGGTGCATCATGGGTGTTCTTGTTCATTGCTTGTTCACTTGTGCTCTGAGAGAGGGTGTTAGAAGTGGTCATATCATAGGCTCACAAATGCCCATTGCCTAATTTATGGGCACTCTCTTTATTGTTTATTTAGTAATTGGCCAATCTATTTTATGGTAGGACTACTCCTTTATTTTTTCCTATAAAAGAAGGGAGTGTAGCCACTGTCCATTATCCATCCATTCATGTACTTGCAAATCCTTGGTGTAGAGAGAAAGAGAGAGAGATAGAGAGCTTGTGGAGTGTGTGAGTTGGTGCTCAACCATTGTACTCTTGTCATAATGGATTTCTATTCCCGATTATATTTTTTGCACATTGTTTCTTTCATTGATCTTCTATCTTTCATTATTTTGCTTCATGTTTTTCTCTTCCAATAGAGATATTATGTAATTAAAACTAGATCAACTATAGACTTTATTAGTGAGAAAATTTCAATGATTTGATTGTTACATTACAACTGTAAAAGATAGTAGAAGTAGCATTTTTGAAAAAGAATGGTTGCTTATATTGTTAGGAAGGGAATGCATTGTTGTGAAATATTTGATTATGATTACACCATGATATATTCTAAACCTAGTCTGTGCCCTACACATTGGATAGAATTAATCAGCATCATGCTTCCCCAAGGCCTCTCTTTGGGACTCTTACACCCAAGCTGTTTTTATCTACCTATAAGCGTGTGTCCAATGTCTAGGTAGGAAGTCACATACAAAAGGTTCCCCCTTATGAAAGAGTGATAAATAGGGGCCTCTAATTTAATTTTGGTAATGCTCACTAATTGATCCTAAGATAAGGCAAAAATCCATACAAGTGCAATGTGGTGGCATCGGGAGCCCGAACTTATGGGCAAGAGTGATAGCCCTCTAGCAAAAATGATTTTTGATACTTACGACTCTCATGATTGGAATGGAATTGTATTTATCCTAGATATTATCAAACTCAAGTTTGGAAAAGACTTGATTTTTCTAATTTTGTGAATGTATATCTAATGAAAAGTATAAGGAATCTTGTGTAAGGTTTAATTAATGAAGCTGGTTTTAAATGTCACATACTATTTGTAGCATGCTCTATTTAGAAAAGTAAAATACACCAAGTGAATGTATGGAAAGAAAGTGATCACCTCCCTCATTGCAATTGCTTGAAGGCTAAAATGGGATTAGGGCAGCTGATCGAAAACTTCTCATGGTCATTGTCCTAGATTCTGACTAAATGAAATTTTAGGGGCTAGGAGTTAGGATTTTGCCTTACGGGCAAAGGGGTCAAGCCTACCTCCCCCTCCTCTCTCACTCTCTTTGAACCAAGTGTAGCAATTAGTCCACTCTTAGTCTTCACTAACTACAATGTGATCATCATGGCTAGGTGCGAGAGTGTTGTTTTAGAAATTATTAGGTCAATAATATCCCTCAGATCAATCCTCATAGATTGAGGTCAAGGGCTTCATTGCAAGGTGGATCTAGAGCTACCCAATCCACAAAATCTAAGAATTTAAATAGATTTTGGATGGTGATAACTAGGATCGAACCTAGAGCAACTACTAAATGTTATCCTAGACCATGGTTTGGTGGATACATTACAAGTGCTATAAACGAAAGCTAACAAAAACCTCTTTTGAGTAAAATAAAGAGTTGTGAAAGATTAAGGAAAATCAAGAAGACCCAGATTGATGGTGGAACCATGGTTTGGTGGATACATTACAAGTGCTATAAAGGAAAGCTAACAAAAACCTCTTTTGAGTAAAATAAAGAGTTGTGAAAGATTAAGGAAAATCAAGAAGACCCAGATCGATGGTGGAACCCAATGAACAATTCACAAAATCATTGGGATGGTTATCGATTGTCATGAAAGATTTAGGCAAGGATGAATGCCTAGAAATTGGTACTTTCCCTAGAAGAAAAGCAAGATTAGAAATACTCAAAGTGAACTCGTGATAAGAAATTTCATGGTAGCAAATGAGATCTAAGAGAATTGCCATAACACATAAGAATAGAAATGCTTTGGAATTAATAGAAGTAGACAGAGACCAAGGAGGTCTTTAACCCAAAAAGGGTGTAAATAAAGGTATGTAAGCAAACTAACCCATTAGATATTGTTATGGTGGGGAAATCTAAATTGGGAAGTGAGTAATGACTAAAAAGGTGATTCCTCCTCACTTTTTTTTCATGTGCAATATGAATACAATAGTTGAGTAAGATATTTGAGTATAGCTTCACCTTGAGAGAGGAGATGTTTCACATGATGGAGCTAAGTTTTACTCCTTTGACTTTCCAATTTTCCTAAGTTTTTGCTTGATCCAATTACCTATGTTAGGGGCTAACAAATGCTCCATCTATGCCAATAAGTAGAGAAACTTTGTCTAGTTTGACTCTTTATATTGAACAGAAGCTACATGAACCCTATGGTGCACAGAGAAGGAGAAACAATGACCCTAAACCATTGGGTTTATTGTTGTGTCACCAAAGTCATTCGACCTAGTCATGTAGTCGTGGTTGGTTGGTCTCGTGTCAATAAATATGAGGTCACCCTACCCAATGAATATCTAGGGTTGGATGCCATGAGTGATCCTCGAATTTATTATGCCCATACACCAGTTCCATGGATGAAGCTGTGTATCTATTCTAAATATCCCCTAGATTATGGATGCGTGAGATGTAAACTTTTTAACCTTGTATAGCTATCCTAACTAAACTTTTTGTAAAACTTACAGTGTGAAAATGAATGTAAGACTATTTTTTTTTTTGGGGAAAAAAATAAGGTCTTATTAAATTAAGTGCATAATATTCTTTGGTCCATGAAAATTCCACAGCATAAATCTTAGATCTCAAAAAAATTCAAGTATGTCAAAATAGCAGTTTAAGTGAAAATTTTATTGGCAATCATGATTATGTTACCACAATTTCTTGGAAATTTCTTTTTTATAAAAAGTTTTATAGATGAAAAATCTAGGGGGTTGAAAAGAAAATGTTGGGAATACATGATTCTGCTACCATAAAGAGATAATGTGACTACCACAATAATGTCCTTCAAAGATGGTAAAAGTCATAATTTAATGTAGATAAGTTACCTTATGCAATAACCAAAATCTGCTATATTAGTAGTCGCAAGACTAAGAAGATTTACTCTTTTAGGTACTTCCACAAGCCACCAATGTGAAGAGTGACCAAGAAATAAAGGTTTTGGTGACGCAAGTTAAACCTCCTAAATTTAATGGAGAAGGAATGAAGGTGGAAATCAATTTTGAAACCTAGATCGAGAAGAAGGAAGAATATTTCTCTACTCTATAGGAACCAATGTATCTAATTAGGCAATGCTTGCATGCCTGAGGCTTACAAAAGAAGCACCCCTATGTTGAAAGTAATGGTGCCATGATAAGGTGGTTTTCAAGGCTACTCTAACCTAGGGACTGATCAAGGCCGTAGTCCAAGGCCAATACCTATCATCTACCTATCAAACCTTCAAGATAAATGTTTTCAATTTGAAGTGTTGTGACATTGTAGAAATATGCACCCCATATGTCCATGAGCTAGCAAGTAGCATGCTTTTTCAATGGCTCAATCATCCTCTCAATGGTGGCTAGCTCGAGGTGATGGGGCCCATCAATTTGGAAGATGCTCTAATGAGGACACAATAATTGATAACTACTCTCCCTAAGAATAACAACAGGTTTAATACCCGTCAAAATGACAACAGGTTTTCCTACCCAAAAAATACCAGTGTGAACCAACAACATAGGTGCTATAATGGAGGCCATGCCAATCTTGCAAACAACCATAACAACAACAATGATAACAGTAACCAAGTAAGTTAGCGATGGTGCTTCAAATGTAATCAACTTGGCTACTTCCAAGCTCAATGTCCCAACAAGGGAGTCAATGCCCAACACCAACATCGATGCCCATGACAATCCTCCAAGAAGAGGGAGCTTCAAGAATAGAGGGCAAGGGCCTAGAGCAAGGCATGGTGTGGGACACAAAGCTAGAGGATGCATGTATATTGTCATAGGTGAGGAAGTGGATCCTTCTCTTATATAGAAAGTGGAGAGAGGATCTTTTCATGCCATTGTAAATAACCAAGGCTCAGGATGACAATTTTCTATTATTTAAATCCCTACATCTTTTCAGGTACTCCTTTTTAGATGCTCATTGATTATGGAGCTGCCTATTTGTTTATCTCCCCTAATTGTGCAAAAAAGATGAATATAAGATTAGAGTTGGCTAAGAAACTTCTAGTAAAACTAGCAAATGATAAGGGAAACCTCTCAATATAAGTACTTAACTATGTAGAATTTCAAATGGAAGGAGAAACTACCAAAACAAAATTTAGAGTCATGCACTTATGAGTTTATGACTATCTTTTAGGGATGGACTAACTAGTTCCTAGTTAGATGGATATACACTATGGTGAAGGTTGAGTGACATTGAAAAATCTCTTTGGAAATTTGATTCAGTCTCACAAAGAAATCCAAGTAAACCTAGAATCCAACTAGCCAAGGTAAGCAAAATCTTGAAAGGAATGAGGAAAGGGCTTCATGTTATCTAATCAAACTTGATAAATAGAGCACACAGGATGAGCACAAACCTTCTTGGCTAAATTAATACACTAATGTCTTCTTTGAGAAATTAATTGAGTTGATACCTAAATAAGTAGACCATGGAATTAAGCTTACACCTAGGGCAAAACTGGTTGTAAGAAGATTGTATAATATGTCCATTCTTGAAGCAATCTAATTAAAGGAATAGTTGAAGCAATTATTAGACCAATGACTCATATAGTCTATAGACTCACCCTAGGGTACTCATATTCTCTTCTAGAAGAAAAAGGATAGCACCCTCAAAAAATGCATTGATTATAGGGGATTGAACCAAGTGGCTAAAGAATAAGTACCCTATTCCTTGGATTGATGAGTTGTTGGATAGGTTGCAAGGTGTTGTAATGTTCTCAAAGATAGATTTAAGATCTAGATATTATCAAATATGAGGCAAAGAGGAGGACATCTTGGAAATAGCCTTCAATATTGTGAAGAATCAAGCTCATCTCATCTATCCAACTTGTCCAGCTTTAGGTTAGCTAGATGACATGCATGCTTAATAAATGAGTTAGAACCTAACTTTGGTCGACATTTGTACTCCTTTTCTAGCTGTAGGTTAGCTGGATGGCATGTGTGCTTGATAAACAAGTCAAGACCTAACTTTGGTTAGGAATATGGTTAGGTTAGTAGTGTGGCTTTGATCTCTATTGTAGTGTGAGTAGTAGTGCATTATAGAATAATAATGGAAAAAACTATGGAGAGCACTCTGCTCTATAGGCTTACCTCACACCATGTCTCTCTCTCTCTCACTTTACATAATGAGCATGGTATCAGAGCAAGAGAGCTCAAGCTCGTAGTGAACAGGAGCTGGATTGAGGAGCTAGAGATTAAATCTCCGTAGAAGGGCATGGGCAGCCATAACCAATACCTGAATGGTATGTATCAATGCTCTTGACGTTTATACTTGTTGGAGCCTACTATTGAGCTTGGAAGAAAGCATTAGTGGCTTGTATTGAAGTCTTGGAACTACTCTTTGTGGCTAGCATAATGAGTAGGAACTCAACGTGACCTGGCCTGCATTGCACCTTCTTCTTTTTTTGGGTTTAATGGGCATCATTAACAAGTGATTGCCGTGATTGATAGGCTAACAATACTTGGCATTAATAAGGACCACTTGAAGCTCAAATAGCGGGGTATTCAATGCTTGTCAGTGCTCAGTTGTAGGTCATAAGAATCACTTAGAAATCAATGTGGAACAATGACTTTGCACCTAGTTTGTGGCTGACTTGATTAGAGAATTTTAGCCAATCACTACTTGCCTTTGGCATGTCTAGCATCAGGTGGATAGTTGGCAAATACTATGGCATCATTTATATATGCTTTGGACACTAGTATGAGCATCCAAAGATCTTTTCAAATATGTATTTGCAAGCTAAAAGCTATCCTAAAATTCTTGACAGGTAGACTTGACACCTTGAAGCTTATTCAAGCTTGGTTGTTGCCTACTGATAGTTGTATCTTACTACATGGATGCAAGGTGGTTTGTGGGATGCAATGGCCATTGAATGCTTAGTCTTGAATTGAATTCCAACTAGTTATGTCAAGAGTTGGTTGTTGACAACCTATGGGAAGCTTATTTAGCATTGCCACTTGAAGACGGTACAAGCATTGATGCTTCTCTGGTTATGTATTGACTCCTAGATGCATTGGCACATGCCTATCATGATCCGAATGGGTTTTTGAGCTGAGAACACTTTGGTTTGTGCAGAGCTTATGCTTTGGTCATTTCAAAACTATTATTTGTCATCATTGAAATTGAAGCACACCTACATGCCTACTATGCAGTTTTAATGAGATCTACATGCAACATTATTACCCCCTAGATGTTATGACATATGTATGGAGATGATTGCCATGTTTATAAGCTAAAATACGCTGGTTAATGAAGATATTTCACTATTGTAATCTCTTGCATTGAGAATTTCATGTTGAGCAATGGCACACTTATAGTACTTAGTTGGATGTTTTTTGGGTTTCTCATTAGTGAACTGATGTTTGCAACATGTCTAGACAAGTTGGATTGAACTAGTTGCAGGGTACTAATAGATGTACATGTCATACTTGGATGTTATACAAGGATCTTGATCAATGAGAGATCAAATTGGTTTTTAGGGAGTCTGGCCCTAATTGTTTATATACTGCAACAAATACATAAGCTTCCAAAAAAGAGTCCAACTGCTAAATAGTTGAGAGCACATTGTGCTTGGCTAGAAAGAGCTTGGAGAGTCCTACATTGGCTCTCACTGTGTATGTCAGATGCCATGGTAATGTAGATTATGAACTGCAAGACACCAAAAGATGCATGGACTATCCTAATGAGATATTATGATACTACTACTAGTGCATGGAAAATACAGTTGAAACAGAAGTTCAATACTATGGAACGGAAAGGACACTCCATTTAGGATTATGTAACAAAGATAAACCATTGCTAATCAGTTGGCGACAAGAAACTGAAGTAGAGGATGAGGATTTGGTTGTAGTGACCCTGAATGGTCTTGGACTTGAATACAAGTAGTTTGACACATCTATATCAGTGAGATCTAAGGTGCCCAACTTTAATGAGCTAGTCTCATTGCTTTTACATGAAGAGCTTAAGCTGGGTTTAGCTACTAGCTCAAGTAGCTCGAAAGGCAAAGATGAACTATTTTACTCAAATTAGAGATGCCATGGTAACCATAGTAGAGGGTCCTTTCGTGATCGAGGGACATAATGCTAGAGGTGGTGGTGGACACTCTCAAGCAAGGGGGAGATCCAATTCTAGAGGCAGAGGATCCTGGTAGTCACATACTACACATGACAATGCAAACAAGGCTAGGGATTGTCACTACTGTGGGAAGCATGGACATATTACTAAAGATGCTAAAAGAAGCAAGCAAATCAAAGAGGTAAGCAATAGAGTCACTATGTCTTGTCCAATCATGTAGAGCATGAGAGTGGTGATGGGTTATTTGTTATGACTTATGTATGGAACAAGGCTACTCATCAGTAGGAAAAGTAAAATGTCATATGGTATATTTATTTAGGAGTATTAAACCATATAACATCACATGGGGATTGGTTTGATGAAATGAAAGTAGGAACAAATGGCTATGTATGCACATAAGGTGACACTCAGCATGACATATCTCATATAGGAGTTGTTCCATTGGTTATGCTACCCAATGGGAAGAAGAAGAAATTCTATGATGTTTTGCATGTTTTGTCAATCACAAAAAATTTGTTATTTGTTGGCCAAACAGATGAACAAATGTAATATCCCTGCCCCTCTCTGCGTAGGAACCCCCCGCTAAATAATCCAATTAATTGAAATTCCTTTTTAATCTACTCCCCCTATCATCGTCAACAGGTGGCAAGGGGGAAAGAAGAGAAAACGTTGGGGGCCGATCGGTGGTGGGGGGGAAGGAGAAGGAGGACAACAATGACAATAGAATCAAGGGAGGGAAGGAGGTGATGACATGGAGGAGAAGGAGATGTCGAAGAGGGAGAACATGGAGATGACAACGAAGGAGAAGAAGAAGTATATGATGATGAAGAAGGGGAAGTTGATGATGAATTCGATGAGGGGGGAGGCCACGTGGCCTGCCACCCCCCAGGACACTATGCCCATTCCACGACCAAGTTGGGCTCCCTGCCACCATGCACTACCACCACCACTCCACTTTCCCCCCCCCCCCCCCCCCAACAATAACACCACCCTCCTCCCTATATAACCCCCATCATAAGGAAAGAAGGGGATACCACCTTATATTTCCCCCCTTGTTGCTGCCGGGAGAAAGAGAGGGAGAGAGAGAGGGTGATAGGGTGGGAAAGAGAGAGAGTGTGTGTGTGTGTGAGAGAGAGAGAGAGAGGGAAGGTTTTGGAAGATTTCTCCCTTTCCCCTCCTAAGAGGGTGGCCACACTCACCTATCTATTCCCCTTCCTTGCAAATTTTCCTCCACTCCACAAGCTCAACTTTTCCCTGATTGGCCCCATTAATCAAGTAAGAGGTGTTGAAGTCTTGTGTGAGTTGTGCCTAGTAGCAAAGAAGGTCAAGAATGGCCCCCAAGTGAAAATTGTCACACGTAGATGGTATTCCTGCAATGAAATCCTCAAGCGAGGACATCACTGCCTATCCAATTATGATATTGGTCATAAGTAATTTATTTCCAAATTAATAAGATTCTTGCTTTGATTCCTGCATGAGATATGTTGGGCTCTGTACTATGCCATGCTAGAATAGGTCATTGAAAAGGATACATCTCATCCCAAATATTCGAAGATGAAGTTTGCGAAGTGCTTGTATCAAGGGAAGTTAATTGCACCTAGTTGCTATGAGATGAATCCATGCATCAAGGGAAGTTAAGGGAAGTTAATTGCACCTAGTTGCTATGAGATGAATCCATGCATAGCATAAGCAGCATATAAGACTCTAAATTATTATGCATCGATAAGTCTTTGATTAAGTATTTGCCTAGGACAACATTGTTTAGGGTTCGCAAGGTTACCCTAAGGGTTATGCACATAGATGGTACATGCATGGGAAATATTATATGAAACTTACATCGATGGTACACGAATTAACCTCGCGTAAAAGTTTTGCATCCATCCTATGAAGGTTTTGCATAACATAACAATCAAGGAGTTATCTTGTGCTACCAAACCATGAGTATCATGATTACAACTCACACAATAATTCAGGGATTATTTTACATTGGAAGATAGTCTTGCATCGTTACAAATTTATCTCGCTTTCTTTGCCTTAGAGAAAGGAAGGTAAATCCAAGTTAAAATTCTGCATCGTATCGCTCTTTGATCCCAAGGGAGAGAGAAAATATGTGATGGAAAGGTTATCACGACTATTCTTGCCATGTTTGGAAAAGAATACAATTGTTTTTGTTGATTGCTCAAATAATGCCCTAAATGCTTTTGCAGTTAAACTGATTGTTGGGATGTGATTTGGGTGATTATTCCAAGTGCTTGTGTTTGATGGTAAATGCATGGCAAGGGGCTGTGATGAAAAGTTGCCATGGGAATAAATGAATGTTTTCTTGGAAAATGATATTAGGCCGATTGCCTTGTTTGTGCTTGCTTCTTAACTGGATTAATTAAGGAAATGATATTTTGCATGGATGGATCATCTCCAAGGTCACATTGCTCTTCAACTCGAGAAGGGCACTTCTCCATTCATGGGCCGAAGGTAGAGTGGTGAAAAGGCCAACCACAAAAATGAAGTTTCACTCCTAGGGCGCTTGGGGGTCAGGTGGAGCTCTAGACACCCCTTGCCAATCCAGAACGGAGTTGAAGACTGTTGCAGTCCCAACGTCTGTGGCATTGGAAGATCCTATTCTAGATAAAGGATGAAAATTATAGTTCCATGTGACTTGGACCAATTACTTCTGTAGGGCAGAAGGAATACATAATTTCTCCTATATGGGCAAGAGACAAAGATTCAATTGAAGATAAGTTAAGGAATTTGTTTGAACTTGTTTGTCAAAGGATTGCTTGCTTTGTATTCATATTTGTGTTATGAATTATGCGAACGAACCCTGTTCTCTAAAAGGCTTAATTAAGAAATATGATTTTAAATGTCACACATAATTGTGATAGAACCTAAGTAGATAATTAAAGAATGCCCATTGAGGGAAGCGGTTGGGCGATGGGTCTGTCCTACGGTAGGGTGGTCCCAAAGAAGTGGGAGGCTTCTCACAAGGTTTTACAGTCGTTCGACCTTTAAGTATTGTTAGGTTAGAACCCCAATTCAAGCCATTTTAAGGGACCAAAATGGGACTACTATGCCCTATGGGTAGAGAGGTTGAGGAGTGCATCCCTCTTGTTTCCCATTCTCTTTGAACCAAGTGCGACATGGGTCTGCTTTGGCTTGGGTATCTCTACGTAAGGTAGGATGTCCAAGACCTCTGATGCTAGAATGATGTCAAGAGACCTTGACCACTAGGAACCCAAATTTAGGTCAATCCTAGTGGGTTTGGCCATGAACATTCTGTTGTGAGGCAGACTCAAGAAACCCTAGGGTGGCAAACCCCGTAACATTCCATGGGAGCGAGTGGCATCGCTTAGATTCGTCTCTTGATGGACTGCTAAAAACGTGCTTGGACAGCCGATAGGCAGGCACGTTACAACAAAACCTATAAGTACAATTTAACAAAGATGGCTATTTTATAGAGGAATATGGCAGAGGTTACAAGCTTATTTGTAGAGGGCAAAAGACATGGAAGAATGTTTACTTTGGATGTAAATATTCTTGAGCTAAAAGCTGCAATGTTTGCTCATGATAATGCAAGTATTAGAGACATAGATATATGTGGCATAAACATATTGGACACATAAATGTACAAAAGTTGAAAAATATGCAGCAAAAGGATATTGTTTTGGGATTGCCAAAATTCAAATATGCTGATTTGGGACATGTATACTTAGCTTGTCAATTTGGAAAACAAGCTTGTTTTCCATTTGCTCGACATACATAGAATAGCAGTAGACATTTAAACCTATTCACTCAAATGTATGGACCTCCTCATAATGTATCTCTTGAAGGCTCTAGGTATTATGTGACCTTTGTGGGTGATTTTAGCAGGTATACTTAGGTATACATTCTAAAACACAAAGATGAAGTTCTTGACATCTTTATGGATTTTAAACTTCATATAGAGAAAGATTTCATATGTTATGTCTCATGTCTATGGTCTGATGGTGACGATGAATACGTGTCAAATGAGTTTGATAGGTACTTGACTAAGCATGGAATCAGAAGACAATTGAAATGTAGTTATACTCCTCACCAAAATGGAGTGGCTAAAAGGAAAAACAAGGTCATTATGGAAGCAACCAGGGCAATGTTAAATGAGAAATATATGCCAGTTTCTTACTAGGGTGAAGCAGTTCTCACTACTGTTTATGTCACAAACTGGACACCCACAGTTGGTATACATGATAAGATACCATATAAGAAGCTTTATGGATATCAACCTAACATGAGACACTTGAAAGTGTTTGGCAGCATTGCATATGTACATGTACCTCTAATGAGAAACAAAAAAGGCTTGATTTGAAAGCAATAAAGTCTGTCTTTATTGGTTACTCACAAGAATGGAAAGCTTATAAGTGTTATGATATGTCTACTCATGAGACTTTGATCAGCCCCGTGATGTGGTCCTTGATGCGTTAGCATCATGGTATGGTTCTAAGTAGCTAGCAACTCATGATGATACTTCAAAAGGTACATATGCTAAAAATGGGGTGCAAGACACTACTACTACTACTAGTGGATCTATACATGATGTATTTGCTACTGTGAGTCCTTGGACATGACGATTACATAGTCATGGTTCTCATTCCACTAAAATGGATATGTTAATGAGGGGGAGTTCAGACATGAATAAAGGGAAAGAGAAGTCATTTGATGATGTTATAAGTCCATTGACATCGGGATATGATTCCACTGATGGCTTGGATAGTGAATTTGGAATACCTGTGGTTGTTACACCGTGGTGTTAAGTAAAGGTATGTATTGCCTCATGAGAGAGCGGAATCGCATAGTGCATCACAACTATGAAGATCACAAAGAAACAAAAAACCTATTGACAAACTTACTTACAGTGGATAGTTAGCTAAACACTATGCATGCATGACAAAAGTAATGAGTTACAAAGAACCCACATCATTTTTAGAAGCAATCAAAGGTGAGAGCTAGTGTATATCAATGGATGAAGAGTATGATGCTTTGCTAAAAAACAAAACTTGGGAGTTAGTTAAGCTGCCTAAAGACAAGATGTCTATTGGATGCAAGTGGGTCTATAAAGTCAAATCCAAATCAAATGGCTCACTTGAAAGATCCAAGGCCTAGTTAGTTGTGAAGGGTTATGCTCAACACATAGTATGGGATGGATTATGAAGAGACATTTACTCTTGTTGCAAAAATGACAATTGTATGGACAATCGTTGCTTTGGATGCATCCAAAGGTTGGAATTTATATCAGATGGACATAAAGAATGCATTTTTGAATGGTGATTTGATGGAAGAAGTCTACATGGATCAATCAAAAGGATATGTATATCCTGAATATATGTCCTATATTTGCAAATTGAAGAAATCGTTGTATGGATTGAAACAAGCACCATGGGCATGGAATGCAAAAATTAGCTCATAATTACATAGACTTGGGTTTCAAATGAGTAAAGCTTATTATATCTTGTTTACCAAGAAGACAAAGAAAGGCTATGTGATTTTGGTGACTTATGTAGATAACTTGGTCATTACAGGTGATGATACATATGTAATTAATGAGATCAAATCTATGTTGCAGAAAGAGTTCCAAATAAAAGATCTAGGAGAGTCGGAAATTTTCCTCGGTATTGAAGTTATACAAACATCTCAAGGAATCTGGGTGTTACAAAGCAGTATGCACATAATATGCTGGAAAAGTATGGTATGTTGAAGTGCAAGCCATTAGAACAGAATGTCAAGTTGGCAATTGATACAAGAAATTAGATTGAAAATGTAACCATGTACAAGCAGATGGTTGAAAGATTGATCTACCATCAATAGACTTAATCTTAGTTATTCGATTGGGTTGATCAATCAATTCATGAAAAAGCCAAGAAAACCTCATTTAGTTGCAATGAGAAGGATTATGAGGTATGTGAAGGCTACACTATACTATGGATTATGAGGTATGCATATGATAGAAGATCGACAAGTGGATATGCATTTGGTCTTAGTAACAACGTGATTAGCTAGAGCAGTAAAAAGCAATCCACTATGGCTCTGTCTAGCATTGAAGCATAATACAGAGGTATAACCTTAGTTGCATGTGAAGCTATTTACGACAAGTGGATATGCATTTGATCTTAGTAGCAACATGATTAGCTAGAGCAGTAAAAAGCAATCCACTATGGCTCTCTCTAGCATTGAAGCATAATACAGAGGTGTAACCTTAGTTGCATGTGAAGCTATTTAGATGGTTAAGATGCTAGATGACTTGGGAGTATATGTGGATAAACCAATCAAGCTATACTATGACAACATGAGCAGTGTGCTTGTCATAAGTATTCATGTGTATCATGCTAGATCAAAGCACATAAAAGTGCATTATAATTTCATTAGGAAAATGGTATTTGGAGGCAAGATAGACCTTATCCATGTGAAGATAGAAGACTAAGTAGCGGATATCTTTACCAAATCACTTGGTAAAAATAAGTTTTCTCATTTCAAGTTACTACTTGGGATATAGCAGATTGATGGGACCTAAAACAGGTCCGCACTGGCTCATGCACTAGCCGGACCTCTATCATGCGCTCAACAACCCCACGGCCTCGCAGCCAGGAGCGTGGATGACACATACATCATCTTCCTAGACATCTTGCGTTTGTATCACGTCTCGTAGTCCAACTTTAACCCAATTAACACTCCTCAGAGGGAGTCCCAGCACATTGCCAAATAGAACGAAGTACAAACATAGGAGGTCCTCCAACGGCTGAATGCCGCTACCTCACTGCGACTCTCCTACACCTTGGGGAGTGGCCCCTCGATGCGTCGCTAAACATATATAACATACGCACACAAACTTCTCTCTTCTATGATTCACGTATTTCTAGGAGATATACCATGCTTCCTCACTTTCTTTCCCCTAGACCCAATGCCTAGCCTACAGCTTGGACAACCTTACTCACTCAACGTTGGTCATATCTCTAGAAAGCAATTGCCATGCATCCAAGAGGTATTGTCTGACACCTTTTTAATTTCATGCTTCATGCAAATTGTGAATGTCCACGTGCTCAAACAATTAAGAAAATCAGCATTGGTGCACATGTGGAAAATATTTCTTTCAATGATTTCAACTATTACTCATATGCAGCGTTGCATGAACCTAGCACCGAGAAACCCTCCTGCTACTAGGTCCTTAATTTTTAATTATCAACCGATCTATATGATATGCATAAAAACCAGAAAGTTTTTCATCATTTCCTTCAGCATTTAAACACCTTTCATACACTCTACCCCCTCACCCGTTTAGATTGTGCATCGTGCATAGGTTTAAGGTTCATTTTCCACATTTTTATTGTATAAAAAGCCATAAAAACTCACTAAAACATAAAGGTAGGGCTGAACTGAGGCTAACCCTCATACTTCAGACCCCCCATACATCCACAAACATGAATCTTATTTTTCCCTAATTTTCAGCACTCAAAATCCATTTTTCCCCTATTTTTTGTAGTTTTTCTCTATTTTTCTTGTATTTTTTGCAATATTTAATTACTGAAAATTCAAAATGAGTTATGGGCTGTGGCCCTTAGGTTCATTTGTAGCAAAAACACAAATTTAGTTGGTGTGTCTTATGATATTTTCCATTGATATCTCAAAAACACCCAATTTTTCCATATTTTGCATATTTACGGGTTTTTCACTACTAATTTCATCCACAACACTTATGATTTTTTGATTTTCTGAGCATAAACAGTTAAAAAACATTGCAAACAACATTATAATGCATAATCATCCCATGAGAACAAGAATTCATGAAGCAAATTGTATAAAAACACCATTTCCTTTGTAAAAATGAGATTACCGTGCTTTGCGGGTTGCGGGTTTTTATTTGCCATATCTTGGGACTGATTTCCAGCCACCATTAATGCTCATGACAATCCACAATCAGCAATCTTCCTTCCTCTTGCACCACGGAGCAATCCGGTCTTCATTGGACAAGCATCCGCCATCCATCCATTCTTCTTCTTCTTCACCACATGAATCTGCCTTTAAGGGAGAGAGAGGGAGGAGAGAGAAAGACTGAAATCAGAATTCTTCATAGAGACCACCATTTGATGGGCGAGAGGCGGTGATATGATCAGCAGGGAGAAGGAAGACAAGGCCAATGATCAGTTGGGTGGGTTGCTTGCAACCCACCATCACCCTCATCCTCCCACATGGCACAAATTTCGGGCGCAACCTGTCTCTCTCTTTCATCATGTTTTTGCTCTTCTTTTTGATGCCACGATTTGTTGTGGCATAAAATGCCCCCTCCCCAAGACCCCAAAGGTCACTTACCATTTGGCCCAACTCATGTCCACCTTTTCAAATCTTGCCCGGTTCTTGGCCATTTCACCGTCCGGACTCCGAATTGAGCTCTGAAAAATCTTGGGCGTCCGGCTTGGCATCCCCCATTGGCTGGTAACTCGTGTCAACCTACACGACTGCCTGAAAAATTATGAAAAATCACCGTCGCTCGGGCGCCTTTAAAGCACTTTGGCGCTTAAAATCGTCCTAGATCGAGCTGCCGCCTTCGACGTTGAGTATTTTTCCCTTGATATTCATAATTTTTAGCTATTTTTAAGCACTTCTCGGCACCAAAATTCCGCTCTCATTGGTGACGACGGGATAGGGCGACTCAACCTGTCGAATCCACGAACATATCTGCATATAAACAACCAAAAGAAGCATCAAGCTTATACAAAGTAAATACATACTAAACATAGCACAATGCTCTCCCTACCCCCTGACAGAACCAAGGCATGACATCCACAAGGAGTAGGCCTAGCATAATTTGATAAAAGTTTCGAAGCTAGTCACTAACCTACCACTCCAACACAGCCAAACTAAAAGAACTGTCAAAGAAGTTGCCCTAAGTGGTGGTCTGAACTACCTACCTAACTAAGGACAACACAACTAGGAGCTCCTACTAGGTGAGGACTTCTATAGCCTGATCAAGAAGTATTTTCGTTCAACATATTTCTTCTTTTAGGGTTTTTTTCCCTTATTTTATTGACATACTTGGGCATGCAAAAAGGAGGGAGCTGAGCGTAGTGAATCAAGGAGAACAGAGCATCAGCCTCAGGACCTGTCTCGGTATCCAAGAACCTAGCAAGCCCTCGCAAGGCGACACTTAATCCTTTTTTTGACGCTCACTTTTATTTTCGCTCCAACCTTCCTTAATTTCTTCTTTTCCAGCAAGATGCCACCCCTAGGAAGACAAGGCATCGGCCTCAGGTCTAACTCGTCCCCAGGAACCTACCAGGCCTTTGCAAGGTGATGATCAACTGCTTATAACTTTTTCTTTCTTTTCGTTTCTTTGATAGGGGTTAAAACCCCTTTTTACACACCTTCATATATTTTAGTTTCTGTAAGATATTTCAGGGTTTCTTGTTCTTTATCATCTTTTTCCTTCTGCAGGCTGCCCTAACTACCTCACAACTAACAATAACTCCTAGAACGGCTGCCTAGCAGGCTAGCAGAACAGGGTCACTAGGACTTCCGTCTAAAACAAGTCTTCGATACTCCACAATGTCGTTACAGGAGGCAACGACTACTCAGACCTCCCTCAAACATCCTAAATCGAAACCTCAGGACTTCATGCCTTGGACGCCGGTCCCCAATAAGAAACAAAAAACCCCTTTAACAAGTACACAAACACATATAGCACAACAACCACAGTACTCATAAAGGAGAGATATCACCTGGATAGGGCCACAAGAAGTGTCAACGCAACAAAAAAGGCTCCTTCCAGCTCCACGGAATCTGTCAAGCACAGGACTCAAACAAGAAACCATTAACCGCACCTGCACTAAACAGACAACAGGCCCTCTTGGCCTAATAAAATAAAACAAAGTAGCATCTACACATCCTTCCCTAGAAGAATCTAGATATACAATAAGAGGCTCCCTCCCAAGGAGGAAAAACAGGCTCGTAGCCCTAAACTAAGTGCATAAGATTATGGCCCATCCCTCTTGCATAGATAGCAAGAGGCGTACGCATAACATGTCATCTAATTAACCTATGGGTCCCAGATAATAACGGTAGATTGGTCTCGACTACTCTTTGCATCACCCATATCAACCATCGTCTGC
Organism: Lygodium microphyllum; assembly: GCF_053477565.2. Taxonomy (NCBI): domain Eukaryota; kingdom Viridiplantae; phylum Streptophyta; class Polypodiopsida; order Schizaeales; family Lygodiaceae; genus Lygodium; species Lygodium microphyllum. The sequence goes on along the minus strand of NC_141153.1, from coordinate 1,576,398 downwards.
CATATATTGCATGTTCTGATAACATTCCCCACAAGCGACCAGGTCCTGTTTCATCATTGATCACAATATCCAAACTAGGACCACAATTAAAGAAGAGGTCTTCCTCATAAGCAAGATTTGCTAATGAATTCGCAAACTGATTCCAGTAATGTGGAATCAGCTGAAAAGACACTCTCTCAAACTCCTCTAGTAGGGTCATAGCAGTCCAATGATACATACAAAGAATGGAATTCCGCACTGTGTACGTCCCATCTAGTTGATTTAGGATCAACTGGGAATCCCCTTTTACTAACAATCGACGAATACCACCTTGCTTGGCCATATGCAGTCCCATAATCAAGGCTTTATACTCCACCATATTGTTAGTGAATCCTACCCCAAGATAAGCAGCTAACTTCATCGTAACTCTTCGTCGGGGGTCTCGAATTACTACTCCCACACTTCCTTTTCTATTAGGGCCCCTGGACGCTCCGTCAAAATATAGTGCATACGTCCATAAGGGGTTTACACACTCGGCCATCACGAACTCCTCTATTCGTAGTTATGATAGTCAAAGTTTAACATATGGAGAGGATGAACTGATGGCTCCATCCCACCTTCTTCATTGAACTCAACAGGGATACTCGTCAACAGCCGTAAGCAGTGATGGTAGAAGGCTTTGATCTCCCACACAAAGGTTCCGTCTTCTTGCTCAATCACTTTATATCCTTTGCTCCACCAGATGAGTTTCCCCTGATGGTATCTTTGCTCCAGATATGGGTGCTCCAAATAAGGGATTAACCAACCCATCAATCGTCTTTTAAGCTCTCTTCCGTAGGTCTCAGATCATTCCTAGCATGGACCTGCAATACATTTTCTTTGTATTAGCATACTTAGAAGTAACAAGGTTTAATCTTATTAAGATTAACCTTATTCTTAAACTCTACTCCCTGTAGATCAACTAATAAGGCTATAGACCTATTCTTCCCTAACCTAACAATCTTGTAGGGACCATCCCATTTAGGTTCCAATTTTCCTGGGAAAATCTCCCTACGCGCATCATAATACAAAATAGTTGTCCTTTCTTAAAGGTGTACTTCTTCGCTTTCAAGTCATGCAACTGTTTCATGCGACGTTTAGCCACCTCTTGGTGTAACAGGCTTTGCAACTTAAGTTCATCTAGGTGTGCTAAGGTCGTAAATCGCTCTAATAGGGCATCCTCATTACCCAAAGAATGGTTTATTGCGAATCTAATGGTCGGTAACTCAATTTCTAAGGGTAAAATGCACTCTTCACCATAAACTAGTTTGAATGGCGTGTGGCCAGTGGCTCGCTTGAACGTGGTATTATATGCCCATACTACCACATATAGCTTCTTATCCCAGTCGCGTTTCTTTTCAGATACGACCTTCGATAGGATACCCACAAGCTACTTGTTGGTACTTTCAACCTGCCCATTTGCCTGCGGATTATAAGGAGTCGTTTTGTTGTGCTTGATTTTCCAAGCCTTGTCAAGCTTTTAATCACTTTGTTCAGGAAATGGGTTCCACGGTCCGACACTAATTCTTTCGGTGGACCAAAACGGCATATTATCTGCTCTAAAAGGAAACTAGCAGTTTCTTTAGCATCATCTTTCCTTGTTGCACGTGCTTCTGACCACTTTGTGAAGTAGTCAGTTGCTACAATAATATACCTCTTTTGCGTCGTCGACGACGGAGTAATAGGACCCACAAAGTCTATTCCCCACTTCTCAAATGGAAGTATCGCCATAATAGGGGTAAGTGGTCTTTTCCTATTCTCTCGACTATCATGTCTTTGACAAATATTGCATCTCTTAACATATGCAAACGCATCTTGGAAAATGGCAGGCCATCAGTAACCTGCTCTTAAAGCCTTTTGTGCTGTAAGCCGTCCAGCAAAATGGCCTCCGCAAGCGGAATCATGGCACTCTGCCAAAATGAATGGCACCTCGTCAGGCATCACACATCGGTGATAGATGTCATCAACCCCTTGCCGATATAATGTACCTGAGATCAAGGCAAACTTTAATGCCTGCTGCTTAATTTTCCTTCTCTCAGCTTTATATAGTTCGGATCCAGCCTCTCCCGTCGATAAATAATGCGTTATTGCAGCACACTAGGAGGGAATAGACGTCGTATCTATCTTAAATAACAACTCCATGTCACTACCTTCAGCCACAGATTCTTTCGGCTCCCCAAAGTCTACAAGACATTCCACAATACCCTGTAACCTTGGTGGCTTACTCCTGATCTCATAATCAAACTCCTGCAAAGTGATTAACCACTTCACTAGACGATCAGGTGGCTGCAGCTTATTCATCAATAATCGAAGCCCCTCCGCCTTCGTATAAAGCACAACTTTCTCATAGAGAATATAATGCCTGAATTTCTTGGTCCCAAAGACCATCGCAAGACACAATTTCTCCATGTATGTATAATTGATCTCTGAAACGCCCAATTTCCGACTAGCAAAGGCTATCAGATGATACCACTTTTCCTCCCAAATTTGGGCTAAACAGCAGCTGATACTATGCATGGTAGCTGCTGAAAATATATAGAACACCTCGCCTCTTTTAGGTGCTTTTAAAACGGGAGCTTTTACTAGCTCCTGCTTCACATCCTCGAAAGCTACCTTACAGGGGTCACTCCATACAAACAAACAGCTAAAGGATAACAGATTTGTAAGCAGCAACATTCTTTCTGCCAAGGCATTTATCAATCTACGGTAATAACCAACCGAAGACAGAAAGCTATGAACTTCTTTCGGAGTGTGTGGTGGACCCATGGCAACTATGACTTTGACCCTTACTGCTTGTGGCACTAGGACCACTAGCTCCACTCCCTCGTAAGGGTTCAACACCGCTACGCTTAGGGGAATACCTCCTAAGAATTTCAGCACATCGCCTAGCTCTTTCGTCTCTCTCTTGCTTTTGGATTTCGGCTAGACGATGCTTATCGATGAATAATGGATCAATATCAGTGTCCTTTGGCATAAACTGCTAACTGATCCCTAGACAACCAGGATTCAAGGACCGCCACTTCTAAGCGGCTCCTGGCAGACGCACCACTGATGGGACCTAAAACGGGCCGGCACTGGCTCATGCACTAGCCGGACCTCTATCATGCGCTCAACAACCCACGGCCTCGCGGTCACGAGCGTGGATGACACATACGTCATATTCCTAAACATCTTGCATTTGTATTACGTCTCTAGTCCAACACTAACCCAATTAACACTCCTCAGAGGGAGTCCCAGCACATTGCCAAATAGCACAAAGTACAAACATAGGAGGTCCTCCAACGGCTGAATGCCGCTACCTCACTACGACTCTCCTACACCTTGGGGAGTGCCCCCTCGATGCGTCACTAAATATATATAACATACGCACACAAACTTCTCTCTTCTATGATTCGCGTATTTCCAGGAGATATACCATGCTTCCTCACTTTCTTTCCCCTAGACCCAACGCCTAGCCTACAGCTTGGACAACCTTACTCACTCAACGTTGGTCATATCTCTAGAAAGCAATTGCCATGCATCCAGGAGGTATTGTCTGACACCTTTTAAATTTCATGCGTCATGCAAATTGTGAATGTCCACGTGTTCAAACAATTAAGAAAATCAGCATTGGTGCACATGTGGAAAACATTTCTTTCAATGATTTCAACTATTACTCGTATGCAGCGTTGCATGAACCTAGCACCGAGAAACCCTCCTGCTACTAGGTCCTTAATTTTTAATTATCAATCGATCTATATGATATTCATAAAAACCAGCAAGCTTTTCATTATTTCCTTCAGCATTTAAACACATTTCATACACTCTACCCCCTCACCCGTTTAGATTGTGCATCGTGAATAGGTTTAGGGTTCATTTTCCACATTTTTATTGTATAAAAAGCCATAAAAACTCACTAAAACATAAAGGTAGGGCTGAACTGAGGCTAACCCTCATACTTCAGACCCCCCATACATCCACAAACATGAATCTTATTTTTCCCTAATTTTCGGCACTCAAAATCTATTTTTCCCCTATTTTTAGTGGTTTTTCCCTATTTTTCTTGTATTTTTTGCAATATTTAATGACTGAAAAATTCAAAATGAGTTATGGGCTGTGGCCCTTAGGTTTATTTGCAGCAAAAACACAAATTTAGTTGGTGTGTCTTATGATATTTTCCATTGATATCTCAAAAACACCCAATTTTTCCATATTTTACATATTTACGGGTTTTTCACTACTAATTTCATCCATAACACTTATGATTTTCTGATTTTCTGAGCATAAACAGTTGAAAGACATTGCAAACAACATTATAATGCATAATCATCCCATGGGAACAAGAATTCATGAAGCAAATTGTATAAAAACACCATTTCCTTTGTAAAAATGAGATTACCGTGCTTTGCGGGTTGCGGGTTTTTATTTGCCATATCTCGGGACTGATTTCCAGCCACCATTAATGCTCATGACAATCCACAATCAGCAATCTTCCTTCCTCTTGCACCACGGAGCAATCCGGTCATCATTGGACAAGCATCCGCCATCCATTCTTCTTCTTCTTCTTCACCACATGAATCTGCCTTTAGGGGAGAGAGAGGGAGGAGAGAGAAATACTGAAATCAGAATTCTTCACAGAGACCACCATTTGATGGGTGAGAGGTGACGATATGATCAGCAGGGAGAAGGAAGACAAGGCCAATGATTAGTTGGGTGGGTTGCTTGCAGCCCACCATCACCCTCATCCTCCCACATGGCGCAAATTTCGAGCGCAATCTGTCTCTCTCTTTCATCATGTTTTTGCTCTTCTTTTTTATGCCACGATTTGTTGTGGCATAAAATTCCCCCCCCCCCCCAAGACCCCAAAGGTCACTTACCATTTGGCCCAACTCATGTCCACCTTTTCAAATCTTGCCCAGTTCTTGGCCATTTCACCGTCCGGACTCCAAATTGAGCTCTGAAAAATCTTGGGCGTCTGGCTTGGCATCCCGCATTGGCCGGTAACTCGTGTCAACCAACATGACTGCCTGAAGAATTATGAAAAATCACCAAGTGTCGCTCGGGCGCCTTTAAAGCACTTTGGCGCTTAAAATCGTCCTAGATCGAGCTGCCGCCTTCGACGTTGAGTATTTTTCCCTTGATATTCATAATTTTTAGCTATTTTTAAGCACTTTGGTGCTTAAAATCATCCTAGATCGAGCTGCCACCTTCGACGTTGAGTATTTTTCCCTTGATATTCATAATTTTTAGCTATTTTTAAGCACTTCTCGGCACCAAAATTCCGCTCTCACAGATCACTTGAGCTTGAGGGGGAGTGTGAAGAATCAAGCTCATCTCATCTCCCCAACTCCTTTTCTAGAAGTGGTTTAGCTAGACAACATGTGTGTACAATAAATGAGTTGAGACCTAACTTTGGTTAGAAGTATGGTTAGGTTAGCACTGTGGTTTTGATCTCTATTGTAGTGTGAGTAGTAAGTGAGTTACAGAATAATAATGTAGAAAACTATGGAGAGCACTCTGCTCTTTGAGCTTGCCTCACCCTATGTCTCTCTCTCTCTCCTTCTGTATCATGAATAAATACTAGGTATGGCCATTAAGAGTCTACAATAATGTCCTTTGGGAAAACCAGTGCTCCTACTACCTTTCTACAAGTTGCTCTCCATGATATTTTTAAGAAGGAGCTTGATGGATTTGTCCTTTCCTTTTTTAATGATATTCTAACCTATTCCAAACAAGAGAAAGATCATCCAAGACATCTTCTAATTGTCTTGGAGAGTCTTGTCAGCTCTTTTCCAAGAAGACCAACTGCCAATTCTTCACATGAACAATTGAGTACTTGGGTTTTATAGCCTCAAAAGAAGGCATATGATTTGATCCTACAAAGATCCAAGATGTTCAAAATTGGTCTCCACATCCATATTATCAACAAAACATGATGATTTTTAGGCTTCACAAGGTTGTATATGATCTTTATCAAGGATTACTCCTTGATAACTACACCTTTTACTAAAATACTCAAGAAGCAAGTAAAGATAACATGGACAATACAAGAGTAGGAAGGCTTTGATAAACTAAAAGAGTGTCTCACTACTACTCATCTTGAAGCTACCCAATTTCTCAAAAGATTTTGAGGCCATCACTAATGCTAGTAAGATGGCACTTGGGTGTGTTCTTACCCAAGAAGGTCACCAAGTAATATATTCTTCTTGCAAACTCAAAACCTTATGAAAAGAACTATACCACCCATGATTTAGAGCTTTTAGTTGTCATTCATGCACTAAAGCTCTAATATCACTACTTGCTCGGGAAAAGATTCATACTTATGACCAATCATAAAAACCTCAAGTAGATTTTCACCTAGCCAGATTTCAATATGATACAAAGGAGATGGATTGAAGTACTCCAAGAGTTTGATTTTGAGACCAAATACCACCCAAGGAAGGAAAATGTGGTGGATGATGCTCTCAATCGAAAAGTCTTCCCGATTTCCTTACTTGTGGAGGAACCAATAAAGTGAAGATTCCTTGTAAGCCTTATCTTTATCTCTAACAATCCCATCTTTGAGGCAATAACCACAAAATTTTCTAGAGACCTTGGCTACCTTGAATTAAAGAAGAGTGTGCAATCAAAAGAAAAACCTCAAGGATAAAGCTAATTTAAAAAATTACCATGTAAAAGGTGAGTCTTATACTATTAGCATAGGTTGTGCATTCCTAATAGCTAGGACCTCAAAAAGAAGATCCAATGGAAAGCACATGATAGCCCTATTGTTGGACACCCTAGCTATGCAAAGTAAATGCATTAAGGAAGAGCTAGCATGGGGCTAGGATGAAAGTTGTACACATTTATGTGACCCAATGTCTAAGTTACTAGAGAGTCTAATTCAAACAGATCAAATGCTAGGAGAAATGCATCCGCTTGATATTTCATAGATGAAGTGGGAATATATCAGCATGGTTTTTGTAGTTGGTTTTCCAACCATGTAAGGAGGATATGATTCCATCCTAGTGGTTGCTGATATGTTGACAAAGATAGCACATATAATCCTTGTAGAAACTACTCTCAAGGCATTTGATATCACTAGGTTATTTGTCAAGTAAATTTTTAGATTACATGGGCTACCCAAGAGAATAGTGTGTGATGACAAGGACTCACTGTTTTCCTCAAAATTATAGACCTATCTCATTCAATTTATTAGTGCACAACTCTATTTTAGCACAACCTATCATGCTCAAACTGATGGGACCTAAAATGGGCCAGCATTGGCTATAGCACTAGCCGGACCTTTAACATGCACAAGACAACCCCACGGCCTCGCGGTCAGGAGCGTTTACACAGGACACATTGCCCTACCATCATACATACATTTTGCATTTATATCGTGTTTATAGTCCAACCCTTAATCTGGAGACCCTATACATTTTGGTGTAATTCGCCCCATAAAACAACATAGGAGGCACCCCTCGGCTAATTGCTACGGCCCCACTGTGACCCTTCTACACCTTGGGGATTGGCCCCTCGATGCGTCGCTAACACATATAACACATATGAAACAGACTCCACTCTCGGTACCAATATTATATCGTTCCAAGAATGTACCAGTCCTTACTCACTTTTCCCCTTGGACCCACCGTCTAGACCTACAGCTTGGGTGCCCTACTCTCTCCAGCGTGGGTTATTTATACTTCAACCATTTGATGTGCATGCTAGGAATAGATATCATGTATATATAATTCATGCAATGGTGTATCATTGTGCACAAACAACTACGATTTAAAATCAGCCTATGTGTCATGCAAAACAACCCTTTTAATGAATTTCCGCTAATACGCAATGCTTCATTGTAGAACCCTAGTACCAATGCAAACCTCGTGCTGTTAGATCCATTAATTTCAAATAAACTGCATCCTAAATGTTATGCAGAAGGAGAAAAATCAGACTTTGTACTATTTTAGCATTTAAATTGATGTATAACATCATCCTCCCCCTCACCGTTTAAATTTTACTGCGGTGCATAGGTGTAGGGGATTTTTTATGTCATTTTTTGTATGCAAAAGCAATAAATATGCACTTTAACACAAAGAATAAGGGCCAAACTGAGGCTTAACCTCATGCTTCAGCCCTGTCAGACATTCACATAGATAGATCTTATTTTTCCATTTTTTTCCAATGTAAGAAACCCATTTTTTCCAAATTTTCTCTATTTTTTCTATTTATTTTAATAGAAAATAGGTATTTTCTGGTTTTTTTTCTAATGACTGATCATTGGAACTGAAACTCAGCATTTTTCCTTATTTTATCCCATGTCCACTCATTTTTTCCCACTCAAAATTAAAAAAAACTATCAATTTCCATCAAAATTAGTGTTTTTCAGGTTTTGAAAATTTATAATTGCTATAAATCAATATGGGTTCTGCATAACAGTGATTGCAGCTCTCAAACATAATGCAAGGAATATTCAAATAAAATTTTAGCCCATGTGCACACCATTTAGACCATGAATGATAAAAAACAAGCAAATTTCTTTCATAAAATAGAGCATACTGCCTTTCTTGCGTGTTTCGGGTTTTTTGAATATTTAATTGGGACTGTGTATTGACCCAGCAGCCATGGATTTCAACATGGATCTTTAGCCTTCAACCTTCTCAGCATCTTGGAACAATCCGGTGCCTCCCAGACAAGCATCCATCTCCCGATTCTCTTCTTGATTCTTGCCACATGAAGTGCCTCTTAAGGGGAGAGAGAAAGACTGGTTTTTTATCTCCACAATCAAGTAGCCATTTCTAAAGCCGAAGGTAGCGATGGAGAGCGAAGATTAAGTTCATCTCAAGCATCCAGACGATTGGGGGGTTTTTGTGCCATAGCCCCCTCCTTCATCCAATAAAAAAATGGCGCCCTCGAACAGTCTGCACGCAAAAAACGCGCCCCCCCCACCCGCCCCCCACATTTTTTTTTTGGGGGTCCCAAAGGGAGCCCCCAAGAGGCATTCCTTTTAGACTCTCTTAAGTCCTATTCACACTTGCCATTTTGGGCTTGGCCTCTCGGGCATCCCTATTTCATCGTCTAGTACCCGATTCTTGGTCGAAAAAATCCTAGGCGTCCGTCTTGAAGTCCTCCACTGTTGGGCATCTCCTAGGTCTCGTCTGGCATGCCAAAAAATTATAAAAATTCACCAACTGTCGTCCAGTGGGTCTTTTAAGCACTTTCGGGCATTGCCGCTTAAAATCATATTGATTGCATCGCTACCTTCGACGAAGTCTATTTTTCCCCTGATATCCGGAATTTTTGGCTATTTTTAAGCACTTCTCGACATAAAAAATCATCTGTCACAAAGTAATGGGAAAATTAAAAGAGTCAATGGAAAACATTCTTAGGGCCTATTGTAGTGAGTCAAAGATATTAAGGCAACTAAGGATAGAGAGAAGGCCTATGTAGACCTAAAAGACATGATTTTCATAATAGTCTGGTCAAAGAAAAGATTACTATCTCTTAGAAAATTCAAGAAACTCAATCAAGTTGTTGTGGACCCTACAAAATTATCAAGTTTCTAGGTGAAAGTACTTATAGATTGGAGCTTCCACCTCATCTCAAAGTCCATAATGTATTTCATATAAGCCTTCTAAGATCCTATATCCCTAACCTAAGCATATCCTTGATGTGATATACAAATTGTAATGCCAAAATTCAATGATTCCTTAAGGTACAACCTAAAGAAATACTAGAAGTTAAGGATAAGCCCCTTAGAAATCGTACTCTTCTAGAGTACCTTGTACACTAGAGAGACTTTCTAAAAGAAGATCCAACATGGATTAAGAAGTCCGTTCTCCAAAGATTAAATCAAGTTAGAAATATAGTTAGATCAACTAAGTTAGTATCTAGTATTTAAATTTATTGAATTTAATAATTTATTTTATTTTAAATATTATTTTTAAATAGAAGAAGAAAAAGAGAAAAAAAGAACAAGCACATTAGTCCTTAAGGCTTAAGGGGAGGGGATAAAGGGGGAGAAGGGGGGCAATTACCAATAAAGGCTATCATTTCAAGATGCCCCCCCCCCCCCCCTCTTGGTTACATTATGTCATCCCTCCCCTTCTAATTTGTACAATGCCACTTGGGGAAGCAAGGTGGGGGGGGGGGGGGGGGGGGGGGGGAACACATTATGGCATCCCTCCCTAAAATCATCTTCCCCTTCATTCCTCTCTCAACACAATCCCCCCCCCCCCTGCGGCAAGAAGAAAGGGGGAGGAAGAAAAAGGAGAGAGAGAGAGAGGCTAGAAGAGACAAAGCATGTCGTGATCACACGAAGCAAACTTATTCCTAGCCATTGTGCAACAAGGAGACCCTTTCTTTATCTTTTCTATCCCTTCACTCTCTTTATTTAATAATGCATCTACACAAGCAAGTAAATGTGGCAAGTCCTTTAGATGCAGCCTGGTCCATCTTCAATAGCCAACGCCTCAGTCACATATATACAAACATCCCAAATAATAACCAACTCCCCTTCAAATGCTTAGTTTTCATTGATTGATGTTTATAAATTATTTAAAAAGTGAAGTATTTAATTAGCTATAATAATTTTTAATATAAAATAATAAAAATAGAGAATACATCCCAAAATATTTGGTTTCAAAACTCTCTAGTAAAAATTTCAAATCATGGAAAAAAATACATTTCTTCCATTAAAAAATAATTATGGTATAGGTTCAAAATTTTAAAAATAACTAAGTATTAGATAGATAAAATTATTTAGAAAATGTTAATACTCTTAAAAGATGTGGGTCAAAATATATATTTAATAAATTAATAATGAAATATGTTCTAACTTACTATCATAAAATCTTTAATGAAATAGATGATTCAAACACAATAAAAATCATCTAAAAATGAAAAATTCATTGTTATTTATTAATTTAGGAGAATTATTGATAGAGATAATGCTCTAGGAAAAATAATTGGATTGAAACTGGTCATTATAGGATAATTGGTAAAATTATCACTCGAAGAGAATTTAGCTAATAGAATGTTCAAAAAATCACCAATGAATTTGTGAAACAATGATGATTTGATCATGAAACTACATAAAAGAATTGGTAGTTGTAAATTTTTCTTTTTAAAAAATTAATACCTATACAAAATGCTAGCCAAACTTACCTAAGAGCACTTAGAAAAACATTTAGATGTATTGCCTAAATTCTCCATGAAGGCACTATCACTTTGTGTTGTTGAAAATTGCTTTTGCTAGCTATGAAAAACATTGGCAAGCCTTCCATGAAAAGCCATAATGAAACTAAGTGAATGTTCATAAACTTATTGGGAGAAACACTAAGAAAATTGCCAATCTCAAGGATAAATCAAGGAGAAATATATTGGTAAAATAAATTAATTAGAAATCCATTTGTATAGGGTTTCTGAATGACTATCATTAGGGCATAAACAATCTAGTGACTACATGGGATACTAAACCAAAAAAATGTGAGTTATGAGATATGATACAATTAAAATTAGATCAAATGCAAACTTTATTAGCAAGAAAATATTAATGATTCACTCATTCAAACACATCTATAAAAGATAGTAGAAGTATCATTATTGGAAAAGAATGTTTTCTCATACTTTATAGGAAGGGAATGTAGTGTTTGGAAATCTTTGGTTGCAATTCCACTCTAAAATGTTCTAAATCTAGTCCATACATCAAATGCCAGATTAAAGGCTTCCCTGGGGCTTTTACACTTGAGCCAAATTTTTACCTACCTATGAGCATATGACGAACATCTAGGTAGGAGCTCATATATGGAAGGCTTTCCCTTGGGGTGGAGCAAGAACCAAGGGGTTTTGATCAATTTTGGTAATGCTCACTAACCGGTCCTAAGATAGGGCAAAAATTAATAAAGTACAATGCAATGGCATCAGGGGCACGAGTTTATGGGCAAGAGATAATCCTCTAGATTTCATGGAAAGTTTAACAAAACCTATGTAAGGTTCAATTAATGAAGATGATTTCAAATGTCACACAATGTTTGTAGCATACTCTGCTTAGAAAATTAAAATACATCGGATGTATATGTGGAAAGCAGGTGAGCACTTCCCCCCGAACACCATATTGGGGAATATGGGAATTTCCCATAAGTTTGGGACACATGGTCAAATCTTTGGATTTGTCATAACTTGAACACTATAACTCCAAATTCAGTGCTTTATAGCTCAATAGATTCCATTTTTCAAGCTCTTTCCAATGATAGGTCACATCATATGGTTTTGAGAAAGTTATGGGTTATCTGGGTGCCACCTTTTTAGTATTCAAAAAATGAAAATTGGGAGATTCCCAAACTCACTAGTATTGTGTTCTCGGGAGTGCTTGAAGGCTGGGTGGACCAGATTACTTAGGTACTTTCCAACTAATGGAAAATAAGAGTGGGGCTGATCAAGAATTCCTTGGATCGTTGGCTTAAATCCTAACTAAGTGTCATTTTAGGGGGCAGGAGTTGAGATTTTTCCTTATGAACAAAGGGGTTGAACCTGACTCCCCACTACTTGGTCTTTTCTTTTTGTTGTAGAATCACAAGAAGGGATAAGTTGGCATGACTGCTACTTCTAAATGTTGGAATTTTAGTTCTTTTATAGGTAATCATAAGCTAGAAGACATGGCTATGGAGGATGGTACTGTAGAGTGATTATAATTGTGTGTGTGAGAGAATGTGTGTATGGAGAGAAAAGAGAGACAAGCTTAACAAGCTAGATGCAAAGTAGAAATGTACTCATATTCATAGATCCAAGTGTTTTTTTGTTACAATGAGAATGAACCTCTTATATAGGCTAAGGCAAGTGGCTTGCTTACATCATCTATGATCTCAAGATCCAACTACTTTTCTCAAAAGGATTTAGATATATCTCCTCTTTTTCCACCAACTAAAGAGGATCTACATGAGCCTAGTAGACATGCATATTTCAATGCCCTCCTTGGTTCAAACATGCAGAAGATGGATAACGAAACGGGATAGATATGGGCTAAGTGGTACTCACTCTAACAAGGTAAAAGAAGATAAGGAAGTCCATGATTACAAATTTCAAATTCATTGTGGTACCCATGAAGACCAAGATTTCTAGGGAAAGACTTCTAGAACTCATACAATAAGTCCAAGATTACTAGGAAAAATACTTTTGGAACTTAAATAGTAAGTTCAGGATTACTAAGCAAGTAGTGAGGAGATACCAAAACAAAACCTAGCCTCTACAATGATTGAATCAATCGATAGTTTGTTGTTCAAGAACTCTATTGTTGGATGCTTTTGTTTATGATCCTAATAATGCACAAGCTTCTTCTTCATTGTTTCTCTTGATGGTAGAAATTGTATCCTCATAAGAGACACATGAAGCTTGTTATCATTGCCAAGCACCTTTGTGGATGACCCTCCCTTGCTTATACCATGCAAGCATGATCTCTTGTTGGTATCATGCATTTGAAGTCAAAGCTTTTACTCTATGCTATCTTTCTCTTGAAGGTTCTTATTGATGGCTTCTTTAATAAAAAACACTCATCTTCCTTGTTGGAACTGATAGATAATGAAGTGGTGTATTACCTTGTGTGTGAACAAGGCTTAGATAGGTCTTAAGAGGTATCGTGGTGTGAATTGGGGTTTAACAAGATAATACTAAGGTTTTAAAATCTTAATAAATCTATAAGCTTTAAAAAGCTTATAGCCAATCAATCACACCAAATGCTACGTGTTGACTATGGTGTGGTTGATGTGGCCGCTTGAGGATTTACATTTTTGGTACTCCTAGTGAGGTTTACTAAGTACACCCATTGATTTCTCTCACACCACCAATGATAACGAAGATTCTACCAATGATTGTGGTTGACTATGCTAGGTAGGATGCATGTCTGAGACAATGGATTAGAGTAGCGATGACTGTCATTGATTTGCTCTGAGATCGTTTTGGCTAAGTATGGGGTTAATAATATGTAGCTACAAATGCCACGGTGATTGGGGCTAAGTTAAATAGCACCAATCATTTTGGTGACTTGTTGGATTCACAACTAGAGGGACCATCTAAATTGCATGCTTGATGATGGCAACATATGCCATAGACTGGATTTTTTATGGTGACACATCTGATAGGCTAATCTAATAGGCTAATGTTGAGGATTTCCTTTTAAGCTTTAAGATAACCTTAATAAAGAAATGAATCTCTCTCTCTCTCTCTCTCTCTCTCTCTCTCTCTCTCTCTCTCTCTCTCTCTCTCTCTCTCTCTCTCTCTCTCTCTCTCTCTCTCTCTCTCTCTCTCTCTCTCTCTCTCTCTCTCTCTCTCTCTCTCTCTCTCTCTCTCTCTCTCTCTCTCTCTCTCTCTCTCTCTCTCTCTCTCTCTTTGGTAAAGAAATAGGTAGATGAAGAGAATCAAGGAGAATGAGAGTAGGTGAGACAAAAGAGAGAGAGTAGATGAAGAAGTAGATGAAATGATAGGTGAAGAGCTTGACAAAGCTAATAACAAAAGTTTAGTCCTGATCATCAAAAATTAAAATCTAGCTCCATATATGTTTCTTACTCTATTACCATGTTGAAATTTTAGTGCTTCCACATGTAATCATGAGCTAGAAGATATGGCTATGGAGGATGTTACTATAGATAAATGTGTACAGAAAAACAAATCAAAGACCTTCTATAGAGGATGGTACTATAGAAAAACAAAGACAAAGGCTCTATAGAAGGTCTATAGAAGCTCAATAGAAAGCATTCAGCTCAACTAAAACCATTCAAAACCATTAAAAATCATTCCATAAGCTTCCAAACAATCTTAAACTCCATCAATCATCATTCCAACCTCTCATTCAAAGAAATTTGAACAAAATAAAAGGTAAACAAAACCAATCAAGCACTCAACAGAACCTTTCAGCACATCATATCTCTACTGAAAAATGTCATGAGCTTCTCAAACCTATTCAACCTCATCTAAAACTCTCACAAACACTTCCAAACTAATCAATCATCATTCAAATCATACAAAAATCACCCAAAAATCCAACAAAACACAATTATATCAGCCCTCAACATATCCCCACACTTAATTAGGGAGCATCCTCGTGACCTTAGAAGAAGAGAATAGAAGTTCAAAATATAGCTCATCTTGATCTTCCACAACAACTTCAAGAAACACCATCCAAACACAATCCCAACCTATAACTTGCATCTAATAAATAATTACAACAAAAGAAAAACACATTTATCCATTAACAAAGCTTAGAAATAGAAAAACATGATCAAGTTTTAAATGATACAAGAGATTGAAGGGATCCTGTTGAAGAAACAGAGGGAATAGGTTGAACAACAGGAGTAGGTTCAATAGGAGTAGGAGGCGAAGATGTAGGATCAGAAATAAACAGATAAGTAGTAAAAATTGGAATTTGAGGGAAAGTTGCATGGGTAGAAGATAAGAGAGGGATACACTTTGGATTAGAAGTGAGGATGGAAATATACAATGGTAATAGATAAGAAATTAGGAAATAAGATAGGATATCATAAGGATCATATGGGTAGATGGAGCATCAAATATCAAAGGTTGAAAAGAAATCCTTAGTGAACAAGGGATTGTTAGCAATATGGTTCAACACTTGGGATCGCAATGGCTAAATATCTAACTTATGAAATACACTCCATTAACAGCGAGGATCTAGAACATCATCGTCCAAAGGAGGATGCCAAGAATAGTCTCTACACCACAATGTATGCTAATGATAATTCTTCAGGCCATCAACCAAAGTCATCTTAGCAAGATTTATATACACGACTGCATGTAAAATCACATCTTCTACATAAAGATTCATGTCCTCCTCATTAGGGATATGAAAATCTCATTGAAGATACATAAAAGATAATAATTGCGCCTCATGAGAGTTTAACTCATCAACAAATCTATTAAATACTGCTTTGAGTAAATCTACAGACCACATGTTCTACCACCCATCCTTTGGAGGTTCTAAGTTCACATTACTTAAGAAAGCATACAATGCCAAGTACTATTGATGATACTTAATCTATAAGGATGATGGAAGTGACACGAATTCGACATAGTGGACAAAATCTTCATGAATACAATTCATACACAGTTGAAGGCGCTCTACCTTGGTAGAGAACCCATCACACAATTTAGTTGTCTACTGCAAATTGATCTAGCTCTTCCTTAGAAGATAGTAGAGAAGACATCATTGGGGCTAGAGGAGGAATAGAAAGAGTAGCAACTTTCTGTTTAAGTTCTTTAGTAAGCTTCTTCTACGACTCTACAGTTTCTTGGGAATGTTGCAACTGGCCCTCACATATACCAAGCTTATGAGCTAATTCTATCATTTCCTCAAGAGCTGCATTTTATTCCTTAGTTAAGGACACATTCTCTTCTTCTAAAGTGGCCACTTTGGTTTCTAACTCCTTGATTATGGCTTTCTGTGAATCCATCAAAGCTATAGTTGCAATCATTTGTTTATGGATATCACTTAAAGTAGCCTTCTCAAAAGCTAAATTCTCCAAAGCCTTGCTAAGCTGACTGGTCAAAGAGTCCACTTTGTCATGCAATGAGGTGCACACTGCTATATAGATTTTCTGAAGACAAGAAGTCATGGAGGTCTCCAAAGTAGACTGAACACCAGAAACTAACTGCAAAAGCATAAATCTAGAAAGCATTTTTTACAAGGAAGGAGGAATATGTGGATCCAGTTGTCCTTCCCATTGTGTTGCAAGGAGGTTAGTATAAGATAGGAACGAGGGAAGGGAACTACCCGCACCTCAGGTATCGAAATCTGTAAGTACCACAGGGGTTGGAACAGGGAGAGGATCAAAAGGACCATGTGTGTGTCGCTTCTTTTGAATGATTCTGACAAGGGATACATCTACTAAATTTGAATTGGCTTGAATAGGAGGAGAAGGAATAGAAGGAGGAGACTACTACAAATGTGGAATAGGATCATGCACATGAATGTTACCTAGGGGAGGTGCCAATTGAATTATCTTTTGTAGAAAAACCCCATAGGAAACAATACTGATTTGACCCTTTGTTAAACTTAGAAAATGGTGATCCATTTTAGCCATAGAAAGGTTTTCCAATTAATCTTAAACCTCTTCATGATTTTGATAGACACAATGAATAGTTCTCTAAACAAACACTTGGATTGCAGGCTTACGTGACATAAATTAGTCCTAGAGGAATTGGCATAATTGCTTCCATAAGGGAGAGGAAATACGTGCCACTGATACTCTTGAACTAGTGATAACCTTATTCGCTACCAAAGGAATAGAGGTCTACAATGGAGACAATAAATGATTACCACTAGGGAAAGCTGCAAAAGGCATGAACAAGGCCTCATTAATAGTAGTAGGTTATAAACAGAACCGAGGGCCATAAACCAAGCCCGAAAGATTCTTGTAAGTCTCTAGAAAAGAGTAATAGAGCTTTGCATCCACTAGAGGGAATTTTGAGGCCATAAAGAGATGAAGACCAGCCTTGCAAATATAATCAACATCCAAAAGGAGGGAGTAATCATGGATTGGTAACAGTACATGCTAAATCACAAGCGGGGGTATGGAAGATGATGCCATTTAGACCACATTGGATCACCCCCCACACACAAAAAAACCAAGAAAAGTGAAAAGTATTCTTGTAAAAACCACAAATACCACCACTGAGACAGATAACAAGGAAACAAAACAACAATAAAAAATTGATTGGACTAGACCAGAGCTCCCCAAGGGGTCCACATTCTATGGAAAATTCGACATGGCCTATGCACATATGCAATTGAAAGCTTCACGCTATGCAAACATACAGGCACCCAAAAAACCCATAGGCAAGCACTCAAAAGAAAAGAAAAATTCCACACATACTGTATTTCGGACACAATCTAGAAATTAGGACTAAACCATAGACTTGAATCATCAAAATAAATGCAAACGGATAAGATTGATACCCATTAATGCATGAGGAGTCGTATTCACATCCCAACCCCTACTCAGACTTGACTGGTGACTGGGCAGACTTGACTGGACTGGACTAGGGGTCTCTACAAATGCAATTCATTTGTAAAAATCACTACAAGATATAGACTTTATACCGACGTTAAAAGCGAGAAAATGTAAATAAAGAAAATTTCCCCCATCGTCACAAAAAGCGTCGTTATTGGCGATACCATAGAACAATCGGTATTAGAGTTTTTAACAGCGTCGCTATTAGCATCGGTATCAATGTTGTATTTGCGTCTCTGATACCGACGCAAATAATGATGCTGATAATGACGCTTTGCGATGCTAATAACGATGCCAATAACGACGCGTGCAGGTAAATTTGCGATGCTAATAGCGATGATAACAGGGGAAAAAATTTTGTGGCAGGGCAACAAGCTACCCTTCCACATATAGCACTATGTGCTTTATTTGGGCCATACAAAATAGTTTCTACACTATGTACAATGCTCGTGTAAATAAAGATAAAGTGTACTTAAATCATAACTTTGATACATGAAATAAATACATGATCTCATAATGAAAGTAACTAGTACAATCATGGCAAGATATTACTACTGCATAGAAAATGTCTACACAGATCACGTGACCAAAAAAGAAGGGTGTGTGAGCTCCAGGGATCCAAGGGCGAGCTATAGATCCTCGCCATCCGAAAGCTGGTCTCGTCACAAAGGAGCATCAAACGGACTCTGCAAAAAAAAAAACAACTACACATCAGTCCACCATACAATAATGAATTCTAATTAAACATGGTAACTACAAACAAGAAAGATGAGTGACTTACAGGGCCACCACATCCATACAATCAGTCGATCAATGCAGTGAGACCGTGCCTCTAGTCTCAAGGCCGGTTGGATCGCGATTTGTAATAGAGTGCTGCAAAGGAAACAAAATACTTACAGGGCCGCCACGTCCATACAATCAGTCGATCAATGCAATGAGACCGTGCCTCTAGTCTCAAGGCCGGTTGGATCGTGATTTGTAATGGAGTGCTGCAAAGGAAACAAAATACTAACTATTAGAAACACGCCTTGTGTGCGTCCGATCGTCTGTGTGACATATACACATGCATGTACTCCATCATTCAGTCCGTAGAACACCTATCTACTGTAGCTGGTATCGGAAACTCCTCATGCAAGGATGCTACTATGTAGTCCTTGTGCGCGTCCGATTGTCTATGTGACATATACGCATGCATGCACTCCATCATCCAATCCATAGAAAACCTATCTACTGCAGTTGGTATCGGAAAGTCCTCATGCAAGGATGCTACTATGTAGTCCTTGTGTGCGTCTGATCGTCTGTGTGACATATACACACGCATGCACTCCATCATCCAGTCTGTAGAAAACCTATCTACTGCAGCTGGTACCAGAAACTCCTCATGCAAGGATGCTACTATGTAGTCCTTGCTCCCCTCCAGTATGTTTTTCCAATGATCCAAGACGTTGTGCCAAAAAACTTATTGTCACAACTCTCTCATGGGAGCCATCACCCTCCTCCCCTCATCATTCATGATGATGGCTCTTGACCTATCATCTACAAGGTAGGCATACCTCTCTGGGGTATGCCTAAGATGGGTCCTCTCCCACCTGCGACCACGCTCCTGGGCATATCCTGGAGACCCCTATACATCTAGTGTACCGACCGGGGTAGTGTCTATCGGAGTAGCACCCATAGGGGTGCCACCTGCTATACAGACGGCTGAGCAAAAGCCTGAGCAAAAGCTGGAGTGACTGGAGTAGATGTCCCCACAGGTGTGACAAATCCTGGAGGTGATACAACTCTAGCAAAACGATGAGACAGAGACATCGCATCCGTGCCTTCACAGCCAACCACCTGAGCCACGCTCTCTAGCATCGCCACGAGAGCGAGGAGTAGCACCTGTATCCCAAGCCGATTGTGAGCTCACTGCATCCGTATCTCTGTAGCACCCCCTGACCCTGAAGCACTCCCTCCATCTGGCCCAAGTCTGGAGCGTCGACCTCGTCTACTCAAAACTGAAGCACTTGATCATGCCGAAGTAGATCTAATAGAGCGGCCCGACGATGTCCGAGACAGCTCCTGGTCCTCCATGTCTTTGAATCTTGCCATCTAATCTGGAGACATGTGTGTGAAGATATCTTGCAACTCCTCATCGCTCATCCCTTGACTCATCCTGATGATCTAAGTATCCACAAAGGTCACCCACACAGACAAAAAATGATGTTAGCATAATCAATTTAAATCATACAAAGCACGATAATATAAATCTTAAAAAAATGATCTTACTTAAAATGCATATCTTATGTACCCTTATAAGCGATTAGTCAACGAATTGAGTAAGTGGATGCTCCAAGTATGAAGTATCCTATGGTCCCATGTCAATCTCCTGATACAACTCAGCATAAATTGGAAGGTCGATAGACATGCCACCACAAAAGGATGAGTCCACCTCGTTCTCAAAGAATTCTTGGACTCCTGTATTTCCATCATTGTTACTTGATGCTAGCTCCTCTACATGCTCCAAGCTTTCAGTGGCATCCACCCCTTGCAATATCGACCCCTCATCTATGCATATTGTCCTCATCTATGCTCGGAACATCGCTTTGATCATATATTCTCGCACTTCGAGGAGCTGAAGGTATAACATACCACCATCAAGGTTGTCGAGGGTTTGGATAGAAGATTACCTGTTCACAAACACGTACAAGAGAGATTTAACTATTGTGACATGTACCATGTCGTAATACAATTAACGAACAAATGAGTTCATGCACATGTTCACAATGGGCCGGCAACACAAAGGTGTTGCACAAATCCGTCCATTTTTTTTCAGAATCTATTTCGAGAAATCCAGATGGACCTCGTCGAACTATTGCTCCAGCTCCTTCAAGTACCACTTTGAACCACAACACATCGAATAGTATCATGGAGAAGCTATGGTAATCCATCGTAACAATACTTTGCAAGTTCCTAAAATACTCCATCTCATCTATAACCATGTTTGGATCCATTGCTCGTCGTCGGCTCTCTTGCTTGAACCTTGCCATGATACCACAGTCTGTTGTGGAGCGCATTTTGTCAATATACTCCACATGAAAATGCCGTCCGCGCAACCATGCTACACTATATATTTTGTACTGTACATTGAAACACTCAATTAGTTATCGCATATAAAATATAGATATGACAAATCCTAAACACTTCATCACCTTTGGACTACATCCCCTCAAGAATTTCCACTCCTCGGTTGAGACCTCTACCCCTTCGTGAGACGCTGCAGTCAAAGCTCCATGCAACCATTGCATTGACATAAACCGCGGCATCTCCTCCATGCCCTCGGGATATCAAATCGGTCAATGGTCCATACTATGTCGAAATTCAGATTGCGCTTCCTCTCGATTTTGCCTAGCTTGTTGGTACCAGGCAAGCCACGTCTCCATAGAGGCATGGTGCAACATACAAAAGTGATTCACTTTCTCCTCCATTGCAGCATCCATTATTTTTTCTACCCCATTTCCAACCACCACATCTCCAGTCAGTCTATCATCGTCCTTCAGCGAGACGACCATATCATACTGTTGTTTGGATCCACCGTTGGTAGCCATTGTGAAATATGCACTAGCACCTCAGACACCAACCAAACTTCAGCCATGATACCTTTTGGCCGAGCTCTTTGTCGCACAAAGCCTTTCAGGGTTTTCATGAAGCGCTCCAAGTGTTGGAAGAGAGAGGGGGAGAGACAATGTTATTGGAGCTGCTGCCTGATCTTCAGGTCGTTCATCATATTCGCTTATTTCATAGACTTCAAACATAACATAAGTGTGTATAATAGTACTAAGGTCCATAGGACCATTCACACTGGGTCTAAGACCACCGACTTATTTAATGTCCCACACTTGCTGATACAGTTGGACACAGCTAATGTCGGTCATACATACTGACAGGAGAGTAATAGGAGCTTGATATTCTAACACTCCCCCTCAAGCTCAAATCATCTGATGAACTCCAAGTAGCTGTCTAAAACTACTGAACTTATCTTTACCCAAAGACTTGGTAAAGATATCTGCAACCTATTCATCAGCCTTCACATGCATAAGATCTACTCTCCCTGCAAGAACCATCTCTATGATAAAATGGTAGTGTACCTCTATGTGCTTTGTCCTAGCATGGTATACTAGATTCGTTGCCAGGAGTACACTACTGAGATTGTCACATAATAAGGTCACTGGAGCATCCACCTAAATATCCAAATCAGCCATAAGTTTGAGCAGCCATGAAATCTCACATGCTGCCAATGCAGCACCCCTGTACTTTGCCTCAGTGCTAGACAATGCAACCGTTGGTTGCTTCTTGCTGCTCCAACTGATCATGCCACTTCCAAGTCCAAAAGCATAACCACTCGTAGATCTGGGATCATATGAGCATCCTGCCCAATCCACATCTGCGTATCCGACTAGTTTCAAGGGATTATCTCTCATATAGAGCAGCCCATAATCTACAGTGGACTTAACATATCTCATAATCTGCCTAACAGCATCCAAATGTGGCTTCTTGGGCTTCTGCATAAACTGACTTATGAGCCCAACTGCATAACTCAAATCAGGCCTAGTGATGGTCAAGTAGATCAGACTTCCAACCATATGCCTGTACATAGTCACATCCTGAATTTCAGCTCCAGTGCTAATGTCCAGCTTGACATTCTGATCAAGGGATGTATCCAATGGTTCCATTCAACCATGCCATACTTCTTCAGCATTTCCATGGCATAATGTTTCTGCATCAGCCATAAACCATTTTCAGCCTTGATTACCTCAATACCCAAAAAGTATTTCAATTCACCTAGATCTTTCATGTCAAATTCAGATTTCAGCATCTTCATTACATGCTGTATGCCCAAGTCATCATCACCAGTGATTATCAGGTCATCAACATAGATAACCAGTACTACCAAGCCTTTGTCGTCTTTTTCGTAAACAGACTGTGATCAGCCCTACCACAGTAAAACCCAACCTCTGCAAGTAGTTACTGATCCTAGCATGCCAAGCTCTCAGAGCCTGCTTCAGCCCTTTTTCAGCTTGCATACATAATGCTGAAAATCAGGGTGAACATACCCTTCTGGTTGAACCATATAAACATCCTCTGCTAAGTCACCGTTAAGAAATGCATTCTTAACATCCATTTGCTGTAATTTCCATCCTCTAGCAGCAGCTAAAGCAATCACAGTGCGTATGGTTGCCATCTTGGCAACATGGCTGAATGTTTCCTCATAATCACGTCCATACTGTTGGGCATACCCCTTAGCAACCAGCCTGGCTTTGTACCTTTCCACACTGCCATCTAACTTGCATTTGATTTTGTAAACCCATTTGTGACCAATGTTCTTTTTTTCTTTAGGTAGTGGCACAAGATCCCATGTCTTTCATTTCTTCATCCATAGCTACACACCAGTTCTCATTTTCCATTGCTTCAGCATATGTACCTAGTTCTTTGATCTCCATCACTTTTGTCATGTAAGCATAATGCTTTGCAGTGTGGCCACTATATGTCAACCTGTCAACAAGGTATCTGACCCTTTGTGAGCGTCTAAGCTATGGTGCACTGCTCGATTCTCCTCTCTCATGAGGCAGAATGTACCTGCTCTGCCTTGTTGAGATATCGAGCTCCACTCATGATATGCTAGGGTGACCATTGTACATTTATGTCACGGACTTGTTAGCTATAGATGTGGTTGGTACACTGCCCATGAATAATAGCTAGATGACAGCTATCCTTATCTACTCTAGTTCGTGGCTCAATTAGTATGCCACCTTAGTTAGTTGAGTTTGGTTTGAGACTCATATATAAGGTTCTTCTATTTCTACGTACTAGAGTTCTTTTGGCTTACACAACTAAGAAGAGAAAAACTATTTTCAGCCTCCACCTGTGTGTGTATTCCCCCCATTGTGCAAGCGTGAAAGCTACAAGTGAGACTCCTTCCATCTCTCCCACAATCTTGACATGGTATCAGAGCCTTGTTCGTGGTAAGGAGCTCAAGAAAGCAAACCAAGTTCGTGGTGTTTTGGTAAGAGGACCAGTGTTGCTTTCATTTTTCTATTTTGGGAGCAAGTCTCTACAGGTAGCACAACCGGAAAGTGCAAGAGTGCATTGTCTCAGATTGAGACGCCCTTCGTGGTGTAGCAAGAGGGCAGTATATGCTACGGGATGGGGCTTTAGCTCTTGGTTGCCTTGTTTTTCTGATTTGAGGCCATTTCGGGGCCTGTTTTGGAGGCGAAAGTTTTCCGCAAGCACTCAGAAAAAGGCACTATTTTTTGCTGTGCGACCACTATTCTACAGATCGGTGAAAAGTTATCGTAGAAATTACATTGTATGCCTGTGTGCAGAGACATTGGGAGGTACAGAATCATCCTTGTTGCCTGTTGATGCAAAATCGTCACTAGGAAGTGACTGTGTGGTCAAATACCACTTTCGTCAATTTTGCAGGTTTGCCCTTGTGAGGCTGAAGCTGTGTTTTTTGCAGTGACAGAATTCTTTGCAGTGTTCTGTAATGGTGTCTGATTCTCTTTCACAGATTGTCACTAAAAAGCTTGACAAGAACAACTTCCAAGCATGGAAGTTTAGAATGACGAATTTCCTTATGGGAAAAGGATATTGGGAATTCGTTGCAGGAAATGAAGAAGAACCAGTTCTTCCTGATGTTCCCAATCAGTAGCAAATGCAGGCATTTAAAGGATGGCATGAGAGAGCCAAAAAAGTTATGTACTGGCTATCTATCAGTATTTCAGACTCTATGATTGTGCATATTCAGGATGCAAGTACGCCAAAGGAGGCGTGGGATACTTTGTCAAAAATGTATAGCACAAATACGCAAGCCAGGAAAATGCAGCTCAAGCAAGAGTTGCACAATGTGCAAAGAGAAAGTATGAGCATCAATGACTACCACATGAAGGTGAAGAAGATTCCAGATGCACTTGCTTCCATTGGGTCGCCAGTGGAAGATGATGACTTAGTTTCTATGACCTTGAATGGTCTAGGAAAGGATTATGCACAGTTCCGAGCATCCATTTCCGTCCGTGAAAGATTTCCTGATTTTGAGGAGTTGATTGCTCTTCTAATTTCTGAGGAGCAGAGAAATGGTGCTGCATCTTCTTCAGGAGGAACTTCAAAAGAAACTGTCTTCTACTCAAATGCTGGAAGAGGTAGAGGCAGAGATAGAGGAGGCCGATCTGGAGGCCGTGGTAGAAATCAGAATATGTAGCAAACTCAAGAAAACCAGTCCTATGGAGGAGGACGTGGTAACTCTAGGGGCAGGGGGAGCCAAAGAGGTCGTGGTGGATGGCAAAGAGGCCAAAATGCAAACAACAATGTTGAATGCTACTACTGTGGTAAAATGGGTCTTTTCATGAATGGAAAATTACAACAAGGGAATTATGCATCTTCTAGTAGATAGGGTGATGACAAAAATGAGCATTTGTTTATGGTGCAGTACATGAACAATTGTGTGGCAAGTGCAGAAGAAAGCAATGAAGTGTGGTATGTTGACTCAGGTGCATCAAACCACATGACAGGTCATGCAGAATGGATGCAGGATGCAAGAAAAATGGAAAAACCAGGATTTGTGGAGACTGATGATGATACTGCGCATCCTATTGTGCAGATTGGAAAATTTCCTTTGTCTATGCAGGATGGGAAAAAGAAATACCTGTCAAATGTATTTCATGTCCCAAATATCACCAAGAATCTGGTTTCTGTTGGTCAAATAGTTGAGCAGAGCTTGCAGGTCACATTTAATCCTCATGGATGCTTTGTTGAGGATATGAAAAATAAAGGTCGCTTGGCGAAAGGAAATAAGAAGGGCAGAATGTTTACGTTGGATGCAGACATGCCTGAATTGAGTGCAGCAATGTTTGTACATGGGACAGGTGTAGTTGCAGATATTCATATCTGGCATAAATGCATTGATCATGTTAATGTACAACGACTTAAATCAATGCAGGCCCAAAATATTGTTGCAGAATTGCCTAAATTCAAGGTTGCAGTCACAAGATATTGGTGGACCTGGAGTGTCCTCTAGCAGTGGTTCACATTCTTTGCCATGGACAAGCAGATTGAGATCAGGGGAATCTTCTCAAAGCAATGCAGATAATGGTATGCAGGTATCACGAAAAGGAAAAGAGAAGGTAGATCAGCCCATGTTTGATGTGAATGCAGGTCACTCTTATGTGGATGGTGAATCCAGTGGCTCAGAACAGAGCATTGATGATGAGTTGGGTATTCCTTTTGTTGTTACACCTGGAGTAAGGAAGACCAGGGATGTTTTGAGAGCGTCTGGAAGTGAGCCTATTTTGTGCAGGTCTACCAGAGCTAGGTATCCTGTGGATAGGCTGAAATATGATGGATTTATAGCCATTCACTATGCCTATATAGTCAAAGTGATACAGGAACCAGAACTCACTTCTTTTGAGCAAGCCATGGGAAAAGAAAAATGGGAGAGAGCCATGGATGAAGAAATGGATGCTTTGGAAGCAAATGCTACATGGGAATTGGTACCTTTTTCTAAAGATAAGAATGCAATTGGTTGTAAGTGGGTTTATAAGGTGAAGCACAATGCAGATGGTTCTGTGAACAGATACAAGGCAAGATTAGTAGTCAAGGGGTATGCACAAACATATGGCATTGATTATGAAGAAAAATTCAGTCTGGTTGCAAGGATGGCAACCATAAGAGCAGTCATTGCTATGGCTGCATCAAAGGGATGGTCTTTACATCATATGGATGTAAAGAATGCATTCTTGCATGGTGATTTGCAAGAAGAGGTCTATATGGAGCAGCCACCAAGTTATGTGCATGCTGTTCATCCTGAGTTTGTTTGCAGGTTGAAGAAATCCTTGTATGGCTTGAAGCAAGCACCTAGAGCATGGTCTGACAAGATAGGAAAGTATCTTGTCACTATTGGCTTTCAGATTTCCAAGGCAGGATTCTCACTTTATGTGAGAAAAACAAAGAAAGATATTATGCTGCTTATCATTTATGTTGATGATTTGATTATCATAGGTGATAGTGATGAAGATATCCTTCATGTGAAAATGCTATTGAAGCAGAAGTTTGAGATGAAGGATTTGGGAGAGCTGCGTTATTTCTTGGGCATTGAGGTGATTAGATCACCAAGTGGGATATGGCTCTTGCAGAGGCAGTATGGATTGGACATGCTGTCCAAATAGGGGATGACAGGCTGTAAGCCTATTTCAATTCCTTTGGAGTAGAATGTGAAGTTGAGCGCAGATGCAGGTGAGCTTCTCGAAGACCCTACTATGTACAGACGCATAGTAGGAAGTTTGATTTATATGACTATTACCAGGCCAGATTTGAGCTATGTTGTTGGATTGGTAAGTCAGTTTATGCAGGCTCCAAGGAAACCACATTTGGATGCGACTAGATGCATATTCAGGTATGTGAAGTCCACATTGCAGTATGGACTATTTTATGAGGCTAGGGTTCAGATACAATTGCATGGATACACTGATGCTGATTGGGTGGGTAGTATTTCTGATAGACGATCTACCAGTGGATATGTGTTCTCTTTTGGAAGTGTTGCAGTCACTTGGAGCAGCAAGAAACAGCCTACAGTTGCCTTGTCGAGCACAGAGGCTGAGTACGGGGGTGCAGCAATGGCTGCATGTGAGGTAGCTTGGTTGCATAAGCTACTTTATGATATGCATCAGCCTACAGATGGGCTAGTTGTCATTTATTGTGACAACATGAGTAGTATACACTTGGCAAATAACCTAGTCTATCATGCTACAACAAAGCACATTGAGGTGCATTATCACTATGTGCGGGAGAGGGTTTTACTAGGTCTTATTGATCTAGTTTATGTCAGCATAGAGGATTAGGTAGCTGACATATTTACGAAGGCATTGGGCATAGAGAAGCTGCGCAAGTTCAGAGACCTGCTTGGTGTGCAGGAATTGGGATTGAGCTCCAGGGGGAGTGTTGAGATATCTAGCTCCACTCGTGATATGCCAGGGTGACCATTGTGCATTTATGTCATCGACTTGTTAGCTACAGATGCGGTTGGTACACCGCCCATGAATAATAGCTAGATGACAGTTATCCTTATCTACTCTAGT
Source organism: Lygodium microphyllum (assembly GCF_053477565.2). Taxonomy (NCBI): domain Eukaryota; kingdom Viridiplantae; phylum Streptophyta; class Polypodiopsida; order Schizaeales; family Lygodiaceae; genus Lygodium; species Lygodium microphyllum. The sequence continues at coordinate 1,548,287 of NC_141153.1, read as the reverse complement.
TCGTGGCTCAGTTAGTATGCCACCTTAGTTAGTTGAGTTTGGTTTGAGACCCATATATAAGGTTCTTCTATTTCTATGTACTAGAGTTCTTTTGGCTTACACAACTAAGAAGAGAAAATTTGTTTTCAGCCTCCACCTGTGTGTGTATTCCCCCATTGTGCAAGCGAGAAAGCTACAAGTGAGACTCCTTCCATCTCTTCCACAATCTTGACATGCCTTGCGTCAGGCGTATAGACAGTCGGGATACCAAGTTCATTGTCTAAAGTGTCAGTAGACTCATATCCAGAAGTCATCCTACCAGGTGTCATCATCCTAGATACATCCTCAGTAACTTTCTCTTTTCCTTTGTCTGCGACATCATATCTCCCCCTCACTGACATACTGGTGTCAGTGGACGGTGAGCTCCTCAATCTCCCTGTCCATGGAGATACTTTCTGACTACTAGGTCCTGTCATAGCAGTGCTCTGCTGCATATCAACTGTAGATACATGAGTGAAAGGCATATCCGATGGCACTGTTGCCGGTGATACATACCAAGAACCCATCTCATAAAAAATAACATCCCTGCTCACCAAGGTCTCCCTGGTAGAGGGATCATAGCATTTGTATGCCTTCTTCTCTTGCGAATATCCAATGAAGACACACTTATGGGCTTTTGGGTCGAGCTTCTTCCTTTTTTCATTTGGAATATGCACATAAGCAAGACAGCCAAAGACTTTCATGTGACTTACATCCGGCTTATAGCCATACAGCTTCTCAAACAGTGTCATCTCATGAATACCTGCAGTCCGATTCAAGATATACATGGCTGTCATAACAGCCTCAGCCTAATAATAGAGTGGCATCTTCTTCTCATTCATCATGGCATGAGCAGCTTCCATCAAGACCCTGTTCTTCCTTTCAGCTACCCCATTTTGTTGAGGTGTGTAGCTGCAGGTAAGCTGCCTACATATGCCATTTTCAACCAGAAAGTTATCAAACTCATTTAACACATACTCCCCACTGCTATCTGACCTCAAGCAAGAGATACAACAGTCAAATTCCTTTTCAACCTGCTTTTTAAACTGCTGAAAAACAGCAAACACCTCATCCTTTGTCTTCAGAATGTAAACCCAAGTATAGCGACTGTAATCATCAATGAATGTAACATAATATCTAGAGCCTCCCATAGATGCATTATAGGCTAATCCCCAAACATCAGAGTGCACTAAATGCAACGGACATGTACTCTGCCTTACATGCCGACAAATGGCAACCTTGACTGCTTACCAAACTGGCAAGCATCACATATATGACCAATATCTGAATATTGGAACTTGGATAAACCTGTAACAAGCTGTTTTTTCTGCATAATTTGCAGCCTTTGCAAATTTACATGCCCCACTCTCTTGTGCCAAATTTCCAAGTCTCTGATAGTGCCAGAACCATGGGCAAACATGGCTGAATTCAGCTCTGGCAAGGTAGCATCAAGAGTAAACATTCTGTCATTCCTGTGACCGCGAGCTATTAACTTGCATCCATTACCAAACTCTTCAATAAAGCAACCATGCTTGTTGAATCTAACCTGCAAGTTCTGCTCTGTCATCTGTCTTCGTAATCGAAGGAACATGCAATACATCAGGCAAATTTTCCTTTTTGCCATCATGAACCACAAGAGGCACTTTGCCTTTATGCTCAATGCTATGTTGTGTGTCATCCCCTGTGCATACATAGCCATGCATTTCAGGCACCATATCTGTAAACCATTCACCGTTAGGAGTCATGTGGTTCGATGCCCCTGAATCAATATATCAAACTATATCATCAGTGGATTTTTCAGCAACTCTGTCTTTTATATACTGCATGGCAAACAATCTATCTCCTGAAGTATCATCTACATGACTAGGTGTAGCAAAATGCCCATGTTGTTTGCCTTTCTAATTGCCCTGCTTCTTCCAGTAGTCCTTAGCAATATGCCCATACTTTCCGCAGTAATGACAATCCTTATCCTTGTTCGGATTGTCAGATGGACGCTGCTGTTGCCAGGAGCCTCTACCTCTAGGGCTAAATCTCCCCCTGCCTCTAAAGTTTCCACCACTTCTTGCATTTGATATCTATTGATTGTTATTGCCATAGGATGCATTTTGCTGGTCTCCTCTGCCAAATCCATAGCCTCTACCACGGTTTCCACGGCCACGTTGATTGGAATAGAAAACTGCATCCTTATTTTTAGAACTGCTAGATCCTACAGCCAAACCAGCTCATTGAAATCAGGCATTTCAGCCCGCACAGACACAGAAGTGTCAAAAGACTTATATTCAGGCCCCAAGCCATTCAAGGTCACAGCAACCATGTCTTCATCTTCAACCTGTGAACCAATAGATGCCAACTAATCCGCAATGGTCTTAACCTCCGTGACATAATCATGTATAGATCTGATCTTTCTCTACATGTTGTTGAACTTCTGCTTCAACTGTATCTTCCTGGCACTTCTGGTTGTGCCATAATACTTGACCAAAATGTCCCATGCATCCTTAGGAGAGTTGCAGTTCATTATCTGCATTACCATGGCATCTGAGATACATAAAGAGAGCCAGTGCAAGACTCTACGAGCTCTTTCTGTCCAAGCTCGGTGTAATCGTCTCTGATCAGCCATAGGTCGATCTGGGAGCTCAGGTTCAGCTTCCGCTCCAGTCACCAACTCCTAATAGCCTTTCCCTATTAAGAAGTTCTCCATGCGGAACTTCCATATGGCATAATTGTTAATGTCAAGCTTTTCCCCACTATCTGGGTTATGTTGTCAGTCCTTTCTGCATTTGCCATGTTGTACCAGACACTATTTAGTCACTGCCTGACTTCCTGCAAGCCAACAAGGCACTCTAACCAACCTCAGTCCTGACTGTTTATGACAGTTTTTTGCAACTATTCTCTGTAAAAAATAGGGTATTTCAGCCCTTTACAACCTCAAAAACATCCACAAACATGTGGTATAACCCGTAGGTACATCAGTCAGTACATAGACTTTGCAGGTATTGTATCTCTAAGTCATGCAGGCTTATTGCAGTAAAGAGAATACTTAGTCTGAAACCTATAATTTTTCAGTAACCAGCAGTGAATTTACTATCCAAAACCACTCTAAAACATGACATACATGCTCCAAAATTTCCCAGACATCTGCTAGTATATGTAGGCAACTAGACATAGTCATACGGGCACAAAACAATGCATATCCAGCAAGTACAAGTGACAAAAATCTACTTACAGATTGTATACAACCAATAAACTATCAAACCAAGATGTATTTCAGCCCAAGAGATCCTCAAGCCACTTTATACATATGCCACTATGTGTACAGGTCAATACATGACCAAACAAGCATCCGCAAACACTCTATCTTCAAGAAGTAATGTCAAAAAGTACATGGACTGTTTATGACCAGCCAATACACTATCAAAACATTTGTTCTCTGATTCATATTTCAGTTTTTAAGTGCTTTCAATGCTCATCTCAGTGCTGCTCATAGCATTCAACAATCATATCCCGTACCATACAACTCCTTATAGGTAACAAAAGGCATGTATTTCTTCAAGACAATGAGTACATGATGATGTCAGTTTTATGACAATTTTCAGCCTGTCATAAAATTCCAGATCTGAATATTTTATCAGTGAAATGCAATCCAAATGCATCAAACTCAGTACATATGCTTCCTGAATGAGCCCTCACTTCAGTAGAGCTCAAAATGCTCATCAAATGGCTTCAAATCTTCAGAGAGTGATCAGTGTATGCTACCCTGTTTCAGTTTACAGTAGCTTGTCATCAATTTCAAATCTGTACTTCAGTATTCCAGCTCATACATCAGCTCCAGACCAAGCATTGACATGTCAGATCATTAATATGTCTTCCCAAGCAAGCATACAAGCTCTAGATCACTCAAGTAGTGATTTATGTCTTCAGTGGCAATAGGACAGCCTTCATTTATAGCAGGTCTTCAATGTTTTTAGATCTATAATCAATTGTCATAGCTCATAAATGAGCTCTACATCATGGGTTAGCATTCTAGGACAATAAATCATCTTCCAGTGATGATTCAGTAAGCATTTAAGTGCTCCATTTCATTCAAATGTGCTTATTCAGCTAGCATATGCAGATCAGCAAACTGGCGTAGTTTGTGTGGACTGTTCTGAGCTTCTCCTGCTTCAGACTGATGATGCCTTTACTATAGATCCACTCAATGATGACCAACCAAGCCTTTACAAAGATCCAGACAGGTCCTGACACACTCTCCTTCAAGTATACTGAAGATGCATTCAACACATACCTCTCTGCAGAAACAATGATAGCCTGCACAACGATAGCCTGCTTCTCTTCAACCTCTACCCTGAGTCTTCAGGTTGCAGGTCTTTCTCATAGCTTCATGCCTTCAAGAGCCCATCCATGATGGCTCTGATACCATGTTGGAAGAGAGAGGGGGAGAGACAATGTTATTGGAGCTGCTGCCTGACCTTCAGGTCGTTCATCATATTCGCTTATTTCATAAACTTCAAACATAACATAAGTGTATACAATAGTACTAAGGTCCGTAGGACCATTCACACTGGGTCTAAGACCCACCGGCTTATTTAATGTCCCACACTTGCTGATACAGCTGGACACAGCTAATGTCAGTCATACATACTGACAGGAGAGTAATGGGAGCTTGATATTCTAACACCAAGAAGAACATCCATTACGTATGGACAGGTCCAACATTCTCCACTTCATCTACAAGATGCACAAGAAGGTGGATTTGTATCGTGAGTATGCTGGTAGGCAAGTATTTCTCAAAGAGATAGACCGTCTCCATTGCTCCCCGCCTCTGGATTCAATAGAGGATGTCTTAATCTCCCTCTCTGAGATCCATTACACTAAAGTCGACAACCTGTAAATGGCCCCGCGTATTTCTGAAGGCATCTTGTGATCACGATCGGTAGTACAAACTGCCATAAATAAGAAAGCATTATGAACAATGACTACACTCCAAATGGCAAAATGCGCAGGCCACTTACAATCCATTTGTAGTACAAACCTGACATATCTTATGCCAATCATGGGATTTTAGCCCTGATAATTGATTGTCTTTAGAAAATGTAGACCTGAGAGAATGCATCATACCCATTGGAGCGCAGATAGACTTGACTATTTGCTTCACACTGCACCTCCATCTTGCCTACCTCCTTCAAATCCATTCGTGCCCCTATAGTGTCTCTCTTTCCTATGATGCGGTCCCATAGCAAGCTGCCCACATTCTTGAAAATATACATGGAATCCAACAAGTGGTTGATCTGTAAGTGGGTCCAATATGGCAACTCGTAGAAAATTGAGAACCGTTGATTCCGTTTGGATGTGACTCCGCGTGGACCATTTTCAACTCGTACCAGCTTTGGGCATTCATACGTATTGGAGGTCATCCAAGAAAACCTTCCCTGAGTTCATGACCCTTTGGCAAGAAAGTGGTGTGTCCTTAATATACCATCTTCTTCATGGTTTGTGACCTTCAGGAGTCTAACTGTGGCCTGCACAATGGACATGCATGTCCATATGAGAATGGCTCGAATATTGGCAAACTATCGACTATCACGCTTGCTCATATCTTGCACAGTGACCCCCTCCTCCCACAAAATCTTAAGCTCATCGACTAATGGATGAAGATACACATCCATATTTTTGACTTTGTAGCGGTCGGGGACGAGTAAGCTAAGGTTGAGATGTCCTTTCTTCGTAGAAAGCCATGGAGGGATATTGTAGTTGACAAGGACTATAGGCCACACATTGTAAGAAGTTGAGTGTAGACTGAATGGGTTCATGCCATCCATTGCAAGACCGAGCCGAAGATTCCTTGGCTCTCGGGCAAAGCCTGGGAAGGTAGAGAGAATGTGGCTTCATGCACATGAATCTGCTGATATTCATTGAACTCCATCTCTATGGACCTATTCTATGCATGCCGCATTGTCAAGCTCGCCATGCCGGACGTACAAAACATGTGGTTTATGCGGGGGATAAGTGGAAAGTGTCTAAGAACTTTTTGAGGGATGGTTTGCCATTGCAAGTCCTGTCGATACCTATGAGAACCACACTTTGGACATGTTTCCATAGTATTCTCCTCGAAACAGTATGCAATCGTTGATACATGCATGGATGCTATTGTAGTCCATGCCAAGCTTTCGTAAAACATGTCGTGCATCATCACGAGACTCAGGCATGGTATTTGTAAGTGGTAATATATGATACTTCAATAATCTGATAAAAATCATAAAACACCTTGAAAAAGCACAAATGTTTTTAATGATAGTATCGAAAAGAAATCAATGAAGCGTACGTACAAGGTACCTGATCAACTCGGTTACACTCGCATCGCTGCACCCGTATTTTGCTTACACACTTAGGAGTGCAAGTAGTGTCTTCAAGTGAGATACTCGGCATCCATCATATAATGGTATGGATGCTTCCTCTCTAAGCGGATCAAAAGTCTCGACATCCATGGGAATCAATGCATCGATCATTGCCTCCATCTTAGGCTCCAAGATTGTAGATAAGTGTCTAAGGCTGTCTATCTCCTCTGGTATTGATGGTATAGATTGGGTAGTACCTTCTAAGTGGTGGATTGGCTCAGGCACTCCATTCATCGCGTGCCTATGAACTCTTCTAATTGGCCGCAAAGGGTACACTCCTCCTTGGGACGAGACGTCACCTCCCTGGATAGAGAATTTGCCAGCCACACCCAATCTTTTTGTATATGGTATTCAATTAGCTTGCGTTAACAATGAATGATTGATATTAACTTTTCTTACCGTTTGCTGAAAATCCAAGATCTCCTGATCAATGATCTCAGATTGAAACTCGTCGAAGTGTCGTACATATTTTATAGACAATCGAGTTTTCAGTTTACATTGAGAGCAAGGACATGGGACACACTGATTAAGATACGCCTCGCGATCTTGAACATCAAGACCTTCATCGTTTTTCATTTTTTCTACGTTACGACAAACAATTTGTTTTTGTTATCATTCTTTTTTTCTTTCTTAAATTGTTTGCGAAGGAATTTCTTCTCTTGTAACTCAGCAAAAATTAACATATGTAAAGTCTCCACCCAGCCACCCACAAATTAACGTATGTCGGAGTGTTTCCCGTCTCGTGGTGTTGTACCGGACCTCACCGGACCTCGCCACCACTCTCTTTTGTTTTTTATCCATTCATTATCTCCTCTCCTTCCATCTCTCTCTCTTTTTCTCTTTCTTTATTATGCTGTATGTTTATTCCCTCTCTCTCGTTCCTTCTTCCTTTTTCTCTTCCTTCCCCTCTCTCATTTTCTTTAACAAAACATATCTCTATCTCTCTCTCTTCTACTACTACTACTACTACTACTACTACTACAAATAAGAAAAAAAAAACTACTATTACTACCACTACTACAACAACAACAAATAAGAAAACTAGACAACAATAAACAAGAAAACAAAAAAAACTATTACTACTACTATAACAATAACAACAACAACAACAAAAAACAAGAAAACCACTACTACTACTACTACCATGACTATGACTATGAATACGACTGCGACTATGACTACGACCATGATGATCACGACCACGACCATGACCATGACTACGACCACAACCATGATCACGAACACGACCACGACTATGACTACGACCATGACCACAACCACGACTACGACTACAACCACAATCACGACCATGACTATGACCACGACCACGACCACGACCACGACTAGACCACGACCGCCGCCGCCATCACTACCACTACCACTACCACTACCACTACCACTACCACTACCACTACCACTACCACTACCACTACCACTACCCCTAATACTACCACTACCATTATAATAAACAAGAAAAGAAGAAAAAATTACTACTACTACGACAACAACATCAAATAAGAAAACTAGACAACAATAAACAAGAAAACAAAAAAAACTATTACTATAACAACAACAAACAAGAAAACCACCACCACTATTACAACCACGACTACGACGACTACAACTATGACCACGACTACAACTACGACTACGACCACGACCACGACCACGACTATGTCTACTACCACTACCACTACCACTACCACTATAATAAACAAGAAAAGAAGAAAAACAACAACAACAACTACTACTACTACTACTACAATAACAATAAACAAGAAAAGAAGAAAAAGCTACTACTACTTTCTCATTTCCTTTTCTCTCTTCCTCTCCCTCTCTCATTTCCTCTCCCTCCCTCTCCCTCTCCCTCTCTTTCTCTCTTTTCCTATTATGTTTAATGTTTTTTTCCCTCTCTCTCTTTCCTCTCCCTCCCTCTCCCTCTTCCTCTTCCTCTCTCATTTCCTCTCCCTCCCTCACCATCTCCCTCTCTTTCTCTCTTTCCCTATTATGTTTAATGTTTTTTCTCTCTTCCTCTCCCTCTCTCTTTCCCTATTATGTTTAGTGTTTCCCTCTCTTTCCTCTCCCTCTCTCATTTTCTCTCCCTCCTTCTCCTCTCCCTCTCTTTCCCTAAACCGGTTTAATGTTTTTTCTCTCTCCTCTCCCTCTCTCATTTCCTTTTCTCTCTTCCTCTCCCTCTCTCATTCCTCTCCCTCCCTCTCCCTCTCCCTCTCTTTCTCTCTTTTCCTATTATATTTAATGTTTTTTCCCTCTCTCTCTCTCTCTCTTTCCTCTCCCTCCCTCTCCCTCTTTCTCTCTCTCTCTCTCATTTCCTCTCCCTCTCTCATTTCCTCTCCCCCCTCACCCTCTCCCTCTCTTTCTCTCTTTCCCTATTATGTTTAATGTTTTTTCTCTCTTCCTCTCTCTCTCTCTCTCTTTCCCTATTATTTTTAATATTTCCCTCTCTTTCCTCTCCCTCTCTTTCCTCTCCTTCCCTCTCTCTCTCTCATTTTCTCTCCCTCCCTCACCCTCTCCCTCTCTTTCCCTATTATGTTTAATGTTTTTTCTCTCTTCCTCTCCCTCTCTCATTTCCTCTCCCTCCCTCTCCCTCTTTCTCTCTTTCCCTATTATGTTTAATGTTTTTCTCTCTCCTCTCCCTCTCGCATCTCCTTTTCTCTCTTTCTCTCCCTCTCTCATTTCCTCTCCCTCCCTCACCCTCACCCTCACGCTCTCTTTCTCTCTTTCCCTATTATGTTTAATGTTTCCCTCTCTTCCTCTCCCTCTCATTTCCTCTTCCTCCCTCTCCCTCTCCCTCTTCCTCTCCCTCCCTCTCCCTCTCCCTCTCCCTCTCTTTCTCTCTCATTTCCTCTCCCTCTCTCAATACACATGAATTTTAACAAAAACAAGTAAAAGAGAAAGAGAAAATACAAAAACAAAGCAAGAATGAACAATACACCTACCGTAAAGGCTCGAAGAAGGGCTCGGCAGCTCCTCTTCGTGACAGTGGCTCCTCTTCGCCCTCCATACACTTCCTTCTCTTCTTCACGAACGACGACGGCGGCGGCGATGAGAAGCTTTCATTCTCCCTCTTTCTCTCTTTCTCTCCCTCTCCCTCTCAAATGCAAGATGTCTGCTCTCTCTTTCGGTCTCCCTTTTGCTCTCTCTTTCGTGTATGTGCGCAAAATAACGCGCTCGGATTTCGGCCTTTGTTTTTTTCGTCTCAATACCATTGCTATTTGCGTCGCTATTTGTGTCGCTATTAGCATCACTAATAGTGATGCAAATAGTGACGCCGCTATTTTGCGTCGCAAAGTGCCGTCACTATACCTCCATATCCTTGTAGTGAATTAGATTATCCATAGCGCAAAGCACATGCATGCATGACTTCGAGGGGTTCACTATTATTTACAAAATCAAATGTGTGTATTGTGTGTGTGTGTGTGTGTGTGTGTGTGTGTGGATTTTAATTGATAAAATTAAGTGGGTTATAGTGCTATATGTGCATGCAATGGCAGGGTTCCTTTTATAAGCTAATAGCCAATTTCTTTTAATTAAACTTTTATGAGGTGCATTCTATTGGTTTGGTGGGTGTGATGATCGCTTGATTATTAGTTACAATTATATGTGTATTACAGTGCATGTGAAAGAGAGAAAAAGAAAAAGAAGGTGGTAGTATGTGGACACCCGCAAGGTTTGATATGCAAAATCTCACATCCAAACAAGTCGTAGAATAGAAAAATCCACGTATGAAAACAACAAGTTGACTAGATGAGAGTCGGCCTTCGATAAGGTACAAAAAAACTAATACTAATACCATGATTTTAAAAATAAAAACAAGGGAGACAAGAAAGGGTTTATCACTTGGGTGCTCATGTGTTATTCAAAATTTGATATTTAGATGTCATGTCACATTTGATGTAAATGGGACTTGAACCATTTTGATAAGTTTGTTTAACAATTTGTTTTTCATTGGGTTAGTTGTTTGTTTTTCTTGCCCTTTTGTTTTGTAAATAAAAATTTGAGTAACCAAATAGCTACATAAACATTAGAAATGTGAAAAAGAAAATTTTATGAATTTTGATGAATTTAAAAAGTCTTTTTTTCTCAAAATTTCCAAGCATTTTTTCATTTTATAAGCTATTTTATTAATGCAAATAAATCATTTCTAATATATTTTTAAATATTTTTTATATATATTTGTGGCTGTTCATAATCATGAATGATATATTTGGAATTTCTTAATTTTTTGGATTTGTTTTTATTTATTTCTTTCTTTTTTTTCAAGATTTGATTAAATTTTCATGGAGTTTTTAGGGATTTTTCAATTATTGATTTATTTTTTTCATTTTGTAAGTGTGGAGGATTAAAATAATCAGAATTGGGATAGCGGGGTACCCAATTCCAAACAATCCATAAGTTGGAATAAGGGGCAACAAAAAGAGAAAATGTATGAGGAATGGAGGTGGACAGATCTGTCAAATCAGAACGTGGTTCCTATGGAAGAAAAGTGTGTTCACAAGGAAAAAGGTGTAAAAACGAGTCAGGAAACACAATTCAAAACTAATAACAAAAAATCAGTAGGTCAAAAGGAGGGGGAGGAAAAAGGAAAGATGTCTGGGGGGGACTAATAGCTTGAGTTATCCAAATTGAATGCCATTCCATTGAGAAAAGAGCATGTTCATATAGAAAAAACAAAAAAAAATCACGTAAAAATAAACATGCAAACATGCAAAAATAAATAACACTCAATCTGTGCATCGAAATGATATTCTCATACAGAAACAAGGCCACACTGTTATTGTCATCCTACTTGAGAGCTTTGGCTTCACACCACTTCATCACATAGTTGGTTCTACAGACCAAAATGTAGTATCGGTTCTACTTCCTTCTGGTTGGAGGGTCAATCGGCCCCACAAAGTCAATTCCCCACTTCTCGAATGGCTTGAGAGGAAGGATGGCTATAGTGGCATAGCACTAGCTTTGTAGGCTTTCCCATCCATTGACAAGCATCACAACATTTGCAGTAGTCATAGGCATCCTTATGGAGGGTTGTTGCTTCTCCTACAAAGTGTTCTCCACAAGGTTTGTCATGGCATGCTTTCATAACTATCCCAATCTCATCTCCTGCCACACATCTTTGCAACACTTCATCTTTTCCTTTCTTGTACAAAGCACCACCTAACAGGGTGTAGGGAGCTAATTCCAACAGAGGCTTCTTCTTCTCATGGCTAGAGATACCATGAGGATACTATTGAGTTGCCAAGAGGTTGTCTATGTCTACATACCATGGGGTTACAGTTTTGACTAGAAAAAGGAAAGCATTATGGAGATCTAGGTCATCCTACTCCTCTTTCTTGCTCTGAGGTATTCATGATAGATGATCAGCCAAGACATGGGAGCGACCGGGCTTGGTAACCACTTCAAAGTCAAACTCCTAGAGCAGAAGGAGCCATTGTATCATTCTTCTGTTCACATTTGCTTTGTTCATCGAGAAGGACAATGCCTCATGGTCCACATAGAATTTGAAGTGCGCCGACAGCAAATAGTGTTGGAATTTCTCCAAAACGAACACCATTGCTAGGCATTCAAGCTTTATCACTATGTAGTTTCTTTCTCTGTTGATTACTTTTTGACTTGCATAGTAAATAGATTAATCTAACTTTGTTCCTTTTTGACAAAAGATGGCTCCTAACCCTTCAAAAGATGCATCAATGTGCACATGGAATTTCTTCGTCCAATCAGGAGGCTGCAAGATGGGTGCTTCAATCAGACACTACTTCAGAGTATTGAACGCTTCGTCACAATCAGCAGTCCATGTAAACTCTATATCTTTTCTTAGGAGCTTATGCAAGTGGGTTAACTATGCTGCAAAGTGTCTGATGAACTGTATATAATAGCCCACATGGCCAAGGAATCCCCTTAACTGTTTGAGGTTAGTTGACGTTGTTAGAGTTGCAATCTTCTCAATCTTGGTAGGATTTGTTGTTATCCTTGTGTAGATACAATGTGGCCCAAAAGAACTCCTAAACAGACTCCGAAGACTCGTTTGTTGGTTTGAAAGAGATCTCATACTCTCGACATTTGTCAAAGCACTGGTATAGATACAGAAGTCATCTAGACATACCTCGATGAAATCGTACAAGTGGTTTTGGAATGAGACCATCATCACTCCCTGTAGGCATGGATTACCCATTCTATAGTGAAAGTTGTTTTGAATGAATCTTCTTTTGTGATCTGGACTTGATTATATCCACTGAATCCGTCAAATAGAGTTCATGTCCAACCACTATGTCCAAAAATTGACTCTGTGAAAGGGGTAGGGAAATTATCTTTCTTTGTCTTGGAGTTTAGCTTTCGGAAGTCCACATATATTCATAGCTTTCCATTCTTCTTGGGTACTACCATGATGGGCGAAACCCATTCACTATCGGCCATTGGATAGATAAACTCAGCTTCAAGTAATTTCAACAATTCGGCTTTCACCAAGGCAGAGAAATTTGGATTCATACCGCCTCTGTCTTTGCCTCACACGCTTTGCATCAGGCTCTAGGTCAATGTGATGCTGATACACAATGGGATCAATCCCCTTTAGATCTTTACACGACCATGCAAACACATCTGAGTTCTCCTTTAGAAGGTCATGTAGGACTAACAACTCCTCTTTTGGAAGCTCATGTAATCTGCAACCTGTTTGCAGATAAATCTTATGTTTGCTTTCTGCAAACGCTTCAAAAATTATAGATTCAAAATCAGTAACATGTGCAACCACTTTCGGTCAATACAACCGAAATCACTGTGTACCCTGAAACTGTTGTCCACAACCTTACTGCTCTAAAACAGGGCCTGAAACAGCCTCAGATGCCCAAAATAACTGCGGAATATATACTGCTCTACTCGCACACTAAATCTCACAGCAATCTAAGATTTTCACTCTACCCTGCTTCTAGTGCCTTCATAAGTACTATCCAAGAGAGAGAGTGGAAGAATGGGAGAGCTTCTTACCCGTTGCTTGCTTGCTCGAACCTTGCTTCTTCTCCTTCACTTCAGCCTTCAATATCAGTCTCTCTCAGTGGCGCAGCTCTAATACCATGTAAAGAATTGTGTGGTGGGGGACTTGCTTGAGCTGTTGTGCCAAACACACACTGTATTATACACTAGAGGAAGCTCACTCAAGAATACAAGAAGAGAGATGGAGGCTAAAACATTTTATTGCTGATTTTTTTTTCTTCTTCCATACACTATAATATACACAAAGTATAGATAAGATACAACATAAAGGAAAGTGGCCTTCTAAGTCAAACAGTGCATAACCGACTACATTAATCGACTCTCGTTATATCTTTGCCAGCTGTAGGTAGATGTAACAAACTAAATATAATAAGTGATAAGTAAGTGGCCATGTGAGTATCATAATTACCACCAACGTGCTAAGTGTAGACATGCAGACTCATCTAGCCAAGCGGTCCATCATCAATGTCCACACGTATTGAGCTTGCCATCTCAACAAATTTTTCAATCAGGTAGGGAATGGGGCAACCCCCACTTCTATCTTTCCTCTTTCCTCTAAAAGTGGCAACTCCTGCCCTTTGTCTATCCATTGGGATACTTTTGCATCCTCTATCTCTTGCACCTCTGGTCCTATCTCTGTATCTTTCTGTATTGTGGGATGGCTCTCTTTCCTCTAAAAGTGGCAACTCCTGCCCTTTGTCTATAGTGGTTGTTGGTTCTACTGATAGGATTCCACTGTTGTTGTTGAGTCACCATTGGGGAAATTGTTTGAGGCCACTGCTATTGTGGTTGAACTATCATTTGAGGTACTACTATCTACGACGGCCACTATGGATTTGGTGCACTATCCAGCAGCATTGTTTGCATCTGAGGGCAGGGGTAGGGAACAGTCCCTAGAACTGCATTTGGTGGATATACCATTCTTGGCATGGGAGAAGGTAAGACTCCTCTTCTTGAACTCATCAATAGCCTTGCTTCAACTTCCTTATACAGTCTTGCACCTTCCTTTGCAGCTTGCACGTTGACTGGTCTTCTCCATTCCACAAACTTATAAACTTTTGGCTATAGGCCTCTAAGAAAAACTCCCTTCTAGATGCCTTCATCCAAGTGATGATTGATCCATCTCTTTAGTATGGATTCCATTCTCGAGACATATGCTCCCATTCACTAGAGAACTGACTTAAGTTCATGAAATCCTTTCACATCTGCTCTTCAAAATCTTCATGCCTAAACTTAGTAAGTCTAACTCGTCCCATGTGCCAAAAGTTCCTACTTCTTGTTTCTCATACCACTGAAACATCATGCCTTTGAAAGTGGCAAGGAATATCGTGTTGAGAATCTGCCAATCACACCCTATGTATGCCCCTTTGTATGGAACAACTAGGCTAGGAAGGTGCAGTTCATTCTAGGAAGAGAGACAGATCCCATAGGCACAGTGATGTAGTGTGCTACCAAGCAATCCTATATAATGATGTACTTGACTATCACTTTCATATGATGATAATGCAATAGTACTTGTCTCTTTGTGTCAAGTGTCTGTGTCATTGTCAGTCCTACACAAGATTGTGTTTATGAGTTCAAGTCTCAATCTTGAAACCTAATTCACTTGTGTAATAGTTGTCTTCTTTGTCAATGTCAACATGAGTAGTATCTTCATCGTCCATCCTCCATAGCTTCCACCTCAGCCATGCTCTAGATCCCGCATCTTTCACATGGTATTAGAGCTCAGCTGAGCATGGCTTAGCTCTTCTCTGCTCTCTCTCAATTCCTCTTCAACTTTGGTCACCACAGTTCTAGCCCATGACTTCATCTCTTTCACTTGAGCTTCCATGGCAGCCATAGCCAGCATCACCCTGTCAGCTTGAAGCTCTTATATCTCACTCCACAGGTCAAATCTCCTGGAGCTTCCTTCTGGAAAAGTGTTCCTCTACTTCCAAAGCTACTTCTTGACACATCAACCACTGACTTTGGGCAAGCATAGCTTCAGCATTGTGAAAATTCTCAATCTCTGCCCTGTGTCTGCCATAGCCAGACAGGACCTACCTCACTTGGAGCTTCCATAACTCAACCACGTCACTTCAGCTCCTGACTCCTTCTAGGGGATTTTTTTCCTACTCCCTACGCTTCTTTGTGGCACATCCAAGAGGCACATTGGCAACCGACAGCCCTGACATTGCGAAAATTTGTCATCATTGTCCTGATCTGCGCCATTTTTTATCGAGCTCTCTGCGCGTGCCGTACTGCCTGCAATCTGATCGATTCTTATGGGGTTTTGATAGCCCATGAAGTAAGCTATCTTTCTATAAAAAAAACATTGAAAATCATTAAGTACATCTCCTGCAATCTAAGAAAAACCAGGCCCCTGTCTCAAGAACCCTAATTCCACCATAGCCAAAATCTTCCAAACTCATTTTTCTTCATTTTCTCTCTCTTGACAGTCAACCCAAGCCTCTATCACTCTGATCCACTGTGTTACTGAAGTTCCCAGCAAGAAAAAGATTCAAGAAGATAAGCATCAACAAAATCAAAGCATCAAGAATCATCATCAAGTTCAACCATAGTATCTTTTGATACTACATAGTGTGTTTTCACACTGCCATTGGTTGTGTCTTCTAACACATTATATTTCAACTCTGTGCTGGAAAGTTTCAGAAATTTTAAGCTGATTCCATCATGGAAATGCCAAACATGAAGTCTCTTGGGTGGTTACCTGTCATAGAGAGTAACATTACTCTTGTTGCCCATTTACATTGCATGCAAGACTTGGCTATCTTACTTGCAGAAAGACATGGAGCTGTCTACATCAAAGTTCAATCAATGAATCCATCAGAAGATTTTGAAGACATTTCCACCACCTCAAAGATGATATCTTTGCTTGAGGGGGACATGGACATGAAGACTAAAGCTGCAAGCAAAGTCAAAGAAAAGTTAGACCAAACAGACAATGAAGAAGAGAAGAAGGACAAGAAGAAGATCTGCCATGAAGACCAAATGATCACATCATTCAAAGCTGAAGAACCAAAGATGAAAGACAAGAAGATTTTCCATGCTGACAAAGAGAAAGCATATGCTGAAAAAGGCCACAAGGGCCTATCGGTCCTTGTCTCTCATTTTCTATTTTAAAAGCATTGTACCTGCCTTAATGTTCCTTTCATAAGCTTGTAGAAACTCCTCATGTAGCCTTCTACTACAGCCTCTGTACACTTTGTGAGGCCCCTATTACAGCCTCTGGATTCTAAAGCCTCTACACACTTTGTACTTTCAGGTTGTGATTGAGGAGGGGTGTTGAGAATCTGCCAATCACACTGTATGTATGCCCCTTTGTATGGAACAACTAGGCTAGGATGGTGCAGTTCATTCTAGGAAGAGAGATAGATCCCATAGGCACAGTGATGTAGTGTGCTACCAAGCAATCCTATATAATGATGTACTTGACTATCACTTTCATATGATGATAATGCAATAGTACTTGTCTCTTTGTGTCAAGTGTCTGTGTCATTGTCAGTCCTACACAAGATTGTGTTTATGAGTTCAAGTCTCAATCTTGAAACCTAATTCACTTGTGTAACAGTTGTCTTCTTTGTCAATGTCAACATGAGTAGTAACTTCATCTTCCATCCTCCATAGCTTCCGCCTCTGCCATGCTCTAGATCCTGCATCTTTCACATATCGCCAACCAATGCTCGAGGGTTCCGGCATTGTTTACTATACATGCTACCATGAACTCAACTACATGAAGATCAGGGTCTCAATTGTACTCTCCCCCCTTAAAGATGGGCAATGAGACTACATTTTCTGGACTTTCATCAATATTTCCAAGGCAGATCAGACTAGGAAGGGGACCTTGAGTTGCCATGGGGACTTTTGTAAAGAGTTCCACAAGGGTGTCAAAGGAGGCTTCTAATATACTAGCTTATTCTCGACTTTGATTTTTGCCTCCTCTCTTCTCATGTACCTCTGGATTCATTCTAGTGGTTGCCTCTTGATTGCATCATTCATCAAGGAGTTAGCTCCACCCAATTTTTCTATACTCAACAGAGCAGAATCATAAGGGCTTTAGTCTCCAGATGACTCTCTTGCCAACATTTCTTCTAGTTCCTTCTTTTCAACGTCTCTGAATTTAACTTTCATTCAACTACAAAGAGGAAGATATTCAGTTCTAGAGGTATCAAAATTCATTCTTCTAAGGATTGGCATAGTACCATTGTCTTGATAATAACAACTTTGGAGAATTTCAATAGCATAGGTTCTAAAGAACACTTTGTCTACTAGCTTCCAGTGAGTTGCCAATTGGACAAAGAGAAGGTTATCCGTACACCAAGCATCCCATGTAACTTGTTGTTGAGCATCCACGAACAAATTCCAACTCTTTTCCTTCTTATTTTTGTGAACTTCAATTGACCACAATTCCTTAAGCTTCTGCACAATCTCCCACTTGATGATGTCTAGAAATTCTTCAATGAAGGCCAAATCTCCATGATTGGTCATTCTCTCTATTGCTGCTTCTCTTTTTAGTTTTGTGGAAAAAAATTGGCTATTGTGATATAACTTTCTGTAGCTTCAAAGAGGATAGTGGAATCAATCTGTCACATAGGGGCCCGCAACAAGATAGTGACATGCTTGCACCATTGAAGGATGCACATCTTGTAGAAAGTGGCTTTGGAAATGAAAATCTCCAATTCTTCAATAGTTTTTGTAGGGATTCTCCAATCTTGCATTGCTTTTCTTCCTCTTCAACAATGCCACTTCTTCCATTTTCAACCTTTGTTGGTGCTTATTGATGGCAGTTTTCCCCAACGCAATGTGCACCAAAAACATTGAGCCCCAAGAGGATCACCAAGAAAACAGGGAATCTACTACAATAAATTCTATCTTTTATCATCAACAAGTATGTTTTTTATATTTTAATCAACCACAAGAAGAAAAACAACACCAATCTTCTCAAATCTTCATGCAGCATCATATAACAATTCTTCCACAAATTTATCACAACAAAATTTCAACACATTCTTCGTCAAAATTACAAGAGAATACAAAGGAATTCTCCAATTTGAATGGAAATCATAACATAGAATTCATCTTCAATAGTTTCATAGTCTTCATAGTCTCTCTCATGATCTTTCACTCATAGATATATTGTTTTACATAAAAAATTGGTTATCTCTCACTCACTCACTCACACACTCTCTCAATAGTACATTGAAATAATGAATAATAATCATCTATAATCCATATTTGGTCGTGGATACCCCTCCCAAGAGGTAAGTCTAATATGAAGGGTCACCAGAGCCACTACAGTGTCCTTTTGTAGCTCAACAATGTCATTGTCACATCATTCTTCACTTGAGTCCTAATCAGCTACTTCTTCCACTTCTTTGAGATATTTTGAACTTGTATTCATCTCTCCCCAAAATAGAAAAATTCCCCAAGATACACATTTATCCCACAAAACACTTATAGAGGCATACATAGCAAAATTAAAACAGAGACAGAGGCTCTATAGAAGCTCAACAAAAAGCATTCAGCTCAACTAAAACCATTCAAAACCATCAAAAATCATTCCATAAGCTTCCAAAAAATCTTAAACTCCATCAATCATCATTCCAACCTCTCATTTAGAAAGAAATCAAAACAAAGCAGAAGCTAAACAGAACCAATCAGGCACTCATCATTTCAGCACATCATATCTCCATTGAAAAACATCATCAGCTTCTCAAACCAATTCAACCTTATCCAAAACTCTCACAAACACTTCCAAATCAATCAATCATCATTCAAATCATACAAAAATCACTCAAAAATACAACATAAAATAGCCAAAAAAACATTCACTTCAACCCTCAACATTGGCATTAGTAAATATGGAGTCAAATTGGAGTTGCCATTATATTTTAAAGGAGTTGTCTTTTTTGGGGACAAATTAGTAACCATGCTACTCAAAGATAAACAAACTAGTAAAGAATTCATATGAGTAGGTGAATTAGATTTTGTGGCACTAATCTACAGGTGAGTCTGAGCAACCTTCTCTAAAGTATTTTGGAATTCAACCTTTATAGCTTGGTCTAACTGATGGGTTGGATTTGTAAGGATTATAATATCTTTGAAATTAGGATTCAGGATCTTGAGCACACTGCTTTCTGCTATTGTATCCTTCTTAATAGAAGTTTTATCTTAACCACTATGTCATGTCATTTAAGGATGATTCATTTCATATGGTAGTCAAAGCAAAGGAAAGATCTAAGTTTGTGTCACTTATCCTTGGAAGAAACCGGTCAAAGAAGTTGGAATTTTATTGAAGTCTTGATTGAAGTGGATCATAGTCACCAAGGAGTGGTGGCATTGTGAGCAAAAAAAATGCATATGTAATAATACCAAGTACAGCATTCTCTAGGTCTATTCTAATGACAACACATAGCTCTTTCTCTATGAGGAGTTTATCTAGTAGAGGGTGGCCTTGGACCAATATGTGGAGCTTAAGTTCTTGCAAAGTTCCGAGCACTCTAGGAGAAGTAAGAGATACATATGTAGGATCATGCATTGAAGTCTAGAGTTCCCTTCTTTGCTCCACTATCATCATTAGTCAACAACCAATTCTAACAACTAAACACATGTTCAAATACCATTTTTTTCCAAACACACTTTGTTCTTCTCCCTTCCATGCACTTCAAGTTTCTCCTTGTTGGCTTCTCAAGACAATGAAGAAGGGAGTATATGCAATGAGGTTTGGTGCAAAATTTTTAAATGAAAGATCAAGAGAGAGAAATGGGGTGTTGTGACTACATTAAATTGTGATAAAGAGTACCTTATTGCTACTCCAGTGATAGGAGAAATAGACTTTGCATATGCTAGTCATGATTACTGGTTGCTCTACTCCATATATAGCCATGTTAAGATTGATTACTTATATAAAGTCAAGGAACCCAAAATTTAGACATATTGTAGGTAAAGATAACCTAGTAGCATAATGCTATCTAGAGCTAGATATGAGGAGGAAGAGGATATTGTAGCAAAGGATGATGAGGCCGATATTTCAATCACCATAGTGGATCATGAATGCTAAGTATTTTCTACAGACTCTTTTGTAGAGGAATTGTATGAGGGTGAATGGCTATAGATTGGCTGGCTTATGGCTACTTATGGAAATATAGTTTCTTATGGAATCATCCAAAGAAGAAAATAGGATAACCATTGAGGATACTTTGTGCAAAGCATGATGAGGTTGAGATTTCAATCACCATAGTGGATCGTGAATGCTAGCTATTTTCTACAGACTCTTTTATAGAGGAATTGTATGAGGGTGAATGACTACAGATTGGTTAGCAACTGAGTATATTGATCAACAAAGATAGAGTTCAAGAGGATTAGAAGAAAGGCTTATGGCTTCTTCCTAAAAGATGGTTTCTTATGAAAGAATACGAAGAAGAAAAGAGGATCGCCATTGAGGATAGCTTTCGATGCCTTGATCAACGAGAGAGCAGACTTCAATGTCTTAACTCACAATCATTGGACTCAACTTGGCAAGCCACCATTCAACCCACTAATGCGAAATTAAGCCCATATGGGGCCCATTCCTACGTACTTCTCTGCAAGTGCAGAGCAGCCGTTTCTATCGAGTTTGAGACTGTCCCAATGGTTTTTTTCGCATTGCCCAATGCTAAACACGCAGGCACGGAGTTGCTACTGGGGTGAACTTTCAAAAAGCAAACTCACTGCAATGTTGATTATCAGTCGCAGTGCATCCACCTCGCAATAGGCAACGTTCGCATTATCACAGCCTTCAATAAGGGCTGCGCGACCTCATCACTGTCCGCAACACCACCGGTAGAAATATCTATAACCAACTCCAAGGAGGGGGGTAGTATGCGACCCCCACCGCCCAGATTTCATGAATCACAACCCGCAACAGCAAAACCTAAAGCCCAACAGCCTAGATCTCAATGGCAGCCTACGCAGCTGCAACCGCCGCCTAGGAATTGCCGCTCCTATCCTCATAAAACCAAAAACACTAAATCTAAGAGGCCAGGATGCAGTCACAACAAGGGCCGCATGATCAAGCAAAGATGGATCCCTAAAACCCTCTTGCACGCGCAAGGCCACTACATGGGCAACACCTGGCTGTGGATCCCTAAGGCCTACACTGCCAAAGGCACTACTCATACACTGCCCTCAAGCTTGATCAACCCAAGTCCCAAAAACCCTCCAAACCATTCGCTGCAACGCCCTTCAAAACCACAGCCATCCGACTCATCCACGCCTAAACCCAAGGAAGTCACACAAGCCTATCGGCCCAAACAACAGACTCTGTCACATGAGTCATCACCCGACCAAGTCAACCCGACTCCCCAAATCCACCCTAAATGCAGCAGCCCATCTGTCGTGGTTGCTCCTAACCCACCCATAATCCAAGCAACTCAACCACAGACTCAAGCACACACCCAATCACAACTCTTCGTTGCCACTAGCACTAGTTCTAGCAAACCGTGACCACCCATCGACCTTACGCCCTCCTATGAATGAAAATCCTTTTTAGCGCTGGCCGCCGACCTCACTGAGGACATCAGGGATGATGTGGTGGAATGCATTAAACGACTAGACACCACCTTCATGTTGTTAGCACTAAGCTACGACCGTTTGGACTTAGGATTATTGGAGGAACCCTTTGCAACTAAAGTTCAAACCATGCCCTGCTCCTGGGAGACCTTTGAATTCGCATTCGCAAACACTTCTCACTCTGCTGCTGAATTGCTCAACAGCAAAATCTCCAGGGAGCAAGCCATCAAGCAGCACCTCATCACGTCATACGATCAGCGAACCACTTCTGCTATCACTGATCAAGAAATCACAGTGTTATCAATGCTCGTTGATACTAACTCCCCATTCTTGAAGCATTGGTACACTCTTAGGCTGCAATGGGAAGTCGAAGGGTGTCGCATAATGACCAACGCTGAGCAGCACCGCGCTATCAAAACAGCGGAATATGACCCCACATATGTCACGCCAACCTCGTATCGAGTGTTAACCACTCTTCGGGGGCCGTCCCATGGAAGAACACATCAAAGGATACCCCTATCTCAACCGCTTGTTGACTAAGGAAGAGTTACACATTGCTAGTCGTGTCAACTCTGGTGACTTCCTAACAGATGTTCTCACATACATCATGCAACTGGGGATTCAACCCTCTAATCTGGACCGTGACACTCACTTAGAGTACAACCCCCAGTTCTATGATTGGCTCCTTCACAAGTAACTCCTACGCCACCATACCAAACGCCCTTGCCCTTCTGACCCTAAATCCTAGGAAGGATTCTTCTCAAGCTGGAAGGGGAGGGAGTGAGTGAGGTGAATCAAATCAGGCCAACCAAATCAAAATTAGTGAAACACATAAACATATATTATGGAAAACGGGCAAAAAGTCAAAGGTTGAAAAGGAAAATCTACACTGGTTCTTAATGAATTCATTCAAAAAGCATAGAGTTTCTCTTTTTCAGGAATCAGCAAATTACTATGTGGAAAGCACTAATGAAAATTTCGGTTTATGACAGGAACAAAAAATGTCGCAACAAGACCGTGCCCATCGGCTTCCATTCACGGAAGTGGAGAGAGCACAGTACTGGATCACCCTGGAGAGCAGCGCCTACACCCAATTAAAATTCCAAACTATTCATAATATAGAAGGATTAGTGGCCAAGGAAGAGGCGGCCAGGAGAGTCATTGAAAGCTGCAATTTCAACAAGTACCTGGAAAGATTCGCACAAGAACCCAACCACACAAGCTGTGTGAAATTTCTCAGGTCTTACGACCCTAACAACGAATGCGGCACCGTCACAATAGCAAGGGGACAGAATGCCAAGCAAGTATTGGTTCGCTTAACCCCGGCCTTGGTGAAAAAGGTGCTGAGACTAGAACCAAAAATGGAAAAGAAGCAGAAGAGAGACGTGTACACCATGCTGGGGATAAGAAAGGAGGACGTGCTGACAAATGACGGCATCAACATCCAGGATATCCCCAATGCAAAAACCAGACTGCAAGCAAAACTGATACATGCACTCTTTTCCAGCCAACGCTACAATGCATTGATGCACTGAATCAATGTGCCGGTACTAGAGAATGTGGTGGCTCATACCTTGCATGAAGTCAATTGGAACGGCTACGTGCGCAAAACCATCGACCAAGCAGCTAAAGCGTTGGCCTTAGGAAGCATGCCCCAGGAGGAGAATCCCCAGCATCTAAGGCTGCAGAAAGAAAGAAGGCCTCCTCCAAAGCCTCATTCATCGCTTATGGGAGTATCTTAACAGCGCTCATCCAGGAGGCCGTGAAAGAGACACAAGATGCAGAAGAGGGGGAAGGGGAAATGCCTGACAGGTCACCCCCTCATCAACACCAGGAAAGGTCTAGTGATAAGACTGAGACCGAGGAAGAAGGAGAAGAATAGAAAAGTAAAAATCAGGTCAAGGAAACCAAGAGGAAGGCAGCGCAGAAGAAAAAGAAATCGGATGAAGGCCACAGGAAGAAGAAGGAAGACTTGAAAGAGCAAAGAGACAATCCCTCAGGGAAGCCGAGGAGAGAGAAAGGAAGAGGAAGCAGGAAGAAGAAGAAACAACAGAGCAAGTCAAGCGGGCTAAATAGGCATCAAAGCAAGAGGTTGAAAGGAGAAGAAGAGAAGAGCAGGAAGAAAAAGAGAAACTAGAGGAAGAATACAAAAAGACCGAAAAGGAAAGAAAAAGAAGAGTTGTGGAGGAGGAAGAGGAATTAAGAAGAAAGGAAGAGGAGGACTTGGCCAAGGCCACACGTCGGTCCATCGAGCAGCAATGCAGGGCGGATGATCCAGAAGCTTGGAACCAGTCGAGGGAAGAAGGGCCTAGCTCCAGCATGCAAGCACCAAAAGCCGCGCCACCCGCAGTCCTGGAAGGAAAGGGCAAAGCACCCCTCCATCCTATCCCCACCCTCATGGCACCCTCCACTAAACCCACTATGCTCACCCTTAGCATCCCCACCAGCTTGGAAGTTTCCAACCTAATGGCCTCGATGCAATACTTCATCAGTAAAGAAATGGCCCAAGGGAAGAGTACAGAAACCATGACCACGGGGCCAAAAAGGCCAGCTGCAGATGCAGAATCGAGGCAGGACCAGAAGCGTTCGCGTGTGGAGGCCTCAACCACCCCCACCCCCGCAACAATGATGCCACCAGCCAGTTACGACAAATACATCGCCGAGCTGCTCTCCCAACTGGAGAGGGCAAAGGAGGAAAAAGGAATGGCGGTGGGCTGAGTTGGTGGCAAAGAAAGAATCAGTGGCGGCCTTCCAACTGGAGAAAACCCGCATCATAGCCATGCAACAACGTCAAATATTTGAACTCAAGCAAGAATTGAAAGCAAAAGAAGACATGGAAGAAAGCTACAAACAAATGCTTGAGGACAAGAATCAAGAACTTGTGCAAATGTAGTAGGAATACAAGCTCCTCCTCATGCAACATAAGGAACTAGAGGCAAAAACCGCCACCATTGAGCAAATGATGGAGGAACTAAACGCCCAAGAAGAGGAGAGAAGACAAGAGAGGGAGCAACAACGAAAAGAGATCGAGTCCATGACCGATCAGCTACACCTCGGAAGGAAAGAGCACGAGAACATGAGTAAAGGACTCAGAGCCCATGAGCAAATGCTCATAACCCTAGCACAAAAGCAGGTGGAGAGCATGGAAGGAATGAGCAAAAGGGCCGAGGAGGAATGGGCCACGCAGAATGAGAAATGGGTGAAGGCACTGGCGTGGCGCCTCACCTTGGTGGAGAAAGAAAAAATATTGGCAGAAAGCAAAGCGGACGCCACCCAAATAGCCTTCACTGCCCAGCAAAAGGCCTTCCTCAACACACTACTGGACACAACCCGGCCAGAGGAAAGGAGTCGTTGGAGATGGTGCAGAAGAAACTGAGTATCGCACGCAGAACCCTGCATGCGGGGCTACAGATGCCACCCCAACCTACGGAGGTTAGGCTAGGCTTAGAAAAACAACGAAAGTACCTACTATTGGCTGGCCTAACCCCCCAGGAGGCAGATGCACTCGGCTTTGAGGAAGGGGCGCAGCTAGATGACCGGTGGGGGGAGGACACTGATATTGAATTCGTCATAAGAACCAACAAAGAAATAATCCCACAACCCCCCTCACCGCACGATCAGAAACAACAACAACTCGACCCGCCCCTGGACAGACAAACCACGCTCAAGGAGCGATGGAGAAAATTAGTGGAAGAAGCTAGAAGGCAGCTGCAAGCCAAGCCAGTCATGCAGCCATCCACATCCCTCCCACCATGCCCCGATGACCTCCCAACGCAATTCCACGTGGAGCTGGTGATCTGGGAACGGCAGGAAATTGAAAAGGACCCTTTTTCTTTCAGTTTCTTCATGCCTAACAGCCTGAGAAGGATCCTGTCGATTAAAGTAATGGAGGAGGTGATCGCGGCTGGCAGCCAACTGGGCCAAAAATGGCTGGAAGACAGGGCAAAGACCCCCACTCTGTGGGGCACGAAGGAATCAGAGTTTTGGCAAGACAAAGTGTTCGAGGTGCCACACATTGTAAGGGTTTACAACTGCCAACCTCTCTGGAGAAGGCGAATATGCGACATTAACATGCTTGCCTGGATGGCATTTTGCAACACCCTACCCTACGAAAGGAACGACTCCACATTCATGGCATATCCTCGTAGGTTAGGCGTGGACTTTGTTGCCACCCTCCATGGGCGGCATGACTTCCCCATCATCTACAACTCCAATGCCACCTCCTTCGCGAATGCCCTCCTCTTTTATTTAGGAAGCCTAAGTGACTCCATGACGCGCTTTCTCACAGACTTCTCCTCCTGTCCAGATCCTGCCTTTATAACTACATGTAATTACCTTAGGCTTCTTAAGCTATTACTCAAGCAAGATCCGACACCGCAAGAGAATGGCTTGCCCTCCCTCTTTTTTGATCCCAATGCTATTGATAGTTGCTCTATGGCACGCTTAATGATGAGAGCTAGCCTACTCCCCTCTTTTTGCCTAGCTCTCCTAGAGGACATGAGTGACAGCCAATTTACTAGGTGTAATCACCCCTTCCTCTCCACCACCTCTCTCCATGTCCACATGAACCTGAAAGGGTACATGCAAAGCCACCAATTTTTGCACAAATCCATCCGCCCTCCTTTCCCCCCTCATTCAGATGAAGAGGATTAGGCCTGGCTATCATCCATTCCACTACTATTATTATTTTTTAAAAAGCGGAGAAAACAGCAGCAATAAAAACACTGACTGGACAACATCACCCACTTGCAGAAGCACTTACCACCACATAAAGCACGATCACTACCTAGGGGTTCTTAAGTTAGGCATGTCTAGTGGCTTCTGTCGGCCGGCTCCACTCCCAACCCCCTAGCCCTTTTTCTCCCCCACTTCACGCTTAGGGCACATCAAGGGTAGGACATACCTAGGGAGGTAACACTCGCCTATGGTTAGACCTGTCACCCTAAGCCACTTGCACCGCACCCCCCTTGGCACAAATGGGATCCTCAAGGGTGGGACATCACCTAGGCTTGCCTGCGGTTAGACCCACCTCCCCATTCCACTAGCATGAGCACAATGCACTAACACAATGAGGTAAGCACTCCCCTTAGGAACAGCACCACACCTTCTCCTTCCAAACATCGGAGAGCAACAAACCATCGACTTCGAAGGCCCTGTCAACCACGCAATACCCATTTGGCTCTTCCGACAAAAATTTCACAGCTCCTACAAGCACCTAAGTCTCCAAGTGGCCCTCACCATTGCACCACTTGGCCAATTGCCTGCCAACCTACAACAACACAGAAGTGCCATGGGACTGGCACCCATCTAGGAGGGGGGTAATGCTAACCCCAAGTCGAGATGGCAGAAAAAGGAAGGAAAAAGCAGAAAAAAACATGAAAAAAGAGCAAAGATACACAGGCGACCTCCAAAACTAAGCCAGGGCAAAAAGCGCAATTTTAAATGAAGGGTGTCTCAAAAAACTCGGAAAACTCTTGTAAAAGATCACCAAGCTCCCTCCTATGCCAATTGTAAAATGCTAGATGGGTGTAGGCTAGAGGCATAAGGCTAGAAGAGGAAAATGGAAAAAAAGACCTTACCACAAGGGCCGGTCATGTAAAAAAGGGATGGGTGCCCATGGGATTTTAGGGTTTGTATATATAAAGTTCAAAAAGTGAATGAGAGCTCATTCTTTGGTGTGTGGCTAACAAGAGTCTTCTTCTTCTTCTCTTCTCCTCATCTTCTTCTTGCTTGTGTGTGCTCTTGAGAGAGGGAGGGTGAGAGTGTGAGGGAGTGAGGGAGTGAGTGTGTGAGAGTGAGGGATCAAGAGGGTGAAGCTCCTCACCATCTCCTCTTCTCTTCTTCTCTTCTTCTCTTCTCTTCTCTTTTCTTGCGTGCGTGGCTATGGAGGATGGAGCTTGGAGATGGAGGAGGCTTGAGGATGCTTGAGCTTGCATCTAGGATCGTGGAGCTACCGGGGAGTGTGAGAGAGGAGGCAACTCATATCGACATCAAGGTAAGCTCACTACACTCATAGGATCGATGGTGTGTCGGCTAGGTGAGAGATAGCCATTAGAGCTCGCTTGGAACGCTTGAAACAATAAGCGGTCCGTGGGTCTTGGCGGTTGAGAGAAGGCTCCAACAAGTCTCAACAGGAGCTCTGAATCAAAACCAGAATAGAGGATCTTCTGGATCAACCCAACTAGTGTATACAGTAATTACAAAAGCTTCCCAAAACCCTACTACAAGGACTTCAGGAGGTGAAAATCTAAAGGACTACTTATCCAACTCAATTGCACGTATCAAGAAAGAGCTTATGGATGTGATTACAGAGCAGCTACAGACGCTAAAGGTGAATACCGCTAATATATCTACTCCTGCGGGAGCTGGGAGAGATGTGATGCATTCTAATACATGGTGTGGAAAGTTACATCAAGCGGGACATTTAGCAATTGAATGTACCCGAAAACCAACCATTCCTAGAGCCTTTTGTTCCTGTTGTTTGCGGAAGAACCATACAGAGGATATTTACTCCCTGAAAGAGATGCACAAAAAAAGACAGAAGGATGAAAATTCAAGATTCAACTTGCTAGAATCCAAAATGATGACACGGGATATTGAAACACAGCCTAGGGAGTTTGGTCCTAATTTCAGTCCAAGGAGGTTTCCCTCTCAAAGTTACAAAGGACGACAGTTTGAGATCAGAGGTGGAATGTTATAGGTGTGGAGAAAAGGATCATATCTCCTCGAATTGTCCAAACCCTAGAAGATATATGGATTACAAGCCCTTATGCAGCCAATGCAAAGGACTATCCAAGTCCAGCCCTTGTCAAAAGGCCAATGCCACTGATAGCCAACAGAAGGCACAAGAGCCTGCCTCCAATTTGGTGGAGTTGGAAGTTTCCGTTATCACGCACACCAAGAAGAAGGAACCAATTGTCCAGAAAGAGAACAAATCCCTTGCCAAGACTATGAAGTTCAACCTGCCAATAGAGGGACAGAGCAGTACAGGACATAACAATGCAGTACAGAGCACTGTAGTGCCACAGAGAGTCATAGAGACAGTCCTAAAAACAGGACCAGAGGTCTAGGAGATAGACGATACAGAAGCACCTCCAGAAACAGAGGAAGTGTCGATGCTGCCATTGCTAGAAGAAAAAGGAAAGATGAAAATAGGTGTAGCCCCATTCCCTAGCAGGCTGGAGAAGCCCGTGGATCCTATCAAAGAATATGACTTGGTAAAAGACCTAGACACTTTTAAACCAAACTTAATATTCTAACAGTTGTTGATGCTATCTCCCAGCTATCGAAAGAAATTCAAAAGTATCTTGACAAGAAGACGTGGACTAAGGATTGCTCCTTCAACAACAGCCAAGACCAATAAGGCCCCGGAGCCTATAAAGGAAGTAGATGTGGCTAACGCCTTCCTAGATCCTAGAACCCCAGAGATTAGTGTATGGATAGAAGGATGCTTTATTTCAAATGCATTGATTGATGGAAGCTCATCAGTAAACATAATGATAGATGTGACAAAGAAGGACTTAGGATTGCAAGGAAATTGGCAGACCAAAGTAGAATTAAATCATTGGGCATCCTCCCATATGCAGGAAAAGATTATTGGCTAACCTATCTAGTGGTTAAACCAAATTCTTATGGGACCTCATACCCTCTGCTGTTGGGAAGACCTTATCTTTTTGAAGTGACAGCCAAGATGGACTGGTTCAAAGAAACCCTAACCCTAGGCAGAGGATCCAACAAGGTGATGTTGAAATTGTATGGATCACAAAAAGGTAATGGATCCACATCCATCGAAGTCATAACAACTAACTCCTCCAACGAAGTAACAGATGGTACATCAGGAGATGAAGAGGCTATTAAATAGATCTTTTCCAAGAAAATAGAGGCACAGTCCCTAACAGTGGGCACTATAAGCCAACTACCGAAGGAAGTAAAGTCCTTGTCCATGGGAGAATACCTACTGCCTCAACTCGAATTAACTTCTAAAATCACCTCTGACAGCGAGATAGAAGCATGGATGTATTGTTCTCCCTATTACATGGCATTCGCAGAGTCAGAAGTAGAGTCAGAAGCAGAGTCAAATGTATTGTTCTCCCTATTACATGGCATTTGCAAAGTTAGAAGCAGAGTCAGAAGCAGAGACAGAGCCAGAGATAGAAGCAGAAGCAGAGATGGAAGATCTGTTCTTCTCCTACATAGCCTCTACAGAAGTAGAGACAAAGCCTCCAGAGGAAGAGGATGAAAATGATGAGGAAGAAAACGAAACAGGATATGAAAGTGCAAATGAAGAAGTTCCTCTGATAGCAGACGATCTTGTTGATGTCCCTACAGAGGCCGAAGATCTCAGGGTATTGGATGGAATGACCATGGTTCCATTTGGGTTGACCAATGGATCACAAAGTATGCAGAATCTGCATAAGCAATGGATTAAAGGCATAAAAATAAAGTTCACCAATGGCTCCTGTCGCCTAACCATTCATTCTCGAGAAAAGATTATGATGATGCCTCTTTTCGATAGAAGCCAGAGCTATTAGAGCCAGGCTTCTAGAAGGTCCGTGCTATGTGACATTCCTGGACGCATCCTCTAAAGATGAATCCCTAAGTTCAGAAGAAATCACCAGTCACACAGAAGCAAACAAAGCTCTGATACCCTTCCAGCAATCTAAATAGACAAATGATCATCTGTTTAGAAGGAGGACATTAGTTCTAATGGAACATCAGATGATGACAATATTTCCTTGAAAGAGTTAGACCTATATCCAGAAGCACTATGTGGGACATTTATCCGCGAAGTGGAAGGTGAAAGGCAAGTGACGTTCTTGGATAATGACTGTATTGAACGTCACACCTGAAAGTAGATCTCAATCTTCTAGAAGAAGAACTAGTGATCCTGCGAGATCTACTAAAGGAGAACTTAGATGTGTTTGCTTGGTCGTACAAAGACCTAAAGGGGATTCATCCCACAGTATGTCAACATCACATTGACCTAGATCCTGATGCCAAACCTGTAAGGCAAAGATAAAGGTGTATGAATCCTAATTATTCTACTCTGGTGAAGGCTGAATTATTGAAATTTCTTGAAGCCGAGTTCATTTATCCCCTTGCTAACAGTGAATAGATTTTGCCCATTGTGGTAGTACCTAAGAAGAATGGGAAACTTCAAATATGTGTGGACTTTTGAAAGCTGAACTCGAAGATGAAGAAGGATCATCTCCCTATCCCTTTTACAAACCAACCGTTGGACACAATGGCAGGCCATGAGCTGTATTCCCTCTTGGATGGATTCAGCGGATATAACCTGGTCCAAATCATAGAAGAGGACCAATCCAAAACAACCTTCACCACAGAATGGGGAACCTATGCTTACAAAGTGATGCCATTTGGGCTTTGTAATGCTCCTGCTACCTTCTAATGAGTAATGATGGCTACCTTCCAGAATCATCTGCATGATTTCATTGAGGTGTATCTTGATGAATTCTGTGTCTATAGCTTAATACGAGAGCATTGGGGACACGTAGAGCAATGCTTTCACAGATGCCGAGAGTATGGGATTTCTCTCAACCCCGACAAATGTGTCTTTGGCGTCTCATCGGGAGTTCTTTTGGGCCATATTGTCTCTACACAAGGGATTGCAATAGACCCGGTGAAGATTGAGAAGATTGCCACCTTAGCAGCATCAACAAACCTCAAGCAATTTAGAGGATTTCTTGGCCATGTGGGCTACTACAGAAGATTTATTGCACATTTTGCAACCAAGGCATCCCCTCTGCACAAGCTCCTAAGGAAAGATGCAGATGTCCTTTGGACTGATGACTGTAATATCCTAAAATAGTGCCTTATCCAAGCACCTATTTTGCAACCTCCTGATTGGACGAAGGAGTTTCATGTGCCCATAGATACATCAGTTGAAGGGTTAGGTGCTGTCTAATGTCAAAAGGGCCCCTCTAAATTAGATCAACCGATATATTATACAAGCCGAAAGGTCACTGATAGGAAATGGAACTATACAGTGACAGAGTTTGAATGCTTGGCAATGGTGTTTGCACTGGAGAAATTTCGACACTATTTATTGTCAACGCATTTCAAGTTCTATGTGGATCATGAAGCCTTGTCCTTCCTGATGAACAAAGCAGATGTGAAAGGGTGGCTGATGAGATGGTTGCTCCTATTCCAGGAGTTTGATTTTGAAGTGGTCACTAAGCCTGGCCGTTCCCTTGTCCTAGCCAATCATCTATCACGGATCCCTCAAACTGCAAGAGAGGAAAAAGATGATCCAGATCCTCCTGATTCTTCCTTGTTTCTAGTTGAAACAGTTACTCCCTGGTATGCAGACATAGCCAACCTCCTGGAAACTCAATAGTATCCTCCTGGCATCTCAAGCCGTGAGAAGAAGAAGCTTCTGTTAGAATCATCCCGCTACACTTTGCTAGGCAGTGCACTGTACAAGAGAGGCAAAGATGAAGTGATGAGAAGATGTGTTGTAGGAGATGAAATCCGCATAGTATTGAAAGCATGCCATGACGAACCATGTGGTGGACACTTCGCAGGAGAAGCAACAGCCAGAAAGGCTCTATTAGCAGGATACTGGTAGTAGCTGACCCTCCACAAGGATGCACATGACTACTACAAGAGATGTGATGCTTGTCAGCGAATGGGGAAACCCACCAAAACAAGTGCCATGCCATTGCAACTTGTTCTTCCCCTTAAGCCATTCGAGAAGTGGGGGATTGATTTTGTGGATTCCATTGATCCACCCACCAGATGAAAGCAGAACAGATACATCTTAGTATGTACGGATTATGTCACAAAGTTGTGTGAAGCTAAAGCTCTGAAGCGGGACGATGGTAACAACGTAGCTATGTTCATGTACGAAAATATTATCACTTGTTTTGGTAGTCCCCTCGAGCTGGTAAGTGATAGAGATACTAATTTCCTTAACAAAATCATGGAGGAGCTGACAGAGTTGTATAAGATCTGCCATCGCAAGTCCACTCCTTACTACCCCAGAGCCAACGGCCAAGTTGAAGTCACCAATCGCATCCTCTGCTCGATCCTGACAAGAATGATTGCCATACATCGTCGCGACTGGGATGATCGACTTATAGAGGCCCTCTGGGCATACAGAACCTCCCATAAGGCAGCTACATGACAGACCCCTTTCCAGCTAGTGTATGGTACAGAAGCCGTCTTCCCTATTAAACTGGAATTGCCCTCTTTGCGTGTGGCAGTTAAAGAATGCTTGGGAGATGATGAGTCACTGCAACACCGCCTCCTACACTTGGAATGTTTGGATGAGATTCGGCAGATGGCCCTACATTGTATGGAAACCACTCAAGTGCGACGCAAGGCCTATCATGACAGTTTCATCAAGCACAAGGAGTTCAAAGAAGGTGATCTTGTCCTGGCCTATGATTCGAGATTTGGCAAGTTTCCTTGCAAGCTTCAACAATAGTGGATGGGCCCGTACAAGGTACTTGCTGTCAATTCTAATGGCTCGGTTCAGGTGCAGACCATTGATGCCTCTGATGATTCTTTTCTGATCAATGGCTATCATCTGAAGAAGTACTTCCCTCCTTGGGGATCTTGACAATCACAATTGACCTACCTGTGACAAATGCGGGATCTAGAGCATGGCAAAACCCAAAGCTATGGAGGATGAAATGAGAAGTGTGGACTCATGATGGAGAAGACAAAGACACTGTTTGTTACACAAGTGAATTAGGTTCCAAGATTGAGACTTGGACTCATAAACACAATCTTGTGTATGTGGACAATGACATTGACACTTCACTGAAAAGAAAAGAGTACTATCATTGCATTAAGAAAGGAAGCAAGTACAATGCTTTATAGGAAAGTAGGAAACTGCAGTAGGCACCATTGTGCATATGGGACAAGTTAGCCTGCATATCCTTGCCCTGAATCTCCATACAAAGAGGCTGTTTAGTGAGTGTGATTGCTGATTCTCAACACCCCTCCTTAATCACAACTAGAAAGGCACAAAGTGTGTAGAGGCTGTAATGAGAACCACCTGCAAAGTGTGGGCATACCACAAACATGGCAAAACACCAGAGGCTGTCGCAGAAAAGGCTAAGTGTGGGTACCATAAACATGGTGGACATCCAGAGGCTGTAACAGGGGCCTCACAAAGTGTACAGGGACTGTAATGCCAAGTTACATAAGGAGTTTACAAAGCTTATGGCAGGAAGCATTAGGGCAAGGAAAATACAAGGCTATTAAAACAGTCTATCAGAATTATGAGAGTACAAGGACTGATGAGTCTTGTCCTTCCGATCCTGGTGGTCTTCATCTTCATCTTCTTCTTTCTTTGCTCCATTTTCTTCTTCTTCTTTGACTGCGACTAGATAGGCCTTTTGGGATCTCTTTCTTGCGTGGCAAAACTTCTCGGTGTGTCCGGTCCTTTTGCAGAAGTCGCAGAAGAGCTGATCCTTCTTGCCTTTGTACCTGTTGCCAACATATAATGCATGCTCATCTCTAGAGGTACTTGGTTCTTCCTTAGTTTTTAGCTTCTTTTCTTCTTCTAACACTGATGCCTAGATATCAACAAGTTTAGGATTTGGCATGTTGATTAAAGTTGTTGATACATTATTATATTCAGGTGGCAAGCTCTTAAGTAGAACATCGATGCAAACATCTTCATCCATTTTAATATTGATTCCTGCAAGTTGGGTTAGGAGTCCTTCCATGTAATTGAGATGTGTGGCAAGTGATGTGCTGGACTTCATTTCAAGCCTGAAGAACTCAATCAGGAGACCATACTTTGATGATTTAGATTGTGCACCAAACAGGGTGTCAAGTCTTTTCCATGTATCCTGTGAGGTCTCACAGTTATCCACATGGTGGATATAACTGTCGTCTAGCTCCAGTTTGATAATGGCCTAGGCTCTGTCATCATTCTTTTGCCAAGTAGTTGCAAGGTCCGCGTCCCGAGGTTTCTTCTCTTTGCCATTTGTGATGGCCCAGAGACCCTTTTTCATCAAGATGAGCTTGATGCGGGTTTGCCAGGTGTGGAACCCGACTCCTTTGAATCGAGCATTTGGAGAGTCTTTTCCCATGTTAGACTTACGGGAACAGTAGCAAATCAACTTCAGACTTATTAGATTTGAGCAGCAGAAGAGTTGATTGAGAGACACAAGTGCTAAAAAACACTAACTGAGTGTCAATGAATACCAAATCTGCAAAGTCCTTTACTCTTTTAGATCCAAGTGATCTTTCCCTTCTTGATTTGATGCTAATACCTTCAAATCTGAGTGACAGTACTTTAATGAACTTCAGAGAGTATTGCTCAGTGATTAAAATCACTGTTGATAACTTCAGTGAGAGAAACAATGAGAAATGCCAGAATTTTGAAGCTTTGGCTATGGCTTTTGCATTAGGGTTTCTGGGGGCAGCCTGGTTTTTTGCTGATTGCAGGAGCTATAGTGGATCATTTTCAAAAAATTTTATATGCCTAGGAAGCTGACTTCATGGGCTATCAAAGCCCCATGATAATCGTCAACATCATGGACTGTATGCAGCACGCAGGCAGCTCGAACATAAGCAGGCGCAATTCTGACAGATTTCCGCGATTTTTGCAATGCTGGAGTCAGGGCGCAGTAATGCAGTCGATTTTTGTGCCAGGATGAATCGCCTTGAGTAGAGGAACAACTCCCTAGAAGAAATCGTGGGCTGAAATGGCCTGGTTGAGGAGTTATTGAAGCTCCAAGTAAGGTAGGTCCTGTCTGGCTATGGTTGCCATGGAAGCTTCAATGAGAGTAGAGTTGGGAGATGAAGTCATGAGCTGACATTGAGCTAGACTGAGGTTGAGAGGAATCAAGAGAGGCTAGAGAAGTAGTGCCATGCCCAACTGGGCTCTGATACCATGTGACAAATGCGGGATCTAGAGCATGGCAAAACCGGAAGCTATGGAGGATGAAATGAGAAGTGTGGACTCATGATGGAGAAGACAAAGACACTGTTTGTTACACAAGTGAATTAGGTTCCAAGATTAAGACTTGGACTCATAAACACAATCTTGTGTATGTGGACAATGACATTGACACTTCACTGAAAAGAAAAGAGTACTATCATTGCATTAAGAAAGGAAGCAAGTACAATGCTTTATAGGAAAGTAGGAAACTGCAGTAGGCACCATTGTGCATATGGGATAAGTTAGCTTGCATATCCTTGACCCTGAATCTCCATATAAAGAGGCTGTTTAGTGAGTGTGATTGCTGATTCTCAACACTACCCTCTCCCTTTTGGGTGTCGCACTATCATTCTCTTCGTGCTTTTGATAGCCCTTATGTTCTTCCTCATGAGGTGGTCTCGTTCTGCTAGCCTCTCACAGATATCTCTCAACCTTACCTTGTTCTCTTCTCGTTTGATCCAATAACAGTGGCGAAGTTGGTCCTAACACACGATATTTCTACCATTATCTTTATTAACGAAAAAAAAACAAAACAAAACAAAACAAACAAAAAAAACAAAACAGACAAAACTATTATGGGAGAAAAGGAAGAAATTCCGTGTCATAACAGGCCTCGTTCCAAGAAAAGGTGGAAACACCCTTGGGCGAGAAGCTGACTGTGGAAAAGGTGGTAACACCCCGTAGTTCAGGATAGCTGATTCATTAGCAAAACCTTTCTAGCAAGTAATTTGAAGCCACCTCCCTTGGTGCGTTGTCTCTGCAATATCAGTCCATCTGCCCTTCTTAACAGATGACCTTTCTTACAAATCATTGAAGTACGAGACTTGTTGGCTGCCTCCCTAGGTACACCTCGTCTTCAATATCTTGATGACAACAACAGATAAAGCGATCTTCATCGCCAACCCCCTAAGTGACGTAAGCTTCAATCCTAACAAGATGGGGATGTGAGTATGGGTTGCCCTTTGTTTCTATTAACAGAGTGTGAGACAGAGGGTGGGGTAAGTGACCAGTCTTTCCCTTCAAATCAAATGAGAGGCGAGATGTGTGAACGAAGTGTTGTATGCAGGGATGGGCCTCTCAATGCACAATGCACGATCTGTTCATGTGCACTGCACCATAAGTCTCCCTCGCCTTCCTTCTTGCACTGTATGCCGGCACAGGGCGGGATGCACAGTTGCACCATCAACTGTGCACAAGGCATATAATCTCTGCACAAGTGACAGTGAGGATTACATCAATGGGTTTCAAGAACGGGTTGCCCTCCTGTATCTTTCAACAGAGAGTGAGACAAAGGGTGGGTTGAGTGTGACTGGTGTTTCTTCAATCAAGTATTGAGCGGTGAGGATTGAGGGACGCTATGACAATTGGAGTTAGGTACGTTCTCATTTCCCTATGCACACATGGGATGGGTCTCTGCCATCATCACAGGACACGCCACTCTATTTTGTGCACTGCACTACAAGGCTCCCTGGCCTTCCTCCTTGCACATATGCCAGATGGGTGGAACACATGAAAGCACCATTAATTGCGCACACTGGCATACTCCCTCCAAATCAGTTTCCCCTTATTCAATTCTACATCGGCTGTGAGTTATGGGATTTCATGCTTATTCATTGAGCGATGTGCGTCATGGGGTGAGCGACTATTCTATCATCCTCTTGAGTGCCGTGAGTTGAGTGACTATCCTTCGTCAATGACACCTCCACCGACAGGCTTCATCAACCAGCTACCTCCCTAGATGTTGATGCATGGTCCCTGCCATGCTGGCTGAACGCTGGAGCGAGTCGTGGTAGCTCCTGCAAGCCGACTCTAATCCTTCTATAACACTGACGGTTTCTTCAACCATACGCGAACCGGGCCAAGTCTTTCTAACCTTATCCTTATATTTGCAAGTGTATGTTATGTTTTACGTGTGGGGATGCCAGAGTCCAGTCGGTTGACGAGTCTTAGGTTGTGTTGCTGCCTTTAACCCTGTTCGTTAAGGTTTTAGTGTGGGGACGAGTCCCTGCGCATCTATGATGCATACCCCCTACATATGCCTCACTTTAATCCTGCATAAATGCCCTGAGACCTGATTTTACCCTGATGAGGAGGACCCACTCATCCATGTTCAACCCACCCTTGGGGTTGTTCCTTCTCTTTTTCCCTTTATCCCTTGTTGTAACGTTTTTTCATGTGAACGCATCTTATGTTCACTGAAACCCCCATCCCCCTTATAGCCATGTTTGTCCCTTTGACTTGACCATTTTTCATTTTTACCAACCCCTATTCCGGTTGACGGTTCTTGAGTTATTAATTTTTGAAGCATTTCTCGTACATTGGACGGTTTTCCATGTGAACGTACCTTTATTTCTTCCACACACCAATCTGACATAATATCCCTCTCCTCTATCTTCCTCCTGAAATTTTTAATGTTTGCTCCCTGTCCTTCCGATGCACGGTTCATCTGATATTAATTTTTGCGTTTTCATGTATATTTTTAACATTTTTCCATGTGAACATGCCCTATTTTCACCAGAATTCCCGTTTCATTTGATTGTTGTGTCTTGCCAATCTTTCCCTACATTTTTCCTTTTTTCTCCACCCTATTTCGACTGTTCTATTTTTCGTTATTAATTTTTCAATATATTTCTGGTTCCATTTTTTGTGTTTTTCGCATCTGAACCCCTTCTAACTCCATCGGAAGTGAGTTTTGACATGACAGACCTATGCATCCCCTTCCCATAGACATTTTCTCTTTTTATTGCCCTTCATTTCGCTGCTTGGTTCTTTTCGTATTCATCTTTGAGCCCAATTTCGGGTCCGTTTTTTGGGTTTTTCCTAGGTGAACGCATCCTCTCTTGAATGGAACTGTGTTTGGATGTGATAGGTTTGACGAGCACATTATTTGCACAATTTTTCTTCTTTCCATCCCGCATTCCGGCGTGCTGATTTTCCAATATTAATCCCGGTATGTATTTTTGGAGTCCTTTTTCGTGTTTTTCATAAGGGAACGCCCTGATTTGATCCCGGCCACCCCATTGTACTTTTTTGCAGTCTCGCCCTTACCTTTCAGCCCATTTTTCCTTTTTACCGCATTGTGTTTCGACGAACAATTTACGAGTTATTAATTTTTCTTGGTTTTGCCATGTCTCCGTGCGCCTTGCCTTGCGCATGAACGTGCGCGTTTTTGACTTTACGCGCCTCGACATGCCCCGTTCTCTTTGCGCCCTTTCGTCCCAAAATCCTGGCCCCTATTGCTTCCCATCCCTGCAAAATTTTTCAACCCCGCCCCACGCATGTGCGCGGGACTGGACCGGCTCCCCATTCTTTCTTTTTCTTTATTTTAACAAAAATATTTTTTTTAAAAACAAAAAACAAACAACCAAACCAAACAAATAAATAAATAAAACACCAACAAAACCATTATCAAAAACAAACCCAAAAAAACAAACACACAAAAAACACACACACACAAAACAAACCAAAAAAACAAAAAAAAGAGAAAAAAAACAAAACAAAACAATAACATTTCTTTCTTTCTTTCTTTCTTTCTTTTTAAATTCTCCCCCCCATCCGACGGTTTTTTTCCCTTCTTCTCTCTCTCTTCTTCCTTCTCTCTCCTTCTCTTTCTATCTCCCCGTCTTCTTCCCTCCTCCTCCTCTTCCCCTGCTCTTCTCCCTCCCTCCCTTCTTCTTCTCCCTCCTCCTCCTCCCTCCCTCTTCTTCCCTCCCCCTCCTCCCCTTTTCCTTTGGCACAACATAACACAACACATCACAGCACGACACGGCACGACACGACACATCATGGCACGACACAACACGATTGCAAGGAAAGAGAGTGAAGAGAGTTTTGAGAATGAAAGTGAGAAGATGTATTAGATTGAGAAAGCTTTACAAAGGAACGGGCAATTCGAAGATGGCGCAACACGCTACCAATATCGTCTCAACACCGTTTGGTAAGGAAGCAAGAGGATGCTCCCTTATACACTCCCCCCCACGAGAAAGCTCAATGTCCTCATTGGGTGAGAGAGGGACCATTTTTGACTCAAAAAAGTTCGGGGGTCTTAATCCACTCCTAGAGAGTAGATCAGTGTCTTAGCCCGCTAGAAAAAGAAGACGTATTTACAAGCTGACATCTTATCCACAGAAATATACAAGTGTGAGATAAAGATGGTTAATAGTAGGATTGAAGTAGTGTGCCTTGCCCACTGACTCAATTACAATTGTGGAACAAAGGACTTTGCCAAAATTTGAAGTAGGATTGTTCTACCCACTTCTCACTGTACAACTTGTGAGACAGAAAAATTACTCATGAGGTAAAGACGGATGATATAGATCAGGATTATCTCTTTCATTGTAGAACTAAAGGAGTAAGTCACGGGCATGCTCAATGACTAGTGGTTCAATCACCCATGCAGCTTCTTTGATTGGGCGATTCTTCTATTTGATGTGGAATTCAGGATGTTTGCTGGTGAAGCGAGTTGCCAAAATGATTTCAGGTTCGAAGGGCAGATGCTGAAGTTGATCTGGCAAAGGACATTGACGACCGAATCTGGTATCGGCATGAAACCTCTGAAGCAATTGTACATGAAAGGCATCATGAATCAAAACATTGGGTGGCAACTGTAGTTTGTAGGTCACATCATTGATACTGGTCACCACCTTGTACGGGCCATAATATCTGTTGTTGAACTTAGGAGTTAGGTTTTTGGGCAAATCTATGTTTTTGGAACTGACCAACACCAAATCACCCAGAAAGAACTATACATGTTTGTGGTGATTGATGTTGTATCTCTTTGCTACCAAAATCTTGTTTTGACGAAGAGTATCTTGGGCGACTTGCATGCATTATTTCCAATTGAGCAAGAACTCTTCGGCATCTGGATTTGAGACATATTGCTTACCTGCTGCTAAGGCCATGGGAGTTATGACTTCTTTACCAGTAGCCACTTCAAAAGGTGTAAACCCTGTGGAGCTATGTAATGTGGCATTGTAATGAAATTCAAGGATATCTAGAAATTGAGCCCAATCCTTCTGATCTGCTCGAACATAACTTCGAATGTAGTCTTGAATGCCCTAATTTAGCCTCTCTGTCTGCCCATCTGTTTGTGGATGATATGCTGAAGAAAACCTTAATTGAGTATCCAATAGCTTGAATAACTCTCTCCACATGTTACTTAGAAAACGGGGATCCCGATCTGAAATAATAGCCAAAGGTAGGCCATGATACTTGAATACCTGTGAAAAGAACAATTTGGCCACCTTAGGAGCTGTGATGGGAGGATCTGTTGGAATAAAATGGGCTTGCTTTGAAAAATAATCAACTACCACAAAGATCGTTGTACAACCATGAGACTTTGGCAGATCTGTGATGAAGTCCATACTTACAACGTCCCAGGGACGCGAAGGTACTGGCATTTCCTGAAGCTCTCCTGCTGGCTTCATGCGCTGTGTTTTGACCATCTGACAAGTAGGACATGTGTGAAAATATTGTGTAACATCCTCCCGCATCTGCGGCCAGTAGAAAAATCTTTTAAGCCAATCAAAGGTGCGTATCTGACCGGAATGACCACCAATGTAACTGTCGTGACACTCCCAGAGTATCTGGTTGCGGAGATCGGCAACCTTCGGAACATGTGATGCTGACTGATGATAAATGAGACCATCCTTGATTTCATACATCCCCCATGGTGTTTTGCTGGATTCTATATCTTTGATTAACTGTTGAGCTTCTTCATTTGCCTGCATATGCTCTCTGACTTGAGCCCCAAATCTACTTTCAGCTACCGTTATAGCTTGCAACTCTGCCTGCCTACTAAGGGCATCTGGCATCTTATTGGAAGACCCAGGTTTGTGCAAAATTTCTATATCAAACTCTGCTAGGAAATCCTACCATCTAGCTTGCTTGGGAGAGAGCTTGGGTTGAGTTTGGAAATATTTAAGAGAGATATTGTCTATATATACTTTTGTGGGCTTATCTTGAACATAGTGTCTCCACTTCCTTAAGCAATAAACCACTGCGAACATCTCTTGCTCATGCGTCGCCCATCTCC
Organism: Lygodium microphyllum; assembly: GCF_053477565.2. NCBI lineage: Eukaryota > Viridiplantae > Streptophyta > Polypodiopsida > Schizaeales > Lygodiaceae > Lygodium > Lygodium microphyllum. The sequence goes on along the minus strand of NC_141153.1, from coordinate 1,506,364 downwards.
TTTCTGTAGAATCCAACTTCTTAGATTCATAACAAAATGGGTGTCCATCTTGCATAAGCACGCCCCAAATGGCGTATCCTGAAGCGTCGGTATGGACCTCGAATGGGCTAGAAAAATCTGCCACCCACCCTGCCCACCCCCAAATTCCCCCCCCCCCCTATTTTAACCCCCCACCCCTAAATTAATCCCCCACCTCTAACTTTACCCCCCCCCCCCTCTAAACTTACCTTTAATTTTTCCTCCCCTACTACATTTACCCCTTCCCTGCCAACTTAACCCTTTTCCCACCCCTTTCATAACCCCCCCTTAAACCCATTTCCCACACCCCTTCTTTAAACCCCCTCACTAACCCCTTTCCTCCACCCCCTGTTAAGCCCCCCTTCACACGCTGCGGTTGATATTTTGGTGTCAGTGGTTGTTCACGTGCATTCACGCGCGAAGACACTCGTCCAACTTGTTCATGCAGTATGGTCTTGCAGCCATTCGTACACTGTCACAGTCATTAGCAGCCATTCATATGTAGTCACAGATACTTTAAATCCCGAAAACTCTAAAAACACATTAACAAATCCAAAAAAATCATTAAAATTTAATTAAAATCTAAAAAATTACATAAAATTTCCTAAAAATTCTCCAATATTTTTGCAAACAATTGAAATATTTTTTAAACTCGAAATCTCATAAAAATTTGCAAAAATTTTGAAAATTGAAAATTCTTTTCAAAAACATTAAAAAACATGTCAAAATTCATTAAAATTTGATAAAAAAATACCAACATAATTTTAGAAAAATTTCAAAAAATTCTACAAGCTTCATTGTCCCTTTTATCAATCATTTCTCAATTGAAAATGCTTCCCTAATTGGTCGAAGTATTATTTGAAGACAAAACCCTAATTTTTTGCCCAAAATCATGCAAAATTCATTTTCAATATCAACAATGAGCTGAAAAATGTGAATCAAATCTAATTACCTTATTGACACTGGATGATTATGTTTAATTTGCTGAAATCTCTTTTTTACATTATGTAAATTTTATAAAAAAACAAAACACACTATAAAAACAAAAAACAAAAAACAAAACAAAACAAAACCACAAACTTTCTGCACATTGATATTTCAACTGCGACATGTTTTCTCATTTGGTTTGTTGTTTCGATACACATCAACATGAACCACCATATTGTCCTTCATTTTATTTTTTGCATTTTTGTCCTTTAAATAAAAATTAAAAATGAAAAAAAATGAAAAAACAAACAAATACCAAAACCATAACAATAAAACCCAATCAAAACAAAATCCCAACATATCCATCATTTTATTTTATTTTGGTCATATGTATCATTTGTTTTATTCTTTTTTGTCAATGTGTTAGTTGTTTTTTCGTTTTTTTGTACGACAAGACGACTAGTTATAGTTGACCTTTTGTCCGTTGTGTGGAATATTTGTGGATTGCGTCTTTCCTTTTTTTTGAGGATGTGGTATCAGACTTTGCAGACAACCCCACCCATTGCCAGGTTTTTTCTCTTTGTCCCTCTCTCAAGTTGCACCATAACACACATATAATTGTAATAAAATCAACCGATTGTTGCACCCACCAAATAAACAGAATGCACTTCATTAGTTTTTAATTTAAAAGAAACTCAACTGTTAATTGTAAAAGAAAACATGTCGTTGCACGAGCACATGGCACAATAACCCACATAATTTTCTAAAATAAATCCACAGTGCACACACACATGTGTTACAGACACAATTTATTTGTAATTAAAATGAACCCCTTGCCGTCATGCATGCATGCACTCTGCGTCACAAATCACATAAATTGTAACAATAATTTGCATTATTAGAGACCCCCAATTAGTCGTCACTCCAAGTAGGGGTTGGGATTGCGGAATCGATTCACTATGCATTAATGATTAATTAATAACGAACTGCAATCTAATTTGTACATGGCCAAAATGAATTCGATAGTGTTCACCCATCCACGTTTACTACACCATAGGTTTATGCAATGCATTTACGAAAATTGTGATTTGTTAAGTCAGAGATGTCGATCTTGTTCATCTCTCTTTATTCTATTGGTCCAAGTCCTGGATTTTGTTTAAGTCTGGTCATTATCTGGGGTACGATGTGTTTGCATTTTTATTTTTGATTGCTTGATTCCACGGGGTCTTGGGTGCCTGCTTGTTGCATAGCATGAATCTTTCAGTCGCACGAGTTTGTAGGTCATGTCAAAATTTTTCCGTAGGATGTGAATTGTTTGGGGAAGTCTGGTCCAATTTGGTCTCGTCATTTGTCCTTTGTTTTGATATTCTTCTCAGTGTTGATTTGTCTGGGTTTTGCAGGAAATTTTTCGTCTTTTTCCTTGGTTGTGTGTGTGGGTCTCCTGTGTAGTCTGAATGGCATCTACCTCTATTCCTCCTATTGTCATCCAGCATGTGCCATTACCGGTGCATGACTATGCTCTTCTCCTGGAGGCGGATTGCATTCGTCGTGCTGGTCTTCATCCTTTTGTGGCTTTGAAGTTTTTGCCAGTGGACAACACGATTTGCTACTCCTTCCTGGCATCCTACAAGAACCAGTCTGGCTTGGTTTATAACCGACGCTTTTGCTTATCCACAGCCAATATCAGTGATGCATTGTGTTTGGACATGTTCATGTCATGGAAGCTTGCTTCCAAATGTCTATCCAAGAAGTTGTTCACTGTTTACTTTAGGATCCTGGAGGGAGCCAAGTTCAATTGGGCAGCATTCATGCTCATGAAGATGGATCATCATTTTCAGAGAGTTCAGAAAGGTCAAGGCAGTAATGTCTCCTACAGTGTTTTTCTTCAGAAGATTATCTCCCTTGCACCTCCTCCTGGTGATGTGCCAGTTCCTGATCCTGCTCCTCTTTCAAAGTTGCTGCCACCTTCTATTCCAACTCCTCCTCCATTACAACCCAATTCTAATTCGGAGGATGAGCCCCCTGGCAGATTCTCTCACAGTAAAAGATTACGTACTAAAGGGCCCCTTGGTCCTGTTTCTATTTCAGTTTTCTGATTCTCTTGCATAGGACTCCATTCCTCTTGTTTCTACCAATTCTCTCCCTTCATTCTTGTCATGTCCTAATCTACTTGCAGCACAAAGGGATGGGTAGTTTGATAAACAGATTCCTGCTTCCTTACAAACAATGTTAGCTGGACCTTTGCTTCCTCAGTTAGTTTCTGGTATCGAGGCTACATTGGAGACTCACTGACGACTTGTCTTCAGTCCATTTACACAAGGGTGTATACTTCCTTGCAGGACAAAGTGGATTATCTGACTAGTCAATTGAGTAAGGCTTTGGAGGATCTAGCATTTGAGAAAGCCGCCCTCACAGATATTCATAATAAAATGACTGAAGCTACTACCCTAATGGATTCCTAGAAGGCCACCATTCAGCAGTTAGAAGCTCAAGTAGTTACCTTGGAAGCAGAGAATGCGTCTTTGACTAAAGAGAAGAATTCTGCCCTTGAGGAGATGATCAACTTAGCCAGTAGGTTGGGTACTTGTGAGGGTCAGCTCTCAGGAAATTGTTGAGTCACAGAAGAAGATGATTGCAGAGCTTAATCAGAAGATTTTTACTCTTTATGTTCCTCCACTTCTTGTGGTTTCTTCTGTAGTAACTTCCAACGAGGAGCTTGACCAGTTACAGCAGAAGGCGAAGTTGTGTAATGGTTTTTCTGCTAAGGTCCAACGCCTTCAACAACGTATGAATTGTGTGCAGGATGATTTTACTAGTTATCCTGGGCTGGTGTCACCCCCACCGTCTTTCTAGATCAAGTATAATCATCAGTGTTTTTCCTTGTATATCTATTTGAGCAATGTGGATTTAGAACCTCCAGAGGATGGGTGGCAGAATTTGTGGCCTGCAAATTTGCTAAAGTCTGTGTTTGACAGATTTGTTGATGAGATGATTTCGCATGAAGTACAGTTGTTGTCCTTCATGTATCTTACAAGGCATTTGCAGATTCTTGATGAGGAGGATTTGAATGTTTATGTGGGAGATGTGATTTTACAAGTAGTGATGTATGTGCACTCAGTTGAGCTCCTACTAGCAGATATTTTGAAGCATTATCATGAGCAAACGTCTTGGTGTAGAGGACATGCTTGGCATCTACCTTTGGAGGATGTTGCTTTGGACCCCTCTCGTCTCAGGGGTTTATTCCACAAATCTGATATCCAGCCACTGATCTTTTGTCTTATTCTCTTATGTCCTATCGTTTTTCGTTGTATATTTCCCTCCTCACTTCCAACCCTGACACTATTCCTCTATTGTCTTTTACTCCTTCGAATTCCCCTCACATTCCTGTTTTTACTTTTTGTCCTTTCGTTGCCGATTCGACATCATCGCCTACCCCTTCTGAACCTCCTCTTGTAGTTCCTCCTATTCCTTATGTTTTCTCAACAGATTCCCTTCATAAGTTTTTGCTAAATTTTCCATCTCTTCCATCTTCCTTATCTCTTCATTTCCCTTCTTTTTATGATCTATCCTATCCTCCTTTACAATGCTCTCCTCTTATTCCATTCCCCTCTCCTTCCGATTACATTAACCTTCCTCCTCACTCAGTGCTAGATACAGCAGGGTATGATAGTGACATACTTCGTCGATGACAATGGACACTGCATGATTCTGTGATAGGACCGGTGTTTAACTGGCCTTTCATTCCAGGGTCCTGGGATACCTCTGCAACATGTTCGAACTCTTACCTTCATTTTGCTCGGGTGCATGCTCATTTTGAGGATACCTCTGTACGTCTTGCGGTTCATTTTTGTTGGTACCTTGCTTTAATGCATCAGCAGTCTAATTTGAACACTCGCAAGTGTATCCCCAATTTGATCATCAATCCAAATGTGGATGTGACTGCTACTTGGATGGATATTCTGTATTACTTCGCACAAGATTTCCCTACCAGGTTTCTTATTTTGCTGGAAAGGATGTGTTGTATACAATTCCTCTAGAATATGCCTTTGCATTTTGTAGATGAGAGTAAAACTCTAGAGCGTCTCAAGTCTAGCATGAAGTTTAAGAGGAAGTGTATGCATCTTGCTTAGCAGTGGAGTTCTTATTGGATGTATCAGTTATTTTTCTTTAATGGAAATCTTTTTTTGTGCTCTCCATTTTTTGGGGGCATGTGCCATTCAGATTACCTAGTGTTGTGCCTGTGTGAGTTGTATATATGTAGTATGTATATATTGTTTATCTTTGTTGGATGGAGCTGAAGTTGAAGCTGGATTGATGAACAAGATGTTGGACTACAAGCTAGCAGAGGATTATGTTGATTCAAAGAAAACTCTTATATCCTTTATGACTTTGTGTTGCTAATATTTTTTTTTAATGAAAATAATATCCAAACGGGTGTTTTCCTTTCGTTGTAGTATTATCAAATATACAGGTGATAAGGGGTCGTGGTGGAGTGATTGTTGAAGATACTACAGAAGATCAAATTGAGCTCTTTACTGAACGTACATTCTTCTTTTCCTTAAGTCGCAAGGACACTTCCTTTCTAAGTGTGGGGATATGTTGAAAGTGGAAAAAGATTGAATTTTTAACTAATTCTTGTTGTTTTTGAGGTCTGAATGGTTGATTTTTTATGGAATTAGAGTGATGTATGGTTGTTAATGGAAGTGTTTAAGAGTGTTTTGGATAATATTGATTATGTTTTGGAAGATCATGATGATTCTTAGTAGAAATATGAGGCTCTGTGATATTCTGATAGGTTCTGTTGAGGTTCTGATTGGTTTCGATACCTTCTGTATAGCTTCTGTTTTGTTCGGATTTTCTTCTATATGAAGCATGGATTGATGATTGATGAAGGTTGAAATCTTTTGAAAGCTTATTGAATAATTTTTAATAGTTTGGAATGGTTTTAGTATGATTTATGAGGTTTTGTTGTTCTTTGATGACCTTCAGTAACCCTCTGTAAACCTTCTATAGAGCCTGTGTCTCTACTCTGTTCCTGCTCCGTACTGTTTTGTAGATCTTCTGTAAGTGTTCTGTAGAATGTATGTGTGACTTTTGAAAATTTTTCTAACTTTTGGAAAGGATGAATCTAAGTTCAAAAGAGTTAAAACAAATGAAAGAAACAGCTACTAAAGACTGAAAAGAAGACTGAAGTGACAATGACAGTAGTGAGCTATGAAGAGACACTGTAGTGGCTCCGATGCCTCTTTGACACAGACATACCTCTTGGGAGGTGCATCCATGACCTAAGAAGGATTATTGAGGGTCATTATAGAGTATTGTAGTGAGGTGATGATGTATTATTGAGAGAGAGAGAGAGAGAGAGAGAGAGAGAGAGAGAGAGAGAGAGAGAGAGAGAGAGAGAGAGAGAGCCAGAGATAGCCAATTTTATCAAAACAATGTATCTACTATGAGAGATTGAGAGAGAAAACTATAAAGACAATGAAGATGAATAATATGTAAATGATTTCCATTAAAAAATGGTGTATTCTTTTATGTTCCTTGTTCTATTGATGGATTTTATGAAGATGTTGAAGATTATGGTTGATTCTATCAAATCCGTGGGAGATATCTACTATGATGTTGCATGAAGATTTGTTGTTTTCTTTGTTTTGGTCATCAAAATAATGAAATAAAAGCTTGTTGATGTTACAAGATAGATTTTCTTGCAGGAGAATCCCCCTTTTCCTTGGTGTCTCTCTTGGGGCTCCACGTAGCTCTCATGCTTTGACAGTCAAAGGCAATAATGCTAAGAGTGGTCATGACCACCATGGGAGAGACTCTTGGAAGTCTCATTCTCAGTCATATGGACAATCTTACAATAAGTCTCCTGGCCGTAAGTCTGCATTGACTTGCCATTATTATGGAAAGCTAGGTTATATTTGGCCACATGGCCATAAAAAGTGTGATGAGAAGTGCAAGGAAAAGGAAAAGGGAAAAGTATAGGAAAAAAATGATGATTGCAACATTGTTTCCAGTAAGTCCAATGTCAAGATTGAAGAGATTAGTGTAGTGCAGTCTAGCTCGCTCACCCTCCCAGAGTGTCGAGTCGTGCTTGGATGTATATTGCTAGCACCAACTAAGGTGCTATGTGCCTTTGGCTTGTCATGTACATAGTCCCCTTTGATGACTATGAGCTTTGCCCTCAAGATGGGCCATTCTACAAACTTTGGTGTCGTGTCTTGTTGAGGAGTGCATGTTGAGTGTGTGACGAGTGTGTTGTCAAGTTGGGAAACGGTATTGTCACATGACATGTCACAGTCTTGTAAGATCCCTCCTCCTAGGGGTCGAAGGCATGCCCTGTGGGGGATTCCAAGGGCCGGTGGACCGTCACACTTGACTGATTTGGATGATGATTATATACTTGTAGCTTCTTATGTTGATGTTTCATGATTGACCCATTCCTTATATGCTGATACTCAATGTTGACTAATCAATTCAGGGGCTTCATTTCATGTTATCCCTCATCCAGAATGATTTCACTCCTATCATAGCACAATAGGATCTATCAAATTGGATAATGACTTGGCTTGGCATTGGATATTATTGGTATTGGAGATGTATGACTGCAATTTTCTTCAAGGAACATATTTACTTTGCATGATATATGCCATGTTTCAACTTTGACCAAAAGACAGTTGGATGATGCATGTTATTTTGTATCTTTTGGTGATTTCTCATGGAAGATTACCCAAGGGAATCTTATCCTCCTTGCATGAGGTTCCAAGTCTAGCACTTTTTATCCCTTACTTGCATCTAGGTTTATTGACCATGTTTTGGTTGTGGTTGTAGTACCACATGTATCATCATGGCATCGTCACCTTAGGCATATGTCATTAAAGGGAATAAAAATACTTACCCGTTTTTAGTATCTTCCACCCCTTGATTATAAATGGTTTGATTCTTGTGATTATTGTCTTTATAGCTAGTAGACACACACAGCCTCCGCCACCTAATCAATAAAAGTGTTGTTCAATTCAGACATGACTCTCATATACCAGCAAAGTACACAAGTTATGTTCGGCCTTTTGATCATGCTAGTCTTCCCTAAATCATCTCCTCTACTTTGCTTTGATCTGATCTACCCGTCTCTCTCTCTCTCTCTCTCTCTCTCTCTCTCTCTCTCTCTCTCTCTCTCTCTCTCTCTCTCTCTCTCTCTCTCTCTCTCTCTCTCTCTCTCTCTCTCTCTCTCTCTCTCTCTCTCTCTCTCTCTCTCTCTCTCTCTCTCATAATGGGTAATTTATATGATATCAAATCACAAAACCCATACTAAAGTCAAATGACATGAAAGATGCAAAGTCACTGCAAGAAGCAAAAGATATTGTTGTATCCCAAGGGGCTAAATCCTCCCTAGAGAGAAGATTAACATGCTACACAAGATCTAACTGCCACTACAAAAGACCCTTGAGTTTGTCTATTTCCCTGGACACCCACAACAAAGTCAAAGATGAAAGCATTTCAAGTGATGCAATTATGCCAACAACGTCAAAGTTTGAAAAACTGAAACAATACCTTCATATGTGGCCACACTTGGGTGGGATATTTCACCCTAGCAAAACCCTAATCAAAAGGGCACAATGATAGACCAACAACAACTTGCCAAATATTTGTCAAAAGAGCCCAAAATTTCCTAGCCAAAGGGCAAGAAATAAATCTATGATGCAAAGATTCCACTCATTGTACAAAAAAGCAGCTGCCATTTGAGATTCTGCACTTTGAAAGGGCAAAAGTAAAAGGAAGCCCACCAATGATCACTCTCCAAAGAAAGGCCTTGCATTTGAACATGGTCTTGTTCAACCATCCTTCCATTAGTGTGGTTTTCCACCAAGCCTTGGATTAATGCATGCCCCAAATCGCATTAGCTTTAGTAACCATCCAATGCTTGTACTTAATGAAGGGAAAATGCACCTAATGCATGCCCCAAATCACATTAGCTTTAGTAACCATCCAATGCTTGTCCTTAATGAAGGGAAAATGCACCTAGTTAGGTGAAGCCTTTTAAAGACAAAGATGGCTAGCAAGATCCCAAGCTTGTCAAGTGCAAAAAAAGGCTACATAGGTTGCATCAACCCTTCAATCAAGCCCATAAATCACGAATTATGCAAGACATGCAAATTGCAAAAAGTCCACCTCTAGCTATGTCTTCACCTTTGCTGGAGTTGTTGTTTCTTGGATGTCTAGGATGATGTAGAAATGCATGGCCCTATCTACTATAGAAGTAAAGTATGTTGCAGCCACATTGAGGCTTGCAAGGAGACTACCTAGCTAGGCCGTCTAGTGGTAGACCTTGGTCTTACTAATATGGTCCCTACATTGCATTCGGATTCTATGGGTACTATTCAATTGGCCAAGAATTCGATGTTCCATGTGAAGACAAAGCACATTGAGGTGCATTACCACTTTATCAAAGAGTTTGTTGAGGACAAGTCCATTAAGCTTGTCAAGATCTTAATTACCAAAATCTTGCAAATTTGCTAACCAAATGTCTCTCAACTGAGCATTTTACCTTTCTTAGGAAGATTATGGGTGTTAGATGAGATTATGTATATTTATCATCCTTTTGTACTTTATGTACATTTGTACTTTGTTGCTTTTTTTGTTGTTCTCTCCTTATTAGATGTGCAATTGTCTTTGAGGGGGAGGTTGTTGTGGATAAAGGCATATGTACCTATGCCGCCCATACATTCACTACACTTATAGTACCCACACACCTATACACTTCAAGTGGCAAGTGCCCATCACTATCACTTCATTCTTTATTCTTTCAATGACTAATGAATAAGGGAACGCTAGTCACACATGGTGGCCATTGGAGTTTCCACACCCTATGTCTCTCTCTCTTGCTCTCTTACTCTCTTGCTCCACCATCCACCATAGGTTACACCTCCCTTACTTCCACTTGCTCATGCTCCCACTCAAGCTTCTCCCTTCAAACCAGTTAGACAAACTTGCAAAGGATATAAGAGTTTTTCTCATGTTTACACATCCATTTTTCAATTATCAATGATGACTTGAGCTTGAATCATCATCCATTTGAGTCATCTCTTTAACTATATCATCTTGAGTACATCCTCTTTGATTGCATGACAAGGATAATACACATACTTATACACATACAAGGCATTCACATAAACCCTGAAACTCACATTCACAAAAAATAGTACTATAGTATGGATGGCAAAAGCCCCCAAAAATAGAGAGCAAAAAGGTAGTATCACTAAAATTCAAGATACAACAAAGGTTAATCCGCTAACTTGCCAGGATGTAAATGTTTCTTCTTAAACCTCATAGTAAATTTTAGTTTCTTCATTGCTCTATTCTCAAAGCATCCTGAAGGAAGTACAAGCAATACATCCTCTCTATCAAAATGATAAATCTAGTAGGAAATGCATGTATAAAATAGTATAACACATCCATTCAGGCTATAATCACATCCTCATTAGGATTGATAGTCAAAGGAGGGATATACTTTTGAGTATTTAGGTGTGAATGATATTGCATAAAGCCTAATTACAACAAAAGTGTGTAGCAAGTTGTACATATACATTTTTTTGATTGAGCATGCACTCGAGCAAACTACAGTAAGAGTTCAAACATGTTGATGAATTCTCCCAAGACCCTGAAATGACAAGTCAATTAAAAACAAGTCATAATGAGTCTTACAAAGTTCACGACCTTTGACGGAGTATATCATAGTCAAATCCACTAGTATCTAGAACTGATTGGGGGGAGATCTATATATTCGATAGGTTGGGCTAATGGTATCAAAGTAGAACAGTGAAGGGGCAGATATAATAAATCATAAAAAGTGGGAAGTTGAAGTGATAGGGATACTGAAAAAGGGGGGAAGAGAGAAAAAAAATATTTGAAGGGGTTCTATTGAAAAGGTGGATGGAATAAGTGGGACAACAACAGGAGAATTAGGAGTAGGAGAAGAGAGGTAGAATTAGAAATAAAAGGGCAAGTAGTAAAAATAGAAATTTAAGGAGATGTGGAAAGATTAAAGGTTAAAATAAAAATGATATTTGGACTAATATTAAGAATGAAAATATAAATAGGAAGGCGATGGGAAAGCTAATAAGAAATAAGATCAGCATGATCAATTAGATACATGGAAGATCGATAATCAAAGACTTGAAATAACACAATAGTAAGTAAAGATTATGAGAAATATGGGAAAGATCTATGGCATGCAAATGCTAGATATCATATTTATAGAAGGTACTCTATCGACGGTGTTAGACCATCACATCCTCTTCCAAGGGTGGGTGCCATGAATGACCTTTACACCATGAAGCCCTTTGAAGATATGTCTACAAGCCATCTGATAGATTCATCTCAAGAATGAACAAAGAGTATTGCTTGTAAGATAACATCCCCTACATATGTGTTCATGTTCTCTTCATAGGTATCTATAAATCACCCCTGAGATACATAAACTGAAGCAAGTGTGCCTCATGGTAGACAATATCCTCCATAGCTCAATCAAAAACTAGTTTGAGAAAATGATCTGGCCAAGGATTATGCCATCCATCTTCTAGAGGTTCTTAAATCAATAGTACTCAAAGACATGTACAGGGCCAAATGGTGCTAGTGGTACTTAATCCAAAAAGTTGGGGGAGGCAACACAATATCACCATATCAAATGAAAACTTCATGGAGGCAATCCATATGCTACTAAACACACTCCACATTAGTAGAAAAGACATCACACAACTTAGCTTGCTATCGTATGTTTTCAACATCCTCCTAAGAAGATGTAACATAAGGAACCACATGAGCAAGGGGAGAAATAGAAAATTTGGCTACTCATTTCTGTAACTCCTCAATGGTTTTCTTCTGTGAATCAATAGTATCTTGAGAGTACTGCAATTCATTTTCACATGTACTAAGTTTAATAGCCAAAATTACCATCTCTAAAAGGGTAAAATCTAGCTCCTTGGTAAGTGAAACTTGAGCATCCAGTGAAGCAATTATCTTCTCTATCAAGATCCTAGTACTTTCTATGAATCCATCAAAACCATAGGCTCTATCATTTATTTATGGATATCACTAAGAGTGGCTCGCTATGAGTCTAAATCCTCCACGGCTTTACTGAGTTGGTTGGTTAAAGAATCCACCTTGTCCTACAAGGATGTGTAAACTCCTGTGTACATGGATTGAAGATAGGAAGTGATTGTTGTTTCCAAAGTAGATTGGACATTGGAGACCATCTACAATAGCATAGATCTAAGGGTGAAGGGATTGAAGAATCAAGTTTACCTTCCCATTGTGCTACAAACAAGTGTGTGTAGAAGAGGAATGAGGAATTGACTAAAACAATAGGCACAAGAGACTGTATAGGAGAAGGGGCAAGAACATGATAGGAGTGTCCCTATGTACATGAGCACTTCTTACAAATAAACCTTATAGGAGAATCATCATTATCAAAGTCTTTTTGCATTGGAAAAGGAGAAGGAATTGAATGTGGAGCTTGTGTAGAAAGAGTAACATGATCAAGGATAGGCACTCCATTAGGAGGATTAGGAGGAGGTACAAAAGTAATCACCCTCTAAAGGAAAACTCTATAAGATAAACTCTTTAAGATATATTACTCGGCTGTCCTTTCTAGACCTTTTGGAAATGTTGATCCATTTTAGTAAATAGAAGCTAGGCCCAATTAAACTTTTTGCCACTAAGAATTTTGACAAAAGCAGTGAAGAGTTCCTTGGATAGGCATTAAGGCACTGGTTTGCTAGACATAAAATGGTATTGTGTAGGAACTGGTTGAGTTGCTCCATAAGGGAGAAGAAATGGCATCCCTAAACACACTTGAATTGCTTATGACTTTGCTTGGAGTCAAGTGTGTAGAAGTTTCCTTTTGAAGGACCTCCACAATTTGCTTAACTTGATCTCTCATCCAAGGAACATAAACAAAAAAATATACATATGCATCATCGTCCTTTCCTTCTTCATCCCTCTCCATAATTATCCTTAGGAAAACACACGAGAGAGAGAGAGAGAGAGAGAGAGAGCACCTTCTCAGCAAACTGCACGTGAAACTATGCATGCAAGAGAGAGAAGGGATGTTTAAAGGAGCACACCCCCGCATCACGCACATGCACCCCTTCATCTAATAATTCATTAATAATAACATTTTATTATACAGAGGCCTTAGTCACCATATGTTTAAGATGTCGCATGACCTTCAAACCTTATGCCCTTCTTATGCAAATTCGATATTTTATGAAACATAATGAAGCTATATTGGTGCATAACATTGTTTATGTAGATATGGTAGAGTGTCAATTTCTGAACATCTTTAGGCTTCATCATTCATACTTTTGGTTATATTCCTCTTATGAAGACTCCCTTTTGAATTCCATTGTCGAGATTATGGTTGGACCATCTCTTTAGTATAGACTCCATCCTTGAGACATAAGCTTCAATTTGTCCTCCAAGGAAGTGACTTAGATTCATGAATTCTTCTCGCATCCTCTCTTCAATACTTCCATGCCTAAACTTGGTGGATAATGTCTGCTTCACATCATTCCATGTGCCAAAAGTACTTGATGCTTATTTGGCTAGGAATGGGACCTTGATTTGGCTGTTCCATTGGGACTTCTGTAAAGAGTGCTACAAGGGCGTCAACAAAGGATTCTTCTCCTAATTTTCATTCTCTACTCTAGCCTTTGTTTTCTACCTTCTCATGTTCCTCTCAAGACCCTATAATGCTTGTTTGTTTATTAACTCATTCATCAAAAAGTTGACTCCACCCAGCTTTTCAATGCTCCACAGAAGGGAACATAGGGTATTTTGCTTATTTTAGTCTCTAAAAGACTCTCTTGGTAGCATTTCTTCTACTTCTTCTTTCTCACACTATAAATTCAACCTTCATGCCACTATAGAGGGGAAGGAATTTGGTTCTGAAGGCCTAAAAGCTCATCCATCTAAGGATAGCCATGGTGTAATCATTCAAATAATACTAGCTTCTAAGGGTTTCAATAGTGTAAGGAAGACACAATCCACCAACTTCTAGTGGGTTGCTAATTGAACATGCAAAAGATTATCAGTGCACCAAGCATCCCATGTATCCTATTGTTGTGCGTCTATGAGCAATTTCAATCTTTTCTCCTTCTTATTATGATGGACTTCCACCAACCAAGACTCTTGAAGCTTCTTATTATTCCCCATTTGATATTGTCTAGAAACCCCTCAATAAAATCCATATCTACCATCTTTAACCAATCTCTATGCATCTGATTCTTCAACTTTCTCCCAAAGAATTTGACACCAAGATGCAAGTCTACGTTGCTTTTGTAAATTGAGGGAACAATTCATCACATAAGGCTAGAATCAAAATAGCATTGTGCTTCCACCATTGGAGAATGAATCTTTTGAAGAAAGTGGCTTTAGCTCTGAATTCTTTCAATTCTTTTGGGATTCTTGAAATTTTACAATCTTCCATTGCTTCTCTTTCTCTTCAATAGTGTCATTCCTTCCATTTTTAGCCTCTTTAGGTGCTTATTGATGATGGCAGTATTTATTGGTTGTACACCAAAACATGGAGCTCCCTAGAGAACACCAAAGATACGCGAAAAGAACTGCAAGAAAATCTATATTGTCTCACTAACTAGCATGTTATTCTTCTCTTTATAGCACCGCCAAAAGAAAACAATAGGAACAACAATAATGTCTTCACACAGTATCATGTATAGTACCTCCCACAAATTTATCTTCAATTCAACACATCACATCTTCATATCAACGAACCAAGAAAGAAATGAATACAAGAATGCCCAAATTGGAATGGAAACCATCACATGGAATTACTCCTAGTCTTCAGCTTTAGTGCTCAACTACTACTTCTTCCTTTAAACAATATACAAAGAGCTTCCATTCTTATCTTTCTAGAGAAGGAACATATGCCCAACATAAAAACCCATCTAGTAGAATACATATAGAAGCATATATACCATTTATAGAGACATATAGAAGCGCATAGAAGCTAGCAAAATACAACAAAACCATGTAGATATAACCAAATCCACTCCAACCTATCAAAAACCACCCAACGCATATCCAACCATACTGAAAACCAATCATTCACAACCTCAACCTCCTAGCACTACCAAAAATAGACCCAAATTGACACATACATAAGACATCAGAACCAATTAGACCATTAACAAAACCTATCAGCACATGACAACCCAACCCAAAATCAACATAAGCTAATCAAACATACTCAACCACAACCAAAAATATCCAAAACACTTCCAAACCAAACCAACACACCAAATCAAGCACCAAAACAACCAATGGACACCAAAAAACCAACAAAAAATAGCCAAAAATACAATCCTTTCAACTCAACAAATCCATAGTTGCAGCATGTGTGAGAGAAAAAAGAAGATGGACAAAGCAATTTTGAGAAATAAGGAAGAGAGAAGTTAAAGAGGCACCACAATCAAATGTGTTCTGACCTCTTCAACCACCTTTTCCCAAGAACCTCTAAAATGTACCCTTTGGACTCCATATTAAACTCAAATATATGACCATCTAAAAGCAAAGGATGAAAGCTTTTTTATGTTGTGTGTATTTTAGTGCAAGGGTCCTAAGGTTCTAAAAATGAGAGACATGTGCAACGGCTTTTATAGTTCCAACCCAAGCATTTTATAATGGAGAACAAATATATGAATGGAATATAAAAAACTCATGACCAACTAACCACGGAGCTCTTCTATACTTAGCTTCAAGAAACTTTCGCTTGCCTTCTTTCTTTTCTTTTACACTTTAGTGGATCATTTATGCAATTCCTCAACCACTCTCATTTATCACTTTTCTTTTTCTTTATTTCTAACACGCATGAATATGATTGCTTTGATAAGGATGAATGCCACAACACTGTTTTTGAAATGCACAACATCATCATGAAGAAGAAACATTGAAATTCCACAATTTCAAATGCCAAGAAAGGCTAGAAACCCATAAAAGAATTTTCAATAAGCATGCCCACTCTCATTAAAACTATATTTGAAGTGCTCTCACCCATCAGATTTAATGCTTGAACTTCTTATAGAAAAGGGAAAACCTTAAAAGATAGGACATGTGGATTTTCAATTGAGGTTTGCTTTTCTTTTGTACCTTGGATGTGAAAGACATCACATTTAGAAATGATGGAAAAAGTACCTAAGGAAGAACTAATATACATCAAGCTATACAAGCTCACACACAAAATTTGCATAGTAGATATTTTATCAATATCTAACTTCATACCGAAAGTACTTGGAGAGGCTATGAGGTTATGGGTTTTAGCTCAAGGGTTTTAGTTGAGAAAATGTGCATAACAAGGCTTCATGCGACGTGATCAAATGGAAAGTTTGTTGACATATGAGGATCAAATTTGGTATGCATAATACTTTGGTATGGATTTGATGAGATTTGAATTTTTTGCTAAGCAAAATTTATTGTACAACCGACAAAGTGCAACTTCTGGAGAGGAATAATTAGATTACATTAACAAGAACCCCATTGTTAAGATGACTCAAAAACCCTCACGCATAATATTGTGCAAATTTTGTACCAATATTTGATGTTCGCCATAATTAGGGCCAAAGGTAGACTATTTTCACTTTATACGTATAGTTCTTATATGAAGGCCCTTGGAAGTTTTTATGTGGCTTCACCATTAATTTATAAGGCCTTATGGGAGTGTGTGATTGTCTCAAGTCTTTGTTGACTTAGCTTCTAGAAGGTTTATGTGAATCTAAGATGCTTTAAAGGTAAAATAAAAATATTGTATTATCTTTCCTCTCTCTTCAATCAAGTGGATGAAGCCCCTAGGCATTTTACCTTTTACGAGCAAAAAGAAAGAAAACAAGTGCCAATGTAACTAAAATTGTAAAATCTTCACACGATTTTCTTCTTGTTTTTTTATAATTTTTATGGGACTGGATGTGCTTGTAGAACGACACCTAAAAGCAAGCCGCTAAGGGCATAGATATAAGCCATAGACCAAGACTAGTACGTGATTCACCCAATTTGGTGGTGGCTTTACAACTCAAATCTTTGTTGAATTTGAGCTGCAATAAGTTTTATGGATTCTCTTTGTTGGATCTTCTAGTAGTGTAAGGCTCAATGGCTCTTATTGTTCCATGCATTAACTTCACTAGAGACACCGATGTATGTTGGCTCTCTTTGCCTAACAAAGGGTGTAGCCTAAATCTCCTATGATTAGCCTTTAAGTTCAATCACTCAACCCAACAAAAACCTTGATGTAGGTGCCATTAGGTTTTAACCAATATTGCGACCATAGCACTCAACACAATATTCACTTCCTCATTGCCCATAAGGTTATGTGCTACTTAAATACAACAAATAATCAGGGTTGGCTTTTGACTCGTGAGATGTAGGACGACAAGTTTTAGTGCTTGATAGGTTTTAAGCAATTGTACTCAATAGTCTATGATTGAATTTCACGTCTCCGTAATTATCACCCTCAATTGTTTAGACACAAAATGCACAACAAATACAAGACTATATAGCCTAAGCTCCTCGTGAATATTATGTTAAGTATGAGCATTGTATGTCGATAAGTTGCCACACTAAACTTTCCTATGATAATTTACAAGGCTTGTATGTCGATAAATAGATGTTGCCTTTGGAGTAGGCACATGATTGGCAGGCAACCAAAGAATCCCATTGTAGAAGCATACTTTGACAGATGCTCATACATTATCCAAATTAGACCATGGACAAAGCCTCCATATAATAAGATCAATTATCAAAAGCAAATTTATGCTGAACAACAAAATCAGTCTTGACATAGCCTCTGGGATGCTAAATTGTGTTGTCAAATAGTGGATTCTCAAATACTGGGCCACTCTGTTGCCCACTGTCGATCAATGGCCATACTGTAGCCGTCACCACGTTGCGCATTCTTGTTAGCACTAGTATAATTTTCAGCCTTTTAGCATACAAGGCAAATGAACATTTGAATGGGTATTTTGAAATCTAGGCAGAAACACATACTAAAAGACCACTTAAGAGACAATGTGTGTACAATAATGTAAGGAAAAGGTCTTGGGTTGAGAGGTGATTTCCTTATCACATTATATTTCGAAAGCTCCTTTATAGAATTGTTTGTTCGGACTAAATACCTAGCATCATCTGTTAGTGAAGGCTCTTACAACACAAAGGCTCCTTTCTGAGTTAGTCTTCAAGATGTATTGAGCATCCTTGAGATGTGGCATCATCCCTCGTTGGTTCAGTTTTTTCCTTTTTCCCAGGGAGGGAGAGATGGGTTTGGAGGGAGGGGGTTATATATTGAATATACATTCGACAAATGTACAAAACATTCTGTACAGTTACTGTACAAAGATGTTGCACTGCTTAATCCAGTGCACATGCAATGCTCAATAGCCATCTCCAGTGCACACTCTTGTATAGTGCAGTGACCAAGTGCTGAAGGAAAGCTTCGTGAACGATGTGATTGTGAGGGTGATTCTGTTTCACAGCTCAATCAAAAATCTCCTGTGCCTCGATGATGCTGTGTTGACTGCAGGGATAGCCAGAAATATTCACATAAGCAATAAATCCAAATAACACAAGAGAAGCTTTGGAATGCAACTTACTGGTCATCTTTGGAGATCCTATAGTATCTCTGAGCATGCTGGCGTTGTCCAATTAGTTGAGCAAATCTTTCATCATGCGTGATTACTATCAACTGAAAATTCTCCTGTCCCTTGCGATCCTCCATGATCCTTCAGGAAGGGTGAACCAAAACCGTCACATTTTTTTTCCAAAGAGACTTCGGAGGAATGCTTCCATCTAAAACCTGCAAATATCTCACCTTAGAAGAGCTGCAGCAAGGCTTTCTGCATTCCGTGCATCCAGGTTTGTTGTTGGCTCATCAAGAGCTAAGATGCCACAGCTTAGGCAGAAAGTCTCCGCCAAAGCTAGCCGAATAATCAATGAGGCCAAAACCTTACAAAGAATCACATCATCATCAACATTTGAGTCTCATGAACCATCGTGCTTCATAGGCGCATCAAGGGTAAGAAACATATGAAGTCACTACCTTCTGCCCTGCACTGCAACGGCCACGCATCTCCAATTCTGCATCTCCACTTTGCATAACCACCTTGTAAAAAAAACATGCAGCACTCAGCTGAATCCCAAGTTGACAGTGTCATCAACAATGGAGCCTACAAATCTGGCATGCTATCCTCAACAGTGCATTACCTGTTCTTGGCTAGCCGTACTAGAGGAAATATTTTACAGGATTCAGTACTTAGGTAAGTTCGTAGCAAAACAATCAACAAAAGGGGCATCCAAGGGCAAGAAAAATGTTGGTTGAAGCAGTTTGTCAGAAGTTGAAAGGCCTCACAAAAAAAACTCGGTACCTCTGTGAGTTAATAGCAAAGCAAATAACAAAGGGGCATCTAAAGGCAGTAAAATATGTTGGTTGAAGCAGTTTGTCTGAAATTGAAATGCCTCTCAAACTTTCTCTTTAAAGAACTTAAAAATGAAATTGAAATGTCTAACCACCTCTATTTTCTGTGTTAAGCTATAACCCGGTCAGTTTACCGAAAAGGGAATCTAAGGACAACAAAGCACATACCAAACATTCAAGTTCGCCCACTCATTGTCTACATCAACACATTCACCTTCTGATGAGCTAGCTATTTGCAGACTCAAACAAATTTTATTGAGACAGCTCTAAACTAATTTGATGGCTTAACTTTTCTTTCAAAAGAGACATAAACACATTCATCTTTCACGAGCTAGCCAGAGACAAAATGCAATTTTTTCACAGCTCTAAACTGGTTCCCATGGTTAACATCTCTTTCAGGAAGGAGGTAGATATACAATGCAGTAACACAGTTGCTGTTGAAACTTCCTACAAGGTTCACTGTTGCCTGTTTTATTTTGACAGATTTTACTTTTAGACCATGGTTGAAAAACATACCCTGTAACTATACGATCTAGTTCCAGCGCCCTCTGCATCTGAGCGAATGGCTATGTAATCAATGTCTTGCCCCCTATAGGTTTGCTGCCATAACTCCTTAATAATCTTATTGATCTCCTCCATCTTCATTGTATGAAATCTCATTAAGGCCCTGTGAAGCATAGAACCCAATGACTAGACATAAGTGAGCAAATGCAGAAGCCCCTGACAGAACATGGAAGCTGTTCATTGGGTTATAAACTATTTACCCATTTCAGATAAATAGTTGACGAACAAGTCAATACTAAGACATCCAGTTTAAGGAGCCAACTTTATCTTTGGAAATAAATATAGGGACCAAGGGCATAAGCACAACCTGTCAAGTGCGTTATAATACTTGTCAAGATCTTTATTGGCCATTTCTGTAGTCTGTGCTCACGAGCAAATCCACAGGAAAAAACATACAGAGAACAACGATGGTCAGAAAGAATTCTATGTTTAAGAACGATCCATCTTTTCATCCTAAACTAATAGCGCACCTTTAGTTGTATAAGTTGACTGCAGTAACGCTTTTCAATATCCTTATATTGCGGTTGTTTAAGTTCTGTGGTATTTCTTGCAATGCTACTCTGGTAGACTGACAGGGTACCCTTGCTTCTGTCAAGCTGTTACATTTAATGTATCAAGCTATAGATGATTGGCATACAAAGTAGCATACTGAACTCTCCGGGGAAAAAAGGTTAAACCATTTCCACTGCTAAGCAATTCTAGACTAGTACTGAGCAGAAAACTGACAAATATAGTAACAAGAATTTACTCAAAAGATTTTCCTGATTCCTGCCAAATGATTGGCTTGAATATTCTTAGATTAAAAGCCCTGATACAACATGCCAAGGCAAGGGCATCATATGTGCCCAATAAGTGTTACTGCAAATAAAGGTAAGAGTAGGCTTATGCATAACCACGAGACCATTTTCATCCTTTATGCAGTAATCATTAGATTGAAATATACAAATTTCTATGGGTAAATGGGAAAGGGTAAAGAGGGGCTTTTAAATGTAATTTTGTGGATAAATAAGCGCTTTTAAAGGGAATTTTGTGGAGGGTTTTGTGGTTGTTCCTGGTTTTTATTTCTTTGTGGTTTTTTTTGGTGGCCACCACACACCCACGACTGCTGCTACTTGAGGCAAAGCCAGTATTGGTGGTTTATTCTGTGATGGTGGTGCTATCACCATAAAGAAGTTGTCAGTGTCCACTGTCAGATGTCCTGCACGCTTGCATTTGCTGTTGCTCGGGTCCAAGCCAATGAATCTTGGTGTAAGTGAATCTCCAAAAGGTAGTCCTGTGCATCTCTAATCAAGGGATGCCATAACCTCACGAATGGAACCAAATCTCTCTTAGAAACTACAATACAAGTGGCCTAAAATATCATAATAAGCTCAGCATTTGTATGTATATTGCTCTGTATCTACCATAGTTGGGTTCCAATGTGTATGGTTCAGTGAACTATATGTATGAACAAAAGTCATACTTGTATGGAAAATCATAACATACTTGACTTCTTTTGGGTTGCAAAAATTGGGGTCCAAACTTAATAGAAGTGTTTCTTTTGGCTCTGAACGGACTAGATGACTCCATAACATCGAAAATTTGTGACTTAAGGCTAATCAGCATTGCTAACATGCCACCATGTGGCCTGAATTCCAATAATGGCATGCAAAATACTCATGTCTTCTAAAAAGAATCATGCTATGGAAATCCAAAGCTGCTGACCAACACGCATCTTTGAATAAAGACCATCAGAGTGCTCTCATATGTGGAGACACATCTAAAATTGCTTCTTCCCCATTCATTTAGGTGTACACATACAATCACAAGAAATCCAAGTAATGCCAGAATGTGTAGATTTTTTTTCTTTAAGTAGAGCACGAAACAAATAGACTATGTGATTTCCCGCAAGCTGGTCTTCAATCAAGGCAGCAACAGCATCAAGTAATATGAAATCATCGGCATCATGACTCATTCCTATACTAAATGACTATATAGATGCAGAAATTGAACACAAGACCATCTGGTCACCATGTGTCCAACTTAACCAAACTGAGCTCTCTCTCTCTCTCTCTCTCTCTCATGCAAAGATCATGTGACACCAAGGAGAGAACAGAGTATGGTAGACAATTTGTCACATTGGGGAGTGCACCCAGGATGGTCATCTTTAACAGCATGTCACAATGGCCATGTTCAAGAGGATTCAAATGTTGGAACCCCAAGGGGGGATCAAGTATTTAATGAGGTCACCCTCTTTGATTCCAGACATCATTGACTTTACCCTTTCAAGCAGACCTATTGGTTTAGCAGTGGATCATGCATATTTGAGTTTTATAATGATAGGAGATTCCACCAAGAGCTCACTTTTCACTCCAGTTCCTAGATATCCTAGATACTAGTTTCTACAGGAGACGGCTCATGTATATAGAACTATAGTATATGATGGATTGTTTTCTATGGACCCATATTGCTCTTTGGATGAAATCACAAGAAGGATGGGAGAAGTTTTGCATGCATCCACAGCACATGCCTTTCTTCATACTGCAGCTTCCTCCACCTTGGCACAAATTACTAATCCACAAAACAATTAGTCCGATAAAGAGTGTCATGAGACACGAACAAAGTCAAAGCATGAGATAGCTACTAAAGATACTACACATATGCAAGCTCGACTGATCTTTTGATGCCTAGTACGAAGAAAGAAACGACCATATTTGGCTAAACTAGAGGCAAAGATATACCACTTGTTTTGGGGCAAGACAGCAAGAGAGCATGAGGATGTTTCAAGAAAGGCAACCAGGCATCCCAATCACAACACCCGAGGCATGATAGAAATATGCAAAGAGCCTTTATGTAATATGATGTAGAAGGCTAGGCCTCTACGTCCCCCGCAAAGGCCCCATCCATTTGCACTTCTTACTTTACTATAGGAATGGTGATAGACGCAATTCGTGGATTGTAGAATGGAAAGGCACAAGATCATGATAGCCTTGTTGGGGAACATTTTATACATGCATGTGAATTTCTTGCTCCCTTGTTAATGCACATTTTCAATTGAACCGTGTGTAAATGCTTCTTGCAAGTTGGACAAAGCCTACCATTGTACCGCTCTTTAAGAGTAGGAACCCTATGGTACCCTATTATAGAAGAAGATAAGTGTAACCAACCTTTTGTATATCAACAGTTACCAAGACATATTGGCTCGATGATTCAAATTAATTTAATGCTCATTTACTTTGAAAGGCAATTTATATTATTTGAGTGTTTCAAAATATACTTAAATTGTTTATCTTTCTATTCAAGGATTGCCAATGGCCTAGAATCATACTTTGATCGTTGTTGACGAATCGAGCAGTCGGATTGATCAAAATGCTCATATGACTGAGACTTTTTCACTGGAGTACTCACATTGAACAGAAGCCCATACAATGAGTGGTTTCAAAAAGTGAAATCAAATGCTCATGATAAAAGAAATAAACCATGAACCGGTGAACCAATACAATTAATCTCTCTAGAATCTAAATTTAGTGACTCTTAAAATTTAGGATGTTACTATTTTTATAAGTTACTCAAATGGAAATTCTCTTCGCATCAGAAGCTCCAAAATTTCGCAAGAAACAATTTGTCTGCAATGGCTATCTCAAATTCTTAACCATTTGAGAAATTTTTAGAATAGATATTTAGAAACTTCTTTCTCTAAAAAAGTAACATGTGGCATCTAGAGTAGGACATGTGTCATTTTGAAGAGACAAGTGTCCCTAAACTTATCATTTTCAACACACTCTCGTCATTTGCAACTTCTACTCTCCACTTTTGAGCACCCAAGCCTCACATCAATAGATTGGAGATCTCTCAAGTCTCTTTTCATTTTAAATAAGCTCTTGTACTGAAATTTCAGCCACATGCTTTGTATTTGTACTCTCCTATCTAATACTCATCCAAGAAGCACTTTCTGCTTAGTTTAATCTAGTCTAAGCACTAAAGAAGAAAATCAGCTTGTTGCCCGGAGTATATAGAAATTAGGGTTTCAAAACCCTAATTTTCAAAATTACAACAGCTCAACCTTTTGTATATGATTCAAGCACTTGGTGCCTATGGTTTATTTCAATAAAGAGAAAGGTGCCCGTTTCCCTCTCAACTAGTATCAACTCTCTCTCTCTCTCTCTCTCTCTCTCTCTCTCTCTCTCTCTCTCTCTCCTTTGTCCTCTGATTTTCATGGTGATAATTAATCAAGTTGGTTAAAGTTCAAGGTGTTGTCATTCTCACTTTCTTCCCCGTGCTTACAATAGAGCACATGGGAAGAGGACTTATTGCTACTTTGAGGATTTTTACAAAGCATTCAACATGGTGCCCCAAGCCAAGCTCATGCAATGACATGTTATTGGCACTCCAAAATATCTACATTGGGAAAGTTATGGCTTGTATGAGTCAATGACAGAGAGGGTATGTGCTCCAAGAGGGCTTTTAATATGATGGACAGTATCATTGGGGTGAACCAAGGATGCCCACTATAACCTACTATCTTTGGTGTTTATGTTGATAGATTAGGCTCGATTCCAAGAACCCCAGTCTAATTTATGACTATTTGATACATTGGTTACCCTAGTCTTGCTATAGGGATCCCCAATATGGAAACCAAGTCTTTGCAAGAAGAGCTAGAAGAGTATTGAGAGGCCACTCGTGATGATGATTGCTCACATGATACAAAGCAAGCCATCAATACCTCATGAGATTATTAGAACAAGGATTAGAGTAGTACATATGGTCACACAGGCATTATTTCAAGGCCTAACTTGCTTATAGAGAACTTCGTTGGTATGGACAGATCTAGTCATGGTTCAAGTCACATAGATTAGAGATGGATGCACTCCCATAACTCTAGTATAGTTTGGATTGCCTATACTTTGATCTCATGCATATAGAGCAAAATCAAGTTATCAAGGCAGATATTATAAAGATTGATACAATCTCAAGCTCTTCTTACTAGAGCTTTGCCGCCACAGAGAGCACCTCTTACGGACCTAGCAACAAAGACAGAGACACACACCAGTGTGCGCTAACGGAGTTCTACAAAGCATCAACTAACCCCTCCATTACAGAGCCCTCATCAATCCGACCGACATCCCCACCATGGGGGACCACCCTAGACACAACCACAAAGAGATGCAAAACCCGTCGCCCACGCCCAACTAGTCCATGCCCTCGCGGGAGGCATCATCTACAAATACAAAGGATACTACACCACCACCAAGGGACCATACCCCACCCCTTCAGCCTCTCTATGCTAGATAGACCCATGAGACACATCCTGGGATGAGTGCCTCATGTATCAGAACAAGTCAGGCTCGGTGACAAAGAAAAAATACCTTAAATCCCACACTCAAATGGCAAAGCTATAACATCCATTTGTGCCGGTATGGATAGCAAGGCAGACGAAGCAATCATTTTTCTTGGCTTCTTCAATCTTCATTCATATCGCTAACCACTGGACAGTTGAATTTTACGCACAAAATTGCTCAGGCAAAGGTCTGATTGGGCGATAAAGAGTTCCCGGTTACATACTATATATGAGGAAAGTTATTTAGGTAATAGGAAAAGGTTTCTACATCATTTTGTACTTATAAGCTATGTATTGTTTCGTGTTTCTTTTTTCCATTTAGTTAGCCATAGCACTAGATGACAGCTTTCTTGGGACATGGGAAATTCCCAAACTTCTCAAATGTAACATTTTGGTCTCATAAGCCCATTTGGCCTTTTGTTCTTCTTCTCTCTCTCTCTTTTTTTTTTTTCGTAAAGGGTAATTGTATTAATTACGAAAAAAAGTACAAGTTTACTTGATTACAAGATACATGATGGCACTAAGCCATCATGTGAAACGGTTCTAGTTCTAAGAGTTACAAGGTCATGGCAAAGATATAGAGGAAACTGCCATATGCCAGGGACGCAAGTCCTCCCGGGAAAGTAAGTCAGAATGTTGAAGAAGATCTATCTGCCAATACAAGAGACTCTTAAGCCTAGCAATATGCCGCTGAACATTACAGGCGGAATCAAAAAGAAAAGCATTCCGAATGGTCCAGTTATGCCAATAGCCCCAATATCGAAGAAAGTGAAACACGAGCTTCATATGTGGCTATGCCGGTGTTGGGTATTTGGGCTGCACAAAGACCCAATCAAAGGGCCTTAGCGAGAAACCGACCACTGCTCTCCTAACGGCTGACAAGAACGACCATATTTTCTTAGCGATAGGGCAAGAAATAAATCGGTGACGGGCAGATTCGACACTGGTGGTGCAAAAGAAACAATTGCCATTGGATATTCGTCGCTTGGAAAGAGCCGAAGCAAGCGGAAGACCCCCAATCATCACCCTCCAAAGAAAGACCTTATATTTGAAGGGTGTCTTGTTCAGCCACCCTTCCATCACAGTTGCCCTCCACCATGACCAGGATTTACGCAATCCCCATAGAGCATTAGCTTTAGTGACCAGCCAGTGATGATCTTTAATCAGAAGATGATAGACCTGGTTAGCGGAAGCTTTGCCTAAACTCAGCCCGCCTCAAAGTCCCAATCCTGCCAAGGACGATCCGAAGCAAGGGCAGGAAAGGGTTGTCTGCTCTGGAGCACCATCAAAAGCTGTTCCCATAAATGCCTGTATCCACGAGGGATCCTAAAGATCCTCCTGGCTGTACGAAATGATATTAACACATTGCGACTGGCAAGGGTGGCATCCGCAACTGAAGTTAAGCCCAAACGTGCCATACGGTTGAATTGTGGTCGAAGCTCTTGTTTACCTTCCCATGAAAGTAACCGCGAGACTGCCAGCAATTCCACTTGAAAAGAATTAGCAACTAAGCGATCCTCCGCTGGATACCACTGAGCCTTCTGGAGGACCAGTTTCCAGGAACATACCAAATGGGTAAGCAGTGATGAAGAGGAACAAGAGAATCGGGAATCGGCATTAAGGACATGCCACCACGAACTCTGGATTTGGGTATTGCCATGCCGAAGCCCCTGCTCCTCAAGGAAATAATGGGCTATAACGACCCACGGATGATGATCTGAGCACATAGCGCGGAAAAGAGACCAACGGAGGGCCAACATGTGAGTTTGGGCATCCAAAATAGCTCCTCCACCCATGCGTTTAGGGGTGCACGCATGCGACCAAGAAATCCAGGAAATGCCTGCATGCAAGGAATCTTTCTTCCATAACATGAAACGAATAAACTGAGTCAGAGCATTCAGAGTAGTAGTAGTCCAGGGCAGCAAGGGCAAGAAATATGTGAGCATCAGCAACATAATTGTCTGGGCTACTTTGAGGCGAACATGGAATGGCCAAGCCTGAGACTTCCAATACAGGAACTTAGCTGCCAGTTTCTGAGAAGTCCACTGTAGAAGCTGCTTTGGGGGAACATCAACGCCCAAGGGGTAGCCAAGTTGCCTGACAATGGAACCACGAGGCACAACAATACCCTGCCAATTCAATGACTGCAAATCCGACTCCGTGCAGCTGAGAATGGCTGATTTCAACGCATTGATGCGAAGGCCGGAAGCCTGACCAAAGAGAGCCCAAACATCCAATGCTTTGCGAAGGTTATCCTTATCCGCCCGCAGAATCATAAAACTGTCATCAGCCAAGGATTGACTAATGAAATGTTGTCCAGAAGGAAGCGACAATCCAGCCAACTGAGTGGAAGCTGCCATATGAGATAACATCGAAAGAACCGGATGAGTCGCAAGGGCAAAGAAGAGCGGGCTCAATGGGCACCCCTGTCTGACAGACCGAGCAAGGGCAAATGGCTCGGTAACGCCTCCATTCAACATGACTCACGAAGACGCCGCTGCACTGATGATGTAGATCAGTCGAGACATCCGATCACCAAAGCCCATAGCAGACATAAGCTCTGCAACAAAAGACCAGTCCAGATAGTCGAAAGCCTTTTCCAGGTCCAATTGCATCAGTACGACCTCCTGATTAGAATGCCGTCCATAATCAATCGCCAGTTGCGCATTTAATACATTGTGCAGAATGTTTCGGCCCTTAATGAAACCATATTGAAGAGGATGCACAATGGCAGGGAGATGCTTGTGGAGCCGATTCGCCATTACTTTGGAAAAGATTTTGTACATAGAACCCATTAAAGAAATTGGGCGCTGAGTGGGCTGAGGACGGGGGGCAGAGGAAGCCATCGCAGGAGGAGAGTGCTCCGACGGCAACATTTCTTTCCTGCGCATATAAGTACGCATGGAATCTTGTGACGCAGAAGGCACAGAATTCTCCATGCCAGCAACCACCCTGTTACCTTTTTTTGCGCGAACTTCAACCTAGTCTATGCCATGGGAGTCTAAAACCGAAACCTATTGTTTACCTTTATCCAGAGCTTTAGGTGGGTGAATAGCATCCTGCGATGGGACATCACATACCATATCTTCCATGGGTAGCGCAACATGCCCTGCATCTGAAGTGTGTTGCTGTTCTGGGCATTCGGCCATGAAATGCCCTAATTTGCCACAGGAAAAGCAGTGTCCTGCAAAATTGCCCCATTTCAAACGAAAGTGTAAGGGATGCATGCCAGAGCAATTGAGATGTAACCACGCAGGCCTTTTCCTGGTAGTGTCCCATAACATACACAAGCGATTACGATTCACTGCCCTTAAACTTGGAGGGACCAGAACCGTGCCCACAGCAGCCATGGCGTCCTTCAACAGTGGCCAATAAACAGCCGGGCAATTTTCCACTTCAACCCATACAGGGCACTCCCGTTGTAGCAGGCGCTGAAAATCTGCCATTGGGCGCCATGGTACAACATGGACCAAACGACGATCAAGAAACAGAGGCAGTTTAGACAGAAGAGCAACACGGTGTGTCTCAGATTTTAACAACACCTCAAAAAAACCTCGGGGCCCCACAAAAATCTCTTCAACACATTCCCCTTGTAGCAGATTGTGCAGCCACTGGCGAATATGGGAAAGCTGGGGGATTCTACCAGTGAAGAAGAGTATCACCGCGCGATCATAGAATACTGAAAAGGAGCGCAAGACAGATTTGGGGTCAACAGTGGCTTCCAAAACATCTTCCGGTGCAGAGTCAGAAAAGGCTTCCTGATTATGTTGAACATAATCGCCAAGTAGAGTGTTGGCAAACTCTAGCAAATGCTCCCAGTCAACATCCTGAGAGTCTGCAGAGTCCGAAGCAACCTGAGCATAGGAACGATCCTGATGATCCATTGACTCCTCCGAAGTGTGCTTGGTGCGTTTGCCTGCAGGCTGAAAGTCAGGAGCAGTGGGCATCTCTTCATTGCACGGAATCATATCATCGGGTTCCTCGGTATCAGAGTCCGGACCAAGCGCTGCCACCGTTTGGTCTATAAAATCCAGGTCCAAGCCAGCAATGGTGTATCACTGCGTATACCGGTCAGAGGCCGAACGAAGATCTCACGGGAGGCAGGAATGCACAGGCCGTTCTTCCTCTTCGCAGGCAGAGACGGGCTCGTTCCCTTTGCTGGCTCACGCTGTCGCGCGCTCTATGTGGCAACCTGGGTGTGACTAGCTGCTGGCCCTTGGTGGCAAAACGGGCAGATCAGGGCGGGCAGCAGGCAGGGGGCGCCGGAACGTCCAGGCAGAGGGCGAGCTCTCTCTCTCTCTCTCTCTCTCTCTCTCTCTCTCTCTCTCTCTCTCTCTCTCTCTCTCTCTCTCTCTCTCTCTCTCTCTCTCTCTCTCTCTCTCTCTCTGTGCGGTGCGCACTGTAGAGCGACCAGCTGTTCGCAGACAGGCAGGGGCAGGAGTCGAGCCGCAGGGTCAAACAGACCCCACGCGGGTCCGAAGGGCGAACGCAGGCAGCGCGCGAGGCAGAGGAGCACATCGGCGGGTCAGGAGAGGCACGTCAGATCCTCGCGCTCTCTCTCTGAGACGGGCACGGACAACGGCGACGGCGACTGACGCGCACGGGCACAGGCGGGCGAGCAGGCGACTGACGAGCGCAGGCGGATGAGCACGGGCGACGGCGACTGTCGCATCGCAGACAGGCGACTGAGGCGGCACAGACTGGCGATGGCGTGTCAGGCAACGGCTGCGACAGACGCGATGGCGTGTCAGGCGACGGCGGCTACAGACGCGACGACGGCTGTCAGGGTTTTGGTCCCGCTCCCGCCATCGCTTCTCCTCTCACTCTCTCTCTCTCTCTCTCTGACCTAGTACGGAGAAGACATATTGAAGTCAAATACGGAGAAGACTTGAATCCGACCCCCCTCCCCCCATGGCACGAGGATGGCACACTACCAGACCCACTTCAAGTATCTGAGGATGGTTTCATCACCCGACCCAATTACATGGACACACAGCTGCCTCATGGACTACGCACAGTTATTGGTCAGATCCGCACCTCATCCCACCACCTGAGGATTGAGACAGGCAGATGGGAGGGTATACAGACAGAGGAACGCATATGCCCACTATGCGATAGAGAGCCAGAGACAGAGGAACACTACATCTGTCGATGCACTGTATATTATGATATACGAGGTAGATACCACTGTCTGTTTCGAGAGGGTTTTGGACCCCTGAGACGGATCATGCAGTTTGAGGATCAGAGATACTTGGGATTCTTCCTCTTGGAGCTCCAGAGCCGCAGAGCAACAATTCTACGGAGTAGGAGGCCCCCACATCTCGGCTCACATGGACAGAGAGCAGTCACTGACTTTTTCACTGATACATGACAGAGTATGGCAGATACCACTACTACTGACACACAGCCTACAAGAGTACATCATCATTGGACCTCATCTCTTGTAGGTGTCCCTTTGGATAGAGCAGTGGCACTTAGCCGGTTTAGGCGCCCACGTCCACCCGGACGAAGGCCTAGACATCCACACCACATACAAATTAAAGCCATCATTGAGCGCCACAGGAGATAGATGCCGAGACGCCTCAGCCATGCAGAGATACACCTCCTTAGAGGACAAACATCTCATTGATGGAGAGTTTTCCTTTTTCTACTTTCACTTTTAGATCATTGACATGTTTCCCTTTTATAGGACACTATTTCATTTTTTCAGTCTTATAGGCATGTTTTTCATCTTTTCTCGTTCCAGATGAGAAACACACCATCATTGTATGTATTGCTTTGGTCTCATAGGCCACATTGGCCTTTTAGAGACGTTAATATACTCTCTCTCTCTCTCTCTCTCTCTCTCTCTCTCTCTCTCTCAGAAAAAAAGAATCTTTACAACTACTGTAGATTGTATTTCAGTTGGTGATGTTGATAGTTCCACACTCCTACAAAAAAGCATGCACATGTGCTCAGTAGCTCCATGTGAAGGATTTGGCCAAGTGAAGTCATTACATGAACAACTTCAATGATACACTAATAGCAGAGCTCATAAAAAGAGAGGATTTGGAACTCAAGCAGAAGCATAGTGGAATCACCCTAGGAGACATGTAGCAGAGAAACAAAAAAAAACAGTATATTATTTCCATGTGAAATAAAGCCAAAGTAAGAGGAAAGCATTCCTTATTTTCAAAATAAATTTCTATTCCAGCAACTGTTGAGACTGCAGAACTTCATGAGCATCTTTGTAGCCAAAAACCACTGTCATGCTTTTGCTTTGATAGAAACAGCAAACAATCTGTGGTGAGTATGACATGGGTAGCTCCTTCCAAGAACACAGTAAGGCTAGTGAAAGTAAGATCTGGGTACAAAAGAAGAGAAGTGGTCCCAAGGAACCTAAAGGCAAGAGTCAAAGGTGGCAGTAACAACACTTAATGAGCAGCCAGTGGCTCACTTAGCAGCTTAATCATTTGAAAAAATTGCACTTGTATTAAGGACTAAATCCTTATTTATGCAAGCACCGGTTCTGCTGCAGAAATTCACATTCAGAACAAGAACACTATTTATCTTCCTGGTACAGCATATAGCTGAAACATAAGAGCTTCACAGGTAAACATATGGGATAAATTTTTTCACTGCATGCTTCCACATGCAGCTACAGTCCTTTTCCTTGATATGCTCAACATACATGTCACGCAGCACCAAGTCTCTAGTAAGAATTTCCAATCAGACCAAACATACTTCCAGCATATCTAACCAGATGAAACA
The DNA here is from genome assembly GCF_053477565.2 of Lygodium microphyllum. Taxonomy (NCBI): domain Eukaryota; kingdom Viridiplantae; phylum Streptophyta; class Polypodiopsida; order Schizaeales; family Lygodiaceae; genus Lygodium; species Lygodium microphyllum. Next base: position 1,474,313 of record NC_141153.1, on the reverse strand, counting down.
TAGGAGTTCACATTCAAAAAACATTGTTGTGCTGAATATGAATAATGTACACCCATTCAGGTTAAGTCTTCTTGTTCCTAAAAGAATTATTGATTACCCCAAGAAAGCGAGTTTGTTTGATAACTTTCCACAAAGAAAACGCACAATGAAGTCCTTTCCTGTTTGCAAATTCATTGTTCAGATGTATAATTCTCAAGCAAAACTGCATGTAATTTGTACCTCAGATAATGAAACTTGCTTTTCCTCTGAGACTTTCTTCATCTCCACTTCCAAAGCTGATAAATCTCCAATCTGCATAATCTTTTCCTCTATCCTTTCAATGTCAGCAGCCAGACCTTCCACTTTTGCTTTGGTACCTCTGTACTCAATATTGTCATCAATGTTTCTTTTGACTTGGGCTTGACTCTGAAGAAGTTCACGACTTTTGTTCAATTCAGCTGTGAGCTCAGTTTTGCGTTTTTCAGACTGCTGCCGCTGTGCATCAATTTGTATGAGCCTTTCTTGAGACTCCTGCAGCTTCTGCTCCTTGCTTGATTCAACATATCTGTGAGAAAGAGAAAAGACCTTTATAAAGTTGGCTGATTTTTGGGTAGGCAAATATAATGATCATTTACTTCACAGAAAATGTACAAAGCTAGCCAGGTATTGGATTTGTTCTTGGATTGAATGGCCTCAACTACAATTTACAGTCACATGTTTCTACTAAAATATTTTCCAAATGATCTGTATGGTATATGGCGACATTTATGGAGGCATAACTGTCATTGCTTATGAGCTCAAGTACAGTTCCAATCTTCCCATGCATACAGCATTCAACTTGTGACTAAAGGATAGGAAGTCATCAGTAGAGTATGTTGGAAGTATTGCCACTCATCTTGACTCTGTAGATCAAGGCCAGTTTTTCACTATCAGAGAGTAAGTACACACTTGTTCACCATCTGAATTTCGCTGCAAAAATTGCCTACTCTTACTGCTGCACCTCTACCCACTTGCATACCTTTCCTTATATCTCATTGTAACTACTGTTGCTATGATGCTTTGACTTGGCAAGACTTTTGGTCTGTTCATGTTGATGTCCCATGGTATTGTACTAATAACCAATTCCCCTTCCCTTCTATTCCTAGTAAAATGCAGTAGGGATCTTTTAAGAATATTTCATGGTGCAAAAGCAATAAGACTAAAGAGGAATTTGAAGACTGCGGGTATATTACTGAGCTTCTTATGTCAATATTAATCTCATACTATCTAACTTTAAACATCTAAATGTCATTTTCCTTCAGGCAATAAACCTTTTGGGGGCTTATAAAGGTTTTGGCCTCTACATCCTTGCAGTCACCTTGTAGATTATCACCTTGCCAACAAAACATCTCATTGATGAGAAAATATCTAGTTGATGTTATAAACCCTTCCAACAATCCCTGAGATTGGCTAAAGATTCAAGAAAAAATACCCAAAAATGGGCATAACTTAAAAAACCAATCACATGCTAGAAATTTGAAGTGGTGCTGAGTGAAAAAGGAAGGAAACACTATCAGAAGGACATGAAATTGTGATACTTTGCTCTAACGTGCAAGTTAGGTATTTCACAATATGGGACCTGGGACCCCAAGTTATCAATTGTTGGCACCAAGGGCAAAAGTTGTGATAAATTATACTTACCAAGTACTAGGTGGTACCCAATGTCAAAAATTGGCTTAGATCACTTTATTAGCCAATAAGTGTCAGTGGTAACACTAGGGACTTAGCATTAATTAATTAATGCCAATCAAGAGGTTAATGAGTGCTCAAGAATACTTGGGTGATAAATTGGCCTACCCAACATAATTGTTGGTTGGTTACATTATTTCTCTAAGCAAAAAATAATTGTTAAAAAATGTTGGAAAATGGATTAGAAAGGCTGCCACTTGGCAAAACTTGCCCTTTGAAGGGCAAAGAAGGCTGTTGGAGGCTGAGAGAGGGTCATTCGAGCTTGGTACAAGCCGAGAGAGAGGAAGAAGAGGCTATCATAGCAGCAACAAGGCATTCTAGGCCAATTGCAGCTACAAGAAGACCCAATAGGAGCTGGCAATGTGCCCAAGAGGACAAGCAACAGCCCATTTTTGGGTCCCAAACAGCAGGCTATAGTAGTAAATGCACTAGGAAACAAGCCAGCAACTGTTTTCATCAGTTACTCACAATGAAACTCTAGAATTTCTCTCTACGGCATTCTCTTTCATCCCCCAGCCATCTCTCATCTTGTCACAATAAGTTCCAGCAGTTCCGGCCATTGAAGGTGGAGGTTTTGAAGAATTTCTGCTGTAAACCCTAACTTGCAGCATGAATTAGGGTTTGACAGCCACCTCTGGAAGTCTGTTCGAGACTACGGCTTAGATTTCAGCAAGTGAAATTGAGGAATTTCAAGAGATTCAAGAGGCCAACCAGGCAACAATGATTTGGGGCTGAATTTGTCACCCAAGGAGCACGATAAAGACCTCCCCGAGAAAACCAAGGAGAAAATTGGTTTGAAGGCTTGCTGGTCATTTGCGACAGCAAGAGGCAATCCAAGAGTGATGGCAATTCAAGGAATCTTAGTGTATTCCATCCAGATTGCAATATAAGATAAAGAAATACAGAGAAGGGTGCCAATTTTGGGGTAGCATTGCAATTCACATGAATCTTATTATTGCTGTAATTGGTGTAAATCAGGTCATTACCACCCTTTCCTTGAAAGGAAGGCTGGTTTCAGACACTGGTTTCAGACACAGTGCTGAGATTGGAAGAGGACACATAGGGAAGCCACAAAGAATTCACTCTAATTTGTACATATAATCACACAGGAACAGAACTGCCAGGCACAAAAACATGTCAGTACAGAGTAGTGAGATTGAAAGAAGAGCACATAGGGAAGCCACAAAGACATCACCCTAATTCTTTCATAATATCACAGAGGAACAAAAATGTTAAGGCACAAAAAACATGCATGTACAGAACATGCAAACTCACTTCATACACAAAATTAAGAATAGCTAAACAACTGGAATGGATGATCCAAAATTTAACATGAAGCCTACGATCACTTTCACTGAGAATAAACCTAAAAGTTCCATCTATGAAGAATCCATGGTACTAGTCCATGATCGACACTAAGATCCATCACATTGAACAAAAAGCACATAACCACTGCAAACTTTGATAGCAATGCTAACAGGGTGATTATTTTCAAAGTGGCATAGCTCTGTGGGACTAGTAATTACTGTGACATGCTGGCTGTTGGAGATGCAGGCAAGTCTTAAATAGCTCTGATGCAAGCCAGCACTTGGCACAGGGGCTGAACCTATTGTAATGTAATGCATAGTGGCAGTAGGAGGACATTTCCCCTCTCTGTCTCTCTGTCCAGCCCAACCTGCCACTCCTAGACCCACATCCTGCCTCAAACCACTAGGCCACGCATACAGCGTATATATTAACCACTGATTCGCAAGATCTTCCAATACACACAGCTACTTTTGATTACCCAACAACTTGCATTGCAAACCATGTGCCCCCTTCCCCTAACAAAAGGAACTGGATAGAAAGAGCAGGTTGAATTCAATGCATGTATGCCCATATGTATGGCTATCCATTGCAGTGACCAGCCTGGAGCACCAATCTGCCAATTCTGTCATATTTTGGTAGCTGGCTGAGGAATAATTGAGTTTGACTATGAAGGGAGCTTCCAAAACCAGAAGCTACCAAGTATCCAAAGTTTAAATCGAATATTGGCACTTCCTACTGATCAAATCAAGGGGTGTTTATAAGACAACCAAAACCAGACCTGCAAACTACAACTGCATCTAGTCAAAAAAACAAAAACCACCCCAAACACACACACACACACACATTTTTTAAACACAAAACTAAATCTAAACCATGCACTGAAGCACTTAATAGGTCAACACCATGAAAAATGTTAACGAGAATGTTTGATAGTTGCATACTCCTTGACTTTAAAGTTTATTGCATTGATTGCTTGTATCCCACTTTCAAAAGCAGTAACACTTTTGGATTGGTCCAAGTTTTCCATCTTCACTTTTTCAACCAATCTTGCATGGTCTCTTTTCAGTCTTTCATTTTCCCGAGCTAGTGGTGGAAGTTCTTCAGACTTTAGCTGCACAATTCAAGATATAATTTACACAGTAGATGGAGAAATTTCAAGAATCATCTCAGAACCTATATGAACATCCAGTTACTAAGACTCCTCTAGGTTCATTTGCACATCTATGAAAGAAGTAATAAGCAAATAGACAGCCTGTCCTTGGTATGATATTAAAAACCTTCCACGAATGGCTTAGTGTCTGCTATATTTCCAATGTACAGATCACAACAGTATCAAGAAGTGAAAGCTACCTGATAATCTAGTTGAGCAAGAGAGATCTGTTCCAACAAGCGGCTACGTTCCATTTTCAATCCTTTCACTTTATTTAGCTCAGCCAACACTTTAAGCTTCTCTTCTCTCACATCACGCAAGCGATTTGACGCAGTGTTAAAATCATCTTTAAGATGCATTTGCTCTGCAACTAATCTATCTAGATTTTTGTTCAGCTTGTCCCTGAAAGAAAAGAAAACAAAAAGATAAACACAAACCCAAGTCATTATATTACAGATGTCCGACAAAAAACCAGGCATCAACTACATTAGTATGAGAAACATCAATCCACACAAACTAAGATGCTGTAATGCAAGCTTTTTAAAAAGCCCAACACAAAGGACAAAACGGAGGGGCCAGATGGTGGATCACATGACCATGAAAAGGTGATTCCAGCAACTAGACCAGAGACATTTAAACACCATCCCCTTCTCAAACAAGACTCTTTTCTATTTAAACAAAAATAGTTTAGAATGTACATGAAAATAAGTTTTATGATAATGCACATCCTCTTGCCTAGTGGCTCAGCCACTATTAAAATTTAAAGGCAAGCAATATGCTTGATTATTTCTTGTGCAATGAGTTAGTAACTTGGCCAATATGAATTAATCAAACGCACTCTTGGTTAGTTCATGTACTAAAGAAATAAAATTAATTTTGTTGCACATAATCCAATCATTAATAAGATCGTTTCCTCTTGCGTAGTGCCAATATATAATGCAAGCAAAGACATACATAATTTTTTTTGTACATTTAAAACAGCACCTTAGCTAATGTAAAACAAGCAAACACACTCTTGATTACTTCACATACATTTAGAAGCACCAATAGCAATCCAAATTGCTGGAAGCAAGTGAAAATGAGGTATCCTATGTAGCAAAGCTTCTTCTTTTATAGCTGGTGATAGGGAAAATGTCGGGAAACGGCCTTCCACATATGCCATCACCAATAGCAAGAAAAATAATCTTCACAAATCCGTCTGAACTCATCTGACCATGTTGGGAGTAAAGGCGCCTCCGCCTAGCCACCCATGTATTACTACACTAACAATACCCACACCTCCACACTGCAGGCGACAAGCGCCCGTCACTGTCACTTTATTCTTTATTCTTTTAGTAACAGATGAATAAAGGGAAGGCTAGTCACACATTGTGACTATTGGAGTTCCCACATTGTGAGTCTCTCTCTCTCTTGCTCTTGCTCTCCCGCCATAGCTCTCCCGTGCAAGCTTCGATCCTTCTCACCTTTCAACTAGTATCAGAGCATGGTTGCTTAAGCATTTGAGCTTGGTCCGTGACTCTTCAACATTCATTCGAATCCCTACATCATTGGTTCTCACTCTTGGCAGCCATATCTGACTCCTTCAAGCTCTGATCACTCCCCGGCTTCACGATCACCTACTCGGCCCATTTGGGCACCCTCAAGGCATTCCTTCAAAGGTATTGGAGCTCCCTTTTGTTATTTCACTTCAGTCCACAGGTTTTGTGAAGCAGGGCAATCATGTCCTCTTGCTTCTTATGACACCTACACTCTACCAATGACTTTGCCCTTCAAGAGGGAGCTCTTGGGGATCCTTGACTATCCCCCCAACCTTGCCTCGACCTTGCCGAGCCCTTCCACAAGCCCCAGATCAGTTTGCACCATCACGTGACCTGCAAGAGTATCTTCCTCAGCTTGACATTGATCTTTCCCAACTACTCCAGCCATTGGGCACTTAGATAGGTCTCATTTGGTGCCTAGAAGCATACTTAGAGCCTAACATTGAAACATTGAGCATTGGTATTGGTTTGGGTCTGATTTAGCACTGTTTTGGAACTATCATAACAGTCCACAAGCTGTTATAAACAGTGTTTCACTAACATTTGATGCTACAACTTGGTTGGCATTGACATTTGATGCCCAGTTGGTACCGAATGGTCCCCAAATGTTAAGGGAATGTATGCCTATAGATTGGCCATCATTTTGAGCTGATTTAGTAGCCTGAAATACTCGGTTTTACACAATAAATCACTGCTGTATACTCTAGAGCTGAAGCTTATTTAGTTTTTTCATGATTTACCTATTGGTCACGGGTGCTCCCCGAGTGTTTCATATGACTATTGGGATGCAAATGAAGGTTGGCAAATGCTTTGGATGGTTCTAGAATGTATTTTGAGCCTTGTTTGAGCTCCGTATTGGTTGGCATTTACTTAACATTAATTTGCATTGGCATGCTTTGTGACAGAGGTTATACCTATGGTCTATGTATGAACCATTGGTACATGCTTGATGCTTATGTTACCTACACATACTAGTTACATTGTTTGGGCTTAAATGCTATTGGAGCTTCGTTTGGGCTTGACTTTGGATATTTTGGAGCTTATTTTGGTCTTGCTTTGGCTCGCCAAACATTGATTGGGATTGTCTTCATGAGATTGGATGCTATCATTGGACACTTGACCGCTCATATGCTCTAGATATCTTACTGATGTATGATCTTGGATACTCCGTCACACAGGTGCTCTTATATGCTTTATTTGAGCTTATTTACTTAACATTTACGTCTTTTGTGCCAATGGGAGTGCCTTTGTACGCTTATCAAACATTGAGCAGTGCGGGTTATGCATATTGAGCTTTTGGATCTTTAAGACTGGGATCTCCTCATGGACGATGTATGGTTTATATACCTTAGTCCGTGTAGATGTACTTGGGCTGATTTGGCTTTGTATTCAATGAGCAGACACCGACTTGTGTCAGGTCTTGGCAATGGTATTTTTCCCTATTGATTGGGAGGTGTACCGACTTTACTGACGGACTTTGTCTGACATGCTTGGGCATTGGCTCATGTCAGTTTGACTGTTACATGCTTGTTTATGCCCGCTTGATACTGGTTTTGCATTGACAATCACTGATTGACTTTGAATTTTGGGTTTTGCCTACTGTCAGCTCTCATTGTACACTACTGTCATAAATTACAGCAAGCATATACCTCCAAACTGTCATGTATTTTTCATGCTGAATCATCCTCGTTTGATGTACTTTTGATGGTACTTGGTGGGCAACATCATTAAATACTCGTTACTCACCATTTTGCCTTGATTTTTGATGGTTTTTTATCATTTTCTACAGTTTGCAACGAGCAGTTTTGAATTATCTGCACTGTTTCAGCTTGTAGTATGGCATCTTTTTCCACTGACAGTGCGATCTTCAACATCATTAAGCTTGATGGTACGAATTATGCCTATTGCAAGAGCCAAGTTTGGAAAGTATTGGTGCAGAAATCGCGGATAAAGCCACTAAGGTTGAGTGAGCCACAGCCTGCAACTATGACTAATGACGAATGGATGGAGCTTGATTAGTTATGCAAGTCCACCCTCATCTTGTCTCTCACTGAACAGGTACATTACAATGTGGTTAAGGAAGTACAGAGTGCTTGGCAGCTTTGGGATAAGATTAAGAACCTCTATGAAAAGCAAAGTCCTACAAGTCAAATATATTGGTTGAAATAGCTTATGGATCTCCGCATCAAAGAGAATGTAACCATGTCAGCTTATCTGAGCCAGTTTTATGCTATTCTTAAGAACTTGGTTTCGCAAGGCATTGATTTCAAAGAGGATGTCACTCCATTGTTCTTGCTTGGAACTCTTAATGAGTCTTAGGATGTATTTCGCAATGCCTTATAAAGCTATCTGATGTTGAGCGCTCTCTTCTACAAGAAGAGATAAATCGTAAGAATTTGAATGCCTCTCATGTATCTCATGCTTTGATAGTTAAAGGCCGACATGAAGGAAATGCAAAGAATAATTGTGGTAACGGACGTGGACAGGATTTGCAGAAGTCGCGTGGCAAGTCGCGCAGTAAGTCTCGTGGGAGAAATGCAAATCTCACTTGTCATCATTGAGGGAAGAAAGGCCACAGTGTCATGAATTAAGCAATGAAAGACACAAAGACAAGGGGAAAGAGAAAGTATAGGAAAAGTCTTCTGATCATAGCATAGTACTTACTAAGTCAAGTGTTAAAATTGCAGAGATCAATGTTATGCAGCCCGAGGATAGTGATGGAAATTATATCCTTGCAGCAACTTCATCTAGTGCTTCGCAAATGACAAAGATACACTCTATGTATACACAATGTTGGCTCTTGGACTCAAGTGCGTCCTTTCATGTGACACCTTGCCGAAAGTGATTCCATTCATACCGTTCTATTTCGGATTCTGTGTGCTTGGGTGATGACACGTCTCTTGAGATTGTCGGCATTGGTGATGTTAGGCCGCAGTTTCCTTCTGGCAGCAGTTTTGTTATGCACGATATACATCATGTACTTGCATTGACACGCAATCTCATGTCCGTTGAACAGCTTGATGACATAAGATATCATGTATCTTTTGGAGACTTTGCATGGAAGATTACTCGTGGCAGGCTTATACTTGCGAGAGGTGCCAAGGGTGACAGTCTCTACCCCTTGGTTGTTTTTGAATCTATAGTTGATTATGCCTTGTCTGTGGGGTTTTTACCTCATGTTTCTCTTTGGCATGCCCATTTGGAACACATGTCCATTAAGGGAATGAAAATGCTTTCTGGTTTGCAGTACTTACCCCCCCTTGACTATTCTCATTTTGATTCTTGTGATCATTGTCTTTATGGCAGGTAGACTAGGTCTACACATAAGAAGTCTAGTATGTCACACATAAGTGAGCCCTTGGCTTTGGTTCATTCTGATGTCTGTGAGTCCATGCCTTGTCAATCTATGGGTAGTGCAAAGTATTTTGTTGCTTTCATAAATGATTTTTCACGTAAGTATGGGCTTTATCCCATAAAGCAAAAGTCCGATGTATTGGCAGTTTTTCAAAGATGGCTTGCTTTGGCAAAAAACCAGTCTGGGCATAGGCTGAAATGCCTAAGGATTGATAATGGGGATGAGTATGCCTCACGTCCTTTTGAGTTGTTATGTGATGAGAGGGGTATTAAGCGCAGTTTACCGCTCCCTACACCGCTCCCATGAATGGTAGGGCTGAGTAGATGAATGGAATCATCCAGGAGAGGGTTCGCATTATGCTTAGCCATACAAGCCTACCCCAGCACTTTTGGGCTGAGGCAGTTACAACTGTCGTGCATATCATTAATAGATCGCCCTATAGTGCCATTGATTTCCAGGTTGCAAAGAAAGTATGGACAGGAAAGCCTCCCTCTTATGCTCGTTTACGTATCTTTGAATGTGAGGCATTTTGCCATGTGTCCAATGACAAGCATAACAAGCAAGATCCTAAGAGTGTTAAATGCATATTCCTTGGCTATGGAGATATATAAGAGATGGGTTACCATCTATGGGATCTGTTGAGCTCAGAGGCGCGAGAATCGAGACACGCAGTGCTTGCTAGCAGCAGAGAGATACAGAGAGAGAATGCACACGACTTGTGGATACAATACCGAGAGTGTACCTCTTTAGGCTTTTTGGATAGAGATATATATGAAAGTACAATGTGCTAAGGGTGTATTCACACCCGAGCACATATAAAAGGCACGAGGGCTCTTTATTCCCAACAACCTCCCACCTAAAGGCAATATGCCTTAAGAGGAGAAAAGAATCAACTAAGTCTAGGTATATACAAAGCTGAAATAAATATATCTATCCAACTCCCATCATTTATCGGCAATGAGCAAACTACTTTGCTAGAAGACTATGAGAAAATCTGCTGGATTATCATCTGTATGTACTTTGACAAGCTCAATGCTCTTGTTGTCAAGTACATCTCTAATGAAGTGATACTTCACCTGTATGTGCTTCGTCTTTGCATGAAAGATGGGATTCTGTGCTAGCATGATAGCACTCTGACTATCAAAATGGAGAAGAAGTAACTCTGTAATTCCAAGCTCTTCTACCAGACATGAAAGCCATAAAGCCTCCTTGCATACCTTAGTGGCAGCCACATACTCTGCCTCTATAGTAGACAATGCAACACACTTTTGTAGCCTGGAGATCCAAGAGACTGCTCCTCTTGTAAAGGTAAACACATACCCAAAAGTGGACTTTTTGCAATCCACATTACCCGCATAGTCTGCATCCGTAAAGCCAACAACAGATGCCTTCTACTTTCCAAAGCAGATGCACAACTCCTTTGTGCCTTTGAGGTATCTCATAATACCTTTCTTTGCTTCCCAATGCTTTTTACTAGGGTTTCCCATGTATCTGCTAACCACTCCCACTGCAAAGGCAATGTCATGACGTGTAGCAACCATAGTATACATCAAACTCCCAACAGCTCAAGCATATGGTATCTTGGCCATTTCAGCCTTCTTATCATCAGATGTAGGGATGTCCTCTGCACTAAGTTTCACATATGGAGACAATGGAACCCCAATTGTTTTTCCCCCCTCCATATTGAAACGTTGCAAAACCTTGGAGATATACTCCTGCTGAGATAGATAGAGTAATCCTTTCGACCTATCTCTGAGTATTCGCATGTCAAGAATGTGATTTGCATCACCAAGATGCTTCATGTCAAAGCTGTCATGAAGATTTTGCTTCAGTAAGTCCAAGGCATGAGTATTCCTGCCAGCAATCAACACGTCATCAACATACAGAACCAAGATAATCAGGCTCCCATCTGCTGCCTTCTTGGTGTACAAGCAATGATCCACTTGACTTTTATGGAAACCCTGAGACTGCATAAATATATGAAGCTTATGATACCATTCTCTCGATGCTTGTTTCAACCCATACAAACTCCTTTTGAGTTTACATACCATCTTCTCTTTCCCTTTTTCCACAAACCCTTCAGGCTGCTACATATATATGTCTTCATGCAGATCACCATGTAATAATGCAATCTTTACATCTATCTGTACGAGCTCCATATCTTTAGCTGCAACCAAGCCCAAAATGGTTCTCAATGTAGTCATCTTGACTACAAGAGAGAAGATCTCATCGAAGTCAACTCCATGTTCCTGCTTGTACCCCTTCACAACCAATCTTGCTTTATATTTTGGCGAGGAACCAGAAGTGACCTTCATCTTGTAAACCCATTTACATGGAAGGGTTTTTTGCCCTTTAGGCAACTGCACCAGATCCCAAGTGCCATTTTTCTCAAAAGCTTCCATCTCTGACAACATGGCTTTATACCATTTCTTGCTGTCCTATTTGTCCATTGCTTCCTTTAAGCAAGACAGTTCACCACAGTCTGTCAACATGACGTAATCAGCCACATTTTTTGCACCAAGAACGAGCACATTTTTCTGTCCAAAAGGTATTTCTTCTCGGAATACAACCCTACGGACCTCCTAAGTCTTTTCGAGCTGTTTATGCATGCGATCTTCCCGGAAGATAACATCATTGCTGCGTACTACTTTCATTTTCTCAGGATCCCATAATCTATACCCCATTTCACCCTCGTCACCATATCCTCGGAAAATGCATTTACATGACCTCGCAACCAAACACTTTCAAGTGAGCATATGAAGGTGGCTTGCCCGACCACGCTTCTTGGAAAACTCCCCTCCCCCCCCTCCCCAAGACCTATTTGGTGACCTATTAATCAAGTGTACGGCTGTCATAACAACCTCTGTCCAAAAACCATGGGGTAATGCAGCATGAGACAACATCGTACGGACCTTATCCTGCATGGTCCGATTCATACACTCTACAACTCCATTTTGGGATCGATTATGAGGGGCAGTGAGCTCCCTCTTTATCCCTTTGCTGTCACAAAATGCCTGAAAGGCCTTGGACACATATTCTCCACCATTGTCAGAGTGAAGACACTTAAGTGTCTTATCAGTCTGATTTTCAACCAATGCCAAGAATTTTTTAAACTTGTCAAGCACTTCATCCTTGCTACGAATAGGATAAACCCATACATTCCATGTAGCATCATCAACAAAGGTGACAAAATATTTCTTTTCCCCTAAAGATAATCCTGGCATCTGACATACATCGAAATGTACTAACTCTAGAGAAGAAGATTTCAGCGAAATAGATTTTTTATGAGACATTTGTGCATGTTTACCATAAACACAATGATCACAATGCTCAAAATCAACATAACGAAGACAAGGCAAGTAACCCAAACGAGAAACCACTTTCATTCTAGTTTGACTCATGTGTCCCAACCAACCATGTCACAAAGAAACACTTGGCTACTCGGTCACGGCAACAACATGATCACTGACACTAGATACATGGAGAGGATACAAGGTATCACTTTTATAACCTCTGGCAATCACTCTAGATCCCTTACAGATCTTCCATTTCCCATCACCAAAGGTGGTATAAAATCCATCATCATCTAGCTGCCTTGTGCTAATCAAGCTTTTCTTGAGCTGAAGTATATGCCGTACATGCTGGAGTGTGAAGACAGAACCATACTGAAACTGCAACTACACACTGCCAATACTTGCAATGTCACATGCATAGTTGTCCCCAAGATGGACAACACCATGTCGACCCCCTGTATAATCAAAGAACCACTCACGATGAGAGATGACATGAAAGGAAGCACCTGAATCTAGAATCCAAGTATGCATGTCATCATTTGTATCTGCGAGTAAAGCATGTGCACCAAAGTGTGAAGAGACCAAGAGTACGTCATTCCCACTATCACTCTCATGAGTGACTACATTCACCTCTTCAATTTTGACACAGCTCTTCTTAGGCTGACTCTCTTTCTTCTCTTCCTTGCTATCGACTGTCTTCTTGCCTTTTCCTTTCTCTTTTTTCCATTTGTAGCAGTCACGTTTAAAGTGATCCTTCTTGCCACAATGGTGGCATTCAACATCTTTGCCACGTGATTTACTACGTTTCTTGCTATCAGATTTGCCTTTTTGCTGTGATCTACCTCTAGTATGCAAAGCATTGGAAAACTTAGTAGATGCATTGTTCTGCCGATTCATTTTTTCCATGAGTAGAGCACTCTCTACATCATCATACAAAAGAATCACATTAGAATTGCTCATAGCAATCCTAAATGTATCCCAACTCTTTGGCAAAGTACAAAGCAAGAATGTAGCCTTAAATTCTTCATCAATCAAGAACTTCAAGGCAACCAGCTGGCTGAAAATGGAGTTAAACTCACGCAAGTGAGTAGACATTGTTGTACTCTCTTTCATACACAAATCCATAAGCTTTTTCGGCCAATACACTTTGCTTATGGCACTCTACTGTACATACAGTTCTTCCAGTCGAGTCCAAATAGCATATGCAGAATCCAAACCTTCAATGTTAAACAGCAAGGCATCAGAAGTCGATAGCTCGATGGTTGAGCGTCCAAGCTCATTTAACTCATCCCAATCTTCATGTTCCATGTTTGCGGGCTTTGCCCCTTTGGTCTTAATCAGCTTTACCTGCTTCTTCTGCAACACGATATTGTAGCACTGTTTTTACCAAAGAGCAAAGTCATGTGCTCCTTCAAGCTTCTTGATGTGCATGAGACTACCACTGTCACTGCCGCCAACCATGATTTTCAGCCCAAATGTGACCAAAAAATTCAGCAAATGCAAGCGTAAACTGTCACACAAGTGACCAAGGTACAAAAAAGTACCAACTAGCAATAAAAGACCACGTAGAAGCAGAAATTTCAAATATGTAAGTAAATTTTCAGAAGTACCAAACCATGTGCTATAGCACTCCACAGCTGATTACAGCTGTTCTAAGGGCAAATACATCACATTACATGAGAAGTCTCAAATTTTAGCTACAATTTCTGTTATACATGTATCCATGAGCACAAAATTTGACACCCACGGTCAAAAGCCCCAAAATTTTGTGCTCAAAGCATCAACCATACATCTGCACTGTCTCTGACATGCAAAGAACAGGCCAATTTTTCCAAAATGGAGCAGTTTCAGTAAAACCCCCAAATTTCACTGACCAATCTGTCCCGATTGCATTATTACATGTTCCCGAAAGCATAAAATGGGCAAAATGTGCACCAATGTCAGCCAATCTGACTCAACTGAACAAAATTTCACCAATACAGTAAAAGCCTCAAATTTTATGGGTCCAATGTTGAGAAATTTCACTCAAATGAGTAAAATTTCAATAAATTTGGCGAAATCCCCAATTCAAACGCGCACAATGTCTGCAATTTCTGACGCAAATGCCTCAATTTCGCATGAACAACACTCAATCTGAAAAAGCCCCAAATTTCTGGGCCAGAATCTGCACAAATCTGCACACTGTGCTTGCGCGCATGAACCCTCGGTAGTGGAAGAGAAAAATTTGCAAGAATTTGACAAAAAAATGACGAAAAAATGCCTAGAAAGTGACAAATCTACTCCCATTGACCAGCCGCCTATTGTCGTGACTTGTCGCCTTGCAGAAAACTGCCGCCTGATGCCACGAAAGCTGTCGCCAGCCAATCGCCTTCAGTCATGACCAGTCGCTGACCTGAAAACCTGTCGCCTGGTTCATAACAACCTATCACCTATCTACCAGGTCAAAAAAACGACCTGTCGCCTACCTGCCAAGTCAAAAATGACCTGTCACCCGTGCAAATTTAGGGTTTCTAGACTATCGACTAGCAGTGCAGCACACACACGTGCTTGAAATCAGTGGCGACCTGATGATTTCACACGAGCGAAACACTAGAGATGTCTCACACGGGCTCCGAGGAGCGCGAACACCTTAGCCGAAGCTCTGATGCCAATTTGTTGAGCTCAAGTGCGCGAGAATCGAGACATGTAGTGCTTGCTAGCAGCAGAGAGACACAGAGAGAGAGTGCGCACGACTTGTGGATACAATACCGAGAGTACGCAAGGTTATATTTCAAAAGAAGCCACAAGCTCCCGTACAACCTACAGCAACAGTAGGTACTCACGGCCACGATGTTGGATAGAATATTGGGCAAGCAACAGAGCCTGCAGTGCAACGTTCTACTAGAGATAGACGCCCCCCCAACAAATTTCAGCCCTCAATGCATTGTGTCTTGGTTACAGATGCAGGAGAGCCTTTCACTTATGATGAGGCTATGCGCAAGGGTGACAGTCAATCCTGGGAAAGGGCTATGCAGTCTGAGATAGACTCCTTGCATAAGAATGAGACTTGGGATTTGGTTTCCTTGCCTAGTGGCAAAAAGGCTCTGCCATACAAATGGGTGTACAAGTTGAAAAGTACCCCTGGACACCCCAAGCCAGCTTACGAGGCAAGACTTGTTACTAAGGGTTTTAAACAAGTGCATGGAGTTGACTTTGATGAAGTTTTTTCTCATGTGGTTAAGATGACCACCCTCCGCTTGGTTTTGACCTTAGTCACGCAGCTTGACTTGGACTTGTATCAAATGGATATCAAGACGGCATTTTTACATAGGGATTTGCATGATGAGATTTACATGGAGCAACCTAAGGGCTTTGTAGAGCCTGGCAAGGAGCACCTAGTGTGCAGGTTGAAGAAAAGCCTTTATGGCTTGAAGCAAGCACCTAGGGAACGGTACCATAAGTTTGATGCTTTTATGCAATCACAAGGCCACATCCGTAGTGCTCTGGATCCGTGCTTGTACACAAAGAAAGCTCGTGATTAATCTTTGCTTATTTTGGTACTCTATATGGATGACATGCTATTAGCAGGGAAAGCTCATGATGAGCTAGATGCTCTTAAGGCTCAGCTCAAGAAGAGCTTTGAGATGAAGGATCTGAGACAGGCCTCTCACATACTTGGTATGTGCATTAGATGTGACAAGTATTAGGGACTCCTCTACTTGTCACAGAGGGAGTACATTTATAAGATCCTTGAGTGCTTCCGCATACAGGCGTGAAGCCTATTGGCTGTCCATTGTCTTCTTATGTGAAGGTATCACAGACTGATTGTCCACACACAGATGAGCAGAGGGTCGAGATGGCCAAGATTCCCTATACATCCGCAGTGGACAGTCTTATGTATGCTATGATAGCCACTCGTCCAGATATTATCTTTGCAATTGGTATTGTGGTACGCTATATGGCTACACCTGGCAAGAAACATTGGGATGCCGTGAAGGGTATCATGAGGTACCTGAAGAGCACTGCAAAAATGTGCATATGCTATGGCAGCTAGGATACAAGAGTCCTAGGGTACACTGACTCTGATTATGCACAACATGCAGATAGTAGGAAGTTCACTTCTGGCTATGTGTTCACCTATACTAGAGGTGTTGTCTCTTGGATGTCCAAGGTGCAAAAGTGGACGGCTCTTTCCACCATTGAGGCCGAGCCCTACACTGCATTCGGATTCTATGAGTGCTATTCAGTTAGCCAAGAATCCAATCTTCCATGCGAAGATGAAACACATTAAGGTGAGGTATCACTTCATACGTGAGGTCGTTGAGGACAAGTTTGTTGGCCTTGTCAAGATCTCGACTGACCAAATACTTGCAGATCTGCTCACCAAAAGCCTCTCTGCGAAGCACTTTGTCTTCCTCTGGAGATTGATGGGCGTGGAATGAGATGACATCTTTCCTCATCCTGTTGTATATGTGTACATATTGTATTGTCTTTTCTTTTTCTTTTTCACTCCTCACTAGGCCAGATTCGCCTTTAAGTGGGAGGTTGTTGGGGATAAAGGCGCCTCTGTCTAGCCGCCCGTGTATTACTACACTAACAGTACCCACACATGCAGGCGGCAGGCACCCATCACCGTCACTTTATTCTTTATTCTTTTAAAGGAAAGGCCAGTCACACATTGTGACTGTTGGAGTTCCCACATTGTGAGTCTCTCTCTCTCTTGCTCTTGCTCTTACTCTCCTGCTATAGCTCTCCCGTGTAAGCTTCCATCCTTCTCACCTTTCAAACCATTGATACCCTCTCCCCCCAAGTCAAACTACTATTGCCACTAGTTCCCCTGCCTACACTACCCCCTACCAACTGACCTTGGTTGCAGCCATGCCACCAGCCAGCTTCCGCTATCCATCTATCTTTCTGCAAACCACCTGACTCTGCAGCCTGCAGGTACGTCCCTGCCCCTTCACGCTTTAAAGGAACAGCAGGGTTTGTGGGAGGAACACAAAGTGTGAATGACAAACACTAAGACACAAACTGATGAACACAGAAAATGAATGTTATAACAAATCGTGGTTAAAGCTCATACAATGAAGGAGAAACTCAATGTTCTATGTCGCTGGGACCAGTAATGAGGTGAGCAAATTGGCCATAGCAAATGCATAGAAGGATGTGTGAGGTGTCAGATAGGTTGGTGGCATTGAATAGACCGGTGTGTGATTGGGTGTTGCATGCAGCACCAGAGTGTGATATGGTGGCTTTAGGTGTTTGCCCCAAAGAAGGAATTGACTAGTGTGATATATGTGCCAAAAAGGTGTAGGATAGCCCACTAGGCATTGACAAAATGGCAAATTGTGTGGCCACCTCAAACATGGGAGGGATCAAAGGGGATTGATACAGTGCTTGGCTTACAAGTGGAACTCCCACCGCTATTGCACTATCACCACCCAGCTAAGGGATAGGATTTAGACCTATAAGATAGGTACCTAATGGTATGGTACCCGTATTGTGGTGAAGTGTGGAACAGACAAGTGTGTATATGCAGTGGAAGAAGATGGAATTTGTGAAATAGGTGGGATGGATGGTAATTGAAATTGTAAATGTTGATTTTGATTAGGTGGAGATGAAGCACCGAAAGAAAATTCATTAGAATAAGCATGTGACAAAGGTATGGGTTTGGATCTTCATGATTACTTACACTCATTACCTACATTTCGGAAGGAGAATGAAAGGAGGACTTGCAAACTTTCTATTTTATATACCTTGCATCGTGCTTAATGGAAAGGTTGGCATTGGATAGCTCATCTTTCCCAAATCGGCATGTCCTCTTTCAATTGAAGGTTCAAGTTCTGATGGAGATTTAATCATCCCCTAGATAGGCATCCTCAGGCTACTATTGTACAGTTAGTTCTCTCGGGCATAGTTATGCATTTCTTTTTTATCGGGTTGGACATTTCTGTGCAGTCTACAGGTGTTTATCAACTTTACTGGGCAGTCGGGCAGGCACAAGGTGTTGCACAAAGTGCCACATGGCAGCTGCAGTTCTGCACAGCATTTTTATTGCTATTTATTCAGCATTTGCAGTTTTCGTGTAGTTGGCCAGTTTAAAACTGGAAAAACTGATTATTATATTGTATTTCCTGAGGCCTATTTATAGGCTGTCTGCTATTGGTCACTTCACTTGTCCGTTTCAGATGGAGAGAGAGATGGGCTCACGGAGATTTCAACAACCCATTTGTACATCTGCCTTCTTCATTTCAGCATTCTTTTACTGCAAATTTCTGCATTCTATTGTCTCTTTTCTCTCTCCCTCCTCTCTCTCTTAATTGTCTTTCAGTGTTGTCCATACCCTTCCACATTCGATGCACTCTTACATGGTATCAGAGCAGTGTTGAAGGGCTGACTAATCGTGAGCAGACCTGAATGAATATTTCAATGCAACAAAAATTTGCATTTTCAGCATTCTGAGGCTGAGGCAAACAAGTGAAGCATGGGAAAGGAGCGAAGTTGCTGCTTTTTGCAGGTTTTTGCTGTTCATGAAGAAGCAAAGGCTGCACTTTCAGCCTTTTCGAGTAGATTTTGAGTTTTCATTGCCTTCAGTGGTTGAAACACATTTGGGACAAGCAGAGGAAGCCCTAGCAAGCACTGTTTGCGGCGTCAAAGGGGGGTACCTTGTTTTATGTAAGTTATTCAAGTGGCAATGTCTTCGAAGATCAACGCAGAGTTTCAGCTATTATGGACCGTAAGGTCCCTATGTTACCGATTCTTCCTTCAAAACAAAAGCTCGATGGGGAGGATTACCGCATATGGCGGGTAATGATGCTTGCTATCCTAGATTCCTATCATTTGGCAGAGCTCATGATCAAGGCTATAGGCTGTCCTAGATCTCGTAATCCTTCCAAGCTTTCTGCTAATGAGAAAGCTAATTTACTCAAGGTATAGGCACATTGGGATCAACTAAATGCCCGTATCCACTCTTTCCTCTTTCTCTCTTACACTAGCAGTTATTACTCACATCGAGCACTTAACCATGGCTTGGAAGATATGGCTAGAGCTCGATCAAATGTACAAGTATAATCAGATGACCATTATGAACTGGGTGTCTTTGGAGCTTCAAATGTGGACTTTTAAGTTCCAACAAGCCTTCTTCTATGCAGGAGCATGTCAATAAGCTTCAGCAATAGCAAAAGCAGGTCTAGAACACATGGAAGGTTATTACCTCAAAGACCATGGTGACAACTCTTCTTTCGTAGCTATTGCCCTGATTCAATGCATTCTATTCTGCCTTAATTGCTTCGAGCCACACAAAAACCCTTAAGTGGAAAGAGTTGGTTCCAATGGTCTTAGACCAAGAGGAACAACTCAAAGGTCAGAACGCTCCCAAGTTGGAGACATTGACAGGCCAATCTTCCCAACTAACGAGGAAGAACATCAACAACAACAAGAAGGATGAGAAGACTAAGCAAGATAAAGCCAAGGATTCTACTTGCCACACCCGTGGCAAGACAGGTATTTGGAAGAAAGATTGCCCCAACAAGGACAAGAAGAACACCAAGAAGGAGAAGACTGCAACGAACTCAAGAGTTGTGGCTACTCCTTCATCAACTACCTTCCTCCATTTGGAGATGACTGAGGACGCTCCTCTCACGACCACTGATGCAGCGATGTTGGCCCCCCAATCTCGAGAGTGGATTGTGGATAGTGGTACTTCTTGCCACATGACTCCTTCAAATAGTATTGCTCATATGCATCCGATGTATGGGCAAATCCTCTTAGTTAATGGCTCTTTGATCCCAATCAAAGGCAAAGAATATATGCAATTGATTTCAAATGGGCAAGATGGTGCCCACACATCAGAGGTTCTCGATGTGCCAAGTTTAGAGCATCATCTTCTTTCAATGGGCAAGATTTGTGCTCTTAGCCTTACAATCGATTTTGATAAGGACTCCTTCCAAGTTCTTTATGGAGCTTCTCAACAAGTTCATTGTACAAGTCATGAGGAAAATGGAGACTACAAGATGTGGATTTAATCAATCTTTTATTCTCTTCTTATTACTTCTTAAACTCAAACAGAGCTCTAACATGCTCAATTTGGCCACCTCAACTACGAGTACCTTCGGAAGGCAACTTGTAGTCAATTGATACATAAATTGCCAAAGATTGGGATGAGCCACCCACCATATGCATCTTGCATTTATTACAAGCAGCATAGAGATCCTATTTCCAACAAGGCTTCACGTAGGGCTCAAAAGCCCTTAGAGCTTGTTTCGACAAACTTATATGGACCAATAAGGACGGAGTTCCTTAAAGGGAGTTTATTCTTGATGCTAGTTGTTGATGATTTTAGCAACATGACTTAGGTGTGTTTCTTGGAGCTGAAGTCAAAAGCCTTCTCAGACTTTAAGGATTGGTTGATCTGGCAAAAAACTCAAGACCCTATATTCTAACAAGGAAGGGGAGTTTTTGAAAACAGCCTTGCTCCTCATATAGGGTGGTAAATAATCTAATTTAATACTAATTACAACAAGCATAAAATTCACACAAACTACATAAACTAAAAATGTAAATATTACCCCTTAATCTTGGACAATGGACAGCCTGTCGGCCCCAAAACCAGTGCCCCTTCTTTTGGTATTTCTTTATCTTGTATTGCAAATGGATGGAATACAACTCGAATTCTCTGATCTCCTTTGCTAATCCAAGTGTCTCTTGTTGTCAAAACTAACCAACAAGTCTCCAAACTTCCTTGAAAGGCAAGTTAAGTCCCAAATCTAATATGGCCTGGCTAGCCTCTTGAATCTCTTTAAAATTCTTTGATTTCAACTACTAAAATTCAAGTCCTAAACCCTCAATTTTGAGCAACCATCCCGAGGTGGTTGTCAAACCTTAATTTCTGTTGTAAATTAAGATTTACAATAGAGATTTTCCAATATCTCCACCTCTAATGACTCAAATGGTTGAATTTTGCTAAAATAACTTGAGAGACGATTGAAGGATGAGAGGGAATGCTATAGGGAGAGAAATTTCAGAGTTTCATTGCGAGAAAGGCTTAAAAACTGTTGTTGCTCTGCTCAGACAACCATGGAAGCTGTCACCTATAGCTTAGGACCACTAAAAAGGCTATTGCCCCCTCCTGTATGCTATCATCTACACCAGAAGGACCTTGAGCTGCTATCTCTTACACCTAGAGGACTCCAAACTGCTATTGCATGCTATGGAACTAGTCCCTAGTGGCTGCAAATCACATTGGCAGCATCTCCTTACTCTTCTTCTCTCTCACAATGGCTTGAATAGACTTCCACCATTCCCCAAAAATGTAGTGGTAGCCTTCTAATCCCATTTTTCAGCAATATCCAACTTATTAAATTAATATTAAAAATATTAATTTTAAAAATTAATTTAATAATTATTCTAGTATCCAAAAAAATAATTCAGCAAGCCAATAATTAAATTGGCTAGGCCAATTTGTCTTCCAAGTATCCCTGAGCAATTATTAGTCCTTAGATCAACATTAATTGATTAATTAATGTCTAGTCTCTAATGTCACCACTAACAATAGTGGCCAATTAATTGGTCTAGCCTAAAATCTAACACTGGGTTACTATCTAGCACTTGTCATATGTGCAAGTCACATTAGTACATTTCATTAACTTTCAAGCAATTGCTAACCAAATCAATAAAATGTCACAGTCTCATGATAGTTTGTCTCCTATAAGCTAGCTCGGTTCTGTACAGATTGTGGCATGCACCAAGAGTTTGCTAACACGAACATACCTTAGGAGAATGGCATATTGGACCAAAAGAATCGCAGAGTGATTGAGATGGTGTGGACTATGATGAAGCATTGGCAGAGTATCTATGGGCCAAAGCAATAGCAATCGTTATCCACATCCTTAATATATCCCCTATATCAGCCATGGTTGGTATGACTTTTGAGGCTTATTTTGGTCAAACGCCGGATGTGTCTTATTTCACGGAGTTTAGATATGATGCTCATGTTCACATCTCGAAGAAAAAGAGGGATAAGTTTGAGCCAGCTTCCAAAAGCCTCGTATTCATGGATTATAGCTCACAATCCTAGGGATACATGCTTTTTTATCCCATTTCACACAAGGTATATACGAGTCAAGATGGTCGGTTCGTGGAGTTTCCAACTCTGCAGAGGGGGATTTTGGACATCCCATACTTGGAGATCCAGGTACGTTGGGCACTTGACCCAATGCCTTTGGAGACTCTACCTATTCAGGCTCCACCATCCATAGAGAAGATTGCTTTACCACCAGCTTCACTCATTGTACTAGCCCTGATGGACATTCTAGTGACTTTGGCAAAGGCAGAGCGGTAAGGGGAGTATCGGCATCCTCCTTGTTGGACACATGATACACTCTGTGATTTAGGGATTGAGGAAGTCCCTAAGGAGTGGCAACCACAAGATGGCCCGCGGCAATCTCATAGCAACCAAGCACACTCCACCGAGCTTCTTTGTACTAACTATTGTTTGATGTCTCATGCCATAAAGAATAGAGATCCCACCTTCAAAAAGGAGGCTTTATAGTCACAATATTGAAAGAAGGTTATGGAGTAAGAGTTGGATATGATTAAGTAGAATGATACTTGGAATCTTGTGCCTCGGTCCGTTCATAGGAAGGTGATTGAGGTCAAATGGGTCTTTAAGACCAAGTACTATAGTGATTACTACTCTAGATAAGCTCAAGGTGCGGCTTGTTGCAAAGCACTTTGCATAGCATCTAAGAATTGATTTCCATGACACCTTTGCACCTACAACTCACATGGCTACCATTAAGGTTATCCTTGCCTTAGCCAGCCATAGGCAATGGCCGGTTTATCAGCTTGATGTGAACCTTGCTTTCCTTAATGGAGATTTGAAAAAGGAGATCTATGTTGAGCAACCTCCTGGCTTTTCCTCATCCAATGGCAAAGTGTACAAGTTGAAGAAGACCCTTTACGGCCTCAAATAGGCTCCACGTACTTAGAACAAGAAGACAGACTCGTTCCTCCCAAGAAAGTTGAGATATCGTCGTTCCTCTTCCAATCCCCAATTATATATCCACGCCTCACCTGGAGGGCATGCATTGTTCATGCTTTATATAGATGACCTCATCCTGATAGGTGACCATGCCTAGAAGGTCAAGCAAACAAAGGAGCCACTAGACAAGATGTTCAAGATGACAGATATGGGCCTTCTCCACTTCTTTCTAGATCATGAGATTTAGTAGACACCGAGGGTGATTTTCATCTCCCAATAGTAGTATGTGCAAGAGCTTTTGACTACCTTTGAGATGGAGGGGTGTAATGCTGTTTCTACTCCTATGGATCCAAATTGGAAGGCTATGGCCCATACAAATTCATCAATGGCAGATACTATCTGCTACAGGCAATTGATTGGGTCATTGATATGGCTCCTTAATACTAGGATTGTTTGTGTTTTCCTGTAGGTCTACTTACAGGGTTCATGAGTGAACCCAAGCTGGTTCATTCAAAGGCCACTATGAAAATTTTGCAACTCCTAAGGCAGACCCCCAGCTTGGATATTTATTATCTAACACGTACAAGAGATTCAACTTTGGTTCTCCACAACTGAACTAATTCAGATTGGGCTGGAGATGTTGACCACAGTAGGTCAACTACCAAATATTGCTTCACTCTAGGCATAGGTGTCATCTCTTGGAGTAGCAAGAAGTAGCCCACTATTGCCCTATACTCTTCAGAGGCAAAATACCAAGTGGCATCTTCTATGACATGTGAGACTATGTGGCTTCAGTGATTGTTAGAAGAGCTTGGCTACCCTCAGACATGTCCTACTACACTACATTGTGACAATTGTTGTTGCATTGCTTTGGTACGGAATCCCATATTCCATACTAGGTCAAAGCACATTGAGATACAATACCATTTCATTTGGGAGATGATCTTGGATGAGACCATTGATCTGATTTACTACAAGACAGAGGATAACTTGGTAGATTTATTTACAACGGCTCTTTCTCAAGTCATTCTTTAACAGCACTCCACATCCCTAAGCCTTACGCCTTGTCCAGGATCTAAGAAGGGGCGATAGAGATTTATTCATCCCCTAGACATACATTGTCACACTATTGTTATATAGTAGGTTCTCTCAGGCACAGTTATGCATTTCTTCTTTATCACATCAAACATTTATATGCAATCTACAAGTGTTTATCAGCTTAACCAAGCAGCTCAGCAGGCACAGGATGTTGCACAAAGTGCCACCTGGCAGCTGCAGCGTTGTGCGGCATTTTTATTATTATTTTATTCAGCGATTGCAGTTTTGGTGCAGTTGGCCAGTTTGATTATTATATTGTATTTCTTGAGGCCTATTTATAGGCTGTCTGCTATTGCTCACTTCACTTGTTTGTTTCAGGTGGGGAGAGAGAAAAGCTCGTGGAGATACTTGGATAGCCCGTTTGTACATCTGCCTTCTTCATTTCAGATTTTGTTTACTGCATATTTCTGTGTTCTACTGTCTCTTTTCTCAATCTTGTCCATACACTTCCACATTCACTACACTCTAACAAGTTCCGCACCAACATAGATCGCTAATCGGCATGCAAGCTCCTTTGAATTGTAGCCTCAATTAGTGGAATGATATGCTGAAGGTGATGTTAGAGGTGGAACATGAGCATAAGGGCTTACCCCAAGTTGAGCTCTCTCTAATCTTTGTCTCAAGATAGGTCATGACTTGTGGCAAAGATGGCAATGTCCTCCAAGCAAGCAATGTCAAGGAAGAGGGTTGATGGCTAAGGTTCCAACTTTAATAAATGAGAGATCAAGGATGCATGTACATTTTTCCTAGGATTTTTAAAAAAGGCCATTTATTTTTTGTAATAAGCAGTAAATGCTTTTTGGGGCTGTTTTAAGGAGAACTAACTGAGGGATTAATGCACTTTGACATACAATTAGAGCAAACCCTAATATTAGTGGCTCAATTGCAGATCCAACATTCAACAAAGATAGATTCCCTTTTAGAACAAGAATATACTCCTCTTCCCTATGAGTCAAAGTTTATCTTCCTATTATAAGCACCCATCATTGCTCATTATTCTTGCCTATCAATCAAAGTTCTCTCCCTATTGTCAACTTTAGAACAAGAATACACTCTTCTTGCCTATCAATCAAGGTTATCTTCCTAGTGTAAGTATTTATCATAGCTCATACTCTATGAAACAATCGCATCCCCAACAAAAGATCACCCACCCTCAAAAGGCATGACACAAAACTCTTCAATGTTCATATAGGATTGCACATGTGCCCTAAGTTTCCAATGATTGGGATAATTGGCTTCACATGCTGAAGGATAAGCCCTAACTCTTGTGGACAGATCCCTACCTTGGCAACCAAATCCAGAGAGATGGAGTTCAGTATAGCACCCAAAAACTTTGCCCCAAGCTCTGCAAAACTCCAACTTTGCTCCTCCCTACTGCCTCCAAAAAAGATTTGATACCAGTCTAGCAATAGGCTTTTTCTTCTTAGCTTTGGTTCCTCTATCATACTAGAAGTCCATTAGGGGCATCTGTAGTACCTATGCTCTTCAATGTTCATATAGGATTGCACATGTGCCCTAAGTTTCCAATGATTGGGATAATTGGCTTCACATGCTGAAGAATAAGCCCTAACTCTTGTAGACAGATCCCTACCTTGGCAACCAAATCCAGAGAGATGGAGTTTGTTCTAGCGCCCAAAAACTTTGCCCCAGGCTCTGCAAAACTCCAACTTTGCTCCTCCTTACTGCCTCCAAACAAGATTTGATACTAGTCTAGCAATAGGCTTTTTCTTCCTAGCTTTGGTTCCTCTGTCATACTAAAAGTCCATTAGGGGCATCTGTAGTACCTAAGCTCTTCTTCACAAATGCACTTATTTGCAGCCATTAACTCTTGCCTTTCTTCGGGAGTCACTATTGTAAGCGAAGATAACCACAGTTGATTTTTATCTACTACTCCAAGTCACGGTGTCATTCGTTACTTTCACACCTTTCTTTCAGAAGTAATGTCCACGAGTCCCAACAGAAGCTCTATGAGCAAAGCAAAACTATTGAAACATTGTTTTATCACCTATGACGTAAGTTGCTCAATTGGTTCTTGATACAATAGTCTCTAAACTCCTCAGGCAGCCCACAACAATATTTCTCTACTTGGCCTAACAATGGCACTGCATGATAGGAAGTGACTAGGAGAAAAGAACCCCAAAATAATTTATTATACTCTTCGAGGTTTATACAATCCTTAGCATTCTTGCCATAACATTAACCTCAAAAGCAATTGTCAACCATAAGGAAGAAGACGCCTTTTTAAATTGCAGTAATAGAAGGAACAATTTTTTGGTGGAATAAATAGACCAGCACTATGAAGCCTTGCCCTTCAGAAATGGTATGACCTCACAGATCTCGGAAGATTTAATAAGATTCCCCTAAGAAAAAGTTGCATCAAACTGATGAAGCAAAATATGAACTTTTAGACTATCCATGGCCTATTGAAGGTTTGCATATCCACCTTCTTTAGAATCCTTCACTGCCTATAGGCACCATTTTATCATACGAATAAGGTTTAAGAAAATTATTGCCAGTTGAGCTCATTCCCAAGCTAGGGTCAAGATCTCTGACACCCATACAATCCATGTAATACACAACTCCAAATCCTACTTCTGGATTCCTATGCATGACTTCTTTCATCCCAAGAAAACTTTGTTGTTAAGTCCTCATCATCCCCATGCTCCCAAAGAAAAACCACCAGTCATGGCTTGAGCATAGAACCTCTACCAAAATAGCTCAAATACAAGATTATTGCAAATTGGGAAACTAAGCAAAAGGAGTATTTAGTGGAAACAAATAGACGTTCAGCTCTTGAGGTTTTCCCTTTTAACCTATCTTTTACTTTTCTTCTTGGTGAGAATAACTCCATATTCACTTCCTTTGCATACATGCCTGATACACATCATCTTCCTCACTTCCTAGAGCCTCCTATGTGAATGAATACCCTAACACAAAAACATAAATGAAAGCGTACAACAAAGCATAAACTTAATAGAGCACAAATAGGGTTAGAGTAACTTGAAGACAATGAATGCAATGATGATTTGAATGAATGAATAAATATAATACAATGCTTATGCAGCAAATAAACTGCGCAAGGAGTGAAAACTATACCCCAAACTCTCGTGTCTTAAGGACCAAGGCAAAGGTAATGAGCTGGAGAGTGTGTCCTACTCCTCACAGATCTTGAAACACAGCAAGGCAGCCTTCATATGTTGGACAATAGCAAACACAGTAGACCGAGACATCAAATCAATGTCGAACAGGTAAAAGAGTGATAAATCTACAAAACATAGCCTCCAAGAACTGGACAACATACAAGAGAGCATCAAAAGTGATGAGCGCGACAAAAAGTGTCAAACGCGGCCTTCTAGAGAAAAATGAAGCCTTCTAGAGAGGTCGCCTAAAACCAACATTCCTCCTCGGATAGGGTGGTAAATAACCTGATTAAGCACTCATTACAACAAGCACAAAATTCACGTAAATTGAAAATGCACATTTTACCACTTTAATTCTAGACATTGGACACAATGTTGGTCCTAAAACTTACACCCCTTGCGGTATTTCTTTAACTTTTATTGCAAATGGATGGAATACAACTAAGATCCTCTACCCTCCTCTACTAATCCAAGTGCCTCTTGTTGTCGAAATTAACTAGCAAACCTCCAAACCAATTTGTCAATAGGTTTGCTTGGGGATTGGCCTTCACCCTGCTCCTTGAAAGACAAATTCAGCCCCAAATCTAATATTGGCTGGCTGGCCTATTGAATCTCCCTCAAATTCCCTAATTTTAGGTGCAAAATTCACGTCCTAAGCCCTCAATTCTGAGCATGCATCTCGAGGCGGTTGTCAAAACCCTAATTTCTGCTGTAAATTAAGGTCTACAACAAAGATTGACTGAGATCTCTTCCTCTGATGACTCAAACTGCTGGAAAATGCTAAGATAACTTGAGATGCCTGGGGGATGAGAGAGAATGCTGTAGAGAGAAGAATTTCGGAGTGTCATCGTGAGAAACACTAAAAAACTGCTATTGCCCTACTCAAACAGCCCCCATAGAAGCCATCACCTATAACTTAGAACCACCACAAATTATTAATCCCTCTTGTATATTGTCATCTACACCAAAAGGACCTTGAACTACTATCATCTACTCCTAGAGAGCTCCAAACTACTCTCACATGCTGTAGGTTGATCCCTGGTGGCTACAAATCACATCAGCAACCTCTCCTTGCTCTCTAACAACCTCCTCCTCTCTCACAATGGCTAAAATAAACTTCCACCAACCCCTAAAAACGTTTTTCACACTTGCATAGGCAAGTTTTGACAAGTGGCACCTTCTAATCCCATTTACCAGCAATATTCAACTTATTTTAATCATTATTCTAGTGCTCAAAAAATTAATTTCACCAGCCACTAATTAAATTGGCTAGACCGATTTGTCTCCCAAGTATCCCTGAGCAATTATTAGCTCCCTTAGACCGTTATTAATTAATTAATTAATGTGTAGTCTCTAATGTCACCATCAACATTTGTTTCCCAAGTATCCCTGAGCAATTATTAGCTCCCTTAGACTGTTATTAATTAATTAATTAATGTGTAGTCTCTAATGTCACCATCAATATTAGTGACCAATAAATTGGCCTACATGAAAATCTGACACCAAGTATCACCTAGTATCTGTCAGACATAACTTATTACAACTTTTACCTTTGATACTCATTGCATCCTCAAGATCCTTGGCATGTTACCATAAAATAATTGCCATGTGCATCACATGTGCTAAACAACCTTACACATTTGATTAATATCTTAATTAAATATTATAGGCAAGATTAGAGCATCTCAAAATTTCACACCCCCATGACGTTGCTAGTAGCTAGAGATGACATAAGAGCACCAAAAGGAGATGATGAGGCCGCGAGTTGAAATGCAAGCTCTTGAGGGGAAATGACAACTCCTGAGGTTAAAAACTGCGAAGAGAAACAGGCGCCGAATGGGTATAGAGAATGTCAAGCAACGTTGGGTAAGATCCTCTCTGTGAACAAGGGGTGAGTAGCGAAGCTAGAGAGTATGAAACCTACAAAAACGAGATTTAATTGCATGGAGGGCAGCCTAGCTATTTATAGAAAGTTTTGGGACCTCAAATCTCTCCCCATTTTAATTCTCTTGAACCACTCTCTCTTTATTTTTCCATTAATTAAGCATTTTCAGGGCCGTTCAAGAGACTAATTCAGCATGCAATGTTTATGTTAGCTCAAAATCCTCAAGCTGTGTGAGATGATCTTCTTGTTCACTTCATTATGGAGGTGACTCTTGTCCTAATGCATACTAATCCACAAATCTTTGCTCCATAA
Source organism: Lygodium microphyllum (assembly GCF_053477565.2). Classification (NCBI taxonomy): domain Eukaryota; kingdom Viridiplantae; phylum Streptophyta; class Polypodiopsida; order Schizaeales; family Lygodiaceae; genus Lygodium; species Lygodium microphyllum. The sequence continues at coordinate 1,444,567 of NC_141153.1, read as the reverse complement.
CGTACTACGACCTTTACAAGGCAACTATGATCTCACCTTTTCAGAAAGTTGATGACGATCCTGGCAAAGAAACCAATAAGCCTGGCCTTCAATAAAATTAGCTGATGCTGAGAGAAACTAATGCATAGCTATAGTTCAATATGTTTGCAAAGAAAAAATAAATAGTGAATAGAACAGTAAGGAGCTTGAATGCTTATGAAAGTAGACACCAACATTGATTGGCCCCAAACCATGTCATCATTGCAATTGTTTAATTTATTTTCCAATCTTTTAAAAATGCGAATCAGCAATAAAGATGTCCCAAAACAAGATTATAAGAGCACTTCAAACTTAGGACGATGCAAGAGAGAAACAGCCCTGCATAAGGAATCCAAACAGGCCTACAACCTCTCTTCCAAGAGATCAAAAAAAGAGTCCTTAAACAGGCAATCTGATGCTCATGACTCCAACCATGACACTCAGATGTAAACAGCCAAAAGATTAAAACTCCTCCAAAAAGCTTCTCTTGAAGCCACTCTGAAACTTCAAAATCCTTCCTCTTACAAAGGAACAAAGTCCACTCTACAACAACCACAAGCCAATTGAGAGAGAGAGAGAGAGAGAGAGAGAGAAGAGAAGAAAAGGGGGAACAAAGGGGAAAGGGGGGGGAGGGGGGCGTGGGGATCGAGATCCCCCTTCTCCCCATTTAGGGATTTGTAGGTGCACCTTGTCATTGGAGCCAAATGCACCTATATAGGGAGTGGTGGTGGCTGAAGTGCAATGCTTGTGTACACTCTACATGTGATTCCCTACACTCAATGATGAAACCTCACATGTGTGGCGTCACTAGGGTGTAACCCTGAAGCATGTTCATATTGTATCATTCTATTTCACATAATGCATGGATTCCTTATTGATAGATTCTGTGTTTCTTTCCCCTATGCCTTTTTTGTGCCATTTTACAAGTTTCCACTTGAAAGTCTCATGAAGGTCCGAAACACGTGGATGCTTCCTCCTAGAAGCATAACACTTCGTATTAAATCGACTCTATCTCGAAGCAAACTAGCTCAATAGGGAAGCAGGCTCATGGTTGCAAGGGAGATCTTGCACAAACACAAAGCTAATGCTGATGTGCCAACCAAGCTATGAAGAAGCCATGGCATGATAGGCATGCACGGCATACCATCCAAGATGACCACCACATGGAAAGACCTCAAACTATGGAAGGACACCTCACACAAAAGAAGGTGATGTTGCTTAAACAAATCAAGCAAACATGGAAAACAATCAAAGGGATGAAAAAGGCCCACAAAGGAATCAGGCTGGTGAAGAATCTCAAGTCAAAGGCTGAAGATCTAGATGAGGACTTGGCCAAGGTCCATTACCAACTTATCATGGTGCATGAAAGCGCAAAGTTGCGGTAAGTGAATAATGCATGAGACCTTGATGTGGAGCTACAAGAAGACATGGCCTTGAGGCAGAACAGTGAAACTGCCTTTGGGTCTGAAAAAGCACAAGAGTGGGCCAGACCGTACCTGAAGTAGATGAAAGCTGACAAAGTCCAAAAGCTAAAGCAGGAAGTGAAGTCAACCAAAGTAGAGCAGAAAGCCAAAGAAAATCCACAAGAGGACAAAGGAAAGAAGATGACCCTGGAAGATGAGTTTAAGTCAGAAGCAAAAAAAAGAAGAGTACCAGCAGAAAAAATATAAACTGCTACCCTAAAGACTACTACAAAGGAGCTGACTATCCAGAAGAAGACTACATTCAAGATCAATATCCCATTGACTACTACCCCACAGAAAGAGGCTACTACCCCAAAGATTATCCCATCAACTACCACCCGGAAGAAGAATACCTCTACCATGACTACTATCCTAAAGAAGAAGAATGCTACCCCAAAGACTACCCAAAAGAATAAAAATCCAAAGGGAAAACCCACCAAGTTCAAGAAAATGAAGAAGAGATAGGGCACTATATGAAAGGAGAAGGATTGAAGATAGATGCTAGATCAAAGGTAGAAGGCACCATGAAGGAATAAGGCTACAACAAGGAAGATGGAGATAGGTGGACATGTGAGAAGGATGAGCCCTCACATCCACAGGTTGCAACCCAATTTGAAGAACTAGTGTTAGAAGAAGTAAAGAAAGAGAAGAGGGAGGTCGTGCCTAGCTACATTAATTAAGGAACACCTCTGCACATTGAGATCCAAGGTAATGCTAGTGCGGTGCCCTCCTTTGAGGCACGGGATGCCTTTGATGATGAAGATGATGATGAAGAGTTAGACTTAGAAGATGAGAATGGTGCGATGAAAGCACCTTGGGCAACAAATCCTCACATTGAGTCAATACTTCATTGTGAAGGGATGAGACCCAAACGTAGAATATGAAAAAGACTTTCCACTATGCCTTTTCTATGCCAATTTGTATGTTTCTGCTTGAGAATCTCATGAACATCCAAAACCCCTGGGTGCTTCCTCCTACGAAGCATACCGATTTCTTCTTCTTCTTCTTCTTGTGGTGGGGGGGAGGAGATAGTTTAGGGTAGTAGGGTGGGTTTGAACTATCTGATCGCCAAGCACAGAATGCACTAGAGCAAAGGATAGAAACTTCAAGCTTCTTTGACTCTACAATGGACAAACAGGATCCATGCCAACGAAAATTAGAGTTTTGAAAACCCTAATTTTTGCAAACTCGGGCCGCAAGCTGATTTTCTTCTTTAGTACTTAGTGATCAAACTAAGTAGAAAATGCTTCTTGAATGAGAGAGAGAGATAGGAGAATACAAAGCATATCGCTGAAACTTCAGCATGAGAGCTTATTTCAAATAAAAAGAGAGATCTCCAATATATAGGTGTGGGCTTAGGAGCTCAACAGTGAAAAGTAGAGGCTACAAATGACAAGTGTTTGCTGAAAATGACAAGTATAGAAATACTTCTCTCTTCAAAATGACACATGTCATCTTCAAAATGCCACATGTCACTTTTCTAGAGAAAGAAGTTCCAAACCTTCTACTCTAAAATCCTCTCAAATGGTTGACAAATTTGTTCCAGGTAAAATTCCGAAGCCTTTGTCACAGACACAATTTCCATTTGAGCCACTTTCAAAAATAGTAACCTCCTAAATTTTAGAAGTCACCATATTTAGCTTCTAGAGAGCTTCATTATATAGTTCAACAGTTCACAATTTGTTTCTTCAATCATGGGCATCTAGTTTCACTTTTGAAACCACTCATCATATGGGCTTCTAGTCAATGTGACTATCTAAGTGTAAAAGTGTTAGTCACCTGAGCTTTCTGGTTAATCTAACCGCCCGACTAAACTTTTAAATTCTCTTGGGTATCTCGTTAATGACAGCCCAAGTATAATTATTTGGCATTTTGGCCATTGGCTACCCTTAAATAGAAATATGAATATTTAATCATATTTTAAAACACTTAAGTAATACAAATCGCCTTTCAAAGTACATGAGCATCAAATTAAATTCAAATCATTGAGCCAATATATCTTGGTAACACAAAACGTTTATTACAGCTCTTCCTCTTGAAATCCATCTTGTCCTCAAGACGTTACTTGAAGTATTTATGATCCTACAACTTCTTTATAAGCTACAAGTATTTCTGAATAGTCTTTAAAATACTCTTCTGACATCCATTTAGAATCTAAGTGTGAGTAATTTTTAAATTTAAAATTAAATTTTCTAAATATGCTTCTTCCTCATTTTCTGATCATATGAAAGATTATTTGCTTTGGTTGAAGTATCTCTCCTTATTCATCTACTTTAGGTGGTTACTCTATTACATGTTCCAATGGTGGAGATCCTTTATAAGGCTTCAAAAGATGGATATGAAAAGCATTGTGAATTCTCCAATGCTCTGAAAGTTGTAATCTATAACAAACATCATTAATCTTTTCAATGACTTGAAATAGTCCATAATTTCTTCTTACGAGCTTAGTAACTTGGGATGAAGACTTGTTAAAGCTTCTTAGATGAGCTTTGTCAAATTTCAACCACACCCAATCTCCTTGTAAAATCATTTGCCTTTGATGCTTATCTATTTCTTTCTTTTATTTTTATTGAGATATTTGGATAGCTTATCTAACTTAGCCGAAAGTTGTATCCATATCACACACAAACTCATCGGCATAAAATATCTCCTCCTTGGTTTTGAGAATAGGTAATAAGAGTGGTTTTTCTTATGTGATCTCAGATGGTGCTTTACTTGTAGAAATATGAACTATGTTGTTATAGGTATTTCTACCAAAGCCAAATACATTTCCCATTGTTAGTTGACTTCATAGCAATAGCACTTCAATATATCCAATATTGTAAGATTGGCTATCTCACTTTGACCATCTCTTTGAGGATGATAAAAAAAGAAAAGGTAAACTTTGTACCTAAATTTTTAAAAAGAGCTCACCAAAAGAGACAAGTGATTTGTAGATCTCTATCACCCATGATACTTAAAGATTTATTGAATAAATATTATAGCTATATATTGAGACTTTATAGTCCTCTTAACTAGAATAAAATTAGCTTATTTGCTAAACTTGTCAATAAAAGTCCATTTGCCACCATTGTCGTTTGCTAATTAAGACAAGTCAAAAATAAAATCCATAGAAATGGTTTTCCAAGGTTGGCTCGAAATTGATAATGATTGCAAAAACCCTGCAGATTTTTAGCGATCAAGCTTAATCGTTTGGCATACAATACATTCTTTGATAAATTGTTCAATGTCTCGTTGAAGACTTGGCCAAAAAAAATACATTTCAAGTACCTTGGTTGTGGCCAAGATACCACGATGAGTGATGTAAGAAGCCGTATGACATTCTTCCATTATTATAGGCCTAAAATCTTTAGTAACACATAACTTATTCTCCATTAAAAAAATCCATCTTTGATAACATAAGAGTTTATCATTTTATCAAGTTGTAAACTCTCCCAGATGATTTTAAAATCTTCATCAAAAATATACATGTCCCTTATTCTAGTGAAATCTATATGATGAATCATGGACACTGTATGAATCTAAGGTATTCTTGACAAGGCATCAACTACCTTGTTTTGCTTTCCAAGTACATGCAATATTTGAAAGTTAAATTGAGCTAAATAATTGGCCCATCAAATATGGCTTTTAGAAATCCTTGGTTGGTTAAGAAAAGATCGCAAACTATCATGGTCTATCCTGATGAGAAGTTCTCCATCTAAAAGATAGTGTCTTCAATCTTTTAAAGCTTGAATGATAGTCATTAACTTCTTTTTATAGATAGTAGTATTTTTTTCTGCATTTTGTAATATTTTGCTTGTATAAGTAACTGCATGCCCTTCTTGGTTGAAGATTGCATCAATGCAATCTCCTAAAGCATCACATTCCACGAAAAAAGGTTTCTACAAATTAGGTATAATCAAAACAAGTCATTTACTAATAAAGAACTTTAGAGCTTCAAAAGCTTCCTTCTATAGTTTGATCCATCAAAATGTCATTGCTTTCTTCGTTAAATCATGCAATGATTCAGCAACCACTGCAAATCATTTAATGAATCTCTTGTATAAAAACATAATCCCAAGAAACTTGAAACTTCATTAACACTAGTCAATTCTGGTCATTTTACAATAGCCTTGACTATTTTTAAAACCATCCGAATCCCATCTTTGGATACAATATTTTGTTAAAGGTTGCTCTAAAGATTCTTTCCATTATTCTATTAAATGTTGCAATAGCATTGGTGAGACCAAATGGTAATACAAAAAACTCATACAAACCAAAAGTTGTCCTGAATGTTGTTTCATGAATATCTTGAGGAGCAATCCTTATATCTGATGGTAGCTACTCTTCAAGTTAATCCAACAGAATCCTTTGGATCCATCCAATCTATTCAAGATATCATCAATTCATGGAATGGGCAATCTATTCCGAATTGTAATTTTATTAAGGGCCTTGTAGTCCACACACATGCGCCAAGATCCATCTTTCTTCTACACTAATAGGACTGAAGAGCACAAACGTGAGGAACTAGGTCTTATTACACCCTTCTCCAAGAGCTCATTCACTTGCTTCATAATCTCCTCTTGTTGTGTTGGACTCACACGAGAAGGTGGCCTATTTGGAGATGAGCTTCCAAAAATGAGATCAAGTAACTCATCAGGTAAAGTATCTACGAAACAATCTTCATACTTCTTTAAAAAACTTATCCGGTTCTCATCCATATTTGACATGGACTCTTCAATTCTAGACTCTTTGTTAGAATCTTTTTGACAAAAACCAAATACGAGAAAATAGCATTTTCATTACTTTACAAATTTGTACATGGGATAAAATAGAAATAGAGTTTCCTTCCACTCCCACATCACAATATACATTTTTACCCTTGAAAGGAAATCTAAACTTATTTTGATTCTTAAAATATTATTCTATGCCAAGGTATTTCTAATACAACATCACAATGACCAAAATCTCCCATAACAAAACTCTCATGATCTACATAACCTCCTATCTCAATTCGTAGTTTCCCAAGAATAATAGTAACTTCAGACTCCATTCCTTAAAAAGCAGCACTTGACATTCTCATGTTCCAAACCTCTCCTTTGTTAGATGTAGAGCCTCAAAAATCCAAGGATGGATATAATGATACGTAGCCCCTGTATCAAAATAAATGAGAACAAGTTGATTGGCAATCTTACCCCAACCCATAAAAAGCTTGCTTTTCTCTGACAGAGTTTCATCCTGTTGTAAGGATTCCTTAGGTATAGCATTTACTTGAGGTCTCCTTTAAGGCTAGTTTTTCTTCTTTGCCTTATTAGGATATTGACCAATCATATGTCATTTTTCTCCGCAAGAAAAATCTTAATTTTTAGAATTGTAGCAAATCAGTCTTTTGTATATGCTTTAGGCACTTAGTACCCGCGGTTTTGTTTCAACAAATTTTAGTAAAGAAGGAGGGGCTGATTTTCCTCTTAACATGGTGTCGACTCCTCTCTCTCTCTCTCTCTTTCTCTCCTAATTCTGATGGTGATAATTTATCGAGTTGGTTAAGTTCAAAGTATTGTCATTCTCATGTTTTTCCCTACGCTTAGATTTGTATCAGAGCAAGGACTTTTTCTTTACGAGAACTTTTCTAACTGACAAGATCTTTAGGTCCAACTTTCTCACCGTGTCGAGAGGCGAAGAGGAGAATTTTGATGAACAATCAGAAGACTCGTATCTGTATGCTTCTCTGATTATGAAAAGATACAAAGATACAAGGAGTTGGAAGCTAATCCAAAAATTTAAGCTTTGATGGAGAAAAGGGCTAAAGCACGGGTTGAAGCGAAGATCTTTCAAGATTTCCTTACTGAAAAGGCTCTTGAGACAAATGGTATTATGGCTGCGAAGGCCTACCTCAGCATGAAAAGTATCAATGTTATTTATGCAACCAAGTATATGAAAGGTAACATATCACCTATCATTCAAGGATCCACCTAAGTGGTAACTTCAAAGTCTCATCATTCGCAAGCTATCTCCTCTTATTCCAAGAATCCCTCCATGGAGAAGGGTAATGAGAAAGTCAAAGAACTGGCTATTTCCATGGCAACTGAATCTTGAAAGATGCTTTTAGCAAAGGAAAACGATGCTAAAAGAGACTTCAAGCCTAGAGAGAAAAGCTTTAAGTTAGACATTTTCTATGGTAAGAGAGATTCTCAAAAAGCTGTAGTCTTTTATTAGACAATTTGATGCTACTTTTAATAGTAAAGATTATATAGAAAAATAAAAAATTAGGATGGTTAAAATGCATCTGAAACATGTTGCTTTAAATTGATGGCTCAAAGTTGTTCATAAGGAAAAGGAATCCAAGTCTTGGAAAGAGTTTAAGAAGATGTTTAATAAGAAGTTTTTGTATTTATCCTTTGAAGCTGATATGCAATAAGAATGGGATGAGCTAAAGCAAAGCCAAGGAGATAATGTTGACACCTATATTAATAGGTTTGCAGTTGTTTCTCTCAAATTTACATCTATTAATAAAGTTCCTTCCAATATGGAGATGAGAAATTTTATCCATGGATTATATCCAATAGTACAACGAGCTGTTAAGTCAAATAAACAAGAACCAAAGCATAAGAATGAAGGTAGAACACCTTTGCCATCCAAAATGAAGCTAACATATTAGCAGTTAGTAAAATATAGAAGAGAAACCCTAATTTGTGCAAACTTCACCCACAAGCTGATTTTTTTATTTAATGCTTAGTTAGATCAAAATAAGTAGAAAATGCTTCTTGGATAAGAGAGAGATAGGAGAATACAAAGCATGTGGTGGAAATTTCAACATGAGAGCTTATTCCAAATAAAAAGAGAGATCTTCAATATATAGGTATGGGCTTGGATGCTCAAAAGTGAAAAGTAGAGGTTACAAATGACAAGTGCTTGCTAAAAATGACAAGTATAAAAACACTTGTCTCTTCAAAATGACATATGTTCTCTTTTAAATGCCACATGTTACTTTCTAGAGAAAGAAGCTTCTAAACCTTCTACTCTAAAAATCTCTTAAATGGTTAAGAATTTGAGACAATTATTGAAGACAAATTTGTTTCTTACAAAATTCCGGAGCCTTTGTCGTGAATACAATTTCCATTTAAGCAACTTTCAAAAATAGTAACCTCCTAAATTTTAGGAGATACTAAATTTAGATTCTAGAGGGCTTCATTATATAGGTCAGCAATTCATGGTTTGTTCTTCGATCATGGGCATCTGTTTCACTCATTATATGGACTTCTAGTCAATGTGACTATCTGAGTGTAAAAGTATTAGTCATCTGAGCTTTCTGGTCAATCTAACCACCCGACTAAACTTTTAAATTCTCTTGAGCATCTCGTCAATGACAGCCCAAGTATAATTATAGGGCGTTTTGGCTATCTGTCACCCTTAAATAGAAAGATGAGAACATTTAATCATATTTTGAAACACTCAAATAATATAAATCTTCTTTCAAAGTACATGAGCTTCAAATTAATTTGGAATCATTGAGTCAATATGTCTTGGTAGCAATTGATATACAAAAGATTTATTACACTTTCTATTTTACAAATACAAAAACATGGCTTTATTAACTTGTACAATTAACTCCCTGACAAAAAGGGAAAATCAAAATGTGGCCACCAAGGTGAAACTCTATGCACCAGGGCTGCACAACACCTGCACACAGCTCAATGAAGTGTTTACCTGTAATAAAATTCCCACAGATCTAAATTCTTAAGTACTTGTTCATAGAAAATTGCATCCAACTAATGTCACCCACACTGTTAACCATGCACAATGCTCATTGAACCCACTCTCACCACCCAGATCCATTAGAGTTAGGGCTTAGGATTTACAAGCCAAAAACCAGAGACATCTTGCCATATGTACATTCATTAGGGTTAGGTTTAGGGTTTACAAACACATAGCCAGACATATCTTGCCAAACGTACACAAGGCTGAAACATACCCCACTATGATGGTTGATGCTCTTCTATCCGTAGACTACAGGAGTTAAGCCAACACATCTGGCATGTTGCAATTCCTAACTGAAGGAGACACTGTTTTTGCACCTCCATCGAACATCTCTATGGCACATCACATCCAAATGATGTGTGCACATCCATGTATCTTAGTCAACAATGAGGCCACCCTTCTTGAGCTGGAGAAGAGGTTGCTTCTACAATGTCATCTTCAACTTGGTGGTGCTCTCAGATCACACCCAAATGACATATGCACATCCATATATCCTAGATAACGAGGCCACCCTCAAGCTGGAGGAGAGGTTCCTTATCTAATGTCATGTTCATCTTGGTGGTGCTCTAATTCAAGCAATGTCATCCCAATGTCTATCTTGGTGATGATGTCCATCTTGGTCGACATGCAACTCCATAAACCATGTACTAACTTGTGCAAATTAGCACCTCCCTGCCTGCTTTGCAATACAAGGTCACTACCATCACCTGTTTGGTCCCCCCCAAACTGGATCATGGCATTCCCACACAAGAGATGCTTGGGGCACTTGGCTTGATCATTTTAGAGCCACAAAGTTTTGCAGCGCCAAGTAAAATTGTCTGCTTAGCACCAGGCGATATCTATGTGACTACACAAGGATCCCTTGCAACCCGCCACCATAAGATATTCTTGAGACTCACTTTAATAGATGCTACCAGATACATATTGACATCTATCTATCACAATACAATGCTGGAGATTCAAGGATAGCAGGAGAGCCACAAACTCTTTGTAAATCTAGATCACACATCTAGATATGCCTTCTGCTTGAGTAGATTGTGGCAAGAATTTTACTTTATGCATCTAACATTCAGATAGAGAAAGTGGTTCCATAACAAGGAACTAAGGACAAACAAATTTTTGGGGTTATTGCCAGCCCTTTCATTATGTGAAAAAAAGTAATTTCATAGCATATTGCAGGTTGATCATCCATTTACAACATGCATCTCAAAAATGTGAACTATTACATGTTGCACATGCAGAGACAGCCCATCTATTGTTGAGAAAGTATACAGGGAAAGGGCCTCTGTGAGAACAAAAACTGTAAATGTGGAACAGAGAACCATATAGTACCGCAGATCATCGGAACTCCTTAGTTCAGATTGAATCTCATCAACAGAACGCAATCCTTGAGAAGAGACATTGAGCTTGTACTCCAGATCTCCAATCTGCACCTTTACAGCCTTAACCTCCTGACTCATTTTGTCGGCTGCTTCTGCTGCTTGATGCATTTTCTCTACTTGATCTCTCTCTGACTTGGCATGTACTGTCAAGTCATTAAGCTGCAATAGAAACAGAGGCCCACATTGATGTCCTTAAAAGTAGCTTGAGAAACAGTTTCGAGCAGTTGTGTCTAATAATCTTAGCTGTAGCAGTGCATTAATGGCATGGGTACGAACAACATGCAGATAGTTCTTAGACAAGAAAACTTCCAAAGAAGGATAAACTAAATAACTTCTTGAGGGAAGGGTAGGGCAAAGCAGGCAGTATTGATGGTGCAGATTCCAACTGTTATTGTTATACTTTCATCATCTTCGAACATTCTAGTCTATGTACAAGAATGAAAATACTGGGTCCACACATCCACAAATGCTAAAAGATTCTTCCTAGTTATCTTCTTCCATCTTTTCACAATAAAAGGAGCCTCAGCCTCAACCAAAACAAAATTTAGAAAGCTACTTTAGGAAACCCATAAAAAGGAGTGCTACCCTACACACTCGCTAGGAAAAATTGTCTGCCGATAGACCCTATTCAAGACATTATACCAGGAAATGCACTAATATCTTTGCAAGGTGACACCCAGGAAAGCAATAAAAATTGTAACATATAGCAAACACAGTAATAACATTAAAGGTGACTTTGAGAAGTGTAACAGAAAATGTGACAGAAGGAAAATTATCTAAGAACCACCTTTTGGCAGGAATGTATCCCGATGGTAAGGTAAAGTATTCAATTGACTGTTTATACATAAACATCTTGTCCTGCCACAGGGATGAAAACTCTAGAACCCAGAGGATCAGGGTTACAGGCTCACCTACAACCAAAATTATGAATTCTGTGCATACCATTGATTGGACTAGCGGCAGCTTCTCAAAGTTATCTCAACACATAAAACAACTTCTCTAACTCTTTGAGGACTTAGCAGACTGCCAACTATAAGCACTACAGCTCACAGATGATCTTTCTTGTGGATAAAATCAACCTTCATTGCAAGAACCCCATGATTGCTTACAGACCATGAGCTCCAAAATGTTTAATATAGAATGGGTCATTTCTTTCACCAGAGTTGGTCTGAAACATATGCATGACCAAAGCTTCCACACACTAGTGTGCTGATTTAAAAACATATACACACAGAATAAACACACTTGAAGCATATGCACACACAATAGTTGAGTGCTTTGCCTTTCTTGAAACTTGCATTTTCTACCCTACAGCCTGGTCAAGTAAAGTACTCAGTCTGAGAGCCCATTCCTGCTTTCAAAAACCTGTTCCACCAGACAGTTTGCCCACTTTGACAATTCAGAGGCATAACGGACCAGGATCAAGTAGTATAACATGATTGAACCTTCAAATGTCTGCTTAAAAAGAAGTTGACTTCCATGTGTTCCAATCCATTTGAAGGCACTCATTTCTATCACTCTCTTGAATTGAAAGCCCATGCTGCTTTATAAGTGTTAGGACGAAATCTCAAGTTACCTGGTCATGCAATGGACTATGCAGCGCACTTGACAAAGGCGTTTAGCATGCATGGACACTAAACCAAGACAATGTTTCCCTTTCAGCCTTAGTATGTAATCACAGACTGGTCGAGTATCATGCCCAACATAGGACAGCTTTGAACATCAGACAGCAGATTTAATTGTAGTGATAGGGCAGCTCAGTTCATAATAGAACCAGCCAAGTATCATAATTGAACATCAGACATCAGACAGCTTTGAACATCAGACAGCAGATTTAATTGTAGTGATAGGGCAGCTCAGTTCAGTCTTGTTTTATGCATCTGAAAGTGCACATGGAAAGGATTCTGTACTCAAGAAGGCATCAGTTAGCCATGGCAAAAGTGTTAAAGACAATATTTCACTGTCCAAATTTATAGACCTACTGAAAACTGGACTAGGACGTAACTTTTCTCACAATTGCATGTATCATGTTACCAGTAAATCATACATCATCAAGAGCATGGCTTTTGCTTTCATGTTCCTGCATGAGCTCTCCTATTTGTTTTTCAGTAGCAGGTATAGAGCTCACAACCAACTTCACATAATCCTCATAGACTGGCCGCAGTTTCTCAAGCTGCTGCACTTTAGCTTCTGCTTGAGAATAATTTGCAGCTAGTTCTCGCAGTCGTTCTGCTGTACTTGAACTTTTAACTCTTTGCTGCAAGTATGGAAACGCTACATCATCATCAAGTTTTGCAGTTTACAAAAAGGTCATGAATAACAAAATCCAAAGGCATACCTTTTTCACAAAGTCGTCCTCCTCTTGAGGTGTAAATGGACGTTCACAGCAGGGGCATACATGATTTGCTCTTGCTACTTTTTCAAATGGTTCAAACATGCGCCTCATTCCATCAGCCATATCATGCTGGCTGCCAAAAAAACATATCAGCCAAAATCAGAAATGTAGACAATGTGATGATCTCATTTGCTTAAAAACAAAACAAGGCACTTTGGACAAACTCAGGTACACAAACAGGAACCCCAAAAGCCTTACTTGCCAAGAGGACAACTCTCTTACAATATGCATGTATGCTTTCATCACAAGATGTCCTTAACAAGAACTTTAATCCTCTTAAAATACACACCAAATATAATTGCAGCTTGACATAAGTCTTGCACTGCATATCAACAAAAGCACCATAGCAAAGACACATTTCCAAATCCACCTGTCAATTTATCATGTGTACCACAAAACCAGCAATTTAAGATGTTCAATGTACTCCAGAATTATACCCTAGCACCCTGTCAAATCTGTGTTGAACACTTATTTGCAAAAGCATGTTCTTCAGAATATTATTTAAGCTAAGATTTCACCTAATCATACTCATACATTATTAAATTTCTCAAGAAGGCTTACCTTTTGCGAACCTCTTTTTTCTCAACAGCATCTTGCAAGATTGAGGAAAATGCATTGATATCCACTTGGACATCCCACAAAGTGCTGAGTCTTGACAGAAGCACCTTCTGTTTGGCTGTATAAGAAGATGCAACCCATAAGCCACATTTCATTACACAAACATTGAAATTAGTGAGCTTAAGCAGTAAATTAGTGTTGGAACTGTCTTTTCTTCATGAAAGGCTTCGAGCACCTATGGACACAAAGTGTTCACCAGAATACAAGAAAAAGGACTTTCTTCCTTGACATAGCACCTAGATAACAACAAGTCTTACAAAAATACAATACTTTATACATGCCTAAGGAAGAACGGTACATGAAACTTACAAAAGGAAGAAAACAGAGAATAAACTCCTCACATAGTCTGTAACACAGTGTACATAGATGACACATGCCTACACATAGATGAGACCAATCGTGGCAAGATGGCCTGTGTGAGTGATTGATCAATGAAGGAACGTACACTGGATGAGTGGTCCAGGCCAGGTATGAGCTGAGTTCAGGGCAGTCTAAGGTAACCAAATGGCCAGTACCACCAATGGGTGGACAACACCTCTGAGATGGAGTGGGTTCCAAGTATAGCACACAGTGTCCAATGCCTTAGAGAGCTCAAAGATGGTGTTGTTTACCCATTACACCACAACATGCGGCTTGAAGACTGCCTGTAATTCCCTGTATTAAATGATTCCACCAGGCACAAGCTGGATTCAGGGCAGTCTTAGCTGCCAAAAAGTCAGTGCCACTTGGGCAACTGCCTCCCAGATGGAGTGGGTTCCAAGTATAGCAAGTGGTGTGTGACAACTTGAAGCCTGTTGAAGGACTTGGAGCTTGATGCAGCTAAGTTGAAAAGGGCTGAAATCTACTTACATTTTTCACCAAGAGCAGTGTTTGCATACAGTGTTCAGACATCTACCAGCTCTTGCTATTCTGAAGTTGTTGGTGAACCACACTCTAAAAAACCAAGTTAAAAATAGCAGTGATGAGTGCAGGTGGAAGTAGTTTATCAATGGAATACCCCAAAATGCATGCAAAGCTATGCTGTCAGACAGCAAAGTGTTCTATATCAAAAAAGAGTGCTGCTTTTTGCATCTAGAGCAAAAATTGTGCCTGTTCTTTCCATCCAAGATTTTGATCAGTCTGTGATTCATCCAAATGTTGTTTCACATAACTTCAGAGTTTGAGTGCTTGTACAACAGACTTCTCTATTTTAGCATGGACAGCAGACATCAGAACATTAAGCAACCATCAATCTGCCAGACTGAGCTGTGTGGGGAGAAGCGCCTAATTTTGCTCTAAATAACTTAGTCCCATTGCGTGGCTCCATTCAAGGACTGACCTTTCAACCAATGGATATGGAGCTGTGATGTACTATTTATCAAGCAAGTGGATGATGGTCAAGGACCAACTCTGGTTTGTAGTCATCAACATGACACATGTGATTTCGACATATGAAGGGTGTACAATACCAACTTCATAGGAACATGGTGTACTAAATTCCTCGCTTGTTTCTTTGGTGGAGCTGCAAGAGTTAGTGCTCATTTGGAGTATTCAGGTTCTTGATGCAAAATAGCATACCATATGTGTATTCACTATTGTGTTATCTGGCGTACACAAGAAACTAGTTTTCTTTACTACTTTTCATATGGAGTATTATCCAGTCGATTCCTTTCGCTAGAACAGTTTCTGGTTTCTTTTTTCTGCATAGTGATTATGCTGTTAGATTATGTAATTTTTGTGACAATCACTTTCTTAGTAATCTTAGTAACCCCCTGTGACATTAATGTGATATTTAAGGACTCACCAAGGTTTGACGGCTGGCAATCGGATCACGATGGTCTGGCCAGCAATATACTAGGCAAGGCTGGGAGGAAAAAAGGATCACTCGTGCTCATTCATCCCAACTACTTTCTCTGGCTTTATGGTCTTCTCAGAGTCATCTGTCATTTAGACCTTCCAAGTATCGTTTTCGAGGACGAAACCGATTCTTAAGGGGAAGGAAATGTGACACCCCCCCACAATCCCTTCTTTTTCCCTTAGTAGGGCCGCATGGCGACAATCACAATGGCCGTGGAGTGGAGCTAAGGCCTCCTTATCACAATGCCTTTCCCCCCAATAATAACTATATCCCCCTCCCTATAAAAATCCCCCCTCCTTAAACAAGAGAGAGCACCCTATTCTCCCCCCCCCCCCCCCCCCCAACTGCCAAATTGTAAAAGGAGAGAGAGAGAGAGAGGGGGGAAGGGGAACCTCACAACAAGAGAGAAAGACAGAAAGAGAGAGAGAGAAGAGCGTCAAGGGAATTTTGTCTCTTGGAAGGAGTTTGAAGTACCCTCTCTCCCCATCGCTATTTCCGAGATCTCTCCATCAACTACCTCTAGTTGGCAAAAAGATTGCAGAAGTCAAGGCAAAGCGTAGAAAACTCCGGCACAAAGGAGTGCTCCAAGAGAAGAGGAGGCCCACCTTCCAAGCTCCGAAATGGCCCCGAAGTGCAAACTCTCCCAAGTAATTGAAAAGGCTGCACCCACGGAAGAAGGATCGGGCAAAGATGCCACCACTAACACGAATGGGTTATCGGGTGTAAACGCTCATTCAACACTCCAAAATTAGGGACCGTTACAATGTCTAGCCCTATGAACGGAACAATAAAGCATAATCATCATAGAAGAAATCATACTTTTGCAATGCGCAATTTGCATAACTGGAGAGGTAGTTGTAAAGGCTTGAATCAAGTTCATCATGATCATGATTTTCCTCGAATCAATTAGGCATCTATGCGTTGTTGCATCACTAAGCTGAATTATTATGCACGAATTTTTGCAAGTGCATCTTAGGTTGCCAATATATATAGATATACTGTGTAAGTCGATTACATCCTATAAACCATTAGAGTGAATTAACTCGCATTTACATTAGGTATGATGAACTCATGTACACTCGCACTTAAATACATAGGTCACACTTGATGATTTGCATAAATTCACTAGAAGGGATTTTCATGAATGGGAATCCCACATCATATCATCAACTCAGGAAAGACTTACATATCTAGATTTGTGTGGCATCATGGACAGTTTCGGTTACACTACATAATAGGGATTCATCTTAAAAGATAGATTTAAGATGCACATGTGAATTGCTAAACTTAATTGCAAGAGGCAGTTCGGTAAATGAAACCCTATATGATAAGTAAGGCTAGGGTTTAATTCGACTCAATTAGGATTTAATTGTAAATAAGTCAAATTATTGTTACGATCATATGTTGCCTTGTCAAGTAAACACGCTCATTGGTCTCCATCCTAACAACTAGCCATGATAAGTCCAAAACTCCCTTGGAGATATCATTTTAAATTATGATACAACTCGAAGCCAATACAAGAAAACTCAAATGTCGTATCCACAAGAAAGAATAACCATTTGCCACGTGACATTTGATGCTCATAACTATTTAAGGATTGCAAAAGGGCTTAGTTTACTCTTGACTTGCGAAAGGAATTAACATCACATAGGAATGAGGTCGGAATGAGGGCGCTCTCTAGTCCTCAGAAGGTCATGGCAAGTGACATCAAGGCAAGAAAGACCCAAGAAAGGTGAATGCTAAGCGTTCAAAAACAGGAACTCCACCTTAGCAAATGTGCCGAGCACTCGCCTTCATTATTGTTTGTGCTTGTAAATTTAGAAACACCGTCTATGAAAGGATTGTATGATCCCAAACTCACAAAAGAAATTGAAACAATGAATCATGTTAAATTCATGGAGGACGCGCCAAACCACCCCCAGCTAGCCGCCAACCCTATCCGAGGGGGTTCTAAATAACCATGACGGGAACGTGGACCAAACCCGCCACGAGAGGTTTCTTTGTGGATTAGTTTGAACGTAGGAGGACGCTTGGATGCCAGGAGGGGCTCTGGCTGTAAATTCCCTACCTCCAAGTCCTACTCAAACGATTTACATGACTCGAGATGGATTCTCGAGGCCCTGTTACTAGTGTAACGGCAGAAACTTAGAGAACATAAGACATATCCTCTCAGATTGCGGGAATCGTCCTTTTTGGACAAGACTTATACCTCAGTTAAAATGCTAATATAAAGTTTACTTCCAAGGAACCTGTCTGAAATGTTTTCATGTCAATGCCACAAGTTACGTGAACGAACCCTGTTCCTTAAAAGGCTTAATTAAAGAAGTTGATTTTAAATGTCACACATAAATGTGATAGGACCTAATTAGATAACTAAAAAACGCCTATTAAGGGAAACAAGTAGGCAGAACCCCCGACGGGTCCGTCCTACGGAAGGGTGGTCCCAAAGGACTGGGAGACTTCTCACAAGGTTCTACAGTCGTACGACATTTAGGTATTGTTAGGTTAGAACCCGATTCATGCCATTTTAGGGTACCGGAATGGGACTATGCCCTACGGACACAGAGGTTGAGCAACGCATCCCTCTCGTTTCCCATTCTCTTTGAACCAAGTGAGGCATGGGTTTGCTTCGGCTTGGGTATCTCTGTGTAAAGTAGGATATCCACGTCCCGACGCTAGAATGCTGTCAGGAGACCTTGTCCACTAAGAACCCTAATTTCACGTCAATCCTAGTGGGTTCGGCCGCGAACGTTCCGTTGCGAGACGGACTCGAGAAACCCTAGGCGACAAACCCCGTAACATTCCATGGGAGTCCCAGGCAGCATCGCTTAGATTCTCCTCTCGATGGACCACTAAAAACGTGTCTGGATAGTCCATAGGAGGGCACGTTACAGGTCTTTCCAAAAGAAAAAAGGTAATAGAGAAGTCAAGGGAAAGATTGAAGGCAACTAGACATTAGGCATAGACAACCAAAGTTTGCAAGTTATTAAAGTTAGGTCAGATTATGAGGCCCTGTTTGTGAAGGAAGGGGGAAAACCCCTAGTTTTATTTACCCTATATCTTCTAAGTCTATAATAGATTATATGACTTAATGCAATAACCACACCCCCAGAAAATCTAGCACTAATGTATCATGCAACACATCAGGGATATGAAGAGGCGTGTAAGGAAAGCTCTAGAGATTGACTCTGCTATCTGGAGCTATCACATTCTTGCCTAAATTATTTAAAGAGGCCTATAATTAAAAAACTCTAATTATTGGCAATGCTATGTGGAGCTAGCATAATATTAGCCTAAGTTTTAAGTGATGGCGGCATCAAACCGTCACATGAGCCCATGGAAGGGAATACACTATCAAGTTGTTGGAAGATTTCTTGGTTTGAGATGTAAATCAAATAGTGAGTGCTAAACCATTAGAAATAGGACAGTCAAGTAGCATCCAATGATCATGAAGTTGCGGTGTGATTGAGTTGCATAGGACACTTAGTTACAGCAATACTCCAGTACATAATCAGTTTGAATCAGTAGCTTACAAGGTGGTGCTTCCAGAAGGTTCACCTATGCAAATTGGGAGATGACACCAATTTTTTGAGTTTTAAGAACCATATGAGCAAAAACTGAAGGGCAGCTGTACTTTGATGCAATGAGCATGATCAATAGTAGTATCCTCCTTTTGTTTTCGTGGACAAGAACACTTTACAAGGGAAGCAAACTGTGGTGCAACTTGTATATGGCATACACATGACACATGGCTAGGCATGACAGTATGATGGGCAGCATGGCATGTGTAAGTGATTGGTCAATGGATGCTAGTCATGGCCTGGGTTCATGGGAATCTCCAGTGACCAGACAGACTCTGCCAATTATGGGTGGGTAGAAGCCTCCCAAAATATAGAAGGGATCCAAGTACAACAAGCTTGAATATACAAGACTATGACTACATGGAGAATTCATCTTTTGCTCACAAAATTTCTCACAAAATTGAATTCTAAGATAATGCTCAATTCTAAGTGGGGCCCCCAGCCGTGGCACACTTATGCATATAAGGATGGAGGAACTACAGTGCACCAGGCCTCCAACCAACCAAAGAAAGGCTAGAGAGATAGAAAAGACCCAACCAAATGAATCAAATAACACATTGGAACGAACAGATATGTGGGTTGATGGGTCAAAAACTCCTGAGTTACACAATCAGCCAAATCTCACAATTTATTAACCATCGAAACAACTATCTAGGGCTATTATTAATGTCCAAATCACAAAATTTCAAGCAAAAGCCCCAGTTCTCAATCAACACTCAAATCAAGTACAAAACTGTGAACTCTCAAGCCTAGCGTTTGGAACAGGACCCCCGAAGAAGCTGGCTGCATCTGAAGTCCAATAATGAGATAGCCCCACCACTATCTACCATTACTGGAGAAGGCTGGACGCCCACTGAAAAATCAACCACAACTGCTGATACTGACATCCACTAGCAAGCACATCATCCTGGAAACCTCCCATGCCTGTTATGCAAACCCAGTTTCCATCACATCTGACCCTCAACGAAAAGACAACACCTGTCCAATAGGCCCTACTGCATCTGCATTACAGTAATGCCTTGGTAGCTGAGAAATATGCTTTATACAACTGCTGTAAGGTCAAATGCTCATCAAAGGCCCAACTTCACTGAATACTCTCCCAAAGCAAAGATTTTGGACTCTTGAGGGATCTATTGTACATATAGAATGTTAAATCAAGTGTCTGGATCAACTTAACAATTGGAAGTAGGAAGTTTAGACTTCCTTCAACAAGAAAGGAAAGAAACAATGATCCTTCTCAGAATCTGTATGTCAGAGACCTGGTAAGATTTCTCTTCTACTTGTCTTAAAATTGAAAACAAAAGTCTCAAAACTGCAGAAGAATGAACTGCAAGTATATAACATCTCTGGTTAGCTTTGCTCCCTATGCATATTCCTAATTAAGCATTCAAATAACAGGAGTAACTTCCTCATAGAAAGGTCAGAAATCTCACAAACCATCTCTATCTCTTTGAGAAGATGAAAGTTCAGCTCGCACATCTTGCAACTTTAGTGCAACCAAATCAAATTCTTGTTTTGCTACCAAGGCTTTCTCACTCAGAGATTTGTATTCATCTGAGGTAGACCTGGACATAGCAGATCTAGTCAAAATCAGAAAATTTGGAACATAAACAATGAAGCATTAACAAGACAAAAGTAAAGTTTGAGACCAGGAGGTTCCAGGAGGTTGAACAGACACTATACAAACACTTATTACAGCAAGATCGCTCTAAAGCTCTTATAACCATGTTACTATACTAGTACAGTAATGTCTTGTCTATGTGAAGCTGTATCATCTCCATCCAATCTGGCTGTTTCTAGTACTTCATGAATTTTTAGAAGCATTAAATGATCAATTATGATGGTAATGTAGACAGCTAAATGACCTCTTTGGAATGCCATTACAAACTCCCTGAAACCTTTTTCACTAGTATTAAACTTGCAAATATGCGCACAGATTATTTTCCAAGGTTTTGAGAGTTTGGGCACTACCTCTTGTATATGTAATAGCCGACTGCAGTACCTTCAAAATCAATCTAATTTATCTTATCAGCATCTAAACACAGACATTGTGATGTAGCACAACAGTAACCATCACCTTAGGATGTCTCCAACATCTTTCTTCCAATGTTCAACAGCTGGCAAGCGCCCCTTGAGTATCTTCTTGATGTTTTCCTTGTTATCATCTACACTGAAACATCGCAAGAAAGAACTGAGATCAGTTTCAGATTAAACGGTTCAACCTGCATATTCTAACTTCCAAGGCCTGCATTATGCAAGACACACATTTTTTTCAGCTTTCTCTCTTTGTCTGCTAGATCCTCCTTTTTGAGATTTAATTGCACACGGTCCACTGATTCCTTAGCAATTCCATCTTTCTCACGGTGAAGAGTCTTCATTCTTTGCTCCAAACGGTAGATTTCTACTCTCAGATTGTCGATTTCAGTTTCAAAATTTTTTTCATTGAGCTTGCTGCTTTGTCTGTTGACTTCATCTTCCTGCAAAGTTCACCACCTATCAAACACTACAGCTTTCAATGAGAAATACAGCACTATGACATTCGTACAAGTAACAATTCTACTAGAAGATCGCATCAAAGCTGTACCATCTGTTTCTCTTTTTCATCCAACCCAGCAACATCAAAATTGGCATGAGAAAGATCTTCAAGCTCTGCATCAATCTCCTCGATACGTTTTTCATTCTCTTCCTGCACAATGATTTCATCTCCTTCAGGCTCTGACAATACGTATTTTCAAAACCACAAAGTTTACTAATGTTGATGACCCTTACCTGAGTTTTGCGTTTTGCCTCAAGTTGGCCTTGCATCTCACTGAGCCTTTTACTATTTGCTTCCACCAGTTTCCAGACTTTGGAGACTTCCATCTCACCTGCATGCTGCATGACAAGCTTGGTTACAACCACCCTTGATGTTTTCTTCTGTATAAAGCTGTGGATCTTTTTAGTTCATAGATCTTAAGTGAACACAAGAAAGAACACCTTTTTTTCTTCAATGTCTTTTGCCAGCTCTTTCAAGCGCTGCTCTGCCCGATTTGTCATTTGTATTGCACCTTCATGGCTCAAAGGAGTTCCCACACTCCCAAGATTATAGTCATGAAATAATGTCTGAATTTTTGCATCCCGTTCCCTTTCTACCAGTCTGTGCGCCTACAAAAAAGAGACACTCAGGCTTTGTGTCCTCATGGATTTAATACAACTCAGACAAAACTCCTCACTATCAAAGATAAAGGCAAGTACATCCGCCTCCGCTTGTTGTTTGCCTATATTGACACACTCTTGATTGTATTTCTTGTTAAGTATGTCTATTTGTGTTGTATGATCTGCAAGTTCCCTTTCTCCTTTGCTGATCTTGATCCTCAAAGCGCCAAGATTTTGTTCAAACTTCTCTTGCCACTCCTTCAGTTCCTCATCAGTGTCTGTTCAGCCACAAAACGTCTTCAGATGCACAAAAGCCAAAGCCAAATCAGACAGGCGATCTTTACACAAATGAAACATGCTTCCAAATTCTAAATTAAAATGAAGGAAACCTTCATTTTCCTCAGTAAGCTTAGAATATTGCTGCTCTTGAAGTGTGAACAGCGTGCTTCTCCGGGTATCCAAAAGCCGAACTTCTTCATGCAATCTCCTTAACTCAACAATGGTTTTCTCATGTGCATTGATTCTATATTGAATTTCTGATACATCCTTTTCCAGCTTTTGAATTTGGAACTTTACTTTTTTATAACTTTCATTATCAGAATCTATGCTCTCTTGGAGCTGGAAAAAAAAAAGAACACACAACCCAAGTGTAAGAAGGAGAGACCATTATTTCTTCATTACGTGGACACTACCAAGCTGACCTTAGATACCACAGAAGTACCTTGTAAGCAGCATCTCTTAAAGTTTGTAGATTCTCCAACTTGAGTTTCTGCATCTTGATTTCCTGAGCCTGTTCCTTATGGAGTTTTTTAATCACTTCCAAAGCTTTTGTATACCTGTTAACAAAAAGGTCAAAAGGAAGTATGGTCATGTCAAAAAACAGGCACAGGTTTAACACAAAGAAAGCAAATGGTGTCTTGTATAAACTGTCACATTAAAACACATAGAAAACAAATGCAAACTCCAAGTGCCTAATATGGATCCACACATCTGAAAGGCGGCAAATGCCCAGGAAAGTACAAAACGCTGCTAAGATGTGAGCAGGCCCTGTAAATCATTGATTTAACCTTAGGCATAAGGTCTTGTTAACACCTAACCCCCTGCCAAAAGCTCTTGGATGAGACATCATGCTCCACTTACTGACATTTAAAAGTTCATTGAGATACAATATACCTGCTCATTAGATGTAGCAAAGAAATGGTTATCAATTAAATGTAGCAAACCCATAGTTATGCCTTCTTCACATTTTGAGGCCTTAAGCTTCCACACCAACATATATAAACAGCTGCAGGACGATGCCAACCTTGTGCCCTTTGTGAGACTACTAAAGCATCTAGTTTCTGCAAAAGTGATCTGGCTAAATCATTGTACCTGGTTGACATCCTTTAAAGATCTTGTTTTAACATGCAAAAAAAGACATGGTTTCTTTGTGCACATATGCATTGCACGTTACGATTTCTTATAATACCTTGGAAAAAGAAAACCATAAAGGGCCTACAACAAGGCACGACAGTAGAGAAAGAGAAGTTCAAGTTACATGTCAGGACACTCTGTTAAGCAACATAATTAGCATTAGCAATACATTTTTATTGGCTTATTTTAATTGGTTCTTGAACAGCCCCAAGACATTATCTTGATCAACTAATTAATAAAACACAATACAACATTTGTGACGTTAAAAAGGCTCTATAATGCGTATCCTTTAAATCCACCTCCTTTGCTTTCAACTTTCAATTGTCACACTCCAGCCCATCTCCAGTCCATGCCTGGCTGCTGGTTGCTTCACCTTCAGCCCATCGTGACAGCATGTTACTACCGGCTACTACCTGCCAACACTTCAGCCAGGCTGTCATCATCATCTAAAGCAGGTTGTTTTCACTAAAAGCAAGTCATTTTCTCTATCAGCAGGTCATCTCCATTTTGCTGTTACATCGTTGTTGTTGCTGTATAACAGGTAATTATTACCAACAGCTGCCCTCTTCTACAGCCCCTTGACACTGCATTTGGCAGCCGAGCCTCTCCTCCTGCTCATGGGCTGCTTTCAAGTTGCTGCAGTTGCGGTTTTCAGTCACATATCCCTAAAGATTTGCTGCATTCTGTAGTCATTGCTGCATTCCCTCATCCTTGGAGACATCACCCTTCTTCCTCAGCATTGAGAGATGGTGGTCTGCTGAGTTTGGGATCCATTCGCAGGACAACACACTCCTTAGCATCCTTCAGCCCGATCCCAAAACAATGGCTGTTGGACAGCCTTCTGCTCCATTGAATTCACTGGTTGTGCTTGATTCATTATACTATCAGTTTGTTCTTTGAGGAGTTGGTACTTCTCTCTTGACCCCACTGTTTGAGTTCATTTGTTAGTCATGAGTTGCTGTACACACTCTGTTTTCTCTGTAAACCCTAGTGTTTCTTCACATGGTATCAAAACAACGACCTAAAGACACCCAACTCACCATCAACACTAGGTTAATCAGAGCAACCTTGGACTAACTAATGATGGCACACTGGTACCCATGGCTTCTTCCCCAACAAATGACCAATCTACTGGGTGTTCCTACTACCGCAAGAACGGTCATTCCACCGATGACTGTCAATATTGACCTTTGCTCCCCCCCACCCCTCCGAAGTATATGCGTCTTCCACCACGCACTCCTAGTGCCACCTCTCCTTTCCGGGCCACAAAGATCGTTCTGCATCAACTATCGGAGTGTTATGCTCAAGGCAATAAGCCGCAACCAACACGCACTAAGTCCTTTCGAGCACACGAAGACTCTAAGACCTTACGAGGCGATAAGCCCTCCTGGAAACCACCCCACCGCGTGGAGGTTTCCCCTACCCACTTTCGGGTACAGTGGCTTCCACAACCCACATCTCCTCAGCCTGAATCACCAAGGTCTCACCTTTTGAGTCATTGCCATCATTCCCCTCTCCTTCCATCATGGCTCTTCAAGACTGATATGTTACAGTCCTCTATGCCATTTGAGCATCAAGAACATAGTCTGCAACATGTTAGTCTTGAACTAAGCCGTATCTGAAAATAGCTAGTTGATTTTTAGATTATTTTTATCTTCGTTCAGTGCAGAGTGTGATACAGCAAAGCTCAGAAGTCCGGAACATAATCTGGAACATGTTAGTCTCAAACTAAGCCATATATGAGAACAGCTACTTGATATTTAGATTGTTTTTTACTTGATTCAATCCAGTGTGATACATATGGATGAAAGCTCAGAAACAGAGATGACTACATGGGACGCACTTGGTGGCAGAAAATATGTCGTCAAACTTTTTCTTCAGAATTGAACCCTCTGCTAAGGGCCAGTTTGCTTCATCCTGATGAACAAAGATCACATTTTCCAGAATAGCCTTTGACACTCCCATCAGAGCTGGAACCTCCCTGTCCATATCAGCACATCTATAACTCAAGCAAACTTTCTGCAACAGCAACTGCCATTCGTTAAAAGCTCTGAATGTGTTCAAATTGCATTTTCTCTAAACCATCTAGAAGCTTCTCCCCTTTTCCAACATTTGAGCATGCAACAAAAACAAGCTGCTATAATAACAATCTCTTCATCCCATGAAGAAGTATTTTAGCGTGAAATATCTTACTTCTCCTGTGTGTGGATTGATTGTCTGCAGCACACTCTCAATTGCTTTGTACTCTAGCTTGATCCCCTTTTGAGTTAACTGAAATGAACGAATGCAAACCACATCCTTTCCAGCAGCAGTTTTAAATCTGAGCTTAATCTGCCCTTTAACCTCTGTCTCTCCGGCAACCTTTGGATCATGTACAAAGCTTTGGCCTGACCGAGCATTTGGTGGTAATTCTCCCGTGCATGCATGCTTCAATGCTTCAATAATTGTCTGAAACAAAGAAATGTGTACTTTAGAAAGCATTCTGTGCTAAGACAAGATACATCACATGCTTATCAGATATTGGAATCACCCAATGCAAATGCATAGTAGAAGATTCATCAGGTATATTAAAAACCTTTGCCTTCTTCTAATCAGGATGGACAAACCTACAGGAGGAACGTGGTTCCTTCAACAGGTCCTATGCATCCAGATCACCATAGTGGATATTGTCAAACAGAGTAATGAAGTGAGAGTTTTTGTTCCAAACTTTTAAATGTGATATTTTTGTATTGGAAGAGTCCTGCCAGAAGTGCTCTTTCACAACCATGAAGCTATTCAAAAAATCTGCCATGCCAATGAAAGCTTTTGGAGGAAGAAGATTGAGATTGACATCTAAATCTCGGTGTTTTTTCACTCAGAATTGGAAATTTCAATCCATCCTAACACAGCTAAATTACTAGAGGAAGGAAGTGCCAAGTCTCTATATTGGCAAGAAAGTGACATGCCAAAACCAAGATCACAGAAATACAGATATCTAAGCCCATAGCAACAAATTGCAGGTGCTTGTACCATAACCTAATATGTACCTGCAAACATTAAGAAATATTTCAGTTTAGTTTCATGAAAGGCTGGAAAAAACACCATAAATGCCAAGAAAAATGTGAGAAGAAGGCAGGATCGAAGCTCAGCACAAAAATCAGTAGACAGTATGAGAGTGAAGCACGACACCCACTGCAATAGACTGAAAGAGTGTAAGCTGAAAGTACAAGGTACAACCCTTAAACCTTAGGGTTGTAGGGGGTGTTCACACCCGAACACAATAAGTGCCCATAAGTGTGTGTCATTAGCACATACGAAATAATACCATAAGTCTGGGGAAAAAAACCTCTCCTACCGAGAGTAAAAAGTGCCCCAGTGTCTTGCTGATCACAGACACTCCTATGTGAGCGTAGGCGTAAGTGAAATACCCAACAAACCCCCCTGGAGTGAAGAGTGATCAAGAGTCCAAGGATCATCCGCCACCAAAGGAAATCAACTTTTAAAACATTGCGAAATGCTTCAAATTTGTCATGAGGAAGAGCTTTGGTGAAGATGTTTGCCACATTACTGGTGGTAGGACAATAGACAAGGCTGATATCACCTACATGTAGCCTCTCTCTGACAAAGTGATAATGTATCTCAATGTGTTTCATACATGATGAAACATTGGGTTCCGTGCCACTGCAATGGCACTCTAACTGTCAATGAACAAAGGAGTAGGCTCCGTAATAGATACATCCAGATCAGCTAGCAAGCGTCTAATCCATACGCATTCAACTGTGGTAGTGAACGCTGCCTTGTATTCAGCTTCACATGATGATGTGGCAACAGTGGACTGTTTCTTGCTAAGCCAAGATATGCAAGATGAACCAAGAAAGAAACAATTGCCACTAGTGGAGTGACGTGAATCATTATCACCAGCCCAATCAGAATCACTATAAGCATGTAATCTGCAGTGGTCCCCCCTTGGCATAAAGCAATCAAAGAGATCTAGTACCCTGCAAGTAACGGAAGACACACTTAACAGCTTGCCAATGTGACATGTGTGGCTGATGCATATATATGCTTAGGGTTGAAACTGCAAACTGTATGTCCAACCTAGTGTTACATAGGTAAATAAGACATCCAACTGCTGGAGCATATGTCTGTACATCAAAAAAATCACTCTCATCATGCAATGACAACTTTAGTCCAAGTTCCATTGGTGTAATCCTGTAAGCCAAACTTCTCAAGAAGTTTACCGATGTATCTTGACTGTGATAAACCAATACCTCTAGCATCATGTATAAACTGAATGTCCAAGTAATAATGCAAAGACCCCAAGTCTAACATATTAAAAGTTCGCTGCAAATTTTGTTTAAATGCTGAAATCTGATCAGCATGTGTCCCTGTAAGCAAGATGTTAGATTACGGGAACAGATTTCTTGAATCTCATGGAAGCACGAGTCTCCTTCACCTCCCAGCCACGCCTAGATAAGTGCTGGCCTTCAAACTTATCTCTTTGCCAGCCGTCAACTAGCTGGAGTCCTACTATTTCTGGACTCCCTTACTCTCTAGGCTCCCCTTGACCCCGTTCGGGCGCCCAAGAGCCCGGACGGTCATTCTCGTGCATGTTCCCCTAAATTTACCTTAATGTAACATTAAATATCCCTATTAATGTCACATTTCACACTTATGACCTTAATGTAACATTAAATATTACTTTTAATGTCACATTAATGTCACATTTCCTTCCCCTTAAGAATCGGTTTCGTCCTCGAAAACGATATTTGGAAGGTCTAACTGTAAATCGGGAAACCTTTTCTTTAAAGTACTTACTCGCTCCCATGTTGAGCTTTCTTCTGAACAATCTTTCCACTTAACCAAATATTCTTGATAAATAGTATTCCTCGTTCGTCTATTACGAACATTTAATATTTTTTCTGGTTCATGTGGATTAGATTGGTCATAGAATAACTCCTCAATATCATCATTTAAAACTAAATTATCCAAATCACCCAGCTTCTTCCTTAATTTGCTTACATGAAAAACTGGATGTATTTTACTACCAATAGGTAGTTGGAGCTTGTAAGCCAATTCTCCCACCCTTTTAAGTATTATGAAAGGACCACAATACCTTGGTGAAAGCTTTGGACAATGTCCCTTTTTCATAGTTTTAGTTTGTTCAGGCACCTTAAGATAGACCAATTCTCCTTCTTCAAAGGAGATGTCTCTACGGTGAGGATCTGCATATGCTCTAGCTCGATTTTGAGCTTTTTTAATATTTTCTTGAGCAAATTTTAACATACTATTCATATCCTCCAAAAAGTCTTTAGCTGCCTGAACCTTAGGGCTGAAACCCATACATCAACATAAATGGACTATATCTAGTGGAAGAGTGTTTGGCACTGTTATATGCAAACTCTGCTATCGGTAAATACTCTTCCCAATTAGTTTGCCTTTTACTTACATATGCCCTAAGCATATCTTCAAGAATTTGGTTAACCCTTTCAGTTTGCCCATCTGTTTGCGGGTGATCCGCCGTACTCATGCTAAGTTTAGTATCCAATTTCCTAAATACCGCACGCCAAAAATGGCTATCAAATTTTCTATCCCGATCAGAAACTATATTTGCCGGAAGGCCATACAATCGGTATATGTTCTCTACGAACAATCTAGCCAATTCTGGTGTTTTAACATCAGTTGAAGTTGGAATAAACCTAGCCATTTTGGTTAACCTATCCACAATTACCCACACAGAGTCGTGCCCCCTCTGTGTTCTAGGTAGAGCAACAATAAAATCCATGGAGATACTCTCCCATTTTCCCGAAGGAATTTCTAATGGATGGAAAAGTCCTCCCATTTTTAATTTTTCAGCTTTATTAACCTGGCATTTATTACATTTGACCATATAGTCAAGGACGTCCGTATTCATTCCAGGCCAATAGAACTGCCTTTTAATAAGACTATAAGTCTTATTAACTCCTGGATGTCCCGCACTAGGGGTATCATGACACTCAAAGAGTATCTGGCGCCTTATTTCTATATCTTTCGAGACACATACCCTACCCTTGTAGAGTAAATAACCATTATCAATGGTAAAATTCTTCCACTTGAATCCAGTTTGAGCAACCCCTGATGCTCCATTTCCTAGTTGAACATCCTCAGATATTCCTTCCTCAGTAGAAGCACTTTCATTTGAATCCCCATTTTTTATTGCTTCCCATATGTTGGAATATGCCGGATCAACTTGACATTTCCCTTTTAAAGATTCAAGCAAATTGGAAGTGAACTGAGTAAAACTCAATTCATTAATGATGGGCATTCTGCTGAGTGCATCAGCTACTATATTATACTTTCCTTTCCTATATCTTATTTCATAGTCGAACTCTTGGAGGAGTTCGGCCCATCTGGCTTTACGCCCATGTAAATCTGGTTGATCATTAAGTCACTTAATGCTTTCATGATCCGATAAGATCAAAAGTTTGGCACCATACAAATAGTGCCTCCATTTCTTCATTGCATGTACTATTGCATACAGCTCCCTCTCATAAACAGAATAATTCTGTTTTGCACGATCTAATTTCTTGCTTTCAAAAGCAATTGGTCGACCTTCTTGTAATAAGACCGCGCCTATTGCCTTGTCACTGGCATCAGCTTCAACCACAAATGGTTTATTGGGATCCACTATTAATAATATTGGAGCTGTAGCAATAGCTACCTTAAGTTTTTGAAAACTTTCATTTTGGTCTATTCCCCAATTAAAACTTTTCCCTTTCCCTTTAAGTTGGTCTGTCATTGGAACAGCTATTTTGGCATAATCTCGAATGAATCTACGATAAAATCCAGATAAACCTAGGAAGATCTGCAGCTCTTCCAGGTTCCGTGGAGGTGGCCATTCAATAATTGCCCTTACTTTTTCTGGATCCATGTTGATTCCCTCTTTCGAGATTATATGCCCTAAATATTTGACCTCTTATGCAAAGAATTCACATTTAGTTTTCTTCGCATAAAGGGAATGTGTTCTTAACAGTTGGAATACTAATTGTAAGTGTTCCAAATGTTCTTCTCTTGATTTACTAAAGATCAAGATATCATCCAAAAAGACTACTACAAAATGTCCTAGATAGGGTCGTAAAACACTATTCATCAGCTTCATAAAGGTAGCTGGTGCATTAGTGAGACCAAAAGGCATCACCAAGAAATCATAATGCCCGTATCTAGTACGAAATGCCGTTTTGGAAATATCTTGTGCCTTAATTCTTATTTGGTGATAACCTGATCTTAAGTCTATCTTTGTGAAGAATTTTGCCCCTTGCAATTGATCAAAAAGATCTTCCATTCTGGGCATAGGAAATTTATTCTTCACCGTTATTTTATTAAGTGCTCTATAGTCAACACAAAGTCGCATAGAACCATCTTTTTTCTTTACCAATAAAATTGGTGAAGCCCAAGGTGAATTACTGGGTTGAATAAACCCTTTATCCAGGTAATCCTTAATTTGTCTCTCAACTTCTTGATGCTGTGTTTCACTTAACCTATATGGTGGTTTTGAAATTGGGTGTGTATCCTTATTTATATCAATTGGGTGATTTATTTCACCCCTATCTGGTGGAAGGCCACTAGCTAAATCAGAAGGAAACACATCTTTAAAATCATCTAACAAACTGTTCAATTCATTATTTACATTCAATTCGCAAACATAAGAAAATTGTTGCTTTATATTACAGGAAGTAAAAGTATTCTGTACAGGAAGAGACCATAGCATATATACCTCACAAACTTCCTTCTTTATCAGCTTCTGAACTTCAGTAGAACACAGCAAAGGATTATCAGATACTTCATGTTCACCTTGAATGACAAAAGTCTTACCATCCCTTTCAAATTCCAGTGTATTATGGTGATAACTACGTTTTAAGGATGGTTCCAATCCCCATAGCCACTCCCTCCCTAGAGCAATGTCAGCTCTTTCCATGTTCATTATTTGGAAATCAAGCTTATCTTTATATCCTTGAATCTCGATTTCCAAATTGGATATCATTGTATCCCATATTTTATTGTCTTGACCTTGCATCATACGCACAACATATTGATGCTCACTGTTTTGTTGGGGAAGTTTTAATTTTTTGACAAGTGCATAATTTATAAAATTATGTGTGGCAGAGTCATCAATCATGACTCTAACCCGTTTTCCAGCTATCAATCCATGTACTCTAAGTAAATCATGTGGCCCAAAAGTAGGCTGCCACAAAGAAGTTGACATACAACACTTATGTTGTACATCCATGTGCAAGACCTTTAAAGATTTATATTTTTCATGGCCCTTTAATTCTAAGGTCTGCACTACATGGATTTGTTTTTCTTTTCCCTTGCCCTTGTCCTTTTCTTTGTCTTCCCCCTTTTTCTTTTGAGGGCAATTCCAAGCAGCATGGTTAGGGGATAGGCAATTAAAACACAATTTTTGTTTTTTGGCCTTATCAAAGTCATCAGGACTTAGCTTTGGCCTCATATATGGTTTCTTTTCAAAGGGTTGTTTTTTACCTTTGAAAAATTGCATTTTTCTTTTAAATTTGCCCACAAATTTTGAGGTTTCTAATTCCTTAGACTTGGGCTCCATATCAGTGAGACTGGTGAGTGTACCTGGACGCGTACTATCTTCATAAATTAATGCAAATTTAATTGCCTCTTCAAGCGTCTTAGGTAAACTCCGTTTTACTTCCTTTTTACAGGCTTTATCCAGTCCCCTAATGAATCCTCTTGTTTTTTGGAATTCATCAATTCCTTCTAGTTTGAGGATTATCTCACGATATTCCTCCAGATATGTCAGTAGGGGCCGTCCTTTTTGTCTAACATAATCCCAATCTTCCCAATTTCTTTCCATTTCATTTTCAGGAAGAAATTCTTTTAAAAAGAAAGATTCAAATTGAGCCCAAGTTTCAGGTATTTTATTCGCCTCCTTTAAAGTTCGCCACCACTTATATGCTTTGGGTCCCAAAGTTAAACTGGCCTCCAATGCTTGGAGATGTGGTGGTGTATTTTTTAATTTATGTAAATCTTCCCATTTTTGGAGGAAATTAAAGATTGTATCTTTATTCCTATCTTTTTCCTCCCCGTAAAATTGAGGTGGTTTCATATCTTTTAAAACCAGATTATCCCTCAATTTATGATAGGTTTGGGGTTCTTTAGAATCTCGAATGGTCGCATCTAAATCTTTCGATGAAGATGGGACATCTGAGATTTCTATCTTATTTTTATCTTTTTCCAACAATAAAGTTAGCTGAGATTTTATTTCAGTAAGTGTTTGAATTAAAAACTCCATTTGAACCCCTTGAGTTTGCACACGAGCAGAAAGATCATCAAATTGCTCTCTCGTGGCAAAAAATTCTTCCCATTGTTCTTCTTGTATGTCTGGTTCATGGGGATCTACCATAGGTTGATCCCCGGAGCTAGAACTTTCCATTACCCTTTCTTTCCCTTTTTCTGCCATTAATACACTGGAATTGGAAAGCAAAAATAAGAAATTTGCATACAAGATAAAATACTTCCCTGATTTTTTATGGCAAGCTGTGGCTTCAGTTATGTATGAAGTTTTTCTGCCTGTCTCACAGCAGTCGCAGTCCAATCTGACTCAGCAATCTGATACTGGCGGCTCCCCTCTGATCTAGTTCTCGCGGATGCTGGCAGCTTCACATCAGATCTGGTTGGTCTTCACGAATGCTGACAGCTCCACGCTTGGTCTAGTTGGTCTTCGCACTGGTCTTCACGATCATGATCCTTACGTTTTTTTTTTTTATTCTGCCCGTTACGTTTTCTGCCACGGGTCCCGTAACGTTAGACCAATGATAAAGGTCACTTACGTAACGTGGCGCTGTATTACTAATGTAATAAGTCTTCTCCGTTTTCCTCACGGTCCGTCGATTCCCACGCGACGAGACGGTTCTTCACGGCCCGTTTTCTGACTGACGATCCGTCGACTATTATCGACGTCTTGATGACTAGAAACCCCAGCAATTATTTCCGTGATGAATCACTTCACGTCTTCACAGTTCCTGATTCCGGCTGCTCACGCGATATGACCAAAAACTGACGACCTGACGGATTCTTGTTTTTTTAAATGATCAGAAACATAGGCTCTGATACCAACGTTAGATTACGGGAACAGATTTCTTGAATCTCATGGAAGCACGAGTCTCCTTCACCTCCCAGCCACGCCTAGATAAGTGCTGGCCTTCAAACTTATCTCTTTGCCAGCCGTCAACTAGCTGGAGTCCTACTATTTCTGGACTCCCTTACTCTCTAGGCTCCCCTTGACCCCGTTCGGGCGCCCAAGAGCCCGGACGGTCATTCTCGTGCATGTTCCCCTAAATTTACCTTAATGTAACATTAAATATCCCTATTAATGTCACATTTCACACTTATGACCTTAATGTAACATTAAATATTACTTTTAATGTCACATTAATGTCACACAAGAGATCATCAACATATTGACAAATGATCAGCATGGATCCCCCCTCTTTACATACGTAAAGGGTAGACTCAGATGAGCTGTTTATGAATCCTTGATGAACCCTTGGCTAAGCAAGAAAGCATCTATCTTTGCATACCAAGCTTTAGGAGCTTGTTTTAAACCATATAAAGCTTTTTCCGCTTGCAAACCAAATGTTCCGATCCCTTAACTGCAAAACCAACGGGCTGCTGTACATATACTTCCTCATGAAGTTCCCCGCGTAAAAAATGCAGTTTTAATATCCAACCGATACACAGTCCATGCATAATGAGCAGCCAAAGCAACCATAGACCTAATGATCGTCATGCGGGAAGTAGGAGCAAATGTCTCCTCATAGTCAATGCCTTTCTTCTGTGCATAGCCTTTAGCTACAAGCCTTGCCTTATATTTGTCAATGGATCCATCTGCATTCCGTTTCAGTTTGTAGACCCATTTTGTTCCAATGGCTTTCTTCCCAAATGGCAAAGACATTAAATCCCATGTTTGATTCTTAGTGATAGAATCCAATTTAGCTTGCATTGCTGCCATCCAATACACACTCTGTTATGCATGCATACGAGCTTGCCTTCTAGTACAACCAGCCATGGGTGCATCCAGATGACTATCTTTCATAGTCTGTAAATACCATCTAGGCATTTGTCTTGCCTCCTAACTGTGCATAAGCTCTTGCTGAATTTCAGTTTCAGCACTTTGCTGAATATTCAAATCAGCCAATGGCTAATTTTCTGCATTTTCCAAAGGAGCAACTAGCTGAACATTGAGTTCACTTGCTGAAACTCCAGTTGAATCACCAAATGTAATGGGCAGCAGCCCTTCAAATACATCAAGGGCAGCTTGATATGTGTCTAAACCAGTCACGAACAATTCTGATTTTTCATCAAATAGTACATCCCTACTGACAAACACCTTTTTAGAAACAGGATCATAGAGTCTATAGCCTTTGCTCTCACTGCTATATCCCACAAAAATGCATTTGACAGCCTTGTTATCCAACTTTTTTCTGAGTACCTATGGAATGTGTGCATATGCAAGGCACCCAAAGGTACGAAAGTGTCTAACAAAAGGTTTCCAACTGTTCCGAGCCTCAAAAGGTGTAATTTTCTTCAATGCTTTGGTGGAGCATCTATTTAAAACATGGCAAGCACACCCGACGGCTTCCATTCAAAAACTATGTGGCAAGCTCTTTGCTTTCAGCATACATCTGGCCATCTCCATGAGTGACCGATTCTTCCTCTCTGCAACCCCATTCTGTTGTGGAGTATAAGTAGCAGTGTACTGATGGACAATGCCCTTTTGCTTTAAAAAATGATTCAGCATAGAGGATATGTATTCCCCCCCTCGGTCTGAACGGAGAGTCTTAATCTTACAACTAGACTGGTTTTCAACAAGTGCAATAAAAGCCAAGAATGCATCATACACTTCTGACTTTTTGACCAAAAAATAGACCCAGAAAATTTGAGTAAAGTCATCAATAAAAGTCACAAAATAGTAGCATCCTCCCAATGACTTTGTCTGCATATGCCCACATACATCTGAATGCACTAACTGCAATCTGGCTGTTGCTTTAAAAGCAATATCACAAGGAAACAAAAAATGATGCATTTTTCCCAAAATACATCCTTCGCACAAGTGCTCGAGAGGTCTTTCCGGTAGAGGTAATTCATCTAGCATCTATGTACGCTGTAAGAGCATCAAGCTACCAAAGTTCACATGCCCTATCCTAGCATGGCATAACTCCGCCTGTATCATAGCAGGAGTAAGAGTGGATGCCAAGTACGCTGACTGATCAACTGAAAGAGCATCCAACTCGTATAACCAATGACATAAAGTGCCTGTCAAGACCAAAGTCATGTGTTCTTTGTCTCTCACCATGCATCTGTCATTATCAAATGTGATCTGCAATCCACAACGTGCTAAAGAAGAAATAGAAAGCAAATTCTTCTTTATGCTTGACACAAACAAAGCATCCTGTAGGCGGAGAATGGAGCCATCAATGGCTGTGAGCACAATCTCCCCAATAACTCTAACAAGGTATAATGCATTTTTGGCACATTGTACAGACTTGCCAACTAGAGCTGCACCAACAGAAGCAAATAAATCTCTGCAATATGTGATATGTCTAAAACCATCACTGTCAAAAAACCAAGTGCTTGCATCCTCAGTAGAGCTAAATGCTCGATCAGCCCAAGAAGTGTCATAACTGCATGTGTAAAAGCAATAGTCCCTGTCTGCAACAAAGGACGCAGACTCAGTAGCAATGGAAGGAGCATCAGAAACAGACATCCTGACTCCTCCTCCTAGGCGATGCACTTTCTGCACTCAATGATGTAGTGGCATTGGTTCTTGCATTAATGGCATTTGCCCTTTTTGGCTTGCATGTCCCCTTGTTTTTTACTTGCCTGTGATGTGCCAAAAGTCCCAAAACCATAGAAACATGAAACGGGGAACGGGAACGGGGAACGGGGACGCGGACGCGGACGGGGAAGGGAACGCCAAAGCTAGGGAACGGGGACGTGGGAATGGGAACGGCATTTAAAAAATCAAAATTCATGAAGTAAGTAGGAACGGGAACGCCAAACCTAGAGAAGGAAGAGAAGAAAGAGAAAGAAGAGAAAGAAGAAGAAGGAAGAGAAGAAAGAGGTTGGAGGTGGGAGGAGAAAGAAGAGAAAGAAGAAGGAAGAGAGGGAAGAGAAGGAAGAGAAGAAAGAAGAAGAAGGAAGAGAATGAAGGTGGCTGGGGGCAGGATGCAGGCGGGAGCAGGACGCGACCGGGCGCAGGTAAGTTTTGCCACGTGGCGTTCCCTGTCCCGTTTCAGATAGGGGACGCAGCCTATCTGAAACGGGAGAGGGAACGTTCCATCATTTGGAAACGCGGTCCATGACGGATACATTCCGGGGACGGCGATTCCACGTGCCGGGGGGGCGTTCTGGCCATTTCCTGTCACTATGCCCAAAACTTTGCGGAGCATTCTTTACTTGACTGCCTTTGCCTTTCTGTCTAGCCATAAAGCCTACTCAGAGGCTATGGCATCCACACCACTATTTCTTCTTGTTTGCTCCTCCTCTAGAAGCAAACTGACTAACTGAAGAAAAGTGATTGGCTGTGCGGCAATCCTCATGGTGAGATTTAAGGCCGTATGAAAAGCCAAGTACGAAGGAGGTAATGAGTTCAAAGTGGTAGATATCATCTGTGCAACCGAATAGTACTCATCGACATTCGTGAGTTGCTCACACAAGTCGTGAATTTTGTTCAAGTGATCCTAAATAGAATCACCTTCATCCATTTTCAATGTCTCGCTCTTTCTTTAAGAAAGAGATGCAAGTCTCATTCTTGCCTGCAAACATTTGCTCCAAAGTTAGCCAAGCTTCTTGTGAAGAAGCTGCTGAATGGATGTGGGGGATGATTGACCGCTGAACTACCAATGCAATCAGCAACAACACCTGTGCATCCCGTGTATCCCATGCTTTTTGAGCTGCTGATCTTTGTGGAAGTGGTTGAAGTGGAGCAAACTGAGGTGCCCGTTGTGCACGTCCTCCTGGAGAAGAAGTAGCTGGAGCCACAACTCCACGTCTAGCTTCTTCTTCACTAACATAATCCCAAAGATTTTTCGCCACAAGTACATTCTTCATCATGAAGGACCAAAGTGAATAGTTATTTCCATCCAATCTGCCCTCCTTGGATACATAGGTGAAGACATCTCCTCCCCGATTTGCCATGATAATCAATTACCAAAAGAGGCAAAAGAGCAATGTCGAAGCAGGTCCAAACTGGAAATCTCTAGAAATTGTAGGAAATAACTTTCTGCAACTATTATATAGAGGTGCACTCTATCAAAACTATCTTTAATGCATGCAATCCAAGGTGCAATCAATATTCAGCAACACTGTATCAGCAAAATCCCCAAAATTTCTTGCCCCAAATTTATTCAAAGCAGTCTATCAATGAATGTAACTGCAGTGCATGTGCCAATGTCCTCAAAAAACATAAAAGCCCCAAAAAAATTTATGAATGTGCCAAAAATTTGCATCTATGTGTCCTAGACACGTATCCAAAAGTTTGTGCCTACTTGCATAGGAACCCCCTCTTCCAAAAATTTATTCTGGAATAAAAGAATGAAAATTTTTTTAAAATACCTGACATGGAGAGGGCAGACGCTGCTCAGGTCGCAGGCAAGCAAGGCAATCGAGTTGGACTTCATAGGCCACAAGTGGATGGTGTCAAGTCAAAGGGGTGGTCACTGTGGTGCTAACGGGCGGCACAGGCTGACAGCCAGGTGAACAGCGCTCAGTAAGCGGGCAACACTCTGACGATGGGCGGGCACTGATGGGCAATTCTCAAGCGTGGAGCTACAAAGTCGGCGTTGCACACAGACGGGTGGCATTGGCCACATGCAAGCGGCGCAATGCTCACCAGGCGGGAGTCAAGAGGCGCTTTGGACTAGACTGGCGGGAGCTGGCACTTTAGATGGGACTGGCAAGACGTTCTGCTAGCGCTTTAGATTGGACTGGCGAGGCAACTGACGCGGCGTGCAGCACAGGGGCGGACAGGAGGTAGTCTGGTGTGTGGCGCAAGAAGCAAGTCGAGCTGCTGCAGGTTGTGGCGAATCTGACGAGGCAGAGTTGAACTGAGCCACAAGCTCCCAAAGGCTGAGTGGAGCTGAGGAGAACCTGAGCTTCAGCTGAATAGAGCCAATGCTGCTCTGATACCAAATGTGAGAAGAAGGCAGGATCGAAGCTCATCACAAAAATCAATAGACAGTATGAGAGTTAAGCACGACACCCAATGCAATCGACTGAAAGAGTAAGCTGAAAGTACAAGGTACAACCCTTAAACCTTAGGGTTGTAGGGGGTGTTCACACCCGAACACAATAAGTGCCCGTAAGTGTGTGTCATAAGCACATACAAAATAATACCATAAGTCTAGGGGAAAAAACCTCTCCTACCGAGAGTAAAAAGTGCCCCAATGTCCTACTAATCACCGACACTCCTATGTGAGCGTAGGCGTAAGTGAAATACCCAACAAAAAATGCCAAGAAGCTGAAAATCTCAAAGACCAAAGCTGAAAGGTGAAAGTTGGGAATAAAGAAACGTAAAAGAGGGTAAATCATCCAAAAGCATTCATCATGTTTGCTGGAAAATTGAAGCTCCAAAATCTCCTCAAAGCCCTGTGCTACCATCACCATCATGAAAAAACCCTTTGCATTGTTATTTATCGCTGGAAACTTCTTCAACAGCTTGATTTCTTCGATCAAGACCGCCTACTCCACATTTTACCAACAAAGACTATTCTTGATTTTTATTTTATTTTTAATCAGAAGAGGCTTTCCCATCTTCACTTTCTTCAAGCCAAGGCTGTTTAGCTTTAGTTCTTTGAGACAAATTTTCATAAAGCTATTGTGTGGCTGATTTCTGCATTCTCAGCCATCAGGGATTGCTTAACCCTGATTTGTTCTAGCATTTTTTATTCTGAGGTTTCTTCTGAGAAGGATATACCACTGAAGTAGAGCTTGCTGGAAAGGATCATTCTCATCAAATTCTCTTGCTAATGAGGGGGATGAAATTCGAACCCTTCCAACCTTAGGGCCTTCTTCTCACGTCTCTATTGTGAAGATATTTTCCTTTTAGTTTGTTGATTTAGTGCAATTAAGTGTTAAATAGTTTTCATGCACCCTTGCCAAAGTCCATTGGTCCCAAAGCATAAAATATTATCTTCTTTCAAAAAGAAGGTGGCCTAGGGGACAAATCATTCTTTAAAATCATGGCCGACCAAAATACTCCGGTCCTAAGGAAAGACATGCATGATGCGACCCCTAATTTGTTAGTAGTACATATGCCTCCATCTCTTCTATTTTGTTAGCCCATCTTCAACCCTCAACTTGTCTCCATCTCTTTTATATGTTCATGGCTGTAATTTTCTGAATAACTGTCATTTCAACTTGGATTACTCCTGCAGCATGTTGTTCATCTAGATCAGCTTAGAGATTGCTTGCTATGTTGCCCATTGGGGAAAAATCCCCACCTTTCTTGTGACTGCCTGACCTTAGCAAGTTTTTGCAGGTTACTAGTGGGAGATCTCAACTTGGGAGTTCATAGATGTTGGACCATTTCTAAGTTTTTGCACACATTCAATTAATTTAAGTTAATATGACATTAATTAATATCGGTTTTAAAAAATGAATTGAATCGTGTGTAAGTTTGGGCATACATTCATTTAATTTAGTTTGAAATTTAGTTTGAATGAAACCTTCCTTAAAGTTTCATTTAATTGATAAATTTGGGTGTGGACAAAATTTCAGGCGAGATACTTAATTAATGCCCAGATAATTAAATTTTAAGATTAAGTTAATTATTCCAGTGAAAAGCTAACAAAACACAGGGAAAGCAGGAGAAATGCATGAAAGCCATGAAAACATAGCTTTTCTCCACCATGCGGCCAATATATGGGCAGATCGTAGCTGGGAGGAGACGTCAGTCACCTACCATTGCTGATCATGGAGTTTCTATTGTTGATCATGTTGTTCCCACAACTGCTAGTGAAGCTGTTCCAAGGCACAGCGGAGCTGTCCCAAGCCTGATATTGCTGTTTCCAGGCAAATCCATGTCTAAAGAAGCAGTCCAAAGCTGCCCAATGGCTGTCCAAATCAAGGCAAAAGCTGATTTAAGTATTTTGATGCTATTCCAGGCTGGGCGATGATAATCTGAAACTTCCCAAGTGGTCTTGGAGCTGTGTTGTGCTTAACTGTTGTGGTTCAGAGCATTCTAGAGATTTGTCGTTACAAATTTTGTCAAATTGGGTTGTTCTGGCAAGATTCTATGTTAGACAGATTCGTCTTCTTATGCCTCCATGAAAACATTGTTGTTTTACTCAATTTTGTTCTTCTTAGTCTTGGCTGGTGAGAGGAACTGGAGATAGGTAATTTCGCTCTGCAGATCCATAAGTAAATATACTAGATTGGGCTATTGAAGGCTGAGTTTGGGAAGCCAGTGAACAAAGCTTTTTGCAGTAGTAATAGCTGTACAAGTGATTTAGTAATGATTAAAAAAGCATTGCAAGGGGCACAAGGCTTTGGGGGCAATCTTGCAATGCTTTGGGGGCAATCTTTCTTTATTTCAGGTATAGGAGCATTCTAGCTCCACATTCTCATTTTTCCATTCCTAAATTTCCTAAATTTTTTGTTCTTTAGATTAAGTTAAAGATTACTACCGTTTGATTCACAAAAGGCTGACTTCATGTCCATTGCTGGGACATTGCCAACTTCCTCTAAGAGGGTGAGTCCATGATTAGCACTTGAATCTTAAGTTCAGCTAAACAGAAAAAGCATTCAGTAGGGATTTCTCACAAGGAATGAAGCAAAGATTTTTTTCGCACAACTTAAGATACCCTGGACAAGATGTATCTTAGTATGCTAATGACGTATAGAAGAGATTGGAGTTTGGCCCTCCATGTTACTTTAGAGTCTAAGGAGCCTAGGAGGACTAATGCAATGATGATAGTCTATTCAAAGCACAACTGCTTAATGCAATACAGACTTTTGCCCAACTTATGAAGAATCCTACTTTTGCTATATTGACAATTAGTAAAATTCAAGATCTTTGATGAATGCAAGATAAGATGAAAGCCATCTTTCATCCAATAGTTTGGTGTAGCTTATTCAAGTGGAAAGTGTATTAAATAGTCCAAGATATGCAAGGCATCTACTTTCCTCAAAGGGAATTCGCAATAGTGGTGGAAAAAAATTTTCCTTCAAGGGAAAAGCACCAAAAATTTGGATATCTTTCAAGCAAGAGTTTGTGAGAGTGCACAACGGAAGAGAAACACGAGTACATAGAGGAAAGAGGAGAGAAACAGCACAATGGGAGATAAAAATGCCATGTGTCAGCTGATAAATCTCAAGACCAAGGAAGAAATGTAGGATACCAAGGTCCATCATGTCAACTCCTGCTGCAAAATCTCCCATGTCCAATCCACCTACTGTGAGTCACTCCTTGTAATAATCAAGTCGTCCACATATAAGATGTACAAAGTACACGTCACCCTCAACCTTATAATAAAGGTAGGA
The DNA here is from genome assembly GCF_053477565.2 of Lygodium microphyllum. NCBI lineage: Eukaryota > Viridiplantae > Streptophyta > Polypodiopsida > Schizaeales > Lygodiaceae > Lygodium > Lygodium microphyllum. The sequence goes on along the minus strand of NC_141153.1, from coordinate 1,402,460 downwards.
GCCATCGTTGGAACGATGAAAGCCACTCTAGAGACAGAACCGATCCATCCATTGATACCAAGCCCTAGGAGCTTACTTTAGGCAATAAAGGGCCTTCCAACCTGTAGGTATGATCCTCCTTTCCCCGCACACAAAAACGAAGAGGTAGATCAACATCAATCTCCCCCTTTAAGATCCCATTCAAGAAGGCAAACTTTACATCCATCTAGTAAACTAGCCAACAGTGATGGGCTATAAGAGTCAAAACAACCCAAATAGTAGACATACAAATAGTACGTGAAAATGTCTCAAAATAGTCCAAGCCTGCCCTCTATGCAAATTCCTTGGCTATAAGCCAAGCTTTGTACTTGTCTAGGGCGTCATCGGCCAAATATTTGGTCTTATAAACCCACTTCACACCTATCACCTTCCACTTCTGTGGATGCGAAACCAACTCCCAATTTTGATTATGCTCCATGGAATCGAGCTCCTACACAACCCCGTGCTATACATCCTATGCAAGAGCCTCATCAATAGTAGTAGGCTCATGATCCTATAAAATACAAGACATAAGGGCATAGTTCACACAAAGTGTCCTACCTTGCCGGGCATATATCCTGGCTGATCTACATGGGCCCATCAATGTTGCAGGAAAATGAGGAACACCCCCATCCTACATAAGCTATCTGTACAACCAAGGAATAACAATGGGCTCATCTTGCTATAATGGGGACCGAGAGGCCTTCCGTACCTATAATGCACTGGTCTAGGATAGGGACTCCCCCTCAGTGGATAAAAGTACATTCGAATACTGTGCTCTTTGGAAAACCTGTCAAAAACCTTGGGGTAAAACTCTCTACCATGATCTGCTCTTACACCACAAACTTTAAAATAAGTTAAAGTTTTTGCAAACACCTTTCGATCACAAAAGTTAAGAGTATGTCTCACCCTTGTACTCCAAAAAATACAACCACACATACCTACTAAAGTCATCAACAATAAGCATTAGATATTTGGCCTTCTGAATGGAGACTGTACCCATAGGTTTGCACAACGGGCATGCAAAAGAGCCCCAAGCTCATGGGAAGTCCACACAGCAAGGGCGGTGAGCTTGTACGATCCACCCTCCTAAGTACATGTCCAAAGAATATAACCTGTAGAAGAGTCCTCAGTGGTCATAGCATCCTAGGTGAAGGCCACACGCGTACCTAACTATGTCAAACCATGGACAAAAAAAAAGGCTAAAACCTGGTACATAAAGAACTTTGGCGGATAAAGCCTATCTACCTAGCAAAAGAGGAATAGTCCCCACTCCACAAACTGGTACAAAAGAGTTATCATCAATTGTGACAAAAACCCCTCCAAAATGTAGATCCTAAAGCCAATCCTATCGGTAAGTCGCATGTGAAGAGACCCCACTATCAATGAGCCATGGCTTCTCCTCGATGGAAGAAGCAAGTGTTGTAGCTTCAACCTCAAACAAATAAACAAAGACAAACTCTATAGTAGCAAGGGTGACCTTTGAATCCTTCGAACCTTCATTTGGCTCCAAATGGGGATACTTCAGCCAACACTTCTCTTGATGAGTACCTTTCCCATACTGTGGACACTTGGGCTTTGAACTTCTTCTTGTCCTTCTTCTCATCCTTCTTGTCATCCTATTTCTTGTTGGTGTTTGCCTTCTGTTTCCCCCTCCTGCACCTACAATAAATGCTTTGGTAGAGCCGGATCCACTAGCTCTCATCTCTTTTGTCATGCTCCTAGACAAGCCGGTAGCTCCTCCCAAAGAAGAGTCTCACATACTCTCAATATAAGAAGGCTACTATAGAAAAATCATACCTAGGAGACGGCAATTGGGTATAGAAACCATCACCATATCCTCTGAAAATATCATCTGACCAAGGGATGTAAGCTCATATCTCATATCCTTCATTTTGCTGATGTGATCCTTCATAGAAGGAGAGTCATCAACGGAGAGCATCAAAAGCTTCTCCTTCAAGATCATATGGTGGGAAAAAGTCTTTTGATACTAAAGGGAAGAAAGCTTTGTCTACACTTTTGTCGTTGTCTGCAACCCCATACATGGACAAGGACAAAATCCTATAGTCTCATAAAGAAAAAGGGCTAAGCTCGTAAGCTAAGCCAATCCCAAAGAGTTGCACGATCCATAGTCAATCCAACTGTGGGATCCTCCATTGACAAGGAATAGGGGTAGTAACAAAGGCCCAAAAATCGAACGTGTTAAGGATACGATCCACTTTACATGACTAAAGGGAGTAATTAGATCCATCCAACAAATCTTCTTTAGGTAGGGAGGGCAAAACTGTCAGAAGTGGTGCAGCAATGGAAGCATAAACATGTGCTAAAATAAACTGTTGAACACAAGACGAAAGAGAAAGGGAAAGGAAGAACACAATACAGATGAGAACTCAAATGTATGCTCGGAAAATGGAATCCATATACCAAGACATGAGATAGTACAGAAGCAATGTGAGTCACCGGCTGTGGGGGCACTAGCACCTACTCCCTCCCCCCAAGAATTGTTAGATGATGAATGAATGTGGAGGAGGTAGCCTAAGAATATATAGGCCAAATAAATGCCATAAAATATGACTGGTCTATTGAGAAACCCTTCACTCGCAGTTTGCGTTTTTGCGTTTTGCATTTAGGGTTTGCAGCCCCAAAAAGGGGTGCCATCCTAGACTAACTATGCCTATTTATAGGCCACTCTCTCATCCATTCCTTACGGCTGATTCATTCAGTCCATCACCTCTTCTCTCCAGCCTCTCCACTACCCTCACACCCCTTTAGGAGGATATTGCAGTTCGTGGTTCGTGGCTGTCATCATCATCTTCCTTGTGCTATGGCACCCTTGTTCCCTTGTATCACATTCACTCCATGATTCAAATCTTCATCATTCCATTCATCAGAGTTTCTTCTCTCTTCTCTTCTCTTCTCCGTGTTTGCCGAGTTCACTCCGTGTTCCTCCCCGCAAACCCTACTGTCTCGTTGGTACGTCATCTTTTGACATGGTATCAGAGCTGGATCTGCTCAAACAGCGACAAAGATCCTCTGCTCCAGTGAAGGCAAAGACCGGTGGGCGGGTTCGGCATCCACTTCTCTTCTTCTTCCGCTGCACCAACATCTCGTTTTTGCAGGTTTCAAGTATTTTCAGCTTGCTGCCCACACCCCTTTCACGGAGGACATTGCAGTCTCAGCTGTCCCTTGCTGTCATCTACAGTCTGGCACCTATTTCTAGCCTTCCACCCGCAGTTTGCAGCTATTTACAGCAGAGCGACTGTTGTTGATCACTCTCCATTCAGAAAACAATCTCATTTTTGCAGATTTCAGGTATTTCAGCTTGCTGCCCACACCCCAAACACAGAGGACATTGCGGTCCAAGCTGGCCATTGCTGTCTACAACAGTCTGGCGCTTGTTTCCAACCTCTCACACACTGTAAAGATAAAATTTAAAAGAGAGAGAGAGAGAGAGAGAATAAAAAAAGGAAAATTAGGAGAAAGGGCAAGAGAAAAAAAAGGGACGGAGAGACTTGCACAAGGATGTATAACACAGGTGTTGTATGTCAACTTCTATGTGGCAACCTACCTTCGGGCCACATGATTTAGTTAGAGTGCATGGATTAATAGGTGGAAAGAGAGTTAGAGTCATGATTGATAACTCTGCCACCCACAATTTCATAAGTTATGCACTTGTCAAAAAGTTGAAACTTCCCCAACAAAAGAGTAAGCATCAATACATTGTTCGCATGATGCAAGGTCACGATAACAAAATATGGGATACAATGGTATCCAATTTGGAAATCGAGATCCAAGGATATAAAGATAAGCTTGATTTCCAGATTATGAATATGGAAAGAGCCGATATTGCTTTAGGGAGGAAGTGGCTATGGGGATTGGAACCATCCTTAAAGCGTAGTTATCATCATAATACATTGGAATTTGAAAGGGATGGTAAGACTTTTGTGATTCAAGGTGAACACGAAGTATCTGATAACCCTTTGATGTGTTCCCTTGAAGTTCAGAAGCTAATAAAGAAGGAAGCTTTGTGAGGTATATATGTTATGGTCCCTTCCTGTAAAGGACACTTTTACTTCTTGTAATATAAAGCAACAATTTTCTTATGTTTGTGAGTTGAATGTAAATAATGAATTAAGTGGTTTGTTAGATGAATTCAAAGATGTATTTCCTTCTGACTTACCTAGTGGCCTTCCACCAGATAGGGTCGACCGGTTGCTTTTGAAAGCAAGAAATTAGACCGTGCAAAACGGAATTATTCCGTTTATGAGAGGGAGCCATATGCAATAGTACATTCAATGAAGAAATGGAGACACTATTTGTATGGTGCCAAATTTTTTATCTTGTCGGATCATGAAAGCATTAAGTGGCTTAATGACCAACCGGATCTAGAAGGGCGTAAAGCCAGATGGACCGAACTCCTCCAAGAGTTCGACTATGAGATAAGGTATAGAAAGGAAAGTACAATATAGTGGCTAATGCGCTCAGCAGAATGCCCATCATAAATTAATTGAGTTTTACTCAGTTCACTTCCAATTTGCTTGAATCCTTAAAAGGGAAATGCCAAGTTGATCCAGCATATTCCAACATATGGGAGGCAATAGAAAATGGGGATCCAAATGGAAGAGCCTCCACTAAGGAAGGAACATCTGAGGATGTTCAACAAGGAAATGGAGCATCAAGGGTTGCTCAAATGGGATTCAAGTGGAAGAATTTTACCATTGATAATGGTTATTTACTCTACAAGGGTAGGATATGTGTGCTGAAAGATGAAGGAATAAGACGCCAGATACTCTTTGAGTGTCATGATACCCCTAGTGCAGGACATCCAGGAGTTAATAAGACTTATAGTCTTATTAAAAGACAGTTCTATTGGCCTGGAATGAATAAGGACGTCCTTGACTATGTGGTCAAATGTAATAACTGTTAAGTTAGTAAAGCTGAAAGATCGAAAATGGGAGGACTTCTCCACCCATTAGAGATTCCTTCGGAAAAATGGGAGAGTATCTCCATGGACTTTATTGTCGCTTTACCCAGGACACAAAGGGGATACGACTCTGTGTGGGTGATTATGGATAGGTTAACCAAAATGGCTAGGTTTATTCCAACTTCAACTGATGTTAAAACACCAGAATTGGCTAGATTGTTCATAGAGAACATATACCGATTGTATGGCCTTCCAGCAAATATAGTTTTTGATCGGGATAGAAAATTTGATAGTTAATTTTGGCGTATTGTATTTAGGAAGTTGGATACTAAACTTAGCATGAGCACGGCGGAGCACCCGCAAACAAATGGGAAAATTGAAAGGGTTAACCAAATCCTTGAAGATATGTTGAGAGCATATGTAAATAAAAGGCAAACTAATTAGGAAGAGTATTTACCGATAGCATAGTTTTTGCATATAATAGTGCCAAACACTCTTCCACTGGGTATAGTCCATTTATGCTAATGTTGGGTTTCAACCCAGAGCTCCTCATGCAGTAGGACTACATAAGTAAAAGGTTCAAGAAGCAAAGGATTTTTTGGAGGATATGAATAGTATATTAAAATTTGCTCAAGAAAATATTAAGAGAGCTCAAGACCGAGCTAGAGCTTATGCAGATCCTCACCGAAGAGACATCTCCTTTGAGGAAGGGGAATTGGTCTATCTTAAAGTGCCTAGACAAATTAAAACCATGAAAATGGGACGATGTCCAAAGCTTTCACCAAAATATTGTGGTCCTTTCACAATACTTAAGAGGGTAGGGAAACAGACTTACAAGCTCCAACTACCTGTTGGTAGTAAAACACATCCAGTTTTCCATGTAAGCAAGCTAAGAAAGAAGTTGGGTGATATGGATAATCTAGTCTTAAATGATAAGATTGAGGAGCTATCCAATGACCAATCTATTCCACATGAACCAAAAAGAATTTTAAATGTTCGTAATAGACGAACAAGGTATACTATTTATCAAGAATGTCTGGTAAAATGGAAAGACTGTTTAGAAGAAAGCTCAACATGGGAGCGAGTAAGCACTTTAAGAAAAAGGTTTCCCAATTTACAGTTGGACCTTCCAAGTATCGTTTTCGAGAACGAAACCGATTCTTAAGGGGAAGGAAATGTTACCTCAATAAATGTAACTTATTGCAAAACAAGCACTAGAGATGACCGTCTGGGAGCCTTAGGAGCCCGTACAAGGGGAGCTTAGGAAGTGAGTGAGTCATAAAATTAGTAAAACTCACTACAAAACGGCGGCTGGCACGAGAGAGACGTCGGGTTTCTCCAGCATCTTCTTGAGCGTGGCTGAGTGGCGAATGGATGTTCTCGTGCTTCACATCAAGGGAGTTGACAAGAGTGAGAGGGGGCGTCTGCAGAAAGACAGTCCCATAATACTGTCAGTCTCGTAATACTCTCAAGGAAGTCAACAGGAGTGAGAGGGGGCGTCTGCAGAAAGACAATCCCATAATACTATCAGTCTCGTAATACCCTCTCTCAGATCATGAGTGATCTAAGACAATACAATATACAATGATAATGTCTCATCATAGTACATACAACAATGGCCATCAAAGTAGAACCATGGATACCCAAGTAGTGGGTGCGCAAGCCACTACCAAGGTGCCTTGGAGAGAACCTAATGTTGATATTGATCGTACTAGCTCCTGAAAATAGAGAAGAATCATAGTAGCTCTCATATCCATCAACGATGCCTTTAATGTAGCACACGTGATCATCCTATCACCAATGCCACAACACATAAATGACCATGAATTCCCCTCCTTTGGCCAAACCACCAAAGTATCCCCTCATGTGAGCTCCAAACAAAAGCCACCACAACTTTGTCAAGAAAGGAACAACTCATCATGAACCTGGATGTCAATCCCATCTAATTTGTACCTGCCAGACTTCGGTCGATGTATCAAGGAAACCCTCTCTGGATCCTATGCACTATATAGAAGTATAGATAAGGCCAAATTGCCCCATCACATCACCCTCTCACACTCCCTCTCTAGCACAAGGAAAAAGTGAGAGATGACCTCATCATAACCACTAGAAAGTAGCTAAGAAAGGGGCCACCAAGCCCTTCCCACAATCCGAAGAAAAGAATCCCTTCCGCGCCTTAGACTTCGCCTTGGCCAGAGAATCTGAGTCGAAATCTGAGACAGATGATGACTTGTCAAAGGAGTCCACATCCCCCGACATCTTCTGCTCCTTTTGCTTCCTTGAAGCCACTAACTCTTTGCAGTCCTTCCGCAAATGGCCCTTCTTGCCACAATGGTAATACTAGGCCTTCAACTTCTTCGTCTTCAAACCCCTCTCTGAAGCTACAAGAGCCTCGCCTGAACCTCCGTAATGTGACAAAAGCCACCCCTGTAGTCGCAAAGTCGCCTCATGCTTAAACAGCATCGAGCACATGTGAAGAAAACCGACAGAAGTCATAGATGTCTGCGTCCGTAAAGCATTCACAACTCATGGTGAAAGGAACCTTGTAATTGCTCTCATGGTGAAAGGAACCTTATATATCAACTGCAACTTCGACCATACGTCTAAAGCTATCTTGCAAGAGGTTACCGCCGATAGAACTTCTTTGGAAATACACCGAAGTAAGGCTGAGTAAGCATGGGCATCATCTGAATCCCATGTAAGCACTACTTTCTCATGGTTGTCTTCATCAAAATCACCTAGAATAGAAGAAGGTCGATGAGGATGTGCAATAGCTCCGCAAACCACGTACCATAACCGCTTCTGGATGAACCGGGCCTTCATCACCGCACTTCACATATCATAATCAAGTCCATGGAGCTTGTCATCAATGGATGTGCATGGAGAAGCCATCTATAGAGAATTTAGAAGAGAAGAAGAGAAAATAAGGTATTTGGAGAGGGAACACAGCCAAAACACAAGCACAGATTGCAAAAAGCAAGAGTTCACATACAATATAACCCAAAATCTCACCAAAATAAAACAAAAGCTGCTGGAAAAAGTCAAAAATTGACAAAAACAGTAAAAACAGCCTAATAATGCAAGTGCCCAGGCAAGAGGAGATGTAGAGGCACCAAAACACAAGCTGAAATAGACACGCAAGTTATACGATGCTAACGTCAACAAAAAACGCAGGTAAAACACGTCGCCTGGTTGGAGCAGCAATCACCTGATCAACAAGGGTGAAAACAATCGTGAAATCAATAAGAAAACACAGCAAGAGCACCGATCTTGAGCTCTGATACCATGTCAAAAGTGGTGTAACAATGGAAGCATAAACATGTGCTAAAATAAATTGTTCAACACAAGACAAAAGAGAAAGGGAAAGAAAAAACACAATATAGATGAGAACTCAAATGTATGCTCGGGAAATGGAATCCATATACCAAGACATAAGACAGTACAGAAGCAATGTGAGTCACCGGCTATGGGGACATTGGAACTTGCTCCCTCTCCTCAAGAACTGTCACTTGATGAATGAATGTGGAGGAGGGAGCCTAAGAATATATAGGCCAAATAAATACCATTAAATATGACAAGTCGGTCAGCATTAAATGCTGGCCAATTGGCTGCAACTAATGCAAATTTACAATAAATGCTGGCAAATAAAATGCCTAAAATATATCTGGTGCCCAGCCTGTAGTACCACATGCACAGACTCAACCATGAACTCACTAATCTACTAACAAGAACAAGCACTTGAACATATGGTGCCATCATAGGTAGCCTACGGCTAGCAAGACAGACTCTATGTGAAACATGGAGAGAGGAGAAAGGAGAAGGCTACTTTGATCTTTGAGACCTGTTAGAAGATGGTGCCCATTCATCCTTGTAACAATCACAACGTCTATCTAAGAAAGTATGAATAGACTCCTCATCCAAGTCATCAAACAAATTGAACCAGTGAAATGACCTTTGATGCCTAAGTTCATATGTGGTTCGGTAGACTGGTCAGCCATGCCTTAAGGTGCAATGAAAGGTGCTAACTACAAGAGCTGTCCGTAAACCACATTACATGTGAGTCATCTAGGCACCTAATGTGTCATCTAGGAAACCACGAGTAGGATAGGAGAAGGTGCTGGCACACAAGACCCTCTCAGCCCATCAGTATTAGCTTGGCTAGATAGACCATGGGTGTGCTTGAGGTTTATAGGAATTAGGAGCAGGTTTACAACTTGGGCCTTCTTCTTACATCCTTTTGTAAGATTGCATGTATTCCGGCTTCAATCAAAAGTGCCGGTTGGAAGTGTTAGATATAAGGATTGAACTCGCTCTTCAGCCCCTTCGTTTCTAAAGAAAACAATTGTTTGAAATGGCAATAAAGACAAAGTTCAGCTACTTGATTCAATTAAATGCAGTAATTACGATGTCACTTCACTCGTTCCTAGTAACAAGGCATGTGAAATGGCAAGACAAGCCAAGCCACCTTGAGTGTAACGCCTTGTTTGTTTGATGGGCTGGATAAAGTTTAACAAAGCCTAGCTAGATTGCTAAGATGTCTTGAGAATCCCGCTCAGCCTGCCATTGGCGACTGTCAAAAATATGAAAATACCTGTATTCTGATTGAGCCACAAGACTAAAACCTAAACTTTTTAATTTCTCCTTACGGTTTTGCCAGCACCGTTGGGACCGACGATGAGGGTGAGCGGCTTGTCGAAGGTGATGACATGCGTGTTGTCGGGGCTGAAGCTCCGGATTCCCTTGATCAGCATCTTGTCCACCGTGCTCATCTTGGCTGCTCCTGACACTGATGATGACGACGACGGACACCGAGAAGAAGGTCCGGACTCCTCGCCCGAGAGAGAGAGAGAGAGTACCGTCACCAAGCTTGGTCCAGCAAAAGTCTTCGAGCTTTAAGTGTTCTCATCGAAATAAATGTAAAGGAATGTAAGAGAGGACAAGTCGTAAGGTCATTTGCATGGAAAATGCAAGGAATGAATGTAAGGGATGTAGGAAAGGCAACTACTAAGGCTTCCTTTGCACGTAAAATTCTGAACTTGTATGATCAACCATAGGGTAAGATACTTACAGCTCCGTTAAGGAAAGATGCATCCTCGTAGGATGAAAGAGCAAAAAGAACATCATTTGACTTGAGTTACATAGATTTTGCTTAGGCTAGTTGCACCTTAAGTGCAAATGCACAACTCCTATCAACACTGTGGGCATGCACTTTTTCAAAACATAGACACAAGGAAGACTCCCCCATCCAAAAGTAGGCAAGGAATTTTTTGGGTTAGCACGTCCATAATAGGTCATGTCCTCTTCAATGTGTAAAGGAGAACGTGTACCTAGCCCCTAATTAAACACTTTGATTTGTTAATATCTTACAAAGTTATTGTCCATCACATGGTGTGTAACCAACCTTCAAAGCACATAGGTTATCTTAAGCAAATTCACATTGCATTTGCAATTTCTCAAATAACCCAAAATATATTGTGTTACATTACAAGGATATGAGGGTATAGTGACGTCCATTAGCGACAAGAAATAGCGACGGTACCCAGAGGAAAAAAAAGCCGGCCAAAACCCGAGCGCGTCATTTTTCGCCCATTCATGAAAGAGAGAGTAAAAGGGGGAACGAGAGGGAGAGCGAGCATCTTGCTGAGAGGGAAAGAAAGAGAGAAAGAAGGAGAAAGAAGGCTTCTCGCCGCCGCCGCCGCCGCCGTTCGCGAAAAAGAGGAGGAGGTGTACAAAGGGCGAAGAGGAGCCGCCATCGTGAAGAGGAGCCGCCAAACCCTTCTTCGAGCCTTTACGGTGAGTGCATTGTCCATTCTTGCTTTGCTTTTGTGTTTTCACTCTCTCTTTTACTTGTTTTTTGTATAATTCGTATGTATTGAGAGAGGGAGAGGGAGAGGGAGGGAGAGGAAATGAGAGAGGAAGAGGGAGATGGAGGAAATGGGAGGGGGAGGGAGAGGGAGAGGGAGGGAGAGAGAAAGAAAGGGAGAGGGGGAGGGGGAGGGAGAGAAAATAAGAGAGGGAGAGTAAGTTTTCTCTCTCTCTTTCACTTATTTTTGGTATAATTTGTGTGTATTGAGAGAGGAAGAGGAAATGAGAGAGAAGAGGGAGAGGGAGAGGGAGAGGGAGGAAGACATTAAACATAATAGGGAAATGGGAGAGGGAGAGGGAGGGAGAGAGAAAGAGAGAGGGAGGGAGGGAGAGGAAAAGAGAGAAAAAACATTAAACATAATAGGGAAAGAGAGAAAGAGAGGGAGAGGGTGAGGGAGGGAGAAGAAATGAGAGAGGGAGAGGAAGAGAGCAAAAGGAAATGAGAGAGGGAGAGGAGAGAGAAAAAGAGAGAAAAGATGTTAAACATAATAGGGAAAGAGAGAAAGAAAGGGTGAGGGTGAGGGAGGGAGAGGAGAGAGAAAAAATGAGAGAGGGAGAGGAGAGAGAAAATATGTTAAACATAATAGGGAAAGAGAGAAAGAGAGGGTGAGGGTGAGGGTGAGGGAGAGAGAGGAAATGAGAGAGGGAGAGGAAGAGAGAAAAAGAAATGAGAGAGGGAGAGGAGAGAGAAAAAGAGAGAAAAAGAGAGAAAAAACATTAAACCTAATAGGGAAAGAGAGAAAGAGAGGGTGAGAGTGAGGCAGGGAGAGCAAGTGAGAGAGGGAGAGAAAGAGAGAAAAGGAAATGAGAGAGGGAGAGGAGAGAGAAAAAACATTAAATACAATAGGGAAAGAGAGAAAGAGAGGGAGAGGGTGAGGGAGGGAGAGAAAGAGAGAAAAAAATGAGAGAAAGAGAGAAAAAAAAAAAGAGAGAGGAAGAGGAGAGAGAAAAGAGAGAAAAACCCATATACTTAATAGGGAAAGAGAGAAAGAGAGGGAGAGGGTGAGGGAGGGAGAGGAAACGAGAGAGGGAGAGAAAGAGAGAAAAGCAAATGAGAGAGAGGGAGGAGAGAGAAAAAAATGAGAGAGGGAGAGGAAAGAGAAAAAGAAAGAAAAAACATTAAACCTAATAGGGAAAGAGAGAAAGAGAGGGAGGGAGAGGAAATGAGAGAGGGAGAGAAAGAGAGAAAAGGAAATGAGAGAGGGAGAGGAGAGAGAAAAAGAGAGAAAAAACATTAAACATGATAGGGAAAGAGAGAAAGAGAGGGTAAGGGTGAGAAAATGAGAGAGGGGGAGGAAGAGAAAAAAGAAGAAGGAACGAGAGAGAGGGAATAAACATACATCAAAGAGAAAAAGAGAGAGAGGTGGAAGGAGAGGAGATAATTAATTGATAAAAAACAAAGAGAGAGTGGTGGCGAGGTTCAGTGCAACACCACGAGACGGAAAACACTCCGACATATATATGTTAATCTGTGGGTGGATGGGTGGAGACTTTACATACGTTAATTTTTGCTAAGTTACAAGAGAAGAAATCCCTTCTCAAATAATTTAAGAAAGAAAAAAAGAATGATAATAAAAACAAATTGTTTGTCGTAATATAGACAAAATGGAAAATGATGAAGGTCTTGTTGTTCAAGATTGCGAGGCGTATCTTAATCAGCGTGTCCCATGTCCTTGCTCTTAATGCAAGCTGGCAATTAGACGAAAACGTCAATTGTTTATAGAACATGTACGACGCTTTTCAATTTGAGATCATTGATCATGCGATCTTGGATTTTCAGCAAACAGTAAGAAAAGTTAATATCAATCATGCATTGTACTCGCAAGCTAATTGAATACCATATACAAGAAGATTGGGTGTAGCTGGCAAATTTTCTATCCAGGGAGGTGACGTCTTATCCCAAGGAGAAGTGCACCCTTTGCGAGATCAATTTAAAGAGTTCATGGGCGTGCGATGGATGGAGTGCCTGAGCCAATCCACCATTTGGAAGGTATTACCCAATCTATACTGTCAATACCAGAGGAGACGAGCAACCTTCCAGACCTACCTACAATCTTGGAGCCTGAGATGGAGGCAATGATCGATGCATTGATTCCCATGGATGTCGAGACTTTTGATCCGCTTACAGAGGAAGCATCCATACCATTATATAATGGGTACCGAGTATCTCGCCTGAAGACACTGCTTGCATTCCTAAGTGTGCAAGCAAAATATGGGTGGAGCGATGCGAGTGTGACCAAGTTGTTTAGGTATCTTGTACGTATGCTTCGTTGATTTCTTTTCAGCACTATCATTAAAAACATTTGTGCTTTTTTAAGGTATTTTATGATTTTTTTTCAGGTTACAGAAATATCATATATTACCACCTGCAAATACCATGCCTGAGTCTCGTGATAATGCACGACATATTTTACGAAAGCTTGGCATGGACTACAACAGCATCCATACATGTATCAACAATTGCATACTGTTTCGAGGAGAATACGAGACTATGGAGACATGTCCAAAGTGTGGTGCTCACAGGTATCGACAGAACTTGCAAGGACAAACCATCTCTCAAAAAGTTCTTAGACACTTTTCGCTTATCCCCACATAAACCACGTGTTTCGTACGTCCAGCATGGCGAGCTTGACAACGTCGCATGCGCAGAATAGGTCCACATATGGAGTTCAACGAATATTAGCGAATTCACGCGCATGGAGCCACATTGACTCTACCTTTCCAGGCTTTGTCCAAGAGCCAAGGAATCTTCGGCTCGGTCTTGCAATGGATGGTGTGAACCCATTCGCCGGCCTACGCTCAACTTCTTACAGTGTGTGGCCTATAGTCCTTATCAACTACAATATCCCTCCATGGCTTTCTACGAAGAAAGGACATCTCATTCTTAGCTTACTCGTCCCGAGCCGCTACAAAGTCAAAAATATGGACGTATATCTGTCTATTAGTCGATGAGCTTAAGATTTTGTGGAAGGAGGGGGTCACCGTGCAAGATATGAGTAAGTGCGATGGTCGACGGTCCGCCAATATTCGAGCCATTCTCATGTGGACGATGCATGACTTTCCGGGATTTAGAGAGTACTCATGTAAATAGGCTTCCATTCTTGTTGGTAATATCTAAATTTTATCTTGTTCAAGTTTGTATTCACTGGATAGAGTTGTTGAAACATGTATAGTTACCTCAGGTTATCATGCATGTCCATTGTGCGGAGCCACAGTTAGACTCCCAAAGGTCACGAGCCATGAAGAAGATGGTATATCAAGGACACACCACTTTCTTGCTACTAGAGGGTCATGAACTCAGGAAAAGTTTTCTCGGACGAGCTCCAACACGTATGAATGCCGCAAGCTCGTACGAGCTGAAAATGGTCCACGCGGAGTCACATCCAAACGGAATGCGATGGTTCTCAGTTTTCTATGAGTTACCATATTGGACCCACTTACAGATCAACCACTTTGTTGGATCCCATGAATATTTTCAAGAATGTGGGCAGCTTGCTATGGGACCACATCATAGGAAAGAGAGACACTATAGGGGCACGAATGGATTTGAAGGAGGTAGGCAAGATAGAGGCGCTTTGGCCGCAGTCGAGTACTAATGGTTGCGTGGAGCTACCTTGTGCTCCTTGGGTTTTTTCCACTAAAGAAGAGCGCATTGTGAAGCAAGTAGTCAAGTCTATCCGCACTCCGACGGGTATGATGCATTCTCTCAGGTTTGCATTTTCTAAAGACGACCAATTATCAAGGCTAAAATCCCATGACTGGCATAAGATATGTCACGTTTGTACTATGAATGGATTGTAATTGGCGTACGCATTTTGCTATTTGGAGTGTTGCCATTGTTCATAATGCTTTCTCATTTGTGGCAGTTTGTACTACCGATCGCGATCGCAGGATGCCTTACTCCAGAAATACGCGGGGCTATTTACAGGTTGTCAACTTTGGTGCAATGGATCTCACAGAAGAAGATTAAAACGTCCCCTATTGAATCCGCGAGGCGGGGAGCAGTGGAGACGGTCTGTCTCTTTGAGAAATACTTGCCTACCAGCATGCTCACGATACAAATCCACCTTTTTGTGCATCTTGTAGATAAAGTGGAGATTGCTGGACCTATCCATACACGATGGATGTTCTTCTTGAAGCGCTTCATGAAAACCCTGAAAGACTTTGTGCGACAACGAGCTCAGCCAAAAGGTAGCATGGCTAAAGGTTGGTTGGTGTCTGAGGCACTAGTGTATATTTCACAATGGCTATCAACGATGGATCCAAACAACAAAATGCTATGGTCACTGAAGGACGATGATAGACTGACCGGAGATGTGGTGGTTGGAAATGGGATAGGAAAAATAATGGATGCTACAATGGAGGAGAAGGTGAATCGCTTTTGTATATTGCACCATGCCTCTATGGAGACGTGGCTCGCTAGATACCAGATCGCTAGGCAAGATCGAGAGAAAGCATGATTTGAATTTCGACGTAGTACGTGCCATCGACCAATTTGATATCTCGAGGGCATGGAGGAGATGCCGCGGTTCATGTCAACGCGATGGTTGTGTGGAGCTTTGACTGCAGCGTCTCGCGAAGGGGTGGAGATCTCAATAGAGAAGTGGGAATTCTCAAGGGGATGTAGTCCAAAGGTGATGACGTATTTAGGATTTGTCGTATCTATATTTTATATGCGACAACTAATTTGAGTGTTTCAATGTACAGTACAAAATATATAGTGCAGTGTGGTCGCGGGGACGACATTTTTGCGTGGAGCTTATGGCAAGGTTCGAGCAAGAGAGCCGACGACGATGAGATTGAGTATTTTGGAAACTTGCAAAGTATTGTTACAGTGGATTACCGTAGCTTATCCATGATACTATTCGATATGCAGTGATTCAAAGCGGTACTTTTGAAGAAGTTGGAGCAACAGTTCGATGAGGTCCATCTGGATTTCTCGAAATAGATTCTGAAAAAAAATGGACGTATTTGCGCGACACCTTTGTGTTGCCGGCCCATTGTGAACAGGTGCATAAACTCATTTATTTGTTAATTGTATTACGACATGGTACATGTCACAATAGTTTAATCTCTCTTGTACGTGTTTGTGAACATGTAATCTTCTATCCAAACCCCCAACAATCTCGATGGTGGTATATTATACCTTCACCTCCCCGAAGTGCGAGAGTATATGATCAAAGCGATGTTTCGAGCATAGATGAGGACAATATGGAAATAGAGGGGTCGGTATTGCAAGGGGTGGAGGCCACCGAAAGCTTGGAGCATGTAGAGAAGCCAGCATTGGCTAACAATGATGGAAATACAGGAGTCCAAGAATTCTTTGAGAACGAGGTGGACTCATCCTTTTGTGGTGACATGTCTATCGACCTTCCAGTGTATGCGGAGTTGTGTCAAGAGATTGACATGGGACCAAGGATACTTCATACTTGGAGCATCCACTTACTCAATTTGTTGAATAATCACTTATAAAGGTACATAAGATATGCATTTTAAGTGAGATCATTTTTTAAGGATTTATATTATCGTGCTTTGTATGATTTAAATTGATTATGCTAACATCATTTTTTGTCTGTGTAGGTAATCTTTTCAGGATGAGTTAAGAGATGAGCGATGGGGAGTTACAGGATATCTTCACGCGCATGTCTCCAGATTAGATGGCGAGATTCAGAGACATGGCGGACCAGGAGCTGTCTCGGACATCGTCAGGCCGCTCTACTAGATCTACTTCGGCATGATCAAATGCTTCAGCTTCGAGCAGACGAGGTCGACGCTCCAAACTTGGGCCAGAGGGAGGGAGTGCTTCAGGGTCAGAGGGATACTGTAGAGATACGAAGGTAGTGAGCCCGCGGTCGACACGGGATACAGGTGTGACTCCTCACTCTCGTGGCGGTTCCAGGGAGCATAGCTCAGGTGGTTGCTGTGGAGGCACAGACGCAGTGTCTCTGTCTCGTCGTTTTGCTAGAGTTGCATCACCTCCAAGATTTGTCACACCTGTGGGGATGTCTACTCCAGTTACTCCGGCTTTTGCTCAGCTATCTACAGGTGGCACCCCTATGGGTGCTACACCGATAGATACTACCTCGATCGGTACACCATATGTATAGGGGTCTCCTGGATATGCCCAGGAGCATTGACGCAGGTGGGAGAGGACCCATCTTAGGCATACCCCAGAGGGGTATGCCTATCTTGTCGATGATAGGTCAAGAGCTATCATCATGAATGATGAGGGGAGGAGAGTGATGGCGAGATCATTGAAAAAACATACCGAAGGGGAGCAAGGACTACATAGTAGCATCCTTGCATGAGGAGTTTCCGGTTCCAGCCACAGCAGATAGATTTTCTACGGGCTGGATCTACATGCGTGCATATATGTCACACAGACGATTGAATGCATGCAAAGCACTCAAGAGTGGGGTTGCAAAGCCCGAGTGGCTAGACGCGGACAATTGGCACCGACTGAGGGAGGAGGCTACAGATTCTCTAGGACGTTGGAGTCAGCAACACGAGGCGACAAGGGCACGACTAGAGGCCGGAGTGGTCCATCATCTTGGGAGTGGCGGTCACAGGACATATCTGGAGGACTTTGTAAGTTTTTCTTTTGTTTTGCTTGTTTATTTTTTTGCAATATCCTTTGTACTGACAATCATGTTTCTAACAGCTAGTATTTTGTTTTCTTTGCAGCACTCCATTACAAATCGTGATCCGACCGGCCTTGACACTCGATATGCAGAGAAGCACGATCTCACTACATTGATCGACCGATTGTATAGACGCGGCAGCCCTATAAGTCACTCATCTTTCTTGTCCATAGTTACCATATTTAATTAGAATGCATTATTGTATGGTGGACTGATGTGTAGTTGTTTCTTTTTTTGCAGAGTCCGTTCGATGCTCCTTTGTGGCGGGACAAGCTTTCGAATGGCAAGGATATGTAACTTGCCCTTAGATCCCTAGAGCTCACACACCCTTCTTTTTTGGTCGCCTGATATGTGTAGATATTTTTTATGTAGTAGTGATATCTTGTCATGATTGTACCAATCGCTTTCATTATGCAATCATGTATTTATTTCATGTATCAATGTTATGATTTAAGCACACTTTGTTTTTGTTTACACGAGCATTGTATACAGTGTAGAAACTATTTCGTATGGCCCAAATAAAGCACACAATGCTAGCCCTGCCACAAATTCTTTTCCCCTGTTACCGTCACTATTAGCGTTGCAAATTTACCTGCACGCGTCGTTATTTGGATCGTTATTAGTGTCACAGAGCGTCGTTATCAACGCCGATATCAGCGTCGCAAATAGCGACGCTGATAACGACGCTAATGCCGATTGTTCTATGGCATCACCAATAACGACGCTTTTTGCGACGACGGGGGTAAATTTTGTTATTTACATTTTCATCACTTATAAGGTCGGTATAAGGTATATATATTGTAGTATTACTATATTACAACAATTAGTTGAAATCCCCTTAGCTCATTGGATACCTTATCGCATTCCTTTACTCTAAATACACTTAAACACTAATGCCCTGATAATATCTTGAACTTTCTTCGACTCATCATTCATTTTGCCCCCTGTCACCTAAGAGTGTATACCTCGTGGTTAAAAGGTTGTATTGTCCAACTATCGACAACCTTAGCAACCTTGCCCTGGGGTTAACTCTTTAAATTTCACCAATCCATCCTTAGTTGGCAAATTCCATGCCAAAATCCTCCACTTCAATATGTTTACTCCATTGGATAGTATCAATTTCTAAAACTTCTAAAATCTCTTTTCTCATCACTAACTTGACACAAGTGGAAATTGTTGCCTCCATTTATCTACTACTTGCATGATCCATCTTGGATTGCTCCCTTCTAGGTCCTTCCACTAGTGGCCACTCATTACATGGGTTCACCTCCCTGTTGTTGTAAGTAATTGGTCATTGCTCCTTGGTCCTCTCCATGCCTCTTAGCTAGTGTGTTTCTTATTGCAACGAGGATGAATTGATCTCGTATAAGTCACAATTACTTAAAGTTCTTTTCCCCTACATCCCAAATGTCACACCATGTTTTAACCCCTTTCCTTCTTAGCTACCTAGATATTATAGGGTTGTGAGTTGTTGCTAAGTTTGACTGATGGATGCAAGGAGGAGTCACCCTTATTGTTATGTTGCCTCTTCCATTTAAATTCTACAATGATAGATCACCAGCTTGTCAATAATGATTGTGCTAATAAAGAAAATGCTTTCATGGTTAGTTTCACTAAGCCAAAGGCTCTACCATCTAAGTCTTTAAACCTTATTAGCTCGATCTTAGATGTTTCTATCTAGTGCCTCCTCATCATTGCCCATAGCTAGTGGCTTAACAAATTATTTGGCCAATAAATAGCCATTATTTGTGCCTTATTCCCTAATGGCTCTAGCTCAAGACCACCTTCCTCCTTCTTTGTTGTAATTCATTCCTATGATGCCACCAACTATGATCTCATATAAATACTGAATGAGGTTAAGCCGGTTTGTGCTACCATTGTTTTATTAATCATCTCAATTGTAACTCCATCCCATCCACTAAACTTGACCTTCACTTTGCCATGGAACCCATCAAATATATCTTTGTGATACATATCCCCAATGGGCTGCCTAGGTATTTAATGGTAACACCAAGTTTGATGACTTTAAAGTCAAGTTCACAAATCCATTTGCGAGGTCCTTTCAACAAAGACAAATTAGCTCAATCAAGGGAAAATTGATATTTGATCTTAGGAGCTTTTGAAAGTCATCATACACTTTTAGCAACACGTCTAATGATTGCTCCTCCACAACCACCTCATTGGAGTTGTCATCACCTCTAGTGATTGCTCCTCCACAACCACCACATTGGAGTTGTCATTAGCAAACATTTGAGCTATGAACATACTTCAAACTAAAATATTGGCTTGCTCAACCACCACATTGGAGTTGTCATTAGCAAACATTTGAGCTATGAACATACTTCAAACTAAAAGATTGGCTTGCTCTCAATGAATTCTTTCTTTTTATCTTTAGGATTTTAAGTAGGGGTTTGATAATTAGTTAGAATAGAAGTGGAGCTATTGGATAGCCTTGTCTCATTAAAAGTGTTAGGACTTGAAATTCACCATCTATTTAGTACTATTTCATACCTTAGTATTAGTATGCATGTAGTCTTCTGGATCAGCATATGTAAAGCAGTCTTTATACTTCATATGATGTGTTGCCTGAAAGTTAGGGCACATGTCAAAAACGTTAGGTAGTTGTATTCGAGCAGTTGGTTCTTGATCATGAATGGAATATGACTGTGTGCAGCGCCCAGAACTGGCTGTTGATGTTTGATCCCACTATCTTCTAATTGTATCTTGAGTGTTGGTGTTATTCTCTTTCACGTTGTTTAATCAATAATGATTATGGTGATAGAAAATAGTGTTGCAATTGATGAACATCAATTCTATGTTGTTGAGTATGATGTTTGCTTTGTGTTTGAATGTCTTTCTTGAACATAATGTAGTGTTGATGGCTAGAAATACATTTATGAAGTTCCTTTTTGCCCTTTCTCATCTTGATCAGGTAACTCTATAAGGACTACTGCAACTGGGGCAGGTGGATGCTGTTGATGAGATGCTCCTGCAGGTCTTCCATCATTGCGGGACCTTGCTACTAGCATTCCTCTCTCAGTCCTCTGCCTTGCCCAAAGCTCACAGTTTGGTCCAACAAAGTGTCCTTGACCTCCACAATAGTGGCATGCTCTCATTTGTGTAGTTTGCTACTGTGCCTGAAAATTTCCCCAAGGTTGTCTAGCCTGCATTCTTCTAGGTCCTCTGAAGGGTCTCTGTGGTATGGTGTTTGGGGTAATCTGATTTACTACAATTGGTTGAATAGGTCTCGGTCGATCCTGCATCACTGGCATCTGTTGTGCCATCCTGACATTAGGATTATACCAGCAAGTCCTAGTTTCATGGCCCGTTCTTTGGCATATCACACAATGCTTTCCTTCCTCTTACTTTCAGAAATACCTAAATCTTTTAACTTTTGTTTAATCATTTTATCTAACTTGCTTTCTGCTGACTTCTTCCTATCTTTGTCCTTTGCTTTCTTCTTTTTGGTCTTGTCTGATCTTGATTTCTTCTTCTTCTTCTTATGCATCCTTCGGCTAGGATTATCTTCATCAGAGTCACTAGAATCATCATCAGAATCTGAACTGTAATCACTATCTGTATCTGAACCAGATCCTGAATCTGCATCAAAATCTAAATCCGAAGAGTGATCATCTTTATTGTTCTTAGATCTAGAGGTACACCGTCTTTTTTCCACTCTCATAGCTGCCTTGATCATTGTGTCCAATGTATCATTCTGGCCCATCTCAACATTGGTAATGGGATTCCGAATCTTACCTCTCAAGCCCTTCATAAAGTAGGTAATCTACATTTCAACTGAAGGTATATCATCAACATGCAGCCTATTTAATAGATTCTTGAACTTCTGGGCATAGTACTCCACCAACATAGCCTTTTGCTTGATCTTCTTGATCTTCATAAGAATGTCTCCCGGAGTTTTATCTTTACAGAACCTACTTACCTGAAAATTTAGATCCAATGTTGTCACTCCTTCACATCCACCACACCAAGCACACCAACAAGGCAATTAGGATCTTCTTTCTTCTTACCTAAAAATTTAGATGCACGAACCTTTGGATTAACCAACTAATTTGGATTCATTTTGGATCTCTTCTTGGGCTTCCTTGGAGGTGATAATGGATTAAAATTCAGAACCCTCTAAGGTGGAATTATAGCACTTCTTAACAAAAATGTTCTTCCAAGCACTGCAAAGGAAGTGTTGGCTGTATGGAAATTACACTAATGCTGTAAGTATGCATGCTAATTGTGATTGTTCTAATTGTATTGAAGTAGAGGAATGTTAAGAGGAACCAATGGTATTAGCAGTGTCTAGAAGCCAAGCTGGTAAGAAGCTTGATTGGCATGAACAAGAAAAGACGAGAAAAAAGGCAACAAAACAGGTAAAAAAGTTGCAAAAACTTGCTAAAGAATTTGAATTTGATCAAGTTGATGATGTAGGGACTTCAGGCATACAAGAGCCTGAACTGCGGGACCAACTTTCTGAACATCAAGAGTATGTTCCTGAACAACAGAATCAGTTTCTTGATAGAAGAATTGCTGGACAATTACAACAAGGAGGTTCAGAAGAGCTTTTTCAAGCTTTGGCCAAGTGTTCTTTGCAGTTGACCTTGGAGCAAATTTTGGATTTGATACCAGGATTTAAGGAGAAGTTACTCCTGAAGATCAGGGAGAAGCAACTGGAAGTCCTTGAAAGTACAACAATTCAAGATCAAGTAATTCCTAATTGTTAGGCGGTCATACCAACTCAAAATGAGGTTGTGGATTACCAAGTACCCACCATTCAAGTTGAGTATGCATGAAGAAAACATGATGATGTCATGTTGGATGGGGGTTCAAGAGAGAAGTTTGACTTCAAGGTTGTGCATACCCCTGGGAAAGAGCATGATATAGCAGATTATTTAAGTAGATTGGAACATGATGAGTCTGAAGTTGGAGTTTCTGATAAGTTACGTGATGCTGAACTTTTTGAGGTTCGGGTCCTTGATCTTGATTCCTATTATGACCAGATCTGCATTTCTTGAAGTCAGGAATTATGCCTACACACCTTCAGCAGATCAGAGAAGAAGGTTGGCACTAAAGAGTAGAATGTTTCAGGTTATTATGAACACACTGTACAGGAGGGGAGTTGATAATGTCTTGAGAAGGTGTGTTCCGGAGTTTGAGCAACCAACAGTGTTACATGAAGCTCATGCCAGACTGTTAGAAGGTCATTTTTCAGGAGAGATTATAGGTAGGAAAATACTGCAAGCAGAGTTACGGTGGCCTACTGTGTTGAAAGATGCTCATCAGTATACTAAAGAGTGTTTGCAGTGTCTCAAGGAAGGTCAACCACTTGACAGGGATAGGATGCAAGATCATCGTATGTTGCCACTTGAGCCATTTCAAAAGTGGGGGATTGACTTCATTGGTCCCATCAAACCAGTTGCAAAAAGGAAAGGTAACAGATACATTTTGGTTTGCACTGATTATGCTGCTAAGTGGGTAGAAGCCTAGGAATTAAAGGATAATAAAGTAGCAAGTGTGGCAAAGTTTTGTACTCTAATGTTATGACCAAATTTGGCTATCCTACTGAGCTAATCAGTGATCAGGGTAAGCATTTCCTGAATCAAGTGATCAGAGAACTGACTATCAGGCATATGATTCTACACAATAATTCTATTCCTTATTATCCTTAGGCTAATGGTCAAGCTGAAAGTTCCAACAAGATTTTGCTTCGTATCTTGAAAAAAATTGTTGAAGATAATCAGGAAGATTGGGATATTAAACTTGATTCAGCATTGTGGGCTTTCAGGACAGCATATAAAGTTGCAACAGGGCTTACACCTTTTAGGCAGGTTTATGGTTTGGAGGCGATAGTTCCTATGGAATTTGTAGTTCCAAGTCTGAGAGTTGATGTTATGAGCAAGATGGATCCTGAAGAATTAGTGCAGCATAGATTAGAATAACTTTTGAAATTGGAAGAGGATCGGCTATTAGCAGCTTATATTATGGGTGTCACACAACAGAGGAGATAGGCCTAGGTTAATAGACATGTCAAGAAGAAATTTTTTCAAGAGGGAGACTGGGTTGTAGTTTATAATTCTCACCTTGGCAAGTTTCCAGGTAAGTTGAAACTCAGGTATGGAGGTCCCTTTGTCATTTTCAAAGACATGGGTTAGGGTACTTTTTTGCTGCAGGACTTGCAAGGGAAGGTTTTACAACCTACAGTGAATGGATTTAGGCTTAAGAGGTTAGTACAACCTTATTATTCAAATGTTCATGTTATCATTCAAAATGGGGCAAAAGAATCAGTTATTGGTAGTTACATGTGTGAATGGTCTAAATACGACGATGTTGAGGTGACACTTAGCACAAACCAGGGTGGACTGAGAGAGGACTTGGACTTTAGCATGCAAATGGAAAAGGGCATGTATTCTTTTGGGGGTTTCTCTCCTTCTCCACTCTCAACTCATTCTCGGCCTGCAACTCTCACCACCATGATGCATACTCATTGCTTTTCAGCCCGGAAGCTATCTCGGACCAAGCGTGGCCGCCAGAAAGATGACGATGATGAGCTCTATGTGGCTAGTAATGACGACAGGTCGGTGCAGCAGGGAGACGAAGAGGTAACACCATCGAATGCTTCATCTCTTTCCAGCCCTAGTGCTATTGGTACTCCCTTCGTGGACTCCAACTTGTA